>NC_082702.1:2400000-3000000 GCF_949987515.2 Delphinus delphis | reverse complement strand
AAGAACTACTGTCCAGGGGCCGGTTTCTGCCCTTTCCTAAACACTGGCACCCCCTCCCACCTGAGCGGCACCGTCCTGCCGTCACCCGGCCCTTGCTCCTGGGAAAACTGCGGGACTGCGAGGCGAGGGCACTGTACATACCCCGTTGCCGCCCCCAGCCCCAAGGAGAGGCTGGCCCACCTGCCCGCCCTGCAAGGAGCTCCCAAACCGCGTTCCGGGACCGCCTCGAGTCCACGTGAAACAGATAATTATTAAGTGAATTTAAATTAAAAAGAGATGATAAAATTTGGAATAAACTGGGCCCCGGCCTTTTCCTGGGAGGGGGTGGCCGTTGCCGCGAAGACGGTGACGGAGGCTCTGAGGGGTTCCGGGGCACGGACGGTCAGGCGGGAAACGGGGAGGTTGGGGAGACAGGGTGTAATTAGCTCCCCGGAGACAGGGGTGGGAGAGGAGAAGGAGCTGTGCCCTGGGGAACTCGGAGGGGCAGAGCTCCGGAAAAAAGGCGTGAGCACTACCCGCTGGGCTACTTGGACTAGAGGCACGGAGGCAGGAGGCGCGTCTGAATGAAACCTCTGGCGTAGGCGGCCAACGAGGGGAACGGGGACTCTCTGAGCGTAGGCTTCCGCCAGGAGGCGGTAAAGCGAAATTATCTGCCTCCCGGAAGTGTCCGCTACGTCGCCTGCTGCGCCTGCGCGGCGGGTGGGTGGGTGGGGCGGGCGCGCTTGTGCGGTTGCCATGGCAACCAGGAGAGGGCGGCCTAGCTTAACGGTCGGGAATGCAGTACTTTCCCTGGAGGAAGGAGAAGACTCGCGCACGCGCTCTGGGGGCTCGGGAAGCAGGCACCCTTCCGGAACAGTTGAGAAACCTCGCCTCAGACCGGCTTCTACGCAGGCGCAGAAGCCCACCTCGCGCCCCGCCTCTTCCCCCTTGCGCAGGCGCACAAAGCCGCTCTGGCAACCTCCGCAGCGGCCGCGCGCACCCTTCACCCCGCTGGCTGATTTTGTCTCGCGCAACCTTCTTAGGCCCTCCGCAAGATCAGCCCTTCTTTTCCTCCCCTTTCCCCACCCGGAGAGTCAGGTTCCGAGAGCCGGGACCCTGCCCCTTCTCCGTTTCCCTTCCCCTGACCCACCTCTCCTCTGTCCTCCCTCCCTTTTCGGTTCCCGGAGCCGGAAGGAGCCGAAGTGCCGACGGAAAAAGTCGAAGCTATCTCCCGTGAGTGAAGCCTTCCCGAAGCGGTGGCGGAAGGAGCCGAAGTTCTCCGAGAGGGGAGGAGGGTGCTCCTGGCATCTCCGGAAAGAGCCGAAGTTTGGAAACGAGCTTAATCTCTGGCTGGGTCTGAGGGCGAGCTCCGGAAGCCTTCGGAAAGTGACGAAGTCCGGGACGGTTAGGCTTGTCGGAAGTAGCCGATTGCTTGGACAGGGCCGGCGGAGAAGAGCGGGGAGAATCTGCGCAAGCAGTCAAAGACTGGGACAATTTCAATTTTCGGAAGAAGCCGAATTCTTAGAGGGGGCTGGGTGCAGAGGAACGCGAGGATCTACGGAAACATCTGAACGTTGAAGAGCTAATATCCGAAAAGTTACGAAAACCTGGGAAGGCGGCGAAACCCTCGCTTCGGGTGTTTTCGGAAGCAGCCGTAGCTGCTGCTCCCGAGGCTTTCCTCTACGGTCCGGAAATAGCCGACGCGTTTCGGAGCCAGGCCCGGGGGGGAGGGGCACCTCGCGGGCGCGCAGGCGGGGAGAGGGGCGGAGCTGGGGTGGGGCGGGCAGCCCGGGCTTGATTAGGTAGGAGGCGGTGGAGCGCCGGCGGCGGCCGGAAGTAGCCGAAGCAAGCGGCGGAAGTAGCCGAAGCGGCCGGAGCGGGCGCGCGGCAAGGCGAGGCGAGAGCTCCACAGGGCCCTACGCGGCCGCCTCAGCATGTCGGACTTCGACGAGTTCGAGCGGCAGCTCAACGAGAATAAGCAAGGTGAGGGCGCCGGGGGTGCGGGACGGCGGGCGGGGCGACTCTTGGCTTCCCTCCGTGTCCCCCGCCATTTTCCTCCTTGCTTCCCCCTCCTCTCAGGGCCGCGCGGCGCCCCCCCCCACCAAGTCCCGCGGCGCGCGCCTCGCTCACGTGACCTCCCGGCGTGCCGCCGCGCAGGAGGGGAGGGGAGGGAGCGGCGAGCGCAGGCCCGGACGCATGCGCTCCTTTTTTCGCGCCCCACGTGGTCTCCGGCACGCGCGGCGGGCTCGCCGGGTGTCCCCTCGCGGACTTAGGTTTTTTTAATCTGGAAAGGAGATTATATAGATTCGGTCTCGCACCTCCTCCTTTTCTACGGCTGCCTTGGCACTTCCGCTTCCGGCCGGGCCCGCGGCCCGGGTCTCCACGCCCCCTTTGTTCCAAAATGGCCGTTGTGGGACCCCCTTCACGTGGGCACGGGCCGGGCCGCGCGGGGGGGGGGCGCTTGTAGCACCGCCGCCCTTTGCGCCTGGTCCTGCGGACCGGCCGCCAGTGTCACGCCGGGCCGCTGCCGTGGGGCGCCAGGGTCGGCGCTTGTGGAAGAGGCCTCATTGTGCGTGCTCTGTGTTCCTCTCACACGCCTGTACCCCTTTCTCGGGGTTCTGGCTCTCCCGGCGATCACAGTGCGGAATGTTTGCGTTCCATCGCTCCCTAGCTAGAGAGGCAAACCCCACGTCCTGTAGGATCGCAGCTCGGGACACCTAGACTCAGCTTCGTAAATCTCAGCGTGGAGGGGAGGAGACTGAGGCTGAGCGAGTAGGGGGACCTGGTTCAGTCGGGAGGGTGGGAGGCACGTCCCCCTCGGGTGACGCCGAGTCCAAGCACGGGGCCGTGCTAACGCTGATTACTTTGGGGGCCCCAAAAACGTCAGCACTGAGAGAAGCGTTAGATAGTTAACAGGTTTCTTTTGTCTCCTTATTTCGATTTGAGAGTGAGGAAGCTAGGCCGAGGGAAGGTGGTAGGCTTGAGGTTTAAGCTACCTGTGTTCGGAGGGACCCATGGGGCGCTGGGATTCCCCTTTCGGCCCACCCTAGAGTGGGGTAGGGGGTGGCTGGATTAGGAGACAAGAAGTCACGTTTCGGGGTGCCCACGGGGTGTCTGTACGTACATGATGTACCGTTTAACAGTAGAGGCTTTGGAGGTGAGCAGACCTGGGTTTTAGTACCTACTTCATTGCTCAGTAGTTGTATGCTTATTTTTTTTGTATGTGTAGGGTGACTTTTTTTGTTTGTTTTTGTCGTTGGGATGTTGGAATAAACAGGGATGATAGAAATAATAGTTGCAGGTAAACTTTGAGCATGTGTCAGGCACTTTGCTAAGCTCTTCTGCACAGTTTTTCTAAGTGGATCTTGCAACAGCCCTATGAGGCTGAAGTGATTTCCTGTCCTTTGCAGAGGAGGAAACAGGCTCAGAAAGTAAAAACTTTCCCACGTTTCAGCTGATCAGAGGTAGAGCTGAGATTAAATGGGGCAACATATGTAAAGTGTGTGGCATGGGGGTTGGCATACGTTAAGTGCCCGATTAGTGATATTTTTTATTGTGAAATAATTCCTAGTGTAATTTTTTATTTACGGAGGAAGTACAGAGGCAGGTTTTCAGCTCACTCAGAGATGGTGTTAGAGATGGGGAAAGGCAGGGAAAGTTGCTTTCCAAACGTCCTTCTGCCAGGTCCCACACCTGATGGTAAGCATGAGTCTCATTTAAAGAAGAGAAAAATGAGGTTTAAAGGTTTGGTTGCTGTTGTATGGTTTTATGCAGAAAAGCTGAAACCGATCCCGAGTCTGCTTGGGCTGCAAAGCCATGTTCCGCTAGGCTGGAAAGCCAAGTGGAACTGATGGAGCCTTCCTTGGGGAACTTGCAGGTGTGCTGCCTGCTTTCTCCCTGGGTGTTCCTACTGGTACTGGGGGGCCAGGCCCTCAGCCGGGGCATGTCCCTTGGGTTGGTGGAGTTGTTCCCACAACAAGGTGGCCACAGCATTTTGAGCAACTGTAGCTCCCTTTTCTGTTCTGATCTGTGCTGTATCAGTGGGTGTGTGTGTGTGGGGGGTGTTACTCTTGCCTCAGGGGGAAGCTTTGCCCATGTGTTGCTCTGCCCATGGGTCTTTGTGCCTGTGGGTCTTTGTCTCTGCGGTCCCGCTTCCTCCAAGTGTCAGTCTGTGTCTCCAGGGAATTAATTTCCTTTTCTGTGTCCCAGGCACCCAGCAGGTGCCACTGCTTCCTCTGTGTTCGTCGCTTTCCCTGCTTGTCTGTTTTAGAGCCTAAGCCACAGGAAAGGGTCTCCTGCTCACAACCTGCCCGTCTCACAAGCATGGAGCCAGAGGCCCAAAGCCTCTGGCCAGGGCTCCTCCCTGGGCCCAGTGCCATGACTCTGTGCTTACCTCTGGCTTCACACTGCTTGCCCGTTCCCTCCTGTCCCCTCCAGGTGCCAGTTTTCAATTTATTTTTTATGTTTAGTCTTTTTATTTTCAAGGAGGCAATCCCACTGTCGTTAGTGGTTCCAGTGTTTTAGGAGTATTGTCCGCTGCTTAGCTGCCTTAGCTGACATTTCAAGGTTCACATTCAGGCTTCACCATTTTCATGCTTTTTGGCTCTGGGTAAGTCACGTGATCTCTCTGCACCTTAGGTTTCTCATCTCTTACGTGAGCAAGGCCCCCTCCCCAGTGTTTTCCCGAAGTAACAGTAAGGATCGAGTGCAAGTAAAGTTAGCGCAGAATATGGTTTTAGGCGGCATCCCGATGATTGCTACGACGTTTTTTCCTTTTTAAGGTGCAGGTTTATCCTGTTGTAGTGAGGTGCATGACATTCTCTTATTATCTCCACACACACACACCCCCGCCCCCTGCCGCCCCGTCCCCAGACACGTGGTAAAGTTAACACGTGTTTGAGGGGTAGTCGAGGATAGTTGAGGAATCAGTGGCGTCTTTGAACCGAGAAAATAGAGTACAAACAGCGTGGTGCAGGAGCTGCACCTCCTTCAGAGGGGGAGAGGTCTGCTGGGAGCCAAGGTTTCTGTGCTTTGCTGGCAAGGCTGTGCTCTGTTCCTAGGCGCCGCCCCCAAGGCGAGTGGGGGGAGGTTGAAGGCGCCAAGGGGAGCTCTGGAGAAAGCCCCCGCCCCAGCTCCTGCTGTCCTTGGCTCTGAGGGAGTGTGGGAATGGGGGGTAGTGGGCCGGCACCTCCCCCCCACCCCCCAGATTCTGAAAGACACGCCTTTCTGGAGGAGGGGATCCTGCATTGTTCAGCTGGTGGGGTGGGGATGGGCTGGGTGTCCCTGCTTCTCAGCGAAGCGGGTCCTGCCTGGTGCCTGACCCCGGGGCCTGATGGTGGGGCAGTGGGGGCCAGCTGGTTGAGGAGGTCTCCTGAGGGGCTGCTGGGTCCCTTCAGGAAAACATCATTGGGTCTCTTGATTCCCCAGCCTCTAGCCCTGCCCCTCTCAGGGACGACCCTGGGGTCAGGCCCCTCAGCCCTCGAGGGGGACCAGGAGCCAGCCTCCTCTGTCTTCTCTGGCTCCCCAGCTCCTCCTGAGCATCCTCAGGTACCTTACACCCCGGGGGCACTTCCAGGCCCTGTCCCCTCAGGTAACCAGCTCCCTCCCCGGTCCCGAGGGTCTTTGGACTCGCGTGTGGACCCAGGAAGCCTGCTCTCCCTTCCTCCATCAAACCCCTTCCCCTTGGGGGTGGCCTCCCTGGGGCTGGGGCGAAGCCAGCAGTGCGCGGGTGGGCTGGGCCGCGGCATCCCTCAGCTCATCCTCTCCCCGGCCTTGCCCAGAGCGTGACAAGGAGAACCGGCACCGGAAGCGCAGCCACAGCCGCTCTCGAAGCCGGGACCGCAAGCGCCGCAGCCGCAGCCGGGACCGGCGCAACCGGGACCAGCGCAGCGCCTCCCGGGACAGGCGGCGCCGAAGGTACCAGGGCGGGGAGCGGGCGGCTGCGTCCCGGGGCTCTGGGGCTCCTCTCCGCGTGGACCTGGGGGAGGCGCTGCTGCTCATCTGTCTGTATCAGTTTCTTCCCTGTTCCTGGGGTTTCCTTCAGTTTCTGGTGGGTCGCTGGTGCGGCAGTTTCTTTATCTCCAAGGCGAGTCTGGTGACAGGGAGCTGCTCTGTCTGTCCCTTGGTGAGGGGCTCCCTCCCCTTCCCGGCCCTCTTGTGCCCACACTGCGGGTCTCCGGGGTGCCGCCCTGGGAGGGGGACGGCGGTTTCCGCTCTAACGCCTCTTCCCTCCCCAGGCTCCCCTCTGTCCTCTCTGCCCCTTGGGTGAGGAAGGGCGGGATAGGTGGAAGTCCTGCCTCCTCCCACCTCAGTCTCTTCAGCTAGAAAGTGGTCTGTCTGGCCCTTCCTCCCTTCCTCTTGCTTGGGGGTGGGGGGCGTGGGGGAAATGGCAGGGCCGAGGGGGTTTGCCCGCTGCTTGTTCACCTCGGCCCTGCCCCAGCCCTGGACTCAGCGGCCTTGGGGGGTGTGGTGTGTGGGGAAGACGAGGGTCCCCAGTCACCCCTCCCCACACCTTTCCCTCCCACCCCCCAGCAAACCTTTGACCAGAGGCGCTAAAGAGGAGCACGGTGGATTGATGTGAGCTTCTCCTCCTGCCCCTTCCGCCCTGACGTCCGTTTCCTTCGCCTCCCTCCCCGCTGTGCACCCTGCCCTGTCCTTGTCCAGCCCCGGCCCGAGCACTGGGGAGAGCCCACCTGCCTTGCAATAGCACCCTCCCCGGGCCTGGGCACGGCCCTGACCCGGATCCTCTCCCTCCTGGAGAGAGCCGAGCTGGGCGGGGGAGCCGAGGGGAACCTGGGGGGACTTGCAGGCCCACCTTTGGTCAGACTGAGGTCGCCCTGCCCCGCTCTCCCCTCCCCCCTCCCCCAGTCGTTCCCCCCGCCACGAGAAGAAGAAGAAGGTCCGTAAATATTGGGACGTGCCACCGCCCGGCTTCGAGCACATCACCCCCATGCAGTACAAGGCCATGCAAGGTAGGCTCCGGCCGCCGCCCCACATCTGCTGGTCCTCTGGCCCCCTTACCCTCTCGTGAGCTGGAGTGGTTGTATACTGGGGTGGTCAGGAAGCAGAGCCTCGGTTTTTGGGGGGTGGCGGATGGGGTTTTCACCCTGGGTTTTCTGGCCTCTGCCTTTTGAAGCCCCTTGACAACAGCCCTTACTGTTGCAGTTGACAGCAGGGATGAAGCTGTCAACAGACCTGGTTTCGCAGAGGCGGTGGTTGCCCATGTCTGGGAGGGCGCGGCTGCTGAGCCGCTCCACGGGCGCCCTGATGTCCTCTAATCCCCGTCTCTTCCTTTTGAAGCTGCCGGTCAGATTCCAGCCACCGCCCTTCTCCCCACCATGACCCCCGACGGTCTGGCTGTGACCCCGACACCGGTGCCCGTGGTCGGTAGCCAGATGACCAGACAGGCCCGGCGCCTCTATGTGGGCAACATCCCCTTCGGCATCACTGAGGTACTGCCTTCTCCCTGCCCTCCCCCTGCCCCTACCTCTCCCTGTCCCCCCCACCTGTTCCTCCCCTTCCCTCCATTCCGTCCCCCAACCTGCACGGGTGAGACTCTGCTCCTGCAAGACCCCCCGGCCCCCTCCCAGACGGACCGATGGAGTTGAGCCAGCCAGGGGCCGGGCTGGGGGTGGCCCTCTCCCTCCCTCCTTTCCCTCTCCCGTCTCCCTTTCCCAACCTCCTCCAGCAACCCAGAGAGCAGGCACACACGTAACGTACCTACGAATCCACGAATCCGAATCCGTGTGGAGAGAGACAGAGAGGGAGACTCGGACACGCACACATGCACATGCACACGCACACGCACGCTCCCCCTCAGTGTTTCTGACACGCCTCTTGTTCTCTGCCGCCTGTGTCCCCCATCCTCTCCCCACATCCCTCCCATGGTCGCTGTTCTTTTATTTTTGATCGCCCCGACCTCCCCTCACCTTCCCTACCGCTCCTCTCCCCTTCCCCTCTCCCCCACCCCTTCCCGTGACACCCCCTGAGAATCCCGAGATCAAAGAGTTGTTTCCATTTCTCTTTAAAGTGAAATATTGTGGGGCTGAGATCCCTCGTAGCAACAAAAAATTTGCTACCGTCGTCGAAGGCAAGTAAGGTCCATTCTGACTTTCTCAACCTGCACTTTGCTACATTTGATAAACCAGCCCCCGGACTCCAGGGCCAGATTCCTCCACATCACTCTTTTCTCCTCCCCTCCCGCCCGCCCTTCCTCCCCAACCCTCTGCCCTGCGCTCCCCGCCTCCCGCCCTCTTTCCTCCATCCCTTTGCTCCTCTCTCTCTCTTTCTCTCTCTCTCTCTCTTTCTCTCTCTCTCTCTCTCTCTCTCTCTCACTCTCTCTCTCTCTCTCTCTCTCTCTCTCACTCACTCAATCGAGTTTCCTGTGTTCTGCCTGCTGCTGCTTTTCTACTTCCTTGCCATTTCTCTCTTGCTGTCGCCATTGGATGTTTCTTTTTCTCACACATTCCGTTTCCTTGTTCTCTGTTTTATGTTTTTTTTGCCTCTCCCTGTTGTTTGTCGCATCTTTCTTGAGCAATCTTTCTCTTTCCCCCTGGTTGGGGCCCTGTGGCTCTCTCCACACCTCCTGTCCCGCCTCCTGGTCCCTGGCTGTTTTCCTGCTGCTGCCTCCCCCCCACTTTCTCTGATCTTTCTCCTGCTTTTGTTCCTACTGTTGATCTCTGTGCCCCCACCCATATTCCACTGTTCCCTTCCCTCCCCCCCGCCCCCCATCCCTCTCCCCTTACCCCCAAACCCCTCTGTGTCTCCCTCTCTCACCCTTCCCCTCCTCTCTCCACCTCCCTTCCCCCGCCCCCCCCCTGTCTCCTCTTCCCTCTGCAGGAGGCCATGATGGATTTCTTCAACGCCCAGATGCGCCTTGGGGGGCTGACGCAGGCCCCCGGCAATCCCGTCTTGGCAGTGCAGATTAACCAGGACAAGAACTTTGCCTTCTTAGAGGTGAGCCGGGCATGTGGTGGGGTCAGGCCCAGCCCGTTTGCAGCAGCCCTTGTTCCCACTGGGCTCTTCTGCAGTCCTTTCACTACCAGGTTGCTGTCCCAGAGCCCTCGGGGGTTGGGGGGCTGGCTGGCCACTCACCCTGTCCCTTACCACCTCCTTTTCTTTCCTTCAGTTCCGCTCAGTGGACGAGACCACGCAGGCCATGGCCTTTGATGGCATCATCTTCCAGGGCCAGTCGCTGAAGATCCGCAGGCCTCACGACTACCAGCCCCTGCCTGGCATGTCAGAGAATCCCTCTGTCTATGTGCCTGGTGAGTGGGGAGCTTGCCCACCTTTTTCTCTGTAGGCCAGCTGGAGCTAACAGGGAAGCAGCACGAGTGCTTCAGAGGGGATGCGTCGTCTCATCCGGCCTTCGAATTTTTGGGAGTTGGGCGTCTCCCTGTTTGCAGAGGTGGCGCCCGGCACCCAGAGAGGGTGAGCTGTGGTCTGCTTGAGGACTCATAGCTTGTAAGTGGCGGAGCCAGGGCCAGACTGAACGTGTTGTGGGCAGTGAGAGGCCGCTGCTCTGGACCGCGGGGTCAGTACGAGCGTGGGTGAGCCTGTGTGGATGGGCAGGTGGTCAGTAGAGCTCCTGGTGCGGGGTCTGATGTGGATTTTCCGTCGACCCCTGTGCTCCGGGCCAGCCTACGCAGCCGTGTTTAGTACCACTTCAGGTCGGTAGGTAACATAGCAGACCTGGGGTCGGCAGAACTTTCTCCTGTAAAGGGCCAGAGAGTGACTGCTTTTTGCTCTGCAGGCCGCGTGGTCTCTGTTGAAACTACCCTGCAGTTGTAGCAGGAAAGCAGCCACGCGTGCTTCCTAAGCGAGTGGGTGTGGTTGTGTCCCGTATGCCTTAACATCCATGGATCCTGATGTTTGGGTGCCGTGTAAACGTTCACATGTGGTAAAACAACCTTTCGGAAAGCTTGCAGGCTGTACAGAAACAGGAACCTGCAGGCTGTTTGCTGACCCCTGTGGTTGACTGCCGAGTGGAAGTGAGGATTTGGGCCTGTGAGGGGCCCTGTTGGGGGCCGGGAACGCTGTGGGGTTGGAGGGGCCAGTGCTGCGGTAGCCGAGCTGGGGGCCCAGCTCTCAGGCAAAGGCAGGGTGAGCACCGGGTGCTCTGGGTGTGGGGGCCGTGAGCCCCACCCTTGGGGGCTGAGAACGTGGCGTTCTGCTGGCTGAGGCTTCACGCTGAAGGACACCTCTTGGAAACTGAGTTGGCTCTTCACTTTGTGAAATGGGGGATGTGGAGTCCAGAGAGGGTGGCACCTTGGGACTCAGGGCTGGGTCCCTGGCTCATCCCCAGTGTTTTCCACCGTACCAGTTTGGGTAAATTCAGCACATCTCTCTAGCTTATAAAAAAAAACTTGAGCAGTTACTGACTTTTTGACGCTCTATGTGCACGTATGTCTGTGGGGCCACCTCCCAGATCAAGCCACGGAACGTTCCTTTGTGTCTCTTTCCAGTGAATTCCCTGCGTTTTAACTCATTCCTATTTACACAGGAGCCCACTGCTTCTCCTGCTTCCTGGGCCAGCACAGTCCCAAGTGTGCCCCGTGGATCAGGTGGTCGTCATCGTGACTGTCCTGTAGTACAGGGTCGGCAGGTGACAACTAGGGGCCAGATCTTTAAGACCTATTGGCACGTAGCCACTCGCACTGGCGCGTGGTTTGAGTTGCTTTCGTGCTGCAGTGGCCCTTGACTCCTGTGGTAGGTGCTGGGGCACCCTCTCACGAAGGAGGGGAGTGAGGCAGGAAGCGAGCAGTGACGTGCTCAGAGGAGTGATTGCTGGGACCCCGGGTGGCGCAGCCTGACCGCAGAGTCTGCCTGGCCGTCTCCCGTGCTGCCCCACTTGTCACCTCTCTCCTGTGGAACCGGAGGCATCGCAGGGGCAGGGACAGTGTTCGGTCGCAGGCTCTGTTACTACGGCTGACCTCCTCTCTGGGATTTATCTCCCCAGGGAGGCCGGGGGTCCAGCCACCAGTGACTGGGCGAGTCTGTTCCTTCCTTGGGTGCCGGGGATGGCAGGAAAAGTGATGGTGGCTGCAGGTTAAACGTTGTCTGCAATAAAGGTCATATTTCGATCTAATGTTCGATAAGCGGGAGAAGCATTTGATAAAAGCATTTGATAAAATTCGGCAGGCACGCTTGGTTGGAAAAGAAACAATGTAGGAACCTGAAAGGTAACTTCCTTGTCTTGGTAAAAGGGGACTGACCTGAAACTGAAAGTGTATATCATCTGCAGGGGTGAGACCTTAACTGCGCTCCCTGATCTCAGGCCTGATTGTGCAGTGGCCCTAAAGACGAGATGGAAACTGGGAGCAGGAAGGCGTAGCATCTTTGAATTTGTGAATTTAGCTTCACCCTGAGTGCCCGTCCTGCATCAGGCTCACTCCTCAGTTCAGGGGCGAATCTGACTCTGCCTCCAGAGGCCCCTACCTGTGGGGCTTCCTCCACTCCCCCAGGAGGATCCTACGAAGCAGTGCCGGGGGTGCCAGGGGCACAGCAGTGCACGAGGCGGTCACGGTCCTCCTGCCAAGGGGCAGGTGACGCTGCAGGTATGAGAAAGGATTGCTTGGCACCTGGGGGTCCAGGGCAGCCTTATGGGGGGTGGTGAGGTTTTAGAGGTGAAGGTGAGAGGTAGCCCCTCTGGAAGAGAACAGGTGTGTGAAGCAGGGCGGCGCCCAGAGCGTGCCGTCCGGAGATGAGCTGCTCGGGGCTTTGACTTTGGGCATCAACACCGGCCTGGGTTCCCCATTTATCTTGTGCTTTCCTGGTCGTGCGACCCTGAAGAGCAGGCCCTTCTCCCCTGGCAGAACCGAGTGAGCACGGAGGGGCTGTGGTTGCTGAGGCGCCGACCTGCTGCTCCCTCGTGCTGGCGCGGCCTGGGCTTCGTGGGGTGGCGAGCCTGGCCGCCAGCCTGCGTCCAGTGCTCGTGTGGCTCCGTCGTGCTCATCCACGCGCTCGGAGTGGGGGGTGCGAGCTTCTCCCCGTTCCACAGATGAGGTCACTGAGGCCCAGAGGAGCCTCACTCAGTCTCGTACCCCAGATTGGAGCCCAGGGAGCCCAACTCTGGTGCCCTCGGTGCCGTGTGCTTCCCTGAGGTGTGTGGTGGGGCAGGTTCCAGCCCCAGTGCTGCCACTCTGCAGTCTTGTATCCGCAGCCCGTGTCCTGTGACGGCACCCTTGCAGAGCCTTTCGCTCCCTGAGAGCTGCCTGTGAAGTTGGGGGTCCTGGAGTGTGTGACCTCACGTGGTACCTGCTCCCTGGGCCTCAGTCTCCTTCTGTCGTGCTGTGGGCAGGGGTGGGAGAACGTGAAACGAATAGCTGGAAGGAGTTCAGCCAGGGGTGCCCGGTGTGGAGTGCTCGGTCCGTGGTCCTGGCTCCCAGATGCTTCTGCTCATCTCTCCTTGCCCAGGCCACGTCTCAGAGGATTGCATGCCCCACCCCGATGGGGCTGGGCTCTGGTGGTTGGAGCGGCAGGGCCGGAGGGGCTGGACCGGTGGGTGGTGGTGGGAGAGGGAGCCCTTCTGTGGGCGCAGTGGCAGTGTCTGAGGCTCTTTCCCATCTCCCATGTCGCCTGCTCCTCTCCAAGGTCAGGAGGAGGTGGAGCGGGGCCACCTGGTGCCGGATTGCAGAGGAAGGCAAGGTGGTGCGTCTGGCAGTAGTGGGCCTAGTGGGCCTTGAACTCAAAGTCAACAGCAGGTCCGGCCGGGTGGGTGGTGGTCCACGTTTCTAACCTCTTTGTGTCCAGCCGGCGTCCTGGAGCTCTGTGTAGTTTAGGCCCTGTGGGGAGGCTCCAGGAATTGAAGGACAACGTTTTGGAAGTGTGCGAGACGTTGGGCTGAGTCCTGGCAGGCGCCCGAGTCAAAAGCTCAGCGGAGAGGGCAGGATTGGGGTGGACGCACGGTGGTCGTTAAACCTGCTTGGCTGATGTGGGCCCCGCCTTGCCAGGGTGCTGAGTGAGCCGGGCACGTCCCAGCCCTCACGGACACCGAGCAGCAGACTCCTCCGAGGTCACCTGTGACTGAGGCCAGAGAGCGGCTCGGGACACCTGTAGCTGTGCATAGCACAGGCCCACGGGGAAAGGTCGTGGAGGCTTCCTGGGGAGACCTGGTCTCAGCAGAGGCAGGTTGGGGGAGGGCTCTGAGTGGAGGCTTGAGGATGAAGGAGGGGTTGTGTATCCCCACGATGCCTCTCCAGCAGGCCGAGAGCCGAGGGAACCTGCCCAGGTGACGCAGCAGCAGGTGGCAGGTTGGGGTGTGAGCTCGTGTCTCTGACCCCAGGGCCCCGATGTGCCGCTGTGCTGGGGTCGCTCTGCGTCCCAAACGAAGAGTGCTGCCGGGGTGCGCCTCCGAGGCGGGGCTGGGGAGGGCCCATGGGTGGGAGGGACGTGGCCTGACCAGGGCTGCCGGGCCTCTCCCTGCAGACATCTGCCAGGGTCTGTGAAACGACCTGGTGCTGGCACTCACAGTCTGTCTGCTCCCTTCTGCCCTTAGGAGTCGTGTCCACCGTGGTCCCGGACTCTGCCCACAAGCTGTTCATTGGGGGCTTACCCAACTACCTGAATGACGACCAGGTAGACCCTTCGTCTCTTCCCGCCCCTCCCCCGTCACAGCCTTCGTCCATACTCTCATGGCGTCTTGGCCTGCCGCAGGTAAAAGAGCTGCTGACATCGTTTGGGCCTCTCAAGGCCTTCAACCTGGTCAAGGACAGTGCCACAGGGCTCTCCAAGGGCTACGCCTTCTGTGAGTACGTGGACATCAACGTCACAGACCAGGTGAGCCCTGGGACCCTGCGCTGGCGAGTCTGTCCTTGCCCTCACCCTGCTCTGTATCCTTGCTGAGGTCTCCCTTATTCAGGATGGGTGGGAGGAGGCCACCCCGAAGCAGGGCTGGGCATAGGGGCCCTTTTCCCTCGGTTCTAGCTCTTGCCAAGCTCTCACCCCTTTCCCTTGCCCTCTTCCCTATCAGTGTCCGGCTCTGGGGTAGTGGGGCTTGCGGGGGAGGTGTCAGGCTACTGGCCTCTGACCTGTACCTCTCTCCTGCGTGCCCCCATCCCGCGTTCTCCAAACGCAGGCCATTGCGGGGCTGAACGGGATGCAGCTGGGGGATAAGAAGCTGCTTGTCCAGAGGGCAAGCGTGGGAGCCAAGAATGCCACGCTGGTGAGCCCCCCGGCACGTCATCTTCCATTGGCTAGGGGACATCTGGGGGTGGGGGGGTGGGGGGGTGGGAAGGGGCCGGGGGGCACGCTGGGTGGGCCGTCCTAAGCTCTGCCCCTGGCTTTCCTGGCCAGTGTTGGGAGTGGGTGCCTGGGTCTTCAAGGGCAGAGCAGGGTCTTTCCCTGGGATGGCGTCTTGGGGGAGGGCTCGGGGGAAGTGGGCATGGAGGGGGCGAGGGCGGAGCTGCCCCGTGACGCCCCTGCCCCTGCTGCCCCACAGAGTACCATCAACCAGACCCCCGTGACCTTGCAAGTGCCTGGCCTGATGAGCTCCCAGGTGCAGATGGGTGGTCACCCGACTGAGGTCCTGTGCCTCATGAACATGGTCCTGCCTGAGGAGCTGCTGGACGATGAGGAGTACGAGGAGATCGTGGAGGACGTGCGTGACGAATGCAGCAAGTACGGGCTCGTCAAGTCCATCGAGATCCCCCGCCCCGTGGACGGCGTGGAGGTGCCCGGCTGTGGAAAGGTGCGTGGGAGCATGCTCTCGTGAGCGTCCCCTGTCCCCACACGTGTGCGGGCACACACGCACACCCACACCCTACTCTGACCCAGAGAGAGCGGGGCCTCTGGGGGCCCAGGCCTGCGGCGAGAGGCAGCGCGCGTGCTGTGCCGCTGTGGCTGAGGACTTGCCTCTTGCCTCTGTATAGAAGCAGCTTTGGTTCAGAACCTGGGTTTCATGTGATCTTGGGTAAGTGGTTTGGCCTTGTCTATGGAAGGGGGAGAAAAGTGCTAAAAATAGTCCCCAAAGCAGCAAACCCTCCTGTGTCTTCCGTCCTGAGCTCTCACAGCAGCTCCGAGCCCTTCTCCACAGTTAGGTTTCTGATTTCTGGGGTCTGATTCTGAGCTCACCGAGTCGCGTTGTCCCTGGCACTGTGCCAGGTGCCAGCATCGCACGCCCCGCCTCAGGATGCCTGCAGCGTGTGTGGCTGCTCGCCTTGTGGGCCAGTGGGATGCCCACGTTAAGAGACAGCGCGTGTGCTGCTTCCGGTCGTGGCTGGGAGGGGAGCAGCGTCGCACTGGGCCCTGTGTTCAGGTAGGCAAGTCAGGAGCTGGTGAAGCCCGAGCGACACCCAGTTCTCGCGGCAGGCAGGTGGGGTCCTGGCAAGAGGCAGCGAGGTGGCTGGTGTAGCCGGAGGGGGTGAAGCGTGGGTGCTAGGAAGCATGCTGGCTGTTCTGAGTGAGGATGGGGGGAGCCTTCGAAAGCTCTTAAACGTGGGAAACACCTGGCACATCGAGGTGGTGCCTTACAGTGGGGGGGGTGGGCATGGAGTGCAAAGCAGAGCTGGGAATTTGGAGGGGTGGGGGGTGACAGCCGTGTGATGTTTGGAGCTTTGGGTACTAACGGCTTGTGGTCATCTGGGTGAAAGACGGTGATCTGATTCAGAGCAGGCAGGAGGATGAAGAGAAGTCAGTGGCCTGTGAATGCCGGGACCGGCCTGTGAATGCCGGGACCATGGCGGGACCATGGCGGCTGATCTGGGTGTGCCGGGGAGGGGGAGGAGCCAGTGAGATGCTCATCTCAGCCTTCTGGGTTTGGTGACCTGGCAGAGATGGCAGGTGAGAAGCAGGGGACCTGAGCAGGTCTGCGGGGGAGGGACGATGGTCAGTGTTGGGCTGGCTTTGAGGTCCTGAGACCCCAGCAGAGATGTTGCGGGGAGCAGTGGGCTGGACAGAGCTGCTTCCAAGTTTGAGGTCTGGTAGGCACCCTGATCCCTGTTCAGGTGTCAGGCTGGACAGACTTGCCGAGGAGCAGTGGAAAAGCATCGCAGGTGGGGGCAGAGGGGGGTGGGGCGGGGGCAGGAGGGGAGGGTGGGCCGCACTGGGTTTGGCCTGCGCTCCTACCTGCCCCTAACTGCTGCACTGGAGACACTCCGTCCATGACAGGTCAGTCTCCTTAGTGCAGTCGTGGCTCGAGAGAGGAGAGCCTGGAGGCTGCCTGGGGGCTGAGGACGTGTTTGGGGGGGACTAATTGAAAGACCCGGTCTGGTCTCAGGGATCAGTCTATGTGATTTGTTTTCAAACTTCATCATCATCATTTTCAAACGTAGGAGTTGAGAGAAACCGTCGTGGCGATAGAGTTAAGGTTATAGTGTAATGTTTTTAAAGTCGTATTCTAGTATGTGTAGCAGTGTCTTAGTGGCCCGTCGCCCAGCTTCAGGTTACCAATATCTTTACCATTCATGATTTCTATATATTCAGCTTCCCATCCCCCTTCCCCCCCCCCCCCTCCGAAACAAGATATATCTCATATATCACTTAAGCACAGTTCTCTATCTGAACTCCTGATGTCTTGGGCCTGGTCACTCTTGCTTTGGGGCCTGTGCTGTGTGCTGTAGGATGTTTAGCCCCATCCCAGCCTCCACCCACTAGATGCCAGTAGTGTTACTCATGCCTTTGTGACAATGAAAATCATCTCTAGACATTGCCAAATGTCCCCTGGGGACAAATTCACCTTGGTTGAGAACTACTGTTATAAACAGATGACTTTAAAAAATTATTTTAACAAAACCATACAGTACCATTAGTACGTTAACAAAATTACCATTAGTACCTGTCTACCCAAGCCATGTTCTGATTTCCCTTACTGTCTCAAAAATGTCTTTTTATAGCTGCTTTGATCAAAATAAGGAACCCTGCAGTTTGGTTTCAAACTTCCTTAAAATTTATCAGTTTTGTCACTTGTTTTGTTTTGTTTTGCAAGCCGTTTTGCTTGTTGAGGCATTAGGGGGCATGTTTTTATAGAACTCCCCATGTTCTGAATTAGGCTGGTTATATCCACCCCTCCCTCCACTTCTGTAACTGGTGGTTCAAGAAAGATGAGAAGCTTGAGCAGATCAAGGTTCAGGTGTTTTTTTGTTTTTTTTGAATCAACCTGCGTTTGAGTACTAATTTGTCAGCTTTCCTTACTTCATCCCTTGTCTGGGGGAGACACCCATGGCCCTTGGGGTGGCTGGGGGAGCACCCAGCATGGTGCCTGGTACAGGGGAGACACTCGGCATAAGTGACCAGTCTCCTTGAGCTCACCCCTGTCCCCTGCCCTTTGGGGCTCTTGACTTAAGCTTCCTCTGCTCTCATTCTCCATGCCTCTGCATGTCTCTGTCTTCTGTCATTCTTTGATCCTGGGGTGCTGGAGGATGTTTGGTAAACCTCCCTCCCTCCCTCTCCCTCCCGCGGAGTTCTGGGTTTGGGTAGATAGATGCTGGCTGGTTGCTGTGAGTGAACCGGCGCATCCTTGGAGGCCGGGAGGCCTTGGTCTTCACAACCTGCGTCTTGTTCCCACAGATCTTCGTGGAGTTCACCTCTGTGTTTGACTGCCAGAAAGCCATGCAGGGCCTGACGGGTCGCAAGTTCGCCAACAGAGTGGTTGTCACAAAATACTGTGACCCCGACTCTTACCACCGCCGGGACTTCTGGTAGAGGCGGCGGGGGAGGGCAGGGGCAGGGCTGGCTGGGGCTTCTCCCCCTCCAGCTCCCCCTCTTTTCCCCCTCTGAAGACGATGGGCAGAGGAGTGACAGCCGAATGACAGCCGGCAGCAACTGGAATGGCACCGATTAAGGGTGGGGGGGGGGGTTGGGGGCGGGGAGGGGACGGGGGAAGTGCGCACACAGACCCACACAGACACATGCACCCACAGACACAGAGGGAAGGGGTGGGGAGGGGGTGCACAGCAGGGCGGGGTCGGACCCCCACGGCCCTTCCCCAGAAGTCTCTCTTCCCTTATGCCCCCTTTCGCTCCCCTTCCCCACCGTAGAAACATAGCGTGTTTATATTTTATGGCCAAATGATTTTGAATTTTGTTGTCCGGCCCCGATACCCTGCTCTCCCCTTTCAGGACCACAGCTCCTGTCCCTTTTGGCCTCTGGTCCTCTCCACCGTGTCCTCCCTGGTTTCTTACATAGTTGATTCTCTCCTCTTTAGTCTCCCCAGACCTGCCCCCCACCCTGTGGCCCCTGTCCCTCTCCTACTCTCTGTGGCAGTTTCATATTTGCTAAGACGAATTTGCTCATTAAACATTTTGTTGTATTTTACTTTATGGAGCTGCTCCGTGTCCGGTGTGTGTAACCCCCTCCCCTCCAGTTCTCAGGGGTTCCCTTGGCCCCAGGCTGAGGCTTGGCCTTGGGAGGCCCAGCTGTCCGCACTGTCGATCTGGCACGGGCACCCGTGCCCTTGGCACACCCGAAGTGGCACACCCCGCCTGCGTGGCCTGCTCCTCTAGGACGGGCGTAGGGCGTGGCCCTGGGGAGGAGGGTGCAGTGGACGGGCCCCCGTATGAAGTGGGGAGGGGCGCATCCGGCTGGCCCTGTGGGCGCAGGAGTTCAGATCGTCCCAAGGCACCGCGGTGGGGCACGGTCTAGCGGGCCTGGGGCTACCGCGCGGGGGCGGACGACGACGTGGTCTCTTCGCCTTCGGCCGAGCTCGCTGGCCGACCCCTCGCTGCGCCCCGCCTCTCCGTGCGCGTACCCGGGGTTTCGCGGAGGCGGGTGGAAATGAGGCAAGTGGCTCTTGGCGACGGCTCCCGCGCGCCGGAAGTGACGGCACGCGGGAGAGCGTGTCCTCGGAAGTAGCCACTGCGCAGGCTCGCCGCAGACGGGGCGGCTGGGCGGGTCGCGCGGCCACTTCCGCTTCCGGTCCGTCGCCTCCTTTGGTTGCTTCCCGTCCGCTCGGCGGCTCCCCTCCCCCGCCCGGTTCTCCGCGCCCCGCCGGGGCGGCGGGGCCGTCGGCGTGCGGCCCTCCGTGCGTCCGCGCGTGCGCCTAAGCGCGGCTCCGCGTCCGCCGCTCGCGGCTCGGCGCGCGCCCCGCGACACCGAGGCCGAGCGGGGGCAGGGGGCTGCCCGCCATGACCCCCTGGAGCGCGGCGTGAGGGGGCCGAGGTGAGCGCGGGCCGGGGCGCGGCGGGCGGGCGCGCTCGGGCGTCTCCGTGGCCTTCGTGTGTCTGCTCCCGGCCGGCCTGGGCCGCCCGCGGCTCTTCGTCTCTCCTGCGTCTGCCTGTGTCTGTGTGTCAGTGCCGCTGCCTCCCGCGGGCCTCGCTTGTGCTCATGTCCGTGTCTGTTTCGGCGTTTTTGCAAAGCATTTGTCTCCGTGTGTCTGTTCCGGTCTCGTTCTGCCTTTCTGTCACGTTTCGGCGTCTGAGGGTCAGGATTAATGTTGGTGTCTCCGTTCGCCAGGTGTCTCTAGTCTCTGTGCATCTCTCCCCGCCGTCTTCCCATCTCATTTTTGTTCTGGTACCCGTGTCCTCCAAGCCCGAGTCCCTCTCCGCGGGTCTGTCGCTTGGTCTAGGGTCTGCCCCTTCCCCCAGGTTCTTGAGTTAGTTTTGGTGAAGAACCCGGCTCTGGAATCAGAGGTCCACTTTTTGCGAGCCTGTAAGATTTGTCAGGTGATTTATCACCAAACCTTAGTTTCCTAGTTTTTAAAATTAGTGTGTTTATGTTTCCTGCGTAATAGGGCAGCTTTGCCTAATAACGGAGGTGATGCTTTTAAGTGCCTCATCCTGGCGCGTAGTAAGTGTGTAGTTAACTGCTGGCAGCTCTGGTTTCCATTATTATTTGTAGATTTTTTTGTTCCACACAGATGACGTTTGACATCGTTTGATATCTGACTACCCTTTGGAGAATTTTGCCGTATGATTTGTGTTTTATTCGATCTAGCAATTCTCTTTGGGCTAAGCAATTTTGAAAAACGTAGTCTTGTTTTAAGCAGTATCTGTGAAGTTTTAGTTTTGCTGTGAAGGTTGAATGTATCTTCTAATGCCCGTTAATATAAATACACGGTGTTAAGATAGCACATTTTCTGATGGCCATCCTTTTGGAAATAGTTCTGTTTTTTCTCTGACAATAATAGTAGCCAACGTTATTGAACTACTACCCACGGGGCGCAGTGCCAAGAACTTTATGTATCCATTGTATTTAATCAACAGTTCTGCCGGGTGGAATCTTTTCCTTCATTTCAGAGTTGAGCAAACTGAATCTCAGGGAGGCCAGAATTTGGACCCAGCTTTCGTGTTCTTCTCCATTTTTTTTGTCTCTTATTTCCCTGTCCCAGGTTACTGTCTCTTTGCGTTTCAGGGTCTCCGTCTTTTCTCGTTGCCCGCCTGCCTCACTCTCTTCCCATGTTTCTTTATCTGTTTCTCGTGTTTTTGTCTGCCCAGCTTTCTCTGTGCCTCTTTTTCTTCTCTTTCTTTCCCTTTCCTTTCAGTCTTCTACTGTTAGTTGTCAAATTAGCTCTTCGTCTTAGTGTGTCTGGCTGAGTCCGTCTTGGCACCCTGGCCATCCCTTTTCAGCTGTTCACATCTGTCTCCCAAGTGCCTGCTTTCCTGTGTTCAAGACAGGGGCCAGCTGCCTCCCCTGGGACTCAGGTTGTAGGAGATCTCCGTAGGTCTCTGCCTGTGGCTAGCATGCTGGAAAGGTTGTGGACGGTGTGGTCAGAGCCTGCTCTGCAACCGGGTTGCTCCGGAGGTGAGGCCTGTGCCTTGGGTTCCTCCCCTGTGAGGTGTTTGTGAATCACGGCGCCATAGGGATGACCGGAGTTACCGTGTGTAAGGCACTCAAGAGCACGCCTGGCACCGGGCAAGGACTGAGTGAGTGCTTGCTGTGATGGGCCTCACTGGCCTGATCCTCTTCTCCTCTTTTCTGTTTCTTTCCCATCACTCTCCTCTCGGCACAGGTTAACTTAAAAGTGTATGTCCTGGAGCCCAGGGTGGCCTGGGGTGGAGTCTGTGCCGCCATGCCTAGTGTGTGACCTTGGCTGGGTTGTTTCACCTACGTGAGCCTCTGCTTCCTCAGCTGTTAGAACCCCGCCCGCAGTGTTAAATGAGATAATGGATGTCTCGTGCTCCAGGAGTGCCTGGCACGAAGCTGGGGCCTAGCCAGCGGGCTTGTTCCTTATCTCTCCTCTGCGTTGGGACACCTCGTCCCCCTGGCATACCCCCTCCTGTCTATCTCTGCTCCCTTTGTCGGCCTCCTCCCTGTGTGTCCTTGTTTCTGCAGGGGATTCTGCCCCCCTCACTCCTGCTCCAGAGGTCTTTCCTGCCCTCCCTCCTTCCCTTCCTTCCTGCACGGTTTATTGAATGGCTCTTCCGGGTCAGCTCCTCTGATGGGAAAAGCCACGTCCAGACAAACGTGGTCTCTGGCCCCATGGGGCTCTCAGGGCGGCCTCAGCCACAGAGTCAGACAAACGAGTAGAAAATCACCAGGGCGAGTGAGCCTACCGACGAGGCCCCCTGGGGAATGGTGGCTGTGGTGTTGGGGTGGGGTGTTCCAGCGGAGCCCGCGGGTGGGTGCAAGGACCTCGTGAGGGGGACTGTCTCATGACACCACCCACGTGGATAGCGCGTTTCCTGTGCAGCAGCCTCCCTCCAGTTTTCTGGACTCCGAATGAAGCCCCATCTCGCAGAGGAGAACACTGCGGTGCGGGAGGTGCCAGGCTAGGAAGTGTTGGCTGGGGCGCGCCTCCTTCAGGCCTGTGGCCTGCCGCTGCACGCTCTGCCTCGCTGAGCCGGGCCCTGGCAGGAAGGATCTGGGCACGACTGAGGAACTGAAAGGTGGATGGGGTGACTAAGGCAGAGGTTAACCAGGGCCAGAGCCTCGCAGGCCACAGTGGGGACCTGGTCCTCCACCCCACAGGCAGCGGGGAGCCGGGTGGCCGCAGATCCCGCTTGTGTTCCCAAAGGTCCTCTCCTTTCCCCAGATGCGGTGACCTGCCAGTCCCTGCCGCGGCCTCCCTCCTCCTGCCGCCCCGTCTCTGCACACCCCGGGGGGCCTGCCCCCCTCCCCACCGCCAGCCACCATGTCGACCTCCTCACTGCGGCGCCAGATGAAGAACATCGTCCACAACTACTCGGAGGCCGAGATCAAGGTTCGGGAGGCCACGAGCAACGACCCCTGGGGCCCGTCCAGCTCCCTCATGTCTGAGATTGCTGACCTCACCTACAACGTCGTCGCCTTCTCGGAGATCATGAGCATGATCTGGAAGCGGCTCAACGACCACGGCAAGAACTGGCGGCACGTCTACAAGGTCAGTGCAGGGTGCAGAGCTGGGTGGGGGCATGCCCACCAAGGGGCGTCCAGAGTTGGGCCGCCTTCCTGTTTTCCAAGAGGAGCTGGAGTTCGGTGTCTTTACGTAATTTATGTAAATTTCTCTCGTTCAGTGAAGGCAACAAAGAATTTTGGGCCTTGTGGTTTTTGAAGAAGTGGCACATTCTCAAGACTGATCCACTTAGAAGGCCTAAGTGGGTGCCCAGTGTCCACCCCTCCCTCAGAGGCGGCTGTGTCCCCAGCTTCTGTCCTCTCTTGATGATCTGTGCGTGGAAGTCCAGGCAGGTGGGCAGCTCCGGGCAGTTTTGGGGGCCACGGACTGGTTCTGTATCTTCGTTGCAGCGGTGGTCCTGTGGCTGTATGCAGTTACCAGAGCGCAAAGCAACGTGAAAGGAAGGGTGAATTTTACCGTGTGGAAGTCATACCCTACTTTTAAAAAGGAAAACAGGCATACGTGTTAGGGATCGTTTCTCATCAGGACAACAAAGACTTGTCACTCTTTCTTTTTTTTAAACAATTTCCTGTCTACTGTCTGGGTTGATCATAATTGACGTAGCCAGCTACCTGGTGCTGGAACTTTAAGTTGTTTGCAGTGTTCTGCTTTTACAAACAAGACAGCCATGAATGTCCGTGTATGTTTGCCATTTTCCAAAACTGGAATTTCTGGGCATGTGCCTGTGCCATTTTGATAAATGTGGCTAAAGTGCCCCCAGTGATACACGCACACGCCCCGATCCAGTGAACAGACAGAAGGACAGACCACAGGCTTTGGGTAAAGGGAACTCAGTTGCAGGCAGCGCTCAGTGGGTGGGTTTCTCGTTTGACTGCTGTTCTGGGGACCTGGGGCCTGGCGTCCCAAGGTGGGTCAAGAAGTGGTGAAGGGCCTGGGCTGGGGCAGGTGGCGAGGCCCCTCCCCCAGCACTGCGGCCTCAGGCCAGTCCCGGGACATCCCTCTGTGGGAGAGTCCGACTCCTGGGGCCCAGGGGTGTTGGTGAGTCCTTCTGTCGCTGTTCCTTCGGTAAAATGGCAGTTGAGGGCCTGCTCTGTATGTGGCGGTGGGCAAGGTGGGTGAGGCCCCTGGTCTCGTGGATGTGGACCGGGGGCATGTCTGTCCTCCGGAGGCTGGGGTGGGTCCCTGGTGGGTTCCAGGACGAGGAGCCTGAGGCCTGGAGAGGTGGCGCTGCTTATGTTCCAGCCGGGATCTGAGGTCCGTTTGCTCTGGCTCCTTTCCATGCCCCTCCCTACAAGCCACGCTTGGGTCTTGGTCTTGGATTTGATTGAGTCATTTCTTGTGAAGGGAAAGGGCAGGGGGAGCTGGGGAGCCTTTGTGTGAGGTTGGGGGGAGGGGCAGAAGCTGGGTGGGGAGGGGCCCGGGCCAGGTGTGCGAGGGGAGGTGAGTCCTGAGAGGCCACAGGTGGCAGGTTCTTTGTGACCGGTGCCTGTGGGCGGAGAGCAGCAGAGGTACTTCTTCTAGGTGGGGGAACTGAGATGCAGAGGTTCAGGCCCGCCCTCGCTGTGGTGGGGCTGAGAGGGCCGTCCCTGAGCCCACCCTCTTGACTCCGGGCTGTGTCACCTGACTTCGCTGAGGAGTGCAGGGTCTCAGTCTTTATTTCTGAAAGCAGGGGTCAGTAAACTACAGCCCACGCGTCACACCTGGCCCTGCGCCTATGTTTGTAAGTAAAGCTTTATCACACGTGGCCTGGTGCAGGGCTGAGCTCTCAGGACCGGGAGTGCACGGCCTGAAATGCTGGCGGGTTTATCACCCGGCCCTTTACAGAGAAAGCTTGCTGACCCCTGTTTAAGCGGATGCTCGCATTCTGACGGCCCGGGACATCCTGGACCAGGCTGTTTTGGAAACCCGTGATGTTTTCCATCGAGGCGCATGTTCTGAGTGCACAGCCCAGCTGGCTCTTAGGTGTGTGCACCGCTTTGTAGCCACTTCCCAGGTGGAGATAGAGTATGTGTTCCCAGGAGGCACCGTGCCCGGCCTTCTGTCTGCTGAGATTGTTCCAGGCGTGGAGTCCTGTGGCCTGTGAGCCTTGGTGCCTGCTGTCTTTAGTCTTTGTTCGCCGTCACGTCTGGGGGGTTGACGTGTGGAGCAGCCACTCGTTCACGTACACGGCTGTGTGTGTGGGGCTCCTGTCATATGAACACGCCACGACTCATACGTGTGTATCTCCCCCCGTGGGGTGTTTGGGTTATTTCCATGTTCGCAGTCTTTAAACTGCAGTTCCGAAGTCCCCAGAGCTTTGAAAACGAAAGTTTTCAAAAGGCATTTGGCACCAAGGCCCCGTCTGGACTGTGGTGAGGTGGTCTACCTGGCATTTGAGGGTCCCACAGAGTGCGACCGTGGCGTCACCCTCCTCTGGGGGACTTCCGTTACACGTGGTGTGTGCAGTCTTTATGGCGCGAACTCGTGAAAATTCTGAATTCCAAAGCACCGCTGGCCCAGGGGTTCTGGAACCTGCCTTCCACACGCGGATGTGCTTTTTACTTCTTTCGGTTCTCCTCTAAGGCGTAAACATTTCTCAGTCAGTTAAAGACTAATCTCTAATTACAGAGGTGAATAGTGTCAACACACCTTCAGGACCCATGCCAGGTACAGGTCAGGCTCCCTGGGAAGGCTGAGGAGATGTGACCCTGGCGGATTCCGCTGTTCCGCTGTGGTTCAGACGGCTTCCCCGGGGTGGCCTGCCCCTCCCTCTCTGTTTTGTTCTGCTCTAGACCTAGGAGCCCTGGGTGGATCTGGGAACTCTGGGAGGCCCCTGGTGTCACCTGCAAAATCTAAGGTGTTCCCTTTTCCTGAGGACAGTGGCCATGGCCTCCCACAGAGCCTGAAAGGGGCCAGGACCCCTCACCTCACTCCCCAGATGGCCTGGATTCCAGGCTCTTCAGACCACAAAGGCCTTGCCTGGGGTGAGGAGTGGGGGGGTATTTCCTATTAAACCTTGCTGAAAAGGGATTTGTTCCCATGTCGTAAAATGCAGAAAATCCCAAAGGGTGTTCCCTCTTCCCTGCCCACGTGGTCCTCCCTCGGGGTGCCCAGGCCTGGACGGGCCCTGCCGGCACAGCGTCTCCCTCCTCCGCCATTGTCTTCAGATTGTGCCCGGGCGGTGTGAAACTTTATGCGTGGGGTGACACTTTCCAGACTCACAGGGTGCTAGAGAAAGCGGGCGGATGTGTCGTGCACTGGGCACCCTGAGCGGGACCTAACAAGCTGCCTTCCGGCCGTGTGACCTTAGATCTTCGTTTTAATGAACAGAGCAGGGTCTGCACCGATCGCTTGGCGATCCCCACGTGGGCTGCGGTGATGCACCGGCCGTCTCCCCTTTCCCGGTGTTTATTGAGATACGCGTAGGTCACGTAACACACGATTCACCCTTTCAAAGTGCACAGCTTGGTGGCGTTAATAAGCACATTCACGGTGTTGTGCAGCCATCACCCCACCTAGGTCCAGAATATTTTCGTCCCCCTAGACAGAAGGGGGGATCTCCCTATCCCACTGAGAGTCACCCCCAAGTCCCCGGGCACACTTTGTGGGTTTGCCCGCCCGGACATCTCCTGTGAATGGACTCTCGCACACTCTGCTCTTTGGGGCCTGGCTTCGGCCACCCCGCGTGGTGTTTTCAAGGTCCATCCCGGTGGCAGCTCGTGCTGCAGAGGGTGTGGGTGAGCTGGGCCTCGGGTGACAGTGCGTCCCCCCCTGCAGGCCATGACGCTGATGGAGTACCTCATCAAGACGGGCTCGGAGCGCGTGTCGCAGCAGTGCAAGGAGAACATGTACGCCGTGCAGACGCTGAAGGACTTCCAGTACGTGGACCGTGACGGCAAGGACCAGGGTGTGAACGTGCGCGAGAAGGCCAAGCAGCTGGTGGCCCTGCTGCGCGATGAGGACCGGCTGCGGGAGGAGCGTGCCCACGCGCTCAAGACCAAGGAGAAGCTGGCGCAGACCGCCACGGGTGAGCCAGGGTGTCCGGGCCCATCCCCTGCGTGCCCCCTCTGGTCTGTCTGGGGGCGGCCTGTGCCCGAGAGGGAGTGCGCGGTCCGGAGGAGGTTGCTGCCACCGCGGGAACTGTGCTCAGGCAGAGGGCAGGGGGCTGAGGCCCTAGGTGGCTGCACAGGACGGAGGAGGGCCAGAGCGGTGGCGAGCGGGACTCGGCTGGAGTTGGAGGAAGTGTAGGTGCTGGGTGGCGACCAGCGATTAGGAGGACAAGAGGTGACGTAGAGGAGATAGAAAGGGCGTCCTCCACGATGGGAGGTCCAGTTGTGTCGGGAAGCTTTCAGTTTTATATATGGGTGTGCAGGATTCTGAGTGCTCCTGGGAAGGGCCTTTTATGCTGGGACTGGGTGGGTGTCGAAGGTAGAAACATTCCCCAAGTGGTGTCGTGAGCGCGGGTGGAAGCCGTCTGTGCGTTTGAAGCGGGAAGGGTAGAGATGGGAGTCATGCCGAGAGGTGGGCCTGGCAGCTCTACCTGGCAGCTCTCGGACCGGGGTGGGGGTGGGCTGGGGAGGCGGGACCGTGTAGGAGGCCCAAGCAGTTTCCAGGTGATGGAGGTGGTGTCTTGGTAGGTGGTCAGGATGGAGAGGCAACGTGTGATGGCGAGCGCTCCCTGGCCGGCAGGAGCGAGCCTGGGCCCATGTCTTCTCTCCATCCTTTCCTCATTCGCCCCTTGTCCCCCTTGTCCCGGGATGGGGCCGGGGGCCAGGTGTGCAGGCCGCTCCTCCCCCGGCATCCAGCCGCTGGCCCTAGCCCTGGAGACCGAGGCTCCAGGCTCCCCTCTGGGGGCTGTTGGGAGCTTTCCCACCTGGGGACCAGGGAGGAAGGCCCTCCGTCCCCCTGGGGCCTGAGATGGGGCCCCGAGACAGGCCACAAGGCATCTCTGACCCGGTGCGGGAACTTAGCTCACGGGCTCAGAGGTTCCCCAGGGCCCTCCCTCTTTATCAGCAGACTTTTGTCTTGGGCCATCAGGGCTGTCCTTCTTTAACCCTGTCCTTCCTGCAGGTGGGGCCGCCGCACCCCTCCGTGGGTTTGCATGCACACCACACCCCCTCCCTGACCATGGAGCTTGGGGTCTGGGTCCCACTGGGGATCTTGGGGGAGGGAGGCTAGGCCCGAGGGGAGGTGGGGGGTTTCAGACTCTGCCAGCCTGGCTGCCTGGGCCGTGGGTTCCCCTCTTCCATCTGGGCCTCAGCGTGTGTGTCCCCTCAGCCTCCTCCGCAGCCGTGGGCTCGGGGCCCCCGCCCGAGGCAGAGCAGGCCTGGCCGCAGAGCAGCGGGGAGGAGGAGCTGCAGCTCCAGCTGGCCCTGGCCATGAGCAAGGAGGAGGCCGACCAGGTACGGCCTGGCCACAGGGCGCGGGGCTGCCCGCCGTTCTGCCGTCCTTCTCCACGCCTCGCCCTCAGCCTCTGCCTGCCCCTCCTCTCCCGGTCTCCCTCCTCTGCTCGCCCTCTGCCCCGTCTTTCCCCGCTCCCTTTCCTCTCTGGGTGCTTGGCCTTCCTGGCCCTGCCCAGCCCGGCTCCCACCCACACCCCAGGCTTGTCTCTTTGCTGTTCTTCACCAGTTCGGGGACTACGTCTGTGTGTGTGTCTCTTGCTCTGCCCGAGCCTGGCTCTCTGTCTCCATCCTTGTGTGTGCTCGTCTCTCTCTCCCTGCCTCTGGGCCCCACCTGTCTCCCCCAGCCCCTCACACTCTCTCTCCCCCAGCCCCCGTCCTGCGGCCCCGAGGATGACGTCCAGCTCCAGCTAGCCCTTAGTTTGAGCCGTGAGGAGCACGATAAGGTCAGAGCAGCCTCCCCACCCCGAGGCTCCCCTGAGACCCTCCCCAGGTCCCCGCCTCCTCTCACCTTGAAGGGCCCCACCCCTACACATCCGTGCTGCAGCGTTTTCAGTGGGACCTTGTGTCTAATGGGTCCCCGGAAGGATACCCGGCACGTGAAGCAGATGCCTTGTGGCTGCTCTGGGTGGTGAGGGTGCTCTTCTCTCTCTCTGTCACAGCCCCAGGGCTCCACCACCTTCACCCCCTGCAGAAAACACCCGGAGTCAGGCGCCCCGTGCTTCCCCAGCCCGTTAGAGCAGCCCGGCCCGTCCCGTCCTGGCCCCTGCACAGCACCCTCCCGTCATTGTTCCCCCCGCCCCGGCCTGAGACCCCGTGTCCCACCCCATCCCACACATCGTCCGCATCCCATTTTAATTTTCAGTCGCCATTGTCTGGGTGGGAGGGTTCGGGGCTGTCCATTTGGGGGTGGGGTAGGGGGAAGTGCAGTGTTAGCCCCATCGCTCAGAGTCTGACCCCTCCCCTGCCTGCTGCTTCTGGCCGGAACAGGAGGAGCGGATCCGCCGTGGGGATGACCTGCGGCTGCAGATGGCCATCGAGGAGAGCAAGAGGGAGACCGTGGGCCAGGAGGAGGTGAGTGTGGGCGCCGGGCCGGGCCTGGGTGGGTGGGCGGGCAGACTGGCGGGATAGCGTGTCCAGGCCGGCCTTGGCCGGAGGCCTCATCAGTGTCTGACGCAGCCCAGGAGGATCTCGGCCCTGCCCTGCCTGCTCCCCTGCCCCTGGGAAGGGGTGTGCAGGGTCTGCAGGGGCACCTCCCATCCAGAGCGAGCTGGGCTACCCCTGGGACGCGCATGGGGAGCTGCGGGTGCGGGGCCGAGGGCGACGGCTGCGGCCCTTGTCCTCACTCCGTCGGGGACTGGTCAGTGGCCTGGGCTGGGTGGGAAGCGGGTGTGTGGTGTTGTAGAGCCAGCCGACTGCTGTGCGGAGAGTGGACGGAGGGGCTGGGGGGAGGAGGGCCGGGGTGGGTGGGGAGGTGGACAGGGTGGAGCGTGTCAGAGGAACAAGCAGCTGGGTGTCTGCCCCCGCTCCCGTCCTCTCTGGGCGCTAGGAGGTCCCCTGGCGGTAGGTCTGCCTCACCTTGGCACCCGGCTCCCACTGCCCTTCCTGCTGTGTGGCTGTCCTGTCTCCCCCGGCATTCTCTCTCTCGGTCGGGGTCTGCCCCACTCCCCATTTTCTCTTTGTCCTCTTTCTTCCCTGCAGTCGTCCCTCATGGATCTTGCTGACGTCTTCACGGCTCCGGCTGCTCCGCAGGCCGCGGATCCCTGGGGGGGCCCAGTACCCATGGCTGCTGCCCTCCCCACGGCGGCCCCCACCTCGGACCCTTGGGGGGGACCCCCCGTGCCTCCTGCTGCTGATCCCTGGGGTGGTCCGGCTCCTACACCGGCCTCCGGGGACCCCTGGAGGCCTGCTGCCCCCACGGGGCCCCCGGTTGACCCTTGGGGTGGGACCGCGGCCCCTGTGGCTGGAGAAGGACCTACCCCCGACCCGTGGGGGAGCTCAGATGGTGAGTGCCCGCTGCCTCCCTGGCCCTGCGTGTGGCGTGCAGTCCTGGGGTGCCTGGGGGGGTGGGTGCCCAGCGGCTGTGGGGGCTGTAGGAGGCGGAGGGGGGTGCCTGGGTGAGGCACGCACGAGACCCCTCACCCCACCCTGGCCGGGGGCCTCTCGGGGGCTTTCTGGAGGCCTCAAGGCTGAGGAGGGCTTTGCCGGAAGGGGGCGCCTGGCAGTGTGAGCCGCAGGGCTGGAGGGTGGTGGGGACGTGGTGGGAGGGTCCTGAAGCCTCGGGGCTGCCTGGCTTTGGGGGGTGGGGTGGGCTGCCAGCCCCTCACCTGCCTTCTTCCTCACGCAGGAGGGGCCCCAGTCGGCGGACCCCCAGGCTCCGATCCCTGGGCCCCGGCCCCGGCCTTCTCCGACCCCTGGGGGGGGTCCTGTACCAAGCCCAGCGCCAATGGCACCGCAGGTACTGGGGGGTGGCCCGGGGGGGCCGGGCCTCAAGTGTGGGAGGAGTCGCGTCGCCTGGGCCCCTGGGGAAGCTGAGGGCACACCCTGACCCCACAGTGGTCGGGGGGTTTGACACGGAGCCTGACGAGTTCTCCGACTTCGAGCAACTGCGCACAGCCCTGCCAGCCTCTGGGAGCAGCACGGGTGAGTGTCCCCCCCAAGCCCAGGAGGCCTGTCCTTCAGGCTGGGCGGCTGCTTGAGGGTTGAGACACAGCAGGACGGCTGCAGCCCCCAGGTGGGCCCGGCCCCCAGGCCTCCCCCAGAGCTCTTGTAACAGCGTGACTGAGGTGGAGCTGGTCGTTCACCCATCGTAAAGAGGAACTTCTTACTTTGTTTTCAAATAACGTCAGACTTAGAGAAGAGGTGCAAAAATCGTACAGAGAATTCCCTTTCTCCAATTTCCCCAAATGCTGCTGTCACCCCGGAATGTTCCTTGGAGTGCAGTGCAGACTCCGGGGGCCTCCGGGCGGTGTGGCGCCTGGACTGGCCTGATGGCTGCCCCTCCCTCTGAGGACTGCACGCCTTTCCTCACCTGCCCACCGGCGTCCTGGGGCAGGGGTGTTTGTGCACCCCTCTTCCTGGAGCTCCGAGCGCCTGTCTTCCGGCCAGAGTCCGGGCTGGCCTTTGTGTCTGCAGGTTGTCCTTGGGCTTGTCCTTGAGGTGAGACCCCGAGTCTGTGTGGTGTTGGGGGCTCTCTTCATAGTGCCCACGTCCCTGCCCTGGGTAACATTCCTCTGGTCCCTTGGTTTTTCTGCGTCTTCGAGTGCAGCAGGCTTTGTGGAGGGAGCAGGCCTGGCACTAGTGCCTCCCCCACCCCAGGCTGACTGTAGGTTGCCATCCAGTCTTCTGCAGGTCTCACCCTTCCAGGCTTCTCTTCAGCTACATGTGTGCCTGTCTTTCAGTATCAGACGGGGTTCTTAAATCTTAAGAAACAAAAAATCAGGCCTCTCGCTAACGGCACATCACCCAGTCTCCTGGGACGGTGGGCACCTGCCACTGTCCCCCCGCGCGTCCCCTCGGGGCAGTCGTGACCCGTCGTGTGAGCGTCCCGAAAGCCGTGCTATTCTGCTGTCACCCGCTGGGGTCGGTCCCTGACCTGGAGGATGTCAGAGGGTGGTCCTCCCGGCCTTGCCTCTTGACCTCACACCCGCATGGTTTGGCTCTGGGGCTGCCTCCTCAGGGTCCCCACGGCAGCCTCTCCCCTGAGCCCCCTCTGCGGCCCCTTCCAGGGGAGCTGGAGCTGCTCGCCGGAGAGGTGCCCGCTCGTAGTCCCGGTGCCTTCGACATGAGTGGGGTCGGGGGCTCTCTGGCCGAAGCTGTGGGGAGCCCCCCGCCTGCAGCCGCCCCGACGCCCACGCCGCCCACGCGGAAGACCCCTGAGTCGTTCCTGGGGCCCAATGCTGCCCTGGTAGACCTGGACTCGCTGGTGAGCCGGCCAGGCCCCACGCCGCCAGGAGCCAAGGCCTCCAACCCCTTCCTGCCGAGCGGTGAGTGTGGCCCGGGAGCAGGGGTGCTGGCCCGCCCGGCAGACCCGACTCGACTCCGCTCCCTGTCGTCTCCCCCCGCAGGAGGCCCGGCCACCGGCCCCTCCATCACCAACCCCTTCCAGCCCGCACCCCCCGCGACACTCACCCTGAACCAGCTCCGGCTCAGCCCCGTGCCCCCGGTCGCTGGAGCGCCGCCGACGTACATCTCTCCCCTTGGCGGGGGCCCTGGCCTGCCCCCCATGATGCCCCAGGGACCCCCAGCCCCCAACACTAATCCCTTCCTCCTATAATCCAGGGCGGGAGGGGGCTTCCCCCATTCCTGCTCCCTGGGCGACCAGTGTTGTGAGTGCATGTGAAGTGGGGGACCCCTGCCCCCACCCCAGCGTCCTTTCCCCTCCTGGGGCCCACTCACACTACACCATCTCCCCCCATTCCCGACCCTACCTCCCCGGAGAGAAACTGGACCTGGGGATGGGGAGGGGTGCGGCCGGAGGGGGACCCCTGCCCACGGCATTAGAAGGGGGAGGGACAGCGGGGGGTCCCCCCACCCATCTCCCTCCCTCCCAACTCCTGACTGGCCCCTCAATCAGTGTTTGAGCCTCCTCGTCCCCTCATGCACCCCTCGGTGAATCCTTGGTGATGATTTTGGCAACTTCGGGAATAAATGGCAATTCTTATGGGCGCGGTGCCCTCAAGTTCCCATTCATGGTTTCTGTGACTCCTTCACCTGGGGCACCCAGGGCTCCGAACCCATGGGCCTCCTGGGGGCAGTTGGGAGCTGGCGCCTCGTGGAAGCCTTGATTTCCCTGACCCTCTGGGTGCCGTTGGGTTCTGTGCTGAGGGAAGGAGGGGGCACTGAGTCCTGGTGGAGCTGTGGCCCACTCAGGGCCAGACAGTCACCCTTATGAGGGTCAGGAGTCCCTCTGGAGAGCTGACGGGGCCCTGGGCTGTGCCAGCGGACAGCACGTTGAGGTTGGGGTCCAGGGCTCATGAGTTGTCGGTGAGGACGGGGGAGTCCTTACCGAGGCGGCACGCACTTGACACACCTCAGACACGCTCCAGCCATCCTCCTGTGCCCAGCATGGCACCGCTGGAGACCCGCGTCGGCTGCTGCTGGCTGAGCTCGGAGACCACAGGTGCCTCCTGCCTGTTTGTTCTCTAGGCTGGGCCCCAGGGGGTCTGCAGGCCAGCTGGCAGGGTGAAGCCACTGTCGCCCCTAGGAGCAGCAAGCGTCGCCTGGTCCAGGCCCCGTAGTCCCAGCTGGGTGACGGGGGCTCCCTCCAGGCTCGTGGGGTCAGGTCCCCGCCCCGGTTTGTTCCCGAAGTGATTCCCTTTAACAGCTGGCTCAGGGGCCCATCCCATGGGCCGGGCACCATGGGACCAACTGGCCTTTGTTCTTTCCCAGGAGGTGCCCTGGCATGGGGCGAGCGAGGGCACAGGTACATGCAGACCACCGGGGGCCAGAGGGTGTGCCCAGGCTGGCCTGCACTGACCTGCCTCCAGTGGCGCCCACTTCCCACGGTGTGGGGGGGTGACTGGGGAACCTCAGACACGGCTGTGGCACGGTGGCCCCGATGGGTCCTAGAACAGGAGCGAGTGTACAGGTCAGAGGCGGGGGTTAGAATCAGTGGCCCTGGACTGGTCAGGTCAGGCTCCCTCCTGCGCACCTGTGGTGATTGGAGCTTTGTGGGGTCCGGATAGATGGAAGAGGGGACCACCACCCTTCCCCAAGGAGGACGGGGCCCAGGGAACTCGGTCCAGTCGGTTGGTTCAGGACTCAAGGTGCTGTGTCTCTTGGGCTTACGTGGTGTGGGGGGCGGGCTCCTGGCCACCTGGACTGTGGGAGTTGGGAGGTGGCCCGGGGGGGGCAGTGGGGCAGTTGCCAAGGGCAGGGGTACCATCCTTGGGGGCCATCCTGATCCCTGCTCCTGACTCGGGCTCCTGAGCCCTCCTGTTCCAGCCCCTGGGGTCCCCGAGGACCCTCCCCCTCCAGACACGAGCCAGACCCTCTGTGTTCACTGGGCGTGATGCCGCAGAGCCTGCCCGCCACCTCTTAAAAAATGCAGAGGAAGGCAATGATGGGAATGTGGGACTTCAGTTTACGCTAGTGGAAGGGTTAAAGGTTACAGACTGCAGTCTTTCTGGTGGTTTCCTTATTTGTCAAAACGAGGAGAAACCACCACAACCCGGGCAGCCACGTGCCCATGAGGCAGCATCACCTCCCGGGCGTCCTCCTTTTCATTCCTTACAGCGTGAAGTACACAGGAGCTCCAGAACCTTGGGTCTCCTCGTGTATCACGCTTTCCAGAGTGTTCCGGCCACCAACTCTCAGTGGGAGCTGCCGCCTGAGGGCGCCCGCCTCGTAGGCCCGAGCGTTTGGTCTGTAGTGACTCGTCCCTTCCTGGTGGTTCACGCCCGCCGCCCGGGCCGTTGTGCGTGCGCCTGCAACCAGGCGTCTGTGTCCAGGGGTTTGAAGGGACAAGCCCCCACCCAGGGCTGTTCTGATTTAGGGTCGGGGAGCGGCTTGTGGGCCTGTGGCCAGCAGGTGGCGCCAGAGACCGAGGGCGGCGGGCGCGGAGGCGACGCAGGGCCGCTGGGCGCCAGCGCTGGACACGCTTCCTCTCCCAGGCACCCTGGTCCCCTGGCCCGTCTGCACGTACGCCCTCAGCACGTCCCCACACTCACCTGCACCCTCCCTCTCACCTGCCCCTGCAGATGCCCCCTTCTCACGCAGGTGCACGTCCGTACTGACCGCCCTGCGCTGCACAAGCTCACAGGGTTTCAGTCTCACCCCGTCTTAATTTTTCTCACACGGAAACTCCAGTTCAGGCCCAGACTCGGCCTCAGCCAGACTCTGCCTTTGCCCCCCGTTTCCTTTAAAGCAGAAATACTTTTCAGAACGGTCTGCTCTCTGCAGAACGCCCGTCCGTCTCCTGCCACACTGGAACCAACGCCCTCATTCCTGCTTTGAGTCGGTGTAACCAGACCTTTACTGTGCGGGAGTGAAACCCACACACGTCAGCTGATGCCCCAATTCAGGGGTCTGCGCCCTGCGGTTGGAGGGTGGGAAGGGACGCTCACTGTGTAGAGTTTTACTGGCATGCAGCCACACCCGTCCTCTAGGGCAGCGTTGAATAGGTGTCATAGAGACCCTCCGGCCTAAAGTATTTACTACCTGACTGAGGAAAAGCTTGCTCCCAGCAGCTCCTTGTACCTTGCGGGAATTCTAGTGCCCACCAGCCATACCAGCTGAAAGCCCACAGGGCCCCCAGCCCCCGGAACAACCATAGGTTTCCCAAGAGCTTTTCAGCAAGTTCTTTTTGCTGTCTTTCGTTTCCTATTGAGTGTGTCTTCCTGCTCTTATTCTACTTCTAGGGCAAATTCTTTGTTTCATCCACATCAGTTTACTTCCGTTCGAACACTTATAATTTCCAAGAGTACTATTTAACGTTTGCTCCTTAAAATACGATTTTAATGGACGTTTTCAAGCACACAAAACTGTAGATAACAGGGTCATCACTTGCCCCCCCCCCCCCCCAGCTGGGGAACTCGTGTCTGCCCTCAACCATCGTTTACATCCAGGAGATCTAGTTTCATCTACACACCCCCTCGCAGCCCCTTCCCCTGGAGAATTTTAAAATGATAATTGTACCCTGGCTGGGAACAGTTTGGTGTTAGAGCATATATGGGGGGGGAGGGGACCGTGTAGCAGTTAACCCGACAGATTCAAAGGGGAATAAACAATGGGGGAGAGGTTCACGATAGGACTGTGGCAGAATTGCTTCCCTGTTGCCTTTCGGAATGTTCCAACTGATGACTTCAAATCGCCTCACTTCAATCACGCAGGCAAACCTGATTAAGCCTCATTAACTTCAATCATTATAAAGGCAAATGACGATTATTTGAGAATGTGAATTAAACAGAAGACAAATACTAAAAATGGTACCATGATGAATGTAGTTTAATCTCCACTCATATCCCCTTTCCCTGGGTGGCACACCTGCAGCGACAGACTCACCAGTCTCTAAAGAACTGCGCCCCCCCACCCCCACCCCTCCCATAGCAGCAAACTACTGACTGGTAGAAAATATTTGTGAATCTTATACTGAAAAGGATTTAATATCCAAAATATATAAAATACTCTGAAAAACTAACAACAAAACCAACCCCAGGGTTGGGACTTCCCTGGTGGTGCAGTGGTTAAGAATCCACCTGCCAATGTAGAGGACACGGGTTTGAGCCCTGGTCTGGGAGGATCCCACACTGGAGCAACTAAGCCCATGTGCCACAACTACTGAAGCCCAGGTGCCTAGAGCCCATGCTCCACAACAAGAGAAGCCACCGCAATGACAAGCCTGCGCACCGCAACAAAGAGTAGCCCCCGCTCGCCGCAACTAGAGAAAGCCCATGCACAGTAGCAAAGACCCAGTGCAGCCAAAAATAAAATATAAATACATTTAAAAAACCAACCCCATACAAAAACGTGCAAGGACTTGAATAGACATTTTTCCAAAGATAAACTGCCAGTAAATACTTGAAAAGATGCTCAACATCATTAGCCATTGGGGAAGTGCAAATCAAAACGCAGTGAGACAATGTTCATTGCACCACTATTTACAATAGCCAGGACATGGAAGCAACCCAAGTGTCCATCGACAGATGAATGGATAAAGATGTGGCACACATATACAATGGAATATTACTCAGCCATAAAAAGAAACAAGATTGAGTTATTTGTAGTGAGGTGGATGGACCTAGAGTCTGTCATAGAGTGAAGTAAGTCAGAGAAAAACAAAATACCATATGCTAACACGTATATATGGAATCTAAAAAAAAAAAAAAAAAGGTTCTGAAGAACCTAGGGGCAGGACGGGAATAAAGACGCAGACATAGAGAATGGACTTGAGAACGTGGGGAGGGGGAAGGGTAAACTGGGACGAAGTGAGAGAGTAGCACGGACATATCTACACTACCAAATGTAAAATAGATAGCTAGTGGGAAGCAGCCACATAGCACAGGGAGCTCAGCTCGGTGCTTTGTGACCACCTACAGGGGTGGGATAGGGAGGGTGGGAGGGAGACATAAGAGGGAGGGGATATGGGGATATATGTATGCGTATAGCTCATTCACTTTGTTATACAGCAGAAACTAACACAACAATGTAAAGCAATTATACTCCAGTAAAGATGTTAAAAAAAAAAAAAAACAGTGAGATACCACCTCACACCTGCTAGGATGGATATAGTCAAGAAAGGGAAAATAACAAGTATTGCAGAAGATGTGGAGAAACTGGAATGCTTGCTCATTGCTGGTGGGAATATAAAATATTGCAGCAGCTGTGGAAAAGTTTGGCGATTTCTCAAAAGGTTAAACATAGAGATACCATATGACACAGCAATTTCTCCTAGGTATATATCCAACAAAACTGAAAGCGGGGATTTGACAGATACTTGGACACCCATGGTCATACCAGCACTATTCACAATAGCCAAAAGATGAAAACAACGCAAGTGTCCATCAGCGACTGAATGAATAAATGAAATCTTTTATGTACATAGAATGGACTAGATTTCAGCCATAAAAGCGAAAGTTTGATATCTGCTACAAGGTGGGACAACTTTGAAAACATTTCAGTTAGAGAGACAAGGCAGATGCAGAAGGACAAATACTATATGACTTCACTTATATGAAGTACCTGGAACAGGCAATCCATAGAGACAGTGAGTAGAATAGAGGGCCCTTTGGGCTGAGAGAAGGGCGAGTGATTCTTTTAATGATACCAAGTCTTGGGTACAGGAAGTGGTAATGGCTGTATGCATTGTGAATGTGTTTAATGTCACTGCATTATACACTTAAGGATGGTTAAAATCATAAGTATGAAGTTATGCATGTTTTATAACAAAGTTTATAACAATGGGTAACTGGTAAATGATGACTAAATGCAGTAATTGTGGATGTTATAGAAGCTGACATATACATTTAACATTTCAACCGTGATTTCAACAACTCCCAAGCAGACCCTAGGAGTTCTAGGATCCCTAAGGATCAACAGGAAGGGGGTAAAAGTGGGGAAACATAAAGCCAAAATATGAATGTCCTGCATTAACCACAGACGAGAATCTATAAAAGTAGTGGTATAAAAAACGAAAATGGAATTTAGTATGTAAAAGTTGACAAAGGTGACCACCAGCATTAGGATGGTGTGGGTGGCTCTGGTCTCCGGGGGACATTTGTGGTAGCCAGTGGGGGTGTGAATATACTGCACACTCTCCTGTGGTGTCTGTGCAGGAGAAGCACCATGTAGCCACTGGACCAGATCATAAGGCCAATAAACATGGCATCAGAGATGGACCACAGGATGACAATGTCTGCAAAGGGACTTGAGGATGAACAGAGCCACTACCCTTGGTTGTCGGTTTCATTTCCCATGTACTGTGGACCAGTGACTGTCACAGAAACAAAGATATTCATTAAGACCCTCAGCATCCAGCAGGTGCAACAGGAAGGACCACTGACCTTGGGGGCTCTATTTCTGAGCATCACCCACTCCCCTCCCCTCCCCTGGGGATGAGGGTGAAGGACTGATAGGTGCTCAGGATACAGGTGGAGCACAGGGTGGTGCTGCGAGCCACTCTCTTTATATAATATACAAATTTACACCCAAGACTGGACAGGGAGTTCCTTGAAACAAAAGCTGCCACTTTGTGGGGAATCCCAGAGGAGAGAAGAACCAGGAAATTAGCCACAGCCATGCGGGTGGGCCTCTGCTTGTGGCCAAGCAAGATTGGAGAGACGCTGTGGAAGAAAATCATGACATTGGCCGGAGACCCAACCGCTATCTGTATAAGATACATGGTTTTTCAGAGCTGCCTGGTTTGCAGTTCTTAGGACATCTTTCTGAAAAGACATGGAGAGGGCTTCAAAGTGGCCTGAAGCAGAAAGGAGGCTGTGCTGGCGCTGACATCAGCAGCCTTCTTACATAACCAACATTGGGAAGGGATTCTCACTCTTTTCTTCTCCTGAGAAAGAAAGACACCATCATACTCCAGAGAAATGGCTTTACCTGGAGAACATACACCTGACATCAGTTATAACTTTCACCATTATTATTTTGTATTTATTACTCTTCACCTGTATCAATATGTCCTGTTCTCCCCCTTCATGTAAGGTCCATGAACTTAGGAACCATGTCTGTCTTGTTCAACAGCACTGTTGACACATAATAGGTGTTAAATAAAATGTACTGAGTACATGAATAATTGACAGGAGACAAAGAACGTACTCTACCCCTCTTAGAATTCATGATCATCCTGAATATTTCAAGAATGTATCGGGATTCAAGATGGAAGAGGAGTAGGTGGACATGGAGTTCTTCTCTCTCTACACTTGCAGCAGGAATACATCTATAGATGCAACAGTTCTCACGGAACACTGGCTGAAAACTAGCAGAAGACCTTGGACTCCAGAAAGGACTATAAAGATCCCTTCATAACTGGAAGGGAAGCATTTGAGGCTGTCAGGAGAGGGTGAAGCAGCCGATCTATGGCAGACCGGACAGAGTGAGAACTACACAGACGGTCCATACCACGGCCCTACATGCCCCCAGACTGGGACGTGTGTTCACAGGCTGCCCCTCCAAGAGAGAGGACGTGTGTGCACCAGTCTGCATGGGGAAGCAGTAGGGACAGAGCCCAGCACCACCTCCTGGTTCTCCCTCCAGGGAAGCCAGGAAAACAAGAACTAGCAAGAGCTTGACAAATGCCTGGCTTCGAATTGGAGACCATTCACCTGCCTATTGCTTCATTCCTGGAAATTTCACTGCAACTAAGTGAGAAAAAAAACATACCTGAAAGAAAGAAAACAAAGAACAGAAATACCCCAGAATTCCTAAAGAACAGGTCTTGGTGCTCTGGCCGGGTGTCAGGCCTGAGCCTCTGAGGTGGGAGAGCAGAATTCCAGACACTGGTCCACCAGAGACCTCCCGGCCCCATGTAATATCAAACGGTGAAAGCTCTCCCAGAGATCTCCATCTCAACGCTAAGACCGAGCTCCCCTCAATGACCAGCAAGCTACAGTGCTGGACACTCCATGCCAAACAACTAGCAAGACAGGAACACAACCTCACCCATTAGTAGACAGCCTGCCTAAAATCATAATAAGGTCACAGGTACCCCCAAACACACCACCAGACCCGGTCCTGCCCACCAGAAAGACAAGATCCAGCTTCATCCACCAGAACACAGGCACTAGTCCCCTCCACCAGGAAGCCTACACAACCCACTGAACCAAGCTTACCCACTGGAGGCAGACACCAAAAACAATGGGAACTATGAACCTGCAGCCTGTGAAATGGAGACCCCAAACACAGTAAGTTAAGCAAAATGAGAAGACAGAGAAATACACAGCAGATGAAGGAGCAAGGTAAAAACCCATCAGACCAAACAAATGAAGAGGAAATAGGCAGTCTACCTGAAAAAGAATTCAGAGTAACGACAGTAAAGATGATCCAAAATCTTGGAACTAGAATGGAGAAAATACAAGAAACGTTTAACAAGGACTTAGAAGAACTAAAGAGCAAACAAACAATGATGAACAACACAATAAATGAAATTAAAAATTCTCCAGAAGGAATCAATAGCAGAAAAACTGAGGCAGAAGAATGGATAAGTGACCTGGAAGATAAAATAGTGGAAATAACTACCACAGAGCAGAATAAAGAAAAAAAGAATGAAAAGAATTGAGGACAATCTCAGAGACCTCTGGGACAACATTAAATGCACCAATATTTGAATTATAGAGGTTCCAGAAGAAGAAGAGAAAAAAAAAAGGGACTGAGAAAATATTTGAAGATATTAAAGTTGAAAACTTCCCTAATATGGGTAAGGGAGTAGTCAATCAACTCCAGGAAGCACAGAGAGTACCATACAGGATAAATCCAAGGAGAAACATGCCAAGACACATATTAATCAACCTACCAAAAATTAAACACAAAGAAAAAATATTAAAAGCAGCAAGGGAAAAGCAACAAACGATGTACAAGGGAATCCCCATAAGGTTAAGAGCTGATCTTTCAGCAGAAACTCTGCAGGTCAAAAGGGAGTGGCCGGACATATTTAAAGTGATGAAAGGGGAAAACCTACAACCAAGATTACTCTAGCCAGCAAGGATCTCATTCAGATTCAACGGAGAAATTAAAAACCTCACAGACAAGCAAAAGCTAAGAGAATTCATCACCACCAAACCAGCTCTACAACAAATGCTAAAGGAAGTTCTCTAGGCAGAAAACACAAGAGAAGGAAAAGACTTACAATAACAAACCCAAAACAATTAAGAAAATGGTAATAGGAAGATAAATATCGATAACCACCTTAAATGTAAATGGATTAAATGCTCCAACCAAAAGACACAGACTGGCTGAATGGATACAAAAACAAGACCCATACATATGCTGTCTACAAGAGACCCACTTCAGACCTAGGGACACATGCAGACTAAAAGTGAGGGGATGGAAAAAGATATTGCATGCAAATGGAAATCAAAAGAAAGCTGGAATAGCAATTCTCATATCAGACAGAATAGTCTTTAAAACAAAGACTGTTACAAGAGACAATGAAGGACACTACATAATGACCAAGGGATCAATCCAAGAAGAAGAAGATACAACAATTGTAAATATTTATGCACCCAATATAGGAGCACCTCAGTATATAAGGCAAATGCTAACAGCCATAAAAGGGGAAATTGACAGTAACACATTCATAGTAGGGGACTTTAACACCCCACTTTCACCAATGGACAGATGATCCAAATTGAAAATAAATAAGGAAACACAAGCTTTAAATGATACATTAAACAACATGGACTTAACTGACATTTATAGGACATTCCATCCAAAAACAGCAGATTACACTTTCGTCTCAACTGCTCATGGAACATTCTCCAGGGTAAATCATAACTTGGGTCACAAATCAAGCCTTGGTCAATTTAAGAAAACTGAAATCGTATGAAGTATCTTTTCTGACCACAATGCTATGAGACTAGATATCAATTACAGGAAAAATTCTGTAAAAAATACAAACACATGGAAGCTAAACAATACACTACTAAATAACCAAGAGATCACTGAAAAAATCAAAGAAGAAATAAAAAAATACCTAGAAACAAATGACAATGAAAACACGACAACCCAAAACCTATGGGATGCAGCAAGAGCAGTTCTAAGAGGGAAGTTTATAGCAATACAAGCTCACCTTAAGAAACAAGAAACATCTCGAATAAACAACCTAACCTTACACCTAAAGCAATTAGAGAAAGAAGAACAAAAAAACCCCAAAGTTAACAGAAGGAAAGAAATCATAAAGATCAGATCAGAAATAAATGAAAAAGAAATGAAGGAAACAATATCAAAGATCAATAAAACTAAAAGCTGGTTCTTTGAGAAGATAAACAAAATTGATAAATCATGAGCCAGACTCATCAAGAAAAAAAGGGAGAAGACTCAAATCAATAGAATTAGAAATGAAAAGGAGAAGTAACAACTGACACTGCAGAAATACAAAGGATCATGAGAGATTACTACAAGCAACCCTATGCCAATAAAATGGACAGCCTAGAAGAAATGGACAAATTCTTAGAAAAGCACAACCTTCTGAGACTGAACCAGGAAGAAATAGAAAACATAAACAGACCAATCATAAGCACAGAAATTGAATCTGTGATCCGAAGTCTTCCAACAAACAAAAGCCCAGGACCAGATGGCTTCACAGGCGAATTCTATCAAACATTTAGAGAAGAGCTAACACCTATCCTTCTCAAATTCTTCCAAAATATAGCAGAGGGAGGAACACTCCCAAACTCATTATACAAGGCCACCATCACCCTGATACCAAAACCAGAAAAAGATGTCACAAAGAAAGAAAACTACAGGCCAATATCACTGATGAACACAGATGCAAAAATCCTCAACAAAATACTAGCAAACAGAATCCAACAGCACAGTAAAAGGATCATATACCATGATCAAGTGGGGTTTATCACAAGAATGCAAAGATTCTTCAATATACACAAATCAATGTGATAAACCATGTTAACAAATTGAAGGAGAAAAACCATATGATCATCTCAATAGATGCAGAAAAAGCTTTCGACAAAAGTCAACACCCATTTATGATAAAAACCCTCCAGAAAGTAGGCATAGAGGGAACTTTCCTCAACATAATAAAGGACATATATGACAAACCCACAGCCAACATCATTCTCAGTGGTGAAAACTGAAACCATTTCAACTAAGACCAGGAAGAAGATGAGGTTGCCCACTCTCACCACTATTTTTCAACATAGTTTTGGAAGTTTTAGCCATAGCAATCAGAGAAGAACAAGAAATAAAAGGAATCCAAATTGGAAAAGAAGAAGTAAAACTGTCACTGTTTGCAGATGACATGATACTATACATAGAGAATCCTAAAGATGCCACCAGAAAACTACTAGAGCTAATCAATGAATTTGGTAAAGTAGCAGGATACAAAATTAATGCACAGAAATCTCTTGCATTCCTATACACTAATGATGAAAAATCTGAAAGAGAAATTAAGGAAACACTCCCATTTACCATTGCAACAAAAAGAATAAAATACCCTAGGAATAAACCTACCTAAGGAGACAGAAGACCTGTATGCAGAAAATTATAAGACACTGATGAAAGAAATTAAAGATGATACAAACAGATGGAGCGATATACCATGTTTTTGGACTGGAAGAATCAACATTGTGAAAACGACTATACTACCCAAAGCAATCTACAGATTCAATGCAATCCCTATCAAACTACCGATGGCCTTTTTTCACAGAACTAGGACAAAAAATTTCACAATTTGTATGGAAACACAAAAGACCCCAAACAGCCAAAGCAATATTGAGAAAGAAAAATGGAAGAAAAGAAAGTATGGTACTGGCACAAAAACAGAAATATAGATCAATGGAACAGGATAGAAAGCCCAGAGATAAACCCACACACATATGATCACCTTATCTTTGATAAAGGAGGCAAGAATATACAACGGAGAAAAGACAACCTCTTTAGTAAGTGGTGCTGGGAAAACTGGACAACTACATATAAAAGAATGAAATTAGAACACTCCCTAATACCATACACAAAAATAAACTCAAAATGGTTAAAAGACCTAAATGTAAGGCTAGACACTATAAAATTCTTAGAGGAAAACATAGGCAGAACACTCTATGACATAAATCACAGCAAGATCCTTTTTGACCCACCTCCTAGAGACATGGAAATAAAAACAAAAATAAACAAATGGGACCTTAGGAAACTTCAAAGCTTTTGCACAGCAAAGGAAACCATAAACAGGACGAAAAGACAACCCTCAGAATGGGAGAAAATATTTGCAAATGAAGCAACTGACAAAGGATTAATCTCCAAAATATACAAGCAGCTCATGCAGCTCAATATCAAAAAAACAAACAACCCAATCCAAAAATGGGCAGAAGACCTAAATAGACATTTCTCCAAAGAAGATATACAGATGGCCAACAAACACATGAAAGGATGCTCAATATCATTAATCATTAGAGAAATGCAAATCAAAACTACAATGAAGTATCATCTCACACTGGTCAGAATGGCCATCATCAAAAAATCTACAAACAATAAATGCTGGAGAGGGTGTGGAGAAAAGGGAACCCTCTTGCACTGTTGGTATGAATGTAAATTGATACAGCCACTATGGAGAACAGTATGGAAGTTCCTCAAAAAACTACAAATAGAACTACCATACGACCCAGCAATCCCACTACTGGGCATATACCCTGAGAAAACGATAATTCAAAAAGAGTCAGGGGGACTTCCCTGGTGGCACAGTGGTTAAGAATCTGCCTGCCAATGCAGGGGACACGGGTTCGAGCCCTGGTCTGGGAAGATCCCACATGCCACGGAGCAACAAGGCCTGTGCGCCACAACTACTGAGGCTGCGCTCTAGAACCTGCGAGCCAAAACTACTGAAGCCCGAGTGCCTAGAGGCCGTGTTCTGCAAGAAGAGAAGCCACTGCAATGAGAAGCCAGCACACCACAACGAAGAGTAGCCCCCGCTCACCGCAACTAGAGGAAGCCTGAAAGAAGCAACGAAGACCCAATGCAGCCAAAAATAAATTAAAAAAAAAAAGTCATGTACCACAATGTTCATTGCAGCGCTATTTACAATAGCCAGGACATGGAAGCAACCTAAGTGTCCATCAACAGATGAATGGGTAAAGAAGATGTGGCACATATATACAATGGAATATTACTCAGCCATAAAAAACAATGAAATTGAGTTATTTGTAGTGAGGTGGATAGACCTAGAGTCTGTCATACAGAGTGAAGTAAGTCAGAAAGAGAAAAACAAATACCATATGCTAACATATATATGGAATCTAAAAAAAAAAAAAAGTTCTGATGAACCTAGGGGCAGGACAGGAATAAAGATGCAGACGTAGAGAATGGACTTGAGGACGTGGGGAGGGGGAAGGGTAAGCTGGGATGAAGTGAGAGAGTGGCATGGACATATCTACACTACCAAATGTAAAACACATAGCTAGTGGGAAGCAGCTGCATAGCACAGGGAGGTCAGCTCAGTGCTTTGTGACCACCTAGAGGGGTGGGATACAGAGGGTGGGAGGGAGACATAAGAGGGAGGGGATATGGGGATATATGAATACATATAGCTCATTCACTTTGTTATACAGCAGAAACTAACACAACATTGTAAAGCAATTATACTCCAATAAAGATGTTAAAAAAAAGAGAATGTATTGGGTGATGTCACCATGATGGCAATGCAAGAGGCTCCGTCCTCTCATGGACACACTGAAAACACTTACTCACAGATTAATTCCTTCTGAGAGAAATGCAGAAACACACCAGATGACTTAGAAAATACCCACATCAATGAGTGGAAGGAAAGGAAGAGAAACGAAAATGAGGATGCCAGGCACCTCTAGGTGATGGTGTTCTGGATCTAGGAAATAGGAGAATCTGAAACAGGAGGCTGCCTTTTATAAATTAATGAAACAAGGAAGTTTTATAAAAATATAAAACTTTAGGTTAAATGAACAACATGTAAAGGAAATTAAGAATTCCATTTACAGGGCTTCCCTGGTGGCGCAGTGATTGAGAATCTGCCTGCCAGTGCAGGGGACACAGGTTCAAGCCCTGGTCTGGGAAGATTCCACGTGCCACGGAGCAACTAGGCCCGTGAGCCATGATTACTGAGCCTGCGCGTCTGGAGCCTGCGCTCTGCAACAAGAGGGGCCGCGATAGTGAGAGGCCCACGCACTGCGATGAAGAGTGGCCCCCGCTTGCCACAACTAGAGAAAGCCCTCACACAGAAACGAAGACCCAACACAGCCATAAATAAATAAAATTTTAAAAAAAAAGAATTCCATTTACAATACCATCAAAAGATTAAATTCTGAGGAATAAACCTAACCAAGGAAGAGAAAGACTTGTACACTGAAAATTTAAAAACATTGATGGAAAACACTAAAGAAAACACAAATACATGGAAAGACATCCTGTATTCATGGATTGGAGGACTTACTATTGTTGTTTTTTTTTAATTTTTAAAAAAATTTATTTATTTTTATTTTTGGCTGCTTTGGGTCTTCTCTGCCGTGTGTAGGCTTTCTCTAGTTGCGGTGAGCGGGGGCTACTCTTCGTTGCGGTGCGGGTGCTTCTCATTGCAGTGGCTTCTCTTTGTTGCGGAGCATGGGCTCTAGGTGTGCGGGCTTCAGTAGTTGTGGCACGAGGGCTCAGTAGTTGTGGCGCGCAGGCTCTAGAGCACAGGCTCAGTAGTTGTAGCGCACGGGCTTAGTTGCCCCACGGCATGTGGGATCTTCCCAGACCAGGGCTCGAACCTGTGCCTCCTGAACTGGCAGGCGGATTCTTAACAACTGTGCCACCAGGGAAGCCCTTAGTATTGTTAAGATGTCAATACTGTCTAAAGCTATTTACAGATTCTGTGCAAATCCTATTAAAATCCCAACATTTTTTTGTTCAGAAATAGAAAAATCTACCTTAAAATTCATAAGGAATTTCAAGGGACCCTTGAATGTTCAAAGCAATCTTACAAAAGAACGAAGTTTGTGGTCTTACAATTCCTAATTTCAAAACTTACCGCAAAAAATTATTAATGAAAACAATGTGGTACTGAGAGCAAGACAGATATACAGGCCAATGGAGAAGACTAGGGACCCCAGAGATACCCCACTGCATTTATACGAGCAAATGATTTTCAACTAGGGTGCCCATATCTCTCAGTGGTGAAATAGAGTCTCTTCAACAAATAATGCTGGGCTAGTTGGATATCCACATACATAATGAAGAAGCTGGACACTTACACCATATACAAAATTAATTCAAAATATATTAAAAGTCTAAACACACAGTGCCAAACTGTCAAACCCCTATAAGAAAATAATAGCTGGAAAATTCTTGATGTTGGATTTAAAATCGATTTCTTGGATATGACATGAAAAGCACAGGCAGCAAAAGCAAAAATAGACAAATGAGACTACATCAAACTCAAAACTGCTATGAATCAAAGGATACAATCAACAGAGGGAAATATAACTTATCATATATCTGATAAGGTGTTAATATCTAAAATAGATAAAGAACTCCTGCAACTTAACTAAAAACAAATAATCTGATTAACAAATGAGCAAACGACTTTAAATAGACACTTCTCTAAAGATGATACACAAATGGCCAACCAGAATATGAGAAGGTGCTTAAGATTACTAAATCTTTAGGGAAATGCAAAAGGGAACCAAAATAAGATATCATCTTACCCAAATTAATATAATTACTCTTGAAAAAACCCAGAAAATAACAACCGTTTTTGAGGATGAGGAGAAATTCAAACACTTGTGCACTGTTGCTAAGTTTATAAAATGCAGCAACCACTACAGGAAACATACGGCAGATCCTCAAAAAATCGAAACTAGAACTACCATACGACCAAGTCATCCAAATACCAGGTACATATCCAAAATAATAGAAAGCAAATACTTGAAGAGACATTTGCAAACGCACGTTCACAGCAGCACTATTTCCAATAGTGAAGAGGCAGAAACAACCCAAATGTTGATCTTCAGATGAATGGGTAAATAAAATATGGTGTAAACCCTCAGTGAAATATTATTCAGCCTTTAAAGGGAACTCCTGTCACATGAAACGACATGGTTGAAACTTGAGGACAATATGCCAGTGATATAAGCCCATCACACACACAAATGCTTTGGAATTCCACACACATGTGGTACCTAAGGTCGTCAGGTATATATAGAACATCAACGTAAAATGGTGGATACCAGTGGCTGGGGAGAGAGAAAAAGAACAACTTGTTTTTTAAAGGGTATAGAGATCAGCTTTGTAAAGACGGAAAAGTTCTGGAGACCTACAGCATAACAAGAATATACCGGATACAACTGAGCAGTACAGTAATAGCTGGGATTATTTTCAACTACGAACATTTTCTTGAAATGTAGTTTTTCAGCATAACACGAATTAGTCAGTATAATACAAAACATCCTTCGAGGGAATTAATCAGTTTTCTGAAAAGGATTCCAGGAAGAAAAAAGTCACAGTAATGCTAACTTTTCTAAATAAGATTAAGGTTCTGTGGGTAGCAGTATAACGTTATATTACATGCATTGTCTCTAATGACTGAAATAAGTAATTTCTAATTACTGATAATGAGAAGAATTTTCCTAAAATTTAAAAATAAAAGTAACATTTTCTTCAAAAGAAAAGCGCTCAAACTTTATACATCACAAAACTAAAAAGAACAAACTAAGCCCAAAGTTAGCAGAAGGAAGTAAATAACAAAGACCAGAGCAGAAATAAGTGAAACAGAAACCAGAGGAACAATAGAAAAGATCAACAAAACCAAGAGTTGGTTTTCTGAAGAGAAAACATTCATTTCATTACTTACCACTGGCGGGAATGTGAGGGATGATAACATTCAGGGTCAGGAAACTGATTGCATTTCGCACCTATATGGTCCTCTCCTCCTTTCTCTCACTAAGTCCAGCTGAATTTATTTCCCTTAAAAAAGCAAGGATCACGTTTTACTTTCATCACAGCAATTCACATTCTCCTCCCTTCCTGGAATTCCCCTCTCTCATCACTTCAATTGCCTCACTCCTCCTCCGACGCCAGCCCAGCTGATTTCACCTGCTCATAGGCACCTGATGGCCATCCTCAATCACTGTGACCAAGGCACTCTTTCAGTCTCAAAACAAAACTCATACTTTTGTTGTCGATTTTATACTCCTTTTTCCTGTCTTCCTAATACGTTGAGAGCTAGGTGAAGACAAGTCCTATTCTCCTTATTGACTAATAGATACTCAGCCCACAGTGTCTGGACACAGGGATCTTCCTGGGAGCCTCACCTACCCCTATTCCACAGCATCTCCAACAACTGAGGGAGGAAATACAGAAGTTTATTTATTCTGAGCTCTCCTCTGAATTATAATTACCAGCAAATTCTCTGGCACTCCAGGATGCTAGGTTTTACTGTAGCCCCAATGAATCTCATTTTAAAACTTTTCTTAGCAAAAGTCCTGACTTGAAGTTCACGTCCAGTGAATCCTCATATGACCCCACTAGAAACCCCAGCCTATGCTCCCTAGATCACAGCTCCATCCAACCAGATTATGGGTTTGTTTGCTCAGAGTGAGGCAAGGTCAGCATACGTCCTGCCCAATGTTAGTGCACAAACACAGCTTCAAGGTCCTCTCGTGTTGGAGCCTTCCTCTCTCCCGTTTGTTTTCTCCCTGAGACTGAACATAAGGAAGCACTCACCTGCCTGGTCTCTGCTGCAAAGCTCTGTGCCGGGAAGCGTCGATCAGGATGGGTCAGAGGCTCTTGAGTCTGCACTTACAGGGACACGGTCCGCAGACCTGCTCTCCCCACAGAGACGCCACCATCCCATCATCTGCTGTCTCGGCCACACTGCCTGCATGGAGCGTGGGGGGCGTCTCCCCTGAGGAGCCAGTTTTAGCCCCAGCGCTAATCATCATCATCATCCTCAGCTGATTAATCAGTTAAAGAAGATCCTAATGAGCAGCCAGACAGCAGGTGAAAAAAGTTTTCTGCGTTCCCTGAGGAAAATCAATGGTTCAGAGCCAAAGCTGTCCTCGGGCATTAAAGGGGCACTCGGGTGCATCAGTGCCTTTTACTATATTTTCAGTTGGGTGTGTTTTTCAGAGCTTTTCATCTCCTCACAATACTGAGGGCCATCTTGGCCAGGAGTCTGGTTCCAATGAGTTTACATTCCGTGGTTCTTCCTATTTAGGGCCTTAGGTCTTTTTTGAATCTGGAAAATACCCCATTTTGAAGTCAGCTTTCCCACTTCGAATTACTGTGTATTCCTCATGCCCACGTGTTTCCATGGGAAGGTGATGCCTTTTATTGGAACAATTATTGGAGGGCTTTATTGGAACCCAGTCACACCCATCTTTATGTTGTCTGTGGTAACTGATGACAGGACTGCATCAGGACCAGTACAAGATGAGCCTACAACATTTTTGGAGGGCTGTTTTAGCTTTATGGATCTTACACTGCTCAAATCTGGGGCCAAATGAGCATTAAAATGGCAACCATCACTCTTTGTCTTTATAAATTGGACTCCTTAAGTGTCTTATAAGTGGAATCATAGTGTATTTTTCTTTTTAGATGGGCTCCATTTCACTTAGCATAATATGTTCAAGGTTCACCCATTTTGTAGCAGGTGTCAACATTTCCTTCCTTGTCCAAATGTCATCAACAGTCATAATAGTCCAGATCTACCTCAGAATGAGAGTAAAACGATATTTCATCTATATGGTTAAAAATGATTAAAGGAAGTATTTTAGGTTATAAGCTTTAACATTTTTGAAACAGTCCCTATTCGAAGAATTGCAAAATAGGGCAGAAGGAGCAGGAGGCTTTAATAGAATAAAGAATAAAAAACAAGGAAGTAAAAAATGGAAAATATTTGATTGGCTGGGGCCACATACAAAAGGTTGTTTGGGCGAAAAGAAGCAAGGAAATTATTACAGCATCCAGAGGTGGCTTGGCTATTAGAGATTGGCTGACTGGATACGTTCTGTGTATGATCCAGCGGAGCACTTACAGGGAGACAAGAACTACATTAGATTCAGTTTGCTGACCTGGTACCGCTAAGTAGGAGCAGCTCCATCTAAGACCTAGAAAGTGATTTCAGCACTATTAACAGAAATAAAATGACTCTCAGGATAAAGTGTTTTCCTTTGTTTGTGGTCACCTCCCTATCTTCAATAAAATGTCACGTATTCCAGAAATAAATCAAAATTTGACTGGATTAAAGGAGGGGAGGTGGAATGTGAATAAGGAGGAAATGGGAACCGTCTCCAATAAAAGCCCCTGCAGGGGAATCTCACTCCAGAGCTGCGCGATCAGTGGAAGCAGGTGGAGGCCACAGGAGAGCCTAGTGGACTTGAGGCGAGTCCACCCTGATGGAATTTCTTCTTCACGTCTCAGATTTCTCCAAAAGGCGTATTTGAGAGACAAGGTCTGCAGAATGGAGACGTTTATGAATTCAGCAAGTGTTGTCTGAGGCCATCTCTGCGCCAGGCAGTGTGTGTGCATTTAGGGGCAATGGACTGAATACTCTGTCCTGAGAGAAGTAAACTGACTTTGATTTTTACACAAAAGCTGGAGGAATGACAGGATTTCCTTTTCTTTATCGTCACGGCTTCACATGTTGCATAAGACGGTGAATGTCTCCCGTTGACTAAATCAACTTCTCAGGTTCTGCAAGGCCTCCTGCCATAGCCAGATGGGTCCAGCTGGGGGTAGAAGGGTTTGGAGCATGACAGGCAACGTCCAACAGAAATGGAATACGGCCCGTAGAGTTCAAGGTGCACTTGAAATGAACGTGTGTTTCTCAGTTGTTGAGTGAAACTGAATACGTGCACACTTTTTTTTTTTTTACTGTTGAAACATGTCTTATTTCCATAATATGTAGAAAAATGCATCTGTAGAGTCACAAATGAACTTTATTTCGTTTATAATTATTATAATTTATTTAGTTTATAATCTCCATCATGCACTAAGTTAAGCTTCCAGGAAATTAAAAGAAAACATTTGGAAATTGATCTGAAAGAACATAATAATTGGAACAGAAATAAACAAGTCCATAACACTCATTCTGGAAATGTAATTTTCCCTAATACAATTTGTGTTAAGGATTCGTGAATTGTTCCATAACTTTCTGCTACACATCTGTACCATATGTGTAGCAAAGAGGAACATTCCCATCCCCAGCTATGTGTACACAAGAATTTCCTATCCATGTTTCCATAGTCAGAGTTTCACTTGCTTTGCCCTGGATTCCACAGAGGACCGTCAGTGCCTAGACTCATCAAAGGACAGATTCTCAGGAAGCTTTGATCATCCTCAGTCGGATATGCAGGAGAAAAAAATGGACGCAGTGGCTCCCCAGCAGAAACTTTAGTGAACGTAAAAATATGGGATCCATCACCCACGTGATAAAAGGAAACAATTCCGATATTCATATCCAGGAAAATCCCCACTCGGTGTAACCTGGGGCTCACCTTGAGAACAGCGGAAGGCACAGTGTGGGCAGAGAAGACATCTCCATTTCTCAAACTCACAGTCCAGAAGCCAAGATCTGGAGCCAGTTGAGTCTTCCCTCGTCGACGCACAGATTCTTTGCAAACGCCCACGTCCCAGTCTTGGCTGGACCCCAAGTCCACCTCCCAGTAATGGCGGCCAGAGGTGAACAGAGGGAATCCCAGGACACAAGTTGTACGGCTGAATCTCTCAGGTCGGGACCTCTTCTTCTGCTTGAAAAACCCACAACGGACAGTTTTCAGGTCCTCAGAAATGACGAGGTACTTGTTGGCTGTGTCAACATCCAAGGTCACATCCACTGTGGAAAGAAAAATAAGCAATTACATACTCTAGACACTACAATCCACGGCTTCTGAAAAGTTCCAAATGTTTCACTCACTTTCACTTCTTTAACTCTACGCTTCTTTCCTAAGCAGAAGGTTCCTGGGGAAGATTCCCTGACCTGGATTAGATCCAATTCCATGTATAGAATGAGTGATTAAAATGGAACTAGTCTTTCTGATTCATACTGGTGTTTTCTTTACACTAATTGGATTATTTGATTAAAATATTATTTCTTCTCTTCAGTACATGACATACATGAAAAAAAGAGTCCATGGGTGTTGATTTTTCTCAAAAATTTCCAGTTGACATAGACTGTCAAAATATAGGCATCAAACATACATTTGAATGATGGTGATTTTATATACTGCAGAATAATTTTGAAATAGTAAGGTCATTTTTTTTTCTTCTTTTTGCATCTACTTTCTTTGTTTAGAGTTGTCAAATAGGCAACTGCATTCCAGTTCTTTTTCATTCTCTGGAGCTATAGAAAAATACAAAGAAAACCTGCTAGGAGTCTTTGGATGAGATGGGTTAACTCTGGAAGTCAAGATAGAGGAAGGGATTCCCATAGACATGGCTAAGGATGTGCTGGGATCTTGTAGCAACTTAGACCCAGAACTGGATGGGGCAGTGCTCACGGGCCAGGTAAACTGGAGAAGTACTATGTGTTTTGGCAACATCTCCAACTAACCCTGTGATGAGGATGGGTGCATAGACCTGCCTGTCCTAATGTGACCATGTGCATAGAGCCCCAGGAGTCCCAGAAATAAACCCTCTGGACCAAAGGCCAACGACTTCACTTGGCTCCCTTATAACATGGTTCTTTGGGAGGTGCTCAGACTTCCTCACCATTGGAGAGAAATTGTGAAGGCTTGTCAAGTTTCTGCGACAGGTTTCACCATCATAAATACAGGGTTGCATGGAGCAAGACGAAAAACTCACTCAAGAAGTAAAACAAGTGGTTACTTTCCCGGTGACACTGCTGGCTGGATCGTGTATCATCGCACAATCATCACACCCCGTTCACACCCAAGGACCCATGGTAGGAGGCAGGGAATGGGCGACAGGATGAGACTGTGGCGCTCTCCAATGAGCCTGGGAGGTCTGTCCTAGCATCCCGAATTAGACACGCAGCTAAGCTGTGATAATTCCCCTTTGCTCAGAATTCTGAGCCTGAATTGGGCATCTTAGGTCCAGGGCAGGGAGTGAAGCACAGGCTGCAGTGCTCAGGTCCAGACTCGGCAACAGGATTGAAACCTACAGTCACGACCGCATGCACTTTTAACATCCTTTTCCCTGGGGGGCTTGTGCTCTAAGTATTCCTTGTCCATACTCACTGTGCATAGAATCACCTGGGGCTTTTTTTTTTTTTTTTTTTTTTTTTTTTTTTTTTTTGTGCGGTACGCGGGCCTCTCACAGTTGTGGCCTCTCCCGTTGCGGAGCAACAGGCTCCGGACGCGCAAGCTCAGTGGCCATGGCTCACGGGCCCAGCCGCTCCGCAGCCATGTGGGATCCTCCCGGCCCAGGGCACGAACCCGTGTCCCCTGCATCGGCAGGCGGACTCTCAACCACTGCGCCACCAGGGAAGCCCCACCTGGGGCTTTTAAACAGTGCATATCTCTGGGCCTCGCTACCTGAAGAGTTCAGATTCACTAGATGCAGGGGCCTGTTACTCAAAGTGTGGGCCATGAACCTGCTCTAGCAGCACCATCGGAGCTCAAGTCAGAAATCCAGATTCTCAGGTCAGCCCAGCGTTCAAGAAGAGGAAGCTACATTTACACTGGATGGTCAGGGAACTCATACATCCTCAAATCTGAAAAACCATGTTGTGTTGCAGTGCCGCCCAAAGAAACGCAGTGAGAGCCCCGTGTGGATTTTAAATTTTCTCACATGTTTAAAAATAACCATCAGGTATAATTGATTTTAATAATACATTCCATATCCTCCAATATATCCAAATCTGATTTCTGCTTGTGGCAATCGCCACGTTTCAAGTGATCAGGAGCTGCCAGTGGCCACTGGAAATATTCCAATGTATCTAATATTGGATAGCACAGGACTAGGGCATGGCCTGAATATTATCTTTTCTTAAAAATCTACAGGTAGAACACTCTTGCACTGCTGGTGGGAATGTGAATTGGTACAGCCACTATGGAGAACAGTATGGAGATTCCTTAAAAAGCTACAAACAGAACTACCATATGACCCAGCAATCCCACTACTGGGCATATACCCTGAGAAAAGCATAATTCACAGAGAGTCATGTACCAAAATGTTCATTGCAGCTCTATTTACAATAGCCAGGACATGGAAGCAACCTAAGTGTCCATCGACAGATGACTGGATAAAGAAGATGTGGCACATATATACAATGGAATATTACTCAACCATAAAAAGAAACGAAATTGAGTTATTTGTAGTGAGGTGGATGGACCTAGAGTCTGTCATACAGAGTGAAGTAAGTCAGAAAGAAAAAGACAAATACCGTATGCTAACACATATATATGGAATCTAAGAAAAAAAAATGTCATGAAGAACCTAGGGGTAAGGCAGGAATAAAGACACAGACCTACTAGAGAATGGACTTGAGGATATGGGGAGGGGGAAGGGTAAGCTGTGAAAAAGTGAGAGAGTGGCATGGACATATATACACTACCAAATGTAAAATAGATAGCTAGTGGGAAGCAGCCGCATAGCACAGGGAGATCAGCTCGGTGCTTTGTGACCACCTAGAGGGGTGGGATAGGGAGGGTGGGAGGGAGGGAGACGCAAGAGAGAAGAGATATGGGAACATATGTATATGTATAACTGATTCACTTTGTTATAAAGCAGAAACTAACACACCATTGTAAAGCAATTATACTCCAATAAAGATGTAAAAAAAAATCTACAGATGGGGGAAGCGGGGGAGGGATAAATTGGGAGATTGGGATTGACACATACACACTACTATATATAAAACAGACAACTAATAAGGACCTACTGTATAGCACAGGGAACTCTACTCAATACTCTGTAACGACCTACATGAGAAAAGAATCTAAAAAAGAGTGGATATGTGTAAATGTATAACTGATTCACTTTGCTGTACACCTGAAACTAACACAACATTGTAAATCAACTATACTCCAATACAAATTTTTATAAAGTCAACAGATAGTTCTTATCTATACTTACAGGTGAGAACAACGGTTTCTTGGGAAGAATAGAAATTTCAGGTGCCAGAATTCAGCTAGTGCCCTTATTTAGTGGAGAGCTTTTGAACAGGTGCTTTTTCCAGGGCCCTTTATGGGTTGACAGTTTGTATAGATGTCTTACCTTGGAACTTCCGCATCCTTGGGTTCATCTGGAGAACAGCTCTCAGCTGGGGCTCTAACTCCTTAACCTTTGAAACCAGAGCTCCGAGCTTGAGAGCGCGCCTGAGGTCATTCTTCTGTGAGACCACAGAGCAGTTGGGGCACAATAAACCACCCCCATCAACCTCCTTCTGCAGTGAATCGAGACACCGGAAGCAGCAGACATATCCACATTTCAGGTACATGGGGTTTTCAAGATAATTCAGGCAAACCATACATTGACTTGCTTCCTTAAAGTGTTCAGCCATGGGTCCTCTATGGGAAAAATGCACATGAGATTGGAATTTCCATGAGTTGAATCGATACTATTCCCTGGGTCACTTTTATCTTTACATGCATAGCGATTTGAAATCATTATTACTATGTAATGAAGACATAAGTACAAATATAAATGACTCATAGCCCCAAAGTTCTGATTTTTGAAAGGCTGTTTGGAATGAAGGACATGATTCATCCTTGGGGTATAATTTAGGTGGTGAGAGGGTTTATACTACACCTGAGCTGTCAGATATGGTGTCCACCAGCCATGTATGGCTACTGAGGTGGGGCTCATCCATATTGAAAGGTGTTATAAGTGTCAGATGCACACTCAGTTTGGAAGACATGATTAGAAAAAGACAACATAAACGATCTCCTTGAGAACTTTCAAAAGTTGATTATAAGGAAGATAAAAATCACATGATCATCTCAATAGATGCAGAAAAAGCATTTCACAAGATTCAACATCCGTTCCTGATAAAAACCCTCATCAACAGGCTATAGAGGGAACATAACTCACATAATAAAGCTCATTTACAACCAATCTACAACCAACATAATACTCAGTGGTGAAAAGCTGAAAGCCTTTCCTCTAAATTCAGGAACAAGACAAGGATGCCCGCTCTTACCACTCTATTTATCATAGTATTGGTAGTCATAGCCATAGCAATTAGACAGGAAAAAGAAATAAAAGGCATTCAAATTGGCAGGAATGTAGTTAAACTGTCACGATTTGCAGATGACATGATACTCTGTATAAAGAAACAAAGTCTCTACGTCAAAACTAATATGAATTCAGCAAAGTTGTAGGATACAAGATTAATATACAGGAATCTGTTGTGTGTTTATACACTAATAATGAACTATCAGGAAGAGGAAGTAAAAAAACAATCCCATTTAAAATCCATCAAAAAAATACCTGGAGGAAAATAGTATTAATGAACTTATATACAAAATAGAAATAGACCCACAGACATAGAAAACAAACTTATGGTTATCAAAGGGGAAAGGGGGGGAGGGATAAAATAGGAATTTGGGATTAACATATACGCACTACTATATATAAAATAGATAACCAACAAGGACCTACTGCATAGCACAGGGAACTATACTCAATATTCTGTAATAACCTATAAGGGAAAAGAATCTGAAAAAAATAGATATATACGTATGTATAACTGCATCACTTTGCTGCACACCTGAAACTAACACAACACTGTAAATCAACTATACTTCAATTTTAAAAAAAGAAAGAAAAAAAGAATTATTAACAGCAAAACAAAACACCTGGGAATGATCTTAACCAAAGAGGTGACAGACCTATACTCTGAAAACTATAAAACACTGATGAAGGAAATTGAAGGTGATTCAAAGGAATGGCAAGATATCCAAAGCTCTTGGACTGCAAGAATTAATATTATTAAAATGGCCATATTACTAAATGCAACCTACAGATTTAATGAAATCTTTACAAAATACCCTTGATACTTTTCACAGAACTAGAACATATAATTCTAAAATTTTATGGAACCATAAAAGACCTGAAATTGCAAAAGCAATCTTGAGAAAAAAGATAACGCTGGGGACATAACCCTCCCAGACTTCAGACTATACTACAAAGCTACAGTAATAAAAACACCATGGTACTGGCACAAAAACAGATACAGAGATCAATGGAGCAAAATAGAGAGCCCAGAAAAAGACCTACACACCCCTGGCCAGTTAATCTACTACAAAGGAGGAAGGAATATAGGAAGGAGTATTGAACATCTAAGTTCTGCCTATTCTCCCATCAGAGGCCCTTGTGCCTCCAGGTGCACATGCTGTGCTTGGGTTGAGTTGGCCTCAGATAACACTTGCTGAATTAATAAATCACTCCATTCCTGATACCTTGCTTTCTTTTTTTTTTTTTTTTTGTGATACGCGGGCCTCTCACTGCTGTGACCCCTCCCGTTGCGGAGCACAGGCTCCGGACGCGCAGGCCCAGCGGCCACGGCCCACGGGCCCACGGGCCCAGCCGCTCCGCGGTATGCGGGATCCTCCCGGGCCCGCGTCCCCTGCATCGGCAGGCGGACTCCCAACCACTGCGCCACCAGGGAAGCCCAGCTTGCTTTCTTATATTTGCCTTTTGTAGAAAATTGAGAAGTAAAAACAAAATCCCATAAGACAGGCTCACCTCTGCTCAACGAGGTCCAGCTGCTTCCCCTGACTGCTCAGTTCTGGAGTGAGATCCACCGAAAGGGGCTTTTTCTTAGAGGCGGCCCCTCCCATCTCACTCCCGTCCTGCCTCTCTTCATTACTCCAATCAGGTTGTGATTTAATTCTGGCATTAGTGAGATTTTTTTCCCCTCCAGTCTTAAAGAGATTAACACACACACAAGAGATAATTGTATCTTGAAAGTGTTATTTTTAAACTAATATGAACCAAATTTTGCCATATTATCATTCTAGTTTAGATCTCGAGTATTCTGTCTGTTGATGATAAGAATTGGAATTAGGGTTGAAGTTAATAGAACATTGCCATCATGATTAATCCTAAAACAAATGGACTAGTTTTAATTTTTTTTTTTAATTTTTATTGGAGTATAGCTGCTTTACAATGGTGCGTTAGCTTCTGCTGTACTGCAAAGTGAATCAGCTTTACGTATACATATATCCCCTCCTTGATCTTTGGAGTAAAATCTCCCATTTTGATTAAGAGAATTAATTAAACTACTTAGGAATCGTCCCTAAAATCGAACTCCCTAGACCACAGTCATTTCTTCAAAAGAGTGTTTTCTGCATTGGTGTGAAGATGCTTGCTTAGAAGGTTGGTAAACAAGCCTCAAAACTGTTCCCTGACAATTAGAATAGAACCTTCATGGCTGACTATGTTAGTTACAAAAAAAAGGGATAGTTGCAAGTTACTATATAATATTACTATTTTTGTTACTTCACAATATATATGAACTGAGATACATTTCTTTTTAAAAATATTCAGGGGACTTCACCGGTGGTCCAGTGGTTAGGACTCTGTGCTTCCACTTCAGGGGGAACGGGTTCGATCCCTGGTCGGGGAAATAAGATCCTGCATGCTGCGTGGCTCGGCCAAAAAAAAAAAAAAAAAAAAAATTCAGGGCTTCGCTGGTGGCGCAGTGGTTAAGAATCCGCCTGCCGATGCAGGGTACACGGGTTCGAGCCCTGGTCCGGGAAGATCCCACATGCCGCAGAGCAACTAAGCCTGTGCACCACAACTACTGAGCCCGCGTGCCACAACTACTGAAGCCCGCGCCCCTAGAGCCTGTGCTCCGCAATAAGAGAAGCCACTGCAATGAGAAGCCTGCGCACCGCGATGAAGAGTAGCCCCCGCTCGCCGCAACCAGAGAAAGCCTGTGCACAGCAACGAAGACCCAAAGCAGCCAAAAAAATAAATTAAATAAATAAATTTATTTTAAAAAATTCAAAAACTGTTCCCTGAGATTTTGTGTGACTCATTAGTGATGACGGTTTAAGCAGTAGAATGTAAAATTGGGAGACTGTGGGATGGGTATCAGGGTGGAAGGGATTAGATTAGATTGAGGTGATTACGTTACCATGGCTTTCATTTCATTTCCACACTAGTCATTTGGTGGCATTTTCCGGATCCTCTCATTATTTCACGTCCAAAGCAGCGGCACTCTCCCTAACCAGTGCTGTCCCATCCCCTCCGGGTTCTCACTTGCTGTCCCATCACCATTCTCCCTTCCCCGTGCCCAAGCCTGAAGGTTCATTTTTGCAGACAGGAGGATGAACCTCTGTGTCTGTTCTTGATTTGCTCACAAGGTACCTAACAATCTGCATTTTTTCTTAGATTCATAAGTATAAAGCAAAAGTCCTTGTAATTCTAATTGATGGCTATGTGGTTGATTTGGGAAATGGTGATTGGGCAGTACAGAGGGGAAAAATAAGTTCAATATTTCAAAAATAATTCTGTCACATACTTTGTATTGCTTCCTGTCTTCTGTCAAAATGTTTCCTAATTAATTAGTTAACTATGATGAAGCAGGATCTGTGTTCACGTGAGTCATTAATTTAATCCTAGTTGGGAAGTTTAGGAAGATTTGTGTGTGAAAGTTTTAATGTCTGCAGAAAGAGCAGTAATAAACCAACTAAAATGAAAAAGGGCTATTTGGGCCATGTGGTCTGTCCATTTGTGAAAGGACTTACTTTTTCTCCACCATGGATGTGACCTTGGAGGTGGCATGGCCAATGCTCACCTCATCATTTCTGATGACCCGAGGAGCTTGTGATGTGAACATATCAAGCAGATTCAGAAAAAGCATGATGAGAGGTTCAGCTTTGAATGATGTGCCCTTGGCTTCCCTTCATTTACCTTTGGCCCCATCACAGGGAGTTGGATATGGAACCAGCCATGATTGGCTCTCAGCGGCAACGTGGACCCAGGGGTAGTCCTCAAAGGAAAGGTGAAACTTGAATATGAAAGGTTTTCTGGATGCCACCACCTCCAACTACTCTTGACTATCAGGTCAGTGGACCCAGGGGTAGTCCTCAAAGGAAAGGTGAAACTTGAATATGAAAGGTTTTCTGGATGCCACCACCTCCAACTACTCTTGACTATCAGGTCAGGGGACTATCAGGTCTGCTTGTCCTAAAGTGACCTTGAAGCCAATAGGAGCCTCAGAAGGGAACCCTCTGATACAAGAACCAAGTAATTCACCAAATCTCCCTCATGACTCAGCTCAGTGGAAGGTGCTGGGTTGTGTCTGACAATCTAAGAAGGGTTGCCAATTACAAAAACATCTAGATCACATTTCACAAGCCCAAGTTGGCATGGAGGAAATTCTCATATCACAGGAGGTATTGTGGATTGGATTATGCGCCATAACATGCGTTGTAGTCATCCCAGCAGGGCCACCACTGACTCTATTACCTATTAGAAGAGGCACAGAGAAGAGAGAGTGCATCCAGGGAGCCTGGCCTGGGAATCTGGTAGGCTCTGGTCTGGAATCTTGATTTTAGTGCATTACACATGCAGCCACGCTCACCTAATGCACATTAACTGTGGACCTTTCTTAAAGGCCCATCACAAACGTAATATACAGTTAACATGTGCTTTGAATTAGGAATTATTTCCTGTTGTAAAGGTCAGCCAGTGACAGAAGCTTATTGTTGGGAGCCAAGAAGTTTTCGCCATTAGAAGATGGCCGACACCCTGCTTCTCTTCCTGATTTATGAGATAGAAGTTCGCGCCTAAAATGAAAGCCCGCGCACGCAGCACCAATGATGATTAGCCAAGTACTTCCCTCATTCTGAATCCCGCCCCCCTTTCTCTGCAGTGTATAAATACAGCTACCGCAGCAATAAAAGTTTGAGGCTTGATCAGGATTCTGTCTTGCCTCCATTCTTTCGCGTCTCCTGCCCTTCCCCCTTTTTTCAACCCCCACAGGTTCCTCCTCGGACTCACAAGGATTTGTCCTGCTGGTCGGGACTCCCGGGGACGCCCGGGGCCGTACACAGCTTATGCTGCAGCACTCAGGTCCAGAGTCTGTAACTGGACCTAAGCTCACAGCAATAGCCACCAATGCCCTTTGACCACCCTGTGCCTGGGGGCCTGGGCACTGGAGTAAATCGTTCATGTAGTGGCTGCCCACACTCACTGTGGATTACAACCACCTGGATGCGATTGTGGAAGAGAGCCAACAAAATTTAAGGAAGATAGTTGCTCCACGCTCTTCCTCACACCTGCTGGGATTTTATAACTGTATTCCACACAATGCGGTGGAAGCAGCAGGGTGCGTACCTCATCATAGACGAGCACAGAAATCAGGGCTGGTTCGTAGACCTTTTAAGAGAAGTCATGAGACCTAGAGATTGTCATACAGAGTGAAGTAAGTCAGAGAGAGAAAGACAAATACTGTATAATATTGCTGATACGTGGAATCTAGAAAAATGGTACAAATGAATTTGTTTGCAAAGCAGAAACAGAGACACAGTTGTAGAAAATAAACTTATGGTTACCAAGGGGGGAAGGGGAGTTGGGATGAATTGGGAGGTGGGAGTTGACATATATACACTACTATGTATAAAATAGATAACTAATGAGAACCTACTGTAGAGCACAGGGAACTCTACTCAGTACTCTGTGGTGACCTAAATGGGAAGGGCATCTAAAAAAGATTGGATATATGTATATGTATGTATAACTGACTTGCTTTGCTGTACAGCAGAAACTAACACAACACTGTAAAGCAACTATACTCCAATACAAATTAATTTTAAAAATTGAACTAAAAAAAAAAAGAGAGAGGGGCTTCTCTGGTGGCGCAGTGGTTGAGAGTCCGCCTGCCGATGCAGGGATACGGGTTCGTGCCCCGGTCCGGGAAGATCCCACATGCTGCAGAGAGGCTGGGCCCGTGAGCCATGGCCGCTGTGCCTGCGCGTCCGGAGACTGTGCTCCGCAACGGGAGAGGCCACAGCAGTGAGAGGCCTGCGTACTGCAAAAAAAAAAAAAAAAAAAAAAGGAGGATGAGAAAGTCCTGCTAAGAGAGCTCATCATGTGCCTAGAGCAATGGACAAAGGGGCTGGAACAAGGCCCTGGACAGAGGGACACAGGGAAATTTCGGGAGGATGCAAGTCCTTTGCTTCCAGCGTAGAATCACTGAAACTCTCCCCTGATGGTGTCTTGGTCTTGGCCATCAGGACCACCTGGAGTTTTCAGTATTGTCCTTAGTGCTCAGGCTGCTATAACAAAATATCACCCACTGGGAGGCTTATACACAACAGAAACTTATCGCTCACAGTTCTGGAGGTTGCAAGTCCAAGTTCAAGGCTGCAGCATGGTCCACTTTTGGTGAGAGCATTCTTCCTGTTTCGTGGCCAGCACCTAGTCCCTGCTGTTGGCAGAGGTCATGGAGAGGATGTGACCACTGGTTGACACAGGATCTTGACCTGGGCAATCAGAGGCTCCTCACCCAGTCCCCCGTCCTTGGAATATACATTCTACCCACGTTTCCCATTGCTGGAGCTGTTTCCAGGGGCACAGCCTTGAGAGAGTAAGGTGTTGAAACCATCTTCACTGAATAGAAGACTGAACCCTCACCTCCTTTACCATCATCATTAGGAGTTATGACTTCCATATATGAACGCCAGAGGGACACAGACCTTTAGGTCATAGCATGGAGTAAGGAACATTCCACAGTATTTCCAAGTATGAAATGCAAAGGGTGTGCCACAGAGAGTATTGTTTTAATTCCTAACTCCAATTTTAAAAAGTCATGCATTTTTAACTTTGTCGAGAGTAACAGGATTTCGCAGACCTGAAAAATTAACTGTGTTTCAACTTACTACACGTTATTTTTTCTTCCCCCTGTTGACTAAGGTGAAGGAAGGACAGAGGGGCATTTTCCATAAAGAGATAAAAATAGTAGGAACACTTTCATATACAAACACAGCAAACACACAGAAGAATGACACAGAAGATCTGGACAGAAATTACAACTGAAATCTACTGAAGTAGATTATCAGAAAGTAAAAATGTATGTCATTATAGGGCAGTGTATTTCTCCCTGTGTATTTCTGTTTCTGTGTGTACGGTATATGTCTATCACTGGATCTTAACTCATGTTTCAGGACTTTTAAGTCCCAACCCAAACTCTGCACATCCATGTGTCCTTTTATATTCACACTAAAACTAATCTGTTATGTCTGAGAAAATCAGTGGACCCTTTTATACATGGTTGAGGGTCTCAGTGGCTTTGAATGGCTTGGCACAAGTTCCAAAGTGACCCCATCCCTCTTTCCCTCATCATTAGAGGCTCCAGGGCACAAGGACTTTCAGGGAACTGCATGACTCTGGTACCACTCTGAAACATACACAATATATTTTCAACTTCTACCTGCCCAGCCTGGGCATGAATGGGGCACCCCAGGACAAGGCAGGGTGAGCACCTGTCCTGCCCAACTGTGCTAACAGCACAGCCCGGAGTTCCTCTCCTGTTGGAGAGCCCTTCTGTCCTGCCTTCTGCCCTGAGATTGAACACAAGGAAGCAGTCGCCTGCCTGGACTTGGCTCCAGCGCTCTGTGCAGGGAACTGTCAATCAGGATGGGCCATAGTTAGAGGGACAGGGTGCCTGGACCCGATCTCCCCACAGAGGTGCCATTATCATGTCATCTGTAGTAGAGGTGACACTGTCTGCGTGGAGAGTCTGGGGCACCTCCAGTGAGGAGAAAACCGTATCCTCAGTGCTCATCACCGTCACCCACGTCTGGGGATTAGTGACAACTCCTGACAATTACTGAGAAGATCTACATGAGCAGCTGAGCAGAGGGCAGGAAAATTTTCTGTGTTCCCTGTGGGAGAATCCAAGTTTAGAATGAAAGTCATAAATGGGGAGGAGGGGACACTCAAAGTGCACCAGGGGCTCCCTTCGCTATGTTTCCCGTTGGGCATTTTCCTTCATGATCTCACTCTTCCAAACTGTTGCAAAATTTGTTCACAGTGGTCATCAGCATATGATCTGGAGGCTGATCTCCTCCATGGGTTTAAGTTTCACAACTCTTGCTATTTATTGTCTCAGATCAGTTTAAAATGAAAAATATCCTATTTAAAAAGTGTTTCCAAAAAGAAACTTAAAATGGATTAAAGACCTAAATGTAAGGCCAGACAGTATAAAACTCTTAGAGGAAAACACAGGCAGAACACTCCATGACATACATCACAGCAAGGTCCTTTTTGACCCACCTCCTAGAGAAATGGAAATAAAACCAAAAATAAACAAATGGGACCTAATGAAACTTCAAAGCTTTTGCACAGCAAAGGAAACTATAAACAAGACGAAAAGACAACCCTCAGAATGGGAGAAAATATTTGCAAATGAAGCAAATGACAAAGGATTAATCTCCAAAATTTATAAGCAGCTCATGCAGCTCAATATCAAAAAACCATACAACCCAATCCAAAAATGGGCAGAAGACCTAAATAGACCTTTCTCCAAAGAAGATATACAGATTGCCAACAAACACAGGAAAGGATGCTCAACATCACTAATCATTAGAGAAATGCAAATCAAGACCCCAATGAGATATCACCTCACACCGGTCAGAATGGCCATCATCAAAAAAATCTACAAACAATAAATGCTGGAGAGGGTGTGGAGACACAGGAACCCTCTCGCACTGTAAGTGGGAATGTAAATTGATACAGCCACTATGGAGAACGGTACGGAGGTTCCTTAAAAAACTAAAAATAGAACTACCATATGATCCAGCAAACCCACTACTGGGCATATACCCTGAGAAAACCATAATTCAAAAAGAGTCATGTACCACAATGGTCACTGCAGCACTATTTACAATAGCCAGGACATGGAAGCAACCTAAGTGTCCATCGACAGATGAATGGATAAAGAAGATGTGGCACATATATACAATGGAATATTCCTCAGCCATAAAAAGAAACGAAATTGAGTTATTTGTAGCAAGGTGGATGGATCTAGAGTCTGTCATACAGAGTGAAGTAAGTCAGAAAGAGAAAAACTAATACCATATGCTAATGCATATATATGGAATGTAAAAATAATTGGTTCTGAAGAACTTAGGGGCAGGACAGGAATAAAGACGCAGACCTAGAGAATGGACTTGAGGACACGGGGAGGGGGAAGGGGAAGCTGGGACGAAGTGAGAGAGTGGCATGGACATATATACACTACCAAATGTAAAACAGATCGCTAGTGGGAAGCAGCCGCATAGCACAGGGAGATCAGCTCGATGCTTTGTGACCACCTAGAGGGGTGGAATGGGGAGTGTGGGACGGACACACAAGAGGGAGGGGATATGGGGATATATGTATACGTATAGCTGATTCACTTTGTTATAAAGCAGAAAGTAACACACCATTGTAAAGCAATTATACTCCAATAAAGATGTTAAAACATTAAAATTAAATAAATAAAAATAAGAACAGCGTTTCCCTCCTCAGAATCTGCAGGTTTTCCTCATGTCCATGTCACAGCACTAAGAGACCGTAATTTGCTCTAAGTCAGCCATGAAGTCCTCTTCTTCAGTATCTCACTGGACTACCAGCCTGTCCCTGTGTTTTGGGCAATTAGTGTTGGAAAGAAGCACTTCTGGACATAGAGACATGAATTAGGAAAAAGCACTGATTAGTAAATATAGAGAGATAACACTGGAATTTTTGAATTTGAGCATTAGAATGATCAATTGACAGTTGGAAATTTCAAATGAATATTGGATCTTGGAAACCAGTTTCATCAGCTGGGAAATAGGCCTGATGTCATTTGAAAGACCATGGGGCAGAAAGGGACACAATAAACCATTCCCATTGGCTCCTTCTGCAGTGAATTGATGCACTGGGAGCAGCAGACGGGTCCACATTTCAAGTACCTGGGTTTTTCAAGATAAGCCAAACACCTAGGATAGCTACTGCTTCTTTAAAGTGTAAGACATAGCCCCTGACTGGGAAAAATGTGAGTGACAATGGTTTTATTGTGTTGAATGATTATTCGTCATGGGGCTCTGTCCCCTCATGTTTAAACACAGGGATACGGTGGACCTGCTGTGCGCCATCCCTAGCATTAAGTAATGAAGATACAAATGGAAATACATCCCTGGTTCTGATGTTTGAAACGCTGGTTAGTTGAAAGACGTGATTCATCAAGTCTTTTAGCTGAGCTGGTGAAAGGGTCCAGATCTTGACTGTCCAGTGTGGAAGCCTCCAGTCCCATGTGGCTACTGATCTCCTGCAATGGGCTCATCTGAACTGAGAGGTGCTGTGAGTGTAACATACACACTAGATTTCAAAGATGTATTAAGATGGAGAGAATATAAACTATCTTAAGATCTTTTCAGAATTGATTATGGCTTGAAATGACAATATTTAAGCTATTAAAATCATTTAGAGTTTCTTTTTACTTTCTTTAATGTGCAGCACGTGACATGTAATTTAATGGGTCATGTTCTATCTCTCCAGGACATTGCTGGTCTAAACTCAGAAATACATCAACCACCCCAGCTGGACCCACCTGTGGCAGAAACTTTGCAGAAGCTGAGTCTGAATAAGTCAAAGGGGGGTATTCACCATCTTATGCAGACTGTCGAGCCATGATGACTAAAGAAAATGAAGACACTGTAATTTCTCTAGCCTGTGCATAAAAAAATCAAAGCCAGCCCATAGCTCCCAGGGCATAGTATACCAAGTGCACACACTTAGCTTGGCATTGAGTTGACCTCAGACAACACTTGCTGAATTAATAAAGGACTACGTTCTACAGACCTTCCTCTGTCAAATCTGCCTTTTGTAGAATTCTGAGATAGAAAAAAGAAATTCCATAAACTGGACCCACCTCAAGTCCACTGGGCTCTCCTGTGGCCTCCACGAGCTACTGACCGCACAGCTCTGGAGTGAGATTCCCCTGCAGGGGCGTTTACTGGAGATGGTCTCTCCTCCCTCCTTATTCACATTCCCACCTCTCCTCCTTAATTCCATCAGATTTTGATTTATTTTTTGAATGAGTGAAATTTTATTGAGGACATAGGGAGTTTACCACAAACAAAAGAGAACAATTTATCCTTCCTTTTATTTTTATTAGTATTGTTCATTTTCTAGGTCTAAGGTGAAGCGTCTCCTACCTAGAGTGCCACCTTGGCAAACTGAAATTTAAGTAACATTCACGTCCCTGTAAATACTCCAACTGACTATAACTGCAGTGTATCCGTCAACCAATTCCCCAGTGCCAAGCCAGCTCTGGACACTAATTTCCTTGTTTTTTTTCACCCCAAACAAAGCTTAACTGTGTGGCCCCAGCCAGTCAGATATTTTCCTTTTTTTACTTCCTTGTTTTTTTACTCTTTCTTCTATAAAACCTCCCTCTCCTTCTGCCCTATTTTGCAGTTCTCTGACCATTTCACTAAGTGTTAAAGTTTACCATCTAAAGTGCTTCAATTATTTTTAACAATATGGATGAAATATTGTTTATCATTCTATATTAGATATGGAATATTATGAATGTTGGTGAAGATTATAATTTTGGACAGAAAAAGATTTTTAACCTGAAATTTTTGCAATCAATATTAATCTTCATGAAATAGATGGAGCTAATTTCCAATACTTTCTGCTCACTTATGTAGAATCTCTTTATGTTGAGATCATGAAATTAATTAAACCTGCTCAGAAATATTTCCTAATATCATACCCAGTGGTTCACAATCACTTCTTCAAAATGGCTTTTTCTTTATGGTTGGCAAGACTTGTAACAGAGAATAACAACCCTGAATCCACATTGGATCTCTTCCTTTAGCTCTAACCCTCCTGCTCTGTGCCTGTGCTTAGTCCTGCGGGCTCTGCATTTTTGTAACAGAATGTTGCCTAGAGCCTGAAATATACATAAACGCCCTTTCTCACAGCTCTGCTTCCCAGGCTTGACCTTTAAAGGTATAACACTTCTCATTCATACAGAGATAAAAAGTTGCAGAACAGAGAGTAACATTTATCTTGCTGGAGGTTTACAGGAACGTATGACCTGACCTACATGGACAGCTGCAGAGCAAAGGATGGTAACATCCCCTCCTGGGTCTTAGCTGGCACCAGGAAGTTTGCACCAAGCAGCCACACCCCGTCCCCTTTTATTATAAAAGAAGCCTGAATGCCTTTTTTTTTTTAAGTTTCCAGTTCTTTTAAAAAATTTTTTATGTATTTATTTACTTGGCTGTGCCGGTCTTAGTTGTGGCATGCAGGATCTTCGTTGCAGCATGTGGGATTTTTTTTTTTTTAGTTATGGCAATCTGTAGATTGCCTGGGGTAGTATGGTCATGTGACAATACTGATTCTTCCAATCCAAGAACAGGGTTTATCTTTCCACCTATTTGTGTCATCTTCAGTTTCTTTCATGGTGTCTTATAGTTTTCAGAATACAGGTCTTTTACCTTCTTAGGTAGGTTTCCCCTAGCTATTTTATTCTTTTTGATGGGATTCTTCCCTGAAGTTTCAATATGACTTCCACTATTTTTGTTTCCTTAACTTGGTCCTGTCACTTATCTTAGCTTTTACTGAATGCGTGGAAGAAATAAATGTTGAAGAATCCACCTGATGGTGTGGTGGAGTAAATGATAGGCGTGCAGGACCCCATAGCCCAGAGATGAACATGTTGGCTCTAATAAAAAGCCTAAACAACTGGGTCATTTGTTAAGACCACCATAATGAGAATAATTTTCCCCACAGTCCTGGTCCTGTGCTTATCTTGGTTAATAGTAATTATTTCAATTCTATAGATGTTGGAATTTTGCTACGGTAACAGTTGCTGCACTCAGGCCCTCAGCCTCCTTTTCCTGCCTTCCACTCTGCTAGTCTCATCGCATTTTCTTCTTCCAAGCTGAACAGTTTAGGAGGTATTTTTCATTAGTTGCAGATATTCATTATCCCTTTTATTTCTATGTCCCTCAGATATGGTCATCTCTCTGTAAGCTTTCCTCTAAGGACTCATTGGTGCTTAAATTTTTAAGAACTCTCAAGATACAATACTGTGAGAATCTGGCATCAACAAAGAGGAACTTCAGTGTTTCTGTTTCCAGTAAAATTGTGTGTGGAACCAAGAGAGACCCTGCCTGTCACAGCCCCATGAAACTGCTGCAGAACTATGGCCTGTCCTTAGGTGCATCAAAAGGGCACTCTGTAGAGATGGGAAAGTGCAGGACACAGGAGTGAATGATGTCACAGCAGAAACTGTCACGGCCTTTGGATGGCCTGACGTCAGGACTGAAATGAAATGCCACCAAAAATAATTTTGGGGCTGAAGTAGAGTGGATCCTTTGGACTCAGTGACAAGAAAATGCTGCGGGATTTTTTTTTAAATAAGAATTTTTTTTTTTTTTTTTTTTTTTTTTTGCGGTATGCGGGCCTCTCACTGCTGTGGCCTCTCCCGTTGCGGAGCACAGGCTCCGGACGCACAGGCTCAGCGGCCATGGCTCACGGGCCCAGCCGCTCCGCGGCATGTGGGATCTTCCCGGACCAGGGCACGAACCCGTGTCCCCTGCATAGGCAGGCGGACTCTCAACCACTGTGCCACCAGGGAAGCCCAAGAATTTTTTAAAATTAATTTTATTGGAGTATAGTTGCTTTACATTGTTGTGTTACTTTCTGCTGTACCGCAAAGTGAATCAGTTGTACATGTACATATATCCCCTCTTTTCTAGATTTCTTTCCCATTTGGGTCACCACAGAGCACTGAATAGTTGCCAGACAACGATGCTGTACTTCCATCCGTCATTTTCCATTTACTATTTCCTCTTAGATCTCTCTGTTTTTGAATCCTTACTCTGCCACTCTAGCTGTCAATCTTGAGAAAATCACAAGAATGAAACCGAGGGTTGGCCCGGAATTTTGCTCCACTGAGAACAATCTTCAGAATTTAGGGTGGCACCTCCTTCTCTGTATTTCTGTTTCTCCACTTCATTCCTTTCTGGTCATTTCCTTCCCCCTCTCAGGCCACAGTGGGGTTAGCATAGCTGCAGAAGCACATTTAGTGGGATGGGAGCCCCCCTGAGTGCAGGCCCATGAGGGAGGAAGCCGGCAAAGCAGCAGTACTGTTGTGTGTTTCAGTCACCACCAGTCCAGGGATGAAAGTGGTACCTAGGGAGGGTATCCTTGCGAATGAACAAATAAGCATTACATGAGGGTACTGAGGGGATAGAATGGATGGAGATGAGACAGGCAGTGTGGTTATGAGACTGGGATCCTTAACCATGTGAGGAAAAGACTGAGCCAATAATATATATACGTTGAGGCGGGTGTTGTCCAGGTTTTCCACTGTTGCAGGAATATTTGTAAGCATAGAAGAGGGAAAGGCTAGAATGAATCCTAGGGGTTGGTTTTGATTTAGAACATTTGTGAATAACTCATAGATCATTATAAAAGTATACATGTGTATATCTATATGTGTATTTTCACGTGTGTTTGCCCATGTGTATGCAACCTAAATATTAAAAGATCTTTTTGCTGAGAGACCTCAGAATCAATGGTATATTGGTAGCAATCTGCAAAGATAATAGCAGATCTTGGTTTCTAAAAACTGATTTCCATTTGAAGGAATCAGTATTCTTTAGAGGAAACAAAACAACAGCATCAAGATTTACAAGATATGCGGAATTATACTATTGTAAGATTCTTACCTATTTTGTGAAATGGTCAAAAGAAGTTCTAACTAGAATCTAATAGTTCAGGAACCACAGCCAATGGAAAATAGTTATACCCTAATGGTATCAAAGCTTAATGGTGTATTAAAAATACCAGGGCTCCCCTGGTGGTGCAGTGGTTAAGAATCCACCTGCCAATGCAGAGGACACAGGTTTGAGCCCTGGTCCGGGAAGATCCCACATGCCTACAAACAACTAAGGCCGTGCGCCACCACAACTACTGAGCTTGTGCTCTAGAGCCCGCGAGCCACAACTACTGAAGCCTGCGTGCCTAGAGCCTGTGCTCTGCAACAAGAGAAGCCACCGCAATGAGAAGCCTGCACACCACAACGAAGAGTAGCCCCCGCTCGCCGCAACTAGAGAAAGCCCGTGCACAGCAACGAAGACCCAACTCAGGCAAAAGTAAAAACAAATAAATAAATTTATTTAAAAAAATACCAAACTGTCCTAAAAGGAGGCAGAAGAAAAAAAAAAAAAACAAAGAGGAAAAAACAGGACAATGGAAATCTAAGACAAACATTTTTGGTTTTCGATGATGGAAAGTGAACATTTAAGTGACAAATATAAAGACGGCAGTTTCATACACACACTACTATATATGATAGATAACCAGCAAGGTCCTACTGTATAGCACAGGGAACTCTATTCTGTGATAACCTATATGAGAAAAGAATCTGAAGAAGAATGAATAGATGCATATGTAAAACGGAATCACTTTGCTGTACACCTGAAACTAACACAAGATTGTAAATCAGCTATACTCCAATATAATTCAAAAAATATCAAGAGGGGAGTTTCTCCTCCTGCTTTCATATTACTTCATGCTTCCAATCGACCAAAATCACCATCAAGGTCAACCATGTACAGAAAATCCAGGTTCAAAGGTGAAGCAACCCATCGAAGAACATTGATTTTCTGTGTTAACAGTCAGCTTATTGGAAAAGAAGAGTGAAATAAAGATACAAAATCATATAAAAACACATTCTCCATTTTACAGTTTTTTCATCTGTAAAATAAAATCTACACACACCCTGGAGTAATATTTATCTGGACCAGTTTTGGTGTACGTGCCAATGTATTTCAGGTTTTAGCCACATAGAGATAAAATTTGCAGAAACTCTTCAAATATTCCTGAATAAAGGAGATTTCTTTCAGACATTGCAATGATCAAGAGGGAAACTGTTTTTTTCAGTAATTGGCTGTATCTTTTTCCAGGTGATAATTTGATGGCTTAACTTTCAGATATCCCAGTGTAGCACCGTTATTAAATTGACTAAGTTCATTGGATTTTATGTAAAAATTTGGTACTGAGGACAAACATCAAAATATTCCAACGTTCAGGGCTTCCCTGGTGGCACAGTGGTTGAGAGTCCGCCTGCCGATGCAGGGGACATGGGTTCGTGCCCCGGTCCGGGAAGATACCACATGCCGCGGAGCGGCTGGGCCCATGAGCCATGGCCGCTGAGCCTGCGCCTCCGGAGCCTGTGCTCCGCAACAGGAGAGGCCACAGCAGTGAGAGGCCCATGTACCACAAAAAACAAAACAAAACAAAACAAAACAAAAAGAAATATAGAGAGATACTAGAATTCTTTAAATTTGACATTGAATTCATCAATTTATATTTAGAAATTTCAATTGATAATTTAATATTTGAAACAAACTCCATCAGTTGGCAAATGGGCCTGATGCAACTTTTCTCTTAGACTACAGAGAAGAAAGGGCGCATAAATCTTCCCGTCAGGTTCCTTTTGCAGCAAATGGATGCACTGAGGGCACCAGACAAGTCCACGTTTCAGGTACATGGGTTTTTCAAGATAAGGCAGGCAGCTAGGACAGCTACTGCTTATTTAAATTGTGCAACCACGGCCCCCGCTTGGGAAAAATGTGCATGATAATGAGTTTAATGTGTTGAATGATAATTAATCATGTAGATCTGCCCCCACACATGTAAACACAGAGAGAGACTGTGCACCTACTATGTGCCATCCCTAGCACTAGGTAACAGAGGTCCAAACAGAAATACTCATGTCCTTGGTTCTGATATTGGAAATGCTGGTTCTATGAAGGACATGATTCATCACCAGACTTCTAGCTGAGCTGGTGAAAGGGTGTAGGTGCGGGCTGTCCATTGTGGAAGCCTCCAGTCCCTGGTGGCTATTGAGCTCCTGAAATGGGCTCATCTGTACTGAGAGATGTTGTGGGCGTAACATACATACTGGATTTCAAAAATGTAGTAAGACAGAGAGGATGTAAACTATCTTGTCAAGAACTATTCAGAGTCGATTACAGCTTGAAATGACAATATTTAGGATATGAAAGTAAGCTAGAGGTTTTTTTCCCCTTCATTTTCTTTACTGTGACTGCAGGAAGATTTATAATTATATCTGGGGGTCATGTTCTATTTCTGTTGGACATTGCAGGTCTAGACTCAGAAATTCTTCATCCCAGCTGGACTGGTAACAGGGAAGAAAAACTGACTACATATTGGATCTGTTTCTTTTACTTTAACCTTTGCTTCTCATTTGCTTTTGTTCACTGAAAGGATACTATCTGTACATAATAGCCTGCCTCGGGGAACCCTGCCCTCTGCCTAAACAAAGTGCCTTTGTTCAAGGAAACATCCGGACCCTGTTCCACCTATGGATGGTCGCAAGAAAGAAGAAATTTAAAAAAAAAAAAAAAGAAAAGAAAGAAAGAAGAAATTAACACATCCTCTCCCGGAGGCTGGCCATTCCCGGAGATATTTGCAAACCTTATGTTCTTTTTACTTTACTTCCTCATCTCCTCCCCCTCTCTGTACTATGAAAGAAACTGGCACCCAAACCCCTATAAGATGGTTATTTTGAGACACTGGTCCGCCATCTTCTCGGTCTGCCAGCTTTCCAAATAAAGTCGTATTCCCCACCTCAACACCTCGTCTCGTATTTATTGGCCTAGTCGTGCCGTTAGCAGAGCGAGCTTGGACTCGATAACAGACCCACCTGTGGTAAAAGCTTGGCAGAACCTGAGAGGTTCAACAAGTCCATGGGGGAGAACTCACCATTCATGCAGCCTGTGAAGCTGTAATGAATACAGAAAATGAAAACACAGTCATTCCTCCAGCCGTGTCCTATAGATCCAAGTACAGCCTACTGCTCCCAGGGCAGATATTCAGTGCAGGGTCCCTAAGTGCACGCACGATGCCTGGCATTGAGTCGGCCTCAGACTACACTTGCTGAATTAACAAATTACTTCATTATGGGACCTTGCTCTCTCAAAAAGTAAACTCACTTAGAAAACAGAGGACTCGTTTTCTCTCACCATGAAGTTGCAGACTGGAATGCCCGCCGAAGCACACTCATCACACCCCATTCACACCCGAGGCATCCACCACTGATGACACGGCCCATCAGAGGAGTTCCCAGGAAGAGAGGCATACGGAGCAAGCACTGGTCACCCTCCACTGAGCTTGGGAGGTCTGGCCTGACGTCCAGACTTCAGCACATTAGACATGTAGCTGAGCTCTGAGGGTTAGGGTCTGCATCAGGCATTATTTCCCTGAGTTCAGGTCAGGGAGGGAGGTACATGCGGCAGCCCTCAGGCTCAGAGTCTCCACAGGACTTAAATCTACACACACTGGCCTTCGTTCATGGTAGCACTATTTACAATACCCAGGACATTGAAGCAACCTAAATGTCCATAAACAGATGAATGGATAAGAGATGTGGTACATGTATACAATGGAATACTACTCAGCCATAAAAAAAGAACAAAGTAATGCCATTTGCAGCAACATGGATGGACCTAGAGAGTATAATATTAAGTGAAGTAAGTCAGACAGAGAAAGACAAATATCGTATGATATCATTTATATGCTTATCACTTAATATATCTAAAAAAATGGTACAAATGAACTTATTTACAAAACAGAAATAGACTCACAGATGTAGCAATCAAACTTACGGTTACCAAAGGGGAAAGGTAGGGGGAGGGCTAAATTGGGAGATTGGGACTGACATATACACACTACTATATATAAAACAGATAACTAATAAGGAGCTACTGTATAGCACAGACAACTCTACTCAATACTCTGTAATGACCTATATGGGAAAAGAATCTAAGAAAGAGTGGATATATGTGTATGTATAACTGATTCACTTTGCTGTACAGCAGAAACTAACACAACATTGTAAATCAACCATACTCCAATAAAAATTAATTAAATAAAATCTACACACAACCACATGCACCTTTACCACCCTTTACCTGGGGGGCTCGAGCTCTGGGAAATATTCCTTGTCCACATTCACAGAAATAGAGTCACCTGGGGGGCTCTTGAATACTGCAGATTTCTGGGATTTTTCTGACTTGGACATTGGAAACCTTTCCTTTATTGACATTGTCACTGGATTCCATATCTTCACATTTACCCACATTCTGAGTTCTAAGCCACTGTGCCTGTCTTTGTTTCTTCAAATCAACTCATGGTAATGAACTCTCCCTAAATGTCTCTTCTCTGAGAACTGAGGTACTCCAATTTCTCTAAAATCTCCTGGAGACCAAAAATAACTTTTGTCCTCCAAAAATGAATATAGGGGACTTCCCTGGTGGTCCAGAGGTTAAGACGTCACCTTCCAATGCAGGGGGTGTGGGTTCAATCCCTGGTTGGGGACCTAAGATCTCACATGCCTCTTGGCCAAAAAAACAAAACATAAAACAGAAGCAGTATTGTAACACATTCAATAAAGACTTTAAAAATGGTCCACCTCAAAAATCTTAAACAAACAAAAAAACCCAGAAAAGCACATAGGAGTCAATTATGGGTCCTTGTGGCTAGTGAGATTTGTTTTGTGTTCACACATTTTAAAACGTTCGAATGGAAAAATATGGATCCTCTTAAAATATCAATAGATAACCAACAAGGACCTACTGTATAGCACAGGGAACTCTGATCAATATTCTAAATGGGAAAATAATTTGAAAAAGAATAGATACATGTATACGTATAACTGAATCACACTGCTGTACACCTGAAACTAACACACACTGTAAATCAACTATAGTCCAATATAAAATAGAAATTAAAAAAAGAAAACTATGGATCCTCTTAGAGACCATAAATCAGAATTTTAATAATCCAAAACTAATTTTTAATGTGTTAATTGATGAGCATTCAATATTGGAATTGACCTCTTCTTTTAGATGTTGGTTAACTTTCATAACCTAGATCTTGTTCCTAAACTTGCAAGTGACTTCCAATATGTTTGTTCAATTTTCTTCTGATCATTATCTTACCTGTTACAGAACTCAGGAAAGAAAGAAACATGGTGAAAGGATCCAACTGATTGTTTGGTTGAGTTAATATTAGGAACACAAGATCTCAGGTAGCTCAGTGTACACTTGTATGCTTTAATGACAATGATAAACAAATGGGTAATTTTTTAACTTGGAGGAACATATTATGGTCACTTGAACAAGAACATAACAGTTGTGTTATATCTACATTAGTTTACTAAATCGAAGTGCAGCGTGTTTGTTGTGTAGGAGAGCGTCTTCATTGCAGAGAAGATCACACTAGAGAATTTAGGGATAGTGTGAAGCTCATCAGACAATTGCTCTCAGGTGGTTCAGAAAAAAATCTAGTGATAATGAGATAAAATATAGAGAAACTGGTTGACAGATCACATGCAGTAAAGTGTTAACGGTTGGGGTAAGTGATAAAAGTATTATTATTTGTAATTAATTCAAAACAATAATTTAAAAAATAACTTTCTTTCAGAGCAATCCCTATCAAAAGTCCAATGGCATTTTTCACAGCAGTAGAACAAATAAACCTAAAATTTGTAAGGAACCAGAAAAGACCCCAAATAGCCAAAGCAGTCTTGAGAAATAAGAGTTAGCTGGAGGCATTGCCCTCCCTGATTTCAAACTATCTTAGAAAGCTATAGTAATTAAAACGGTATCATGTCAACAAAAAGACAGAAACATAGATCAGTGGAATAGAGGAGACAGCCCAGAAGTAAACCCACACAAATATGTCAATAAATGTATGGTACATGAGCCAAGAATGTATAACAGGAAAAGGACAGTACCTTCAATAAACTGTGCTGGATAAACTGGACGGCCACGTGCAAAAGAATGAGACTCCACCTCTATTACACAACACACAAAAACTAATTTAAAATGGATTAAAGACTTGATTGTAAGACTTGAAACTAAAACTCCTAGAAGAAAACACAGGTGGTAATCTCCTTGACATAGATTCAAAAATCATTGCCAAGACCTGACACCAAAAGCAAAAGCAACAAAAGCAAAATTCAACAGGTGGGACCACATCAAACTAAAAAGCTTCTGCAAAGTGAAGGAAATCCACAACAAAATTAAAAGGCATCCTAACGAATGGGAGAAAATAGTTGCTAATCACGTATCTGATAATGGGCTCATAGCCAAAACATACAAAGAACTCATACAACTCCATAGCAACAACAAACAATCCAATATAAAAATGGGAGGAGAGGGCTTCCCTGGTGGCACAGCAGTTGAGAGTCCGCCTGCCGATGCAGAGGACACAGGTTCGTGCCCCAGTCCGGGAAGATCCCACATGCCACGGAGCGGCTGGGCCCGTGAGCCACGGCCGCTGAGCCTGCGCGGCCGGGGCCTGTGCTCCGCAACGGGAGAGGCCACAACAGTGAGAGGCCTGCGTACCGCAAAAAAAAAAAAAAAAAAAAAAAGGGAGGAGAAACAGAATAGACCTTTTTACAAAGAAGACTACCAATTGGCCAACAGGCACATAAATATCAACTCACACTTCTTAGAATGGTTATCATCAAGAAGAGAAAGATAATAAGTGTTGGTGAGGATGTGAAGAAAATGGAACCCTGATACACTGTTGGTGTGAATGGAAATGAGTGCAGCCACTATGGAAAACAATATGGTGTTTCTTCACAAAATTAAAAATAGAACTGCCATATGATACAGCAATTTCTGCATCTGGTTATATATGTAAAGGAAACGAAACCAGGAGCTTGAAGGGCTATCTGCACTCCCATGTTTATGGCAGCATTATTAACGATAGTCACAGTATGGAAACAACCTAAGTGTGTGTCAACAGACAAATGGATACAGAGGTTGTGGGATACACAATGGAATATTATTCAGCCATGAGACTGAAGGGAATCCTGCCATTTGGGACAAAATAGACAAACCTGGAGAACATTCAGCTAAGTGAAATGAATCAGATGAATCAAGACAAGTACAGTATAATATCACTCATCTGTGGAATATAAAAAAGCCAAGTTCATAAAAACAGCGAGTAAAATGGTGGTTACCAGAGGCTGGTACGTAGGAAACTGGAGATATGTTTTTTAAGGGTATAAACTGGGGAAGAGTAGATAAATCAGTCCTGGAGAGCTAATGAACAGCATAGTGATTATATTCAACAATACTGTATTATAAATTTCAAATTTTCTAAAGAGTTGATCTTAATTCTTCCCACTGTACATAAAAAGATACATATGTGGTGTGATAAAGATGTTAGCTAATGCTACAGCGATAAACATACTGTGTGATATATAAATGTAGCAAATCAACACACTGTACACCTGAAACCTGCACATTATGTTTCAATTAGAAATGTAAAAACAGAGATCATTGTTTCACATGAAAAGTTGGTATTCAGTGAATGTCTACTGAACAGTGTAATCATGACGATTGTTGAAGCTGATAGTATATATTTTTTTAGATCCTCAACAATCATTGTCAACAATCATCTTCACTACCATCACCATCATCATCACCATCTCCATTTTACGGAGGAGGGAAATAACAGAGAAGTTAAGATAGTTGCCAATAGCCACACAGAGAGCCTGGATGAATGAGCGTTGAAACTCAAGTACTTAACAAATTTTAACCTTCAGCTATCAGGAAATCCCCCCAAAAGGAAATCAAGACACAGTTCTCTAATGTGTGAGCTGTGGTCCAGCCAAGGATGGTTTAGACAGTCAGCATGAAGATGTCAGGTCAGAATTTTGGTGGAGGGCGTCTGGGTTAACGAATAATGAAGACCTTGGAGAGAAAAGAACCAATTAGTCTCTCAGCTCAGTCTCATTAAGCAACACTAAGCCACACCTGCCCACTGATCCAGCCTAGCCCTCGCCAAATCCCACTGCCACTGCTGCTGCCTAGGAGGCAGTTCAGCAGAAGGGTTAAAATTTGGGCTAAGTAGGGATGTTCTCAACTCTGGCCTCCACCATCTTTGAAAAGGGGTGGGGTGATAATACCACCTACTTCAGAGGGCTGAAGACAATCAGATATTGCATGAAGTGCCCTTACCTGGAGGGCTCTTACATCATTAGCATCCAATGAATGTTTGGGGTGGTGGAGACAATTAGGAGAGTCAATGGTGGGTGACGGTGATTAGAATGAAGATGGGGCAGAGTCCACACGAGTTTCAATGATGACAGTAATGGGGTATTAAGAGACACCTGCCATGGAACATTACTCAGCCTTTGAAGAAAATCCTGCCATATGCGACAGCACGGATGGACCTGGAAGATAGTATCCTCAGTGAAATAAACCAGCCACAGAAGGACAAATACTGCATGACTCCACTCATATGAAGTATCTAAAATAGCCAAATTCATAGAACCAGAATAGAATGGTGGTTTCCAATGGCTGGAGGGAGGGGGAAGACAGGGGTTATCGTTCAATGGGTATAAACTTTTGATTATGCAAGGTGATTAAGTTCTAGAGTTCTGCTGTACAATCATGACTATAGTGAATACTACTGTATTGAACACAAACATGTAAGAGTATAGGTCTCATGTTAAGTGTTCTTATCACAATAAAAAAAGGCATTTTCAAATTCTAACTTCTGCCCTTTCCATCCAGAGCTAGTTATTGGGGAATATTCATTGATTTCCTGATCTATGAATGCTTCATTTTAGGTGCTGCTATGAAAGGTGAGAAGATGCATAAGATAGTCTCCCTCGGGAAGCGAACAGTATTGGAGAAGTCAGATATTCAGATGACAAGCAGAAGGTTCCCGTTACCAGTCTCCAAATTATCCCTCAACGGTAGTGGGAGAACATTGTTCATAGAAGCCCAGTGATGATATTATATAGAGAGAGCTATGAATAGCATTGTGGCTACCCAGGAGTCAGCACCTCCTGAAGGAATTATTCACTGATGCATGAAGGAAGATCATTCCCACCTGAGGTGGAAAACAAGCCCAAACAGGTTCACATCACCTTCGGAGACTAGTCAATCAAGAGTTACGCCAGCCAATGGGAAGGGAGAGATTCTATGGCCAATCAAGGGGCAGGCACAGCCTTTAAGTCTCAGTTTCTACAGCTGTTCTTTGATGGGGACCAACCAGGAGGACCAGGGACCAGACTGGGTGAGGAAGTCTTATCACTGATCTTTCTTTTTCTTCATTTCCCCCTCTCAGAGCTTACTACAGGTCTGGGGTGCTTAAAGAACAAGAGAGCGGGGTATGAGAAATGGTCAAGTCTTCCCCTTTGTTTTGGCAAGAATATACTACAGTGAAAAGCATTTAAATTCACAGAGAGGTTGTGTATCCAGCACCTTCCCTCATTAAATCTCCATGGTTCTCAACTTTTAGGAGAACGGGACTCTTCCAGGCTGAACTGGGGCTCCCTATTTTTCTAAAATTGAATCGGAGGGGACTTCCCTGGTGGTCCAGTGGTTAAGACTTTGCCTTCCAATGCAGGGGGTGAGAGTTCAATCCCTGGTCGGGGAGCTAAGATCCCACATGCCTTGCAGCCAAAAAACCAAAACAAAAAACAGAAGCAATATTGTAACAAATTCAATAAAGACTTTAAAAATGGTCCACCTCAAAAAAAAAAAAAAAAAAAAGAGGGCTTCCCTGGTGGCGCAGTGGTTGAGAGTCCGCCTGCCGATGCAGGGGACGCGGGTTTGTGCCCCGTCGGGGAGGATCCCGCTTGCCGCGGAGCGGCTGGGCCCGTGAGCCAAGGCCGCTGAGCCTGCGCGTCCGGAGCCTGTGCTCCACAACGGGAGAGGCCACAGCAGCGAGAGGCCCGCGTACCGCAAAAAAAAAAAAAAAGGAAATTGAATCAGAGACATAGAAAATTCGAGGGCCTTGGATATTGGAGAACTAAAGAGAAATAATGAAAAAACCAAAAGTCGAAGAGCTGTTTTTGACTTGGCTGGTCTATTGGTTATGATTGTGAGATTCATGTAACCTGGGGAGACAAATGAAAAACAGAAGTTTTGGAGCCGGGGCCGAGGGGCCGGAAAGCCGGAGCCCGTGCCTCCGAAGAATAGTGGCCGCCACGGTGAGGCGTGAGGAGGGGAGGGGAAGGGAGGCAGTTTCGGGGCCGGGGCTGGGAGCTCCGGCTGGGCTGGGAGCTCCGGCCGGACTGCGGGCGCCGCGCGCCACCTGCGTTCCCGGCGGGGGGCGGGGACTGGGGTGTCTCAGCCGGGGGTTACTGAGGCGGGCGCTGGCGACCTCGGGGCCAGGGAGAGCCTTCTGGCTGGAAGGCAGGGCGGGTCTGGCGTGCCGGGAAATACCGAGCAGATGCAATCGCCGAGTGCGCCAGCCACGTGCCGGCAGCCCAAGGTGGAGGTAAGTCCGGCCCGCGAGCCCCTGCTCGGTCCCCGAGCTAGTTGATGGTGTCGCCTTATTATCGTCCCCATTTGAAAGCTGGTGAAACGGGCTCCGGGACTTTCACGAGGAAGTGGCAGAACTGGGACTTGAACCAGACCCTGCAACACCGAAAACTGAGCGTTTCTGCGGTACCATTGGCCCCCAGAGCCAGCCCACAGATCTGGGCCACACTGGCTGCGTCAGGTCACCTGGGGACCTTTACAAGTACAGGGTCCTGAGCTCTATCCCCGGATAGAGGATTGTTGAGTGATTGAGGCAGTGGGTTTGGGGAGCCACTTATTAACTGATAGTGTTAAGGATAAGGTAAGAGCTTACAAGTGCCAGGCCCTGAGCTGAGGCTTACGTAGATTCCCATTTAATTCTAAAGAAGTCGGTGCTCTCATTGTCCCCATTTTACAGATAAACAATCTGAAACTCAGGGCATCTGACTTTTCCAGGGTCACTCATCCCAGTGTTGAGCCCAGCTGCTCTGTGTCCTGAGACTACGCATAGAGCCACGTTGTTCCTGCCTTGTAATAGTCACTGCCATTTTCTGAGGACCCCGCCCCCCACCCCAGCCGGGTCCTTCACACACATTCCTGCACGTGGCTCTGGAGGAGTTGGTACCTTAAAGGAGAAAGCAGGCGAGTCCGTAAAATAGGACAATATTAATAGGAAAATGACATGAGCTATGTCTTTTTATATATATATATATATATATATATAAATTTGTTTTACTTATTTATTTTTGGCTGCGTTGGGTCTTCGTTGCTCGGGGCTTTCTCTAGTTGCAGGGAGCAGGGGCTACTCTTCGCTGCGGTGTGCGGACTTCTCACTGCAGTGGCTTCCCTTGTTGTGGAGCACGGGCTGTAGGTGCGCGGGCTTCAGTAGTTGTAGCACACAGGCTCAGCAGTTGTGGCTCACGGACTCTAGAGCGCAGGCTCAGCGGTTGTGGTGCACGGGCTTGGCTGCTCCGCGGCATGTGGGATATGTGGGATCTTACCGTCCCAGGGCTTGAGCGCGTGTCCCCTGCATTGGCGGGTGGATTCTTAACCACTGCGCCACTAGAGAAGCCTGACGTGAGCTAAGTCTTGAAGGATGTTGGGATTAGACAGTATTGGAGTAGGAGAGAGGATGTTCAGTGGGTTAATGGGTATGGAGTTTTGGGGGGAGGGATAATGAAAATGTTATACAGCTCTATGAATATCCTAAAAAGTGCTGACTGTGCACTTGAAAAGAGTGACCTGTGTGGTGTATGAATTCAGAGTAAAGAAGGAGGGGAGGGCTTCCCTGGTGGCGCAGTGGTTGAGGGTCCGCCTGCCGATGCGGGGGATGCGGGTTCGTGCCCCGGTTCGAGAAGATCCCACATGCCGCGGAGCGGCTGGGCCCGTGGGCCATGGCCGCTGAGCCTGTGCTCCGCAGCGGGGGAGGCCACGGCAGTGAGAGGCCCGCGTACCGCAAAAAAATAAAATTAAAAAAAAAAAAAAAAAAAAGAAGGAGGGGAGCCGATCCAGGAGTAGATGGTGTGGCTGCAGTATGTGATGTGGAGAGCAATGAGGGGAGAGAAAACTAGAGAAGTCATTTGTAGCCAGAGCTGGGGATGCCAAGCTGGGGGTAGACTGAATTGGCTGGCAGTGGCAGCAGAGGTGGGGTATTGTGTGCGTGTTTTGGGAGGATGGCCAGAACCCTCCTTCAGCAGAGGGAGTGGGAGGCATTTGGAAGCCCTGTCAAGTGTCACATTCATTCAGCTGTGTATCGGGCACCTGCTGTGCTAGCCACAGCCCAGGCCCTGGACATATCATGGCAGATGTGACAGTTGTGGTCCTGACTTCCCTCCTGCCTAGTTGTGATGCCAGCAGCTGTTTGCAGGGGCCCTGGGTGAAGAGAGCCCCCTTTCTATCTCCATGTGTCCTTGAGAAGAGGGTGAGTCAGTGGCTGTCTCTACCCACCAGCCCGAGGAACTGTGCCTTGAAGGGAACTTTGCACATCCATCTGTCCAAAGCCAGGTTGCCTTCTTGATGCACTTCACACAGGACAAACCACATTCCTTAGGGCTTCCCAACCCCCCCCCCCCACTGCCTGTGGTCCTTTGCCCCAGCTGCAGGGCTTTGGTCCCGCTTCGTGCCATGTGGCTCTCCAGGCAGGAAAGCATATGTGCCATCTGCGGTGTCCCAGGCGTGGAGTCTCATGGCTCTGACCTCTGCTCCTTGACCAACAGTTTGGCCTGAGTTGGATGCTGTGTTGGCCAGTTGCTCTTGCCCAGGGTCTTCAGGCCCGAGCATCAGTCAGTGGATTATGGGGTGTTTTAGGGCTTTCTGGGAGAGGCCTCAGCCAGTAACTGTCTTCATCCCCTGTGGTAGCTGCAGCTGGCACAGCTGTGCTCCCCATGAATCCTCAGCTCTGAGCACAGCTGACCCACCTGGCACTTGGTAGGTGTCTGAGTATTGAGTAGGTAGCTGAGAAGCTTGGCGGCACCTCTGATCTCTAGATCATTCAGCACCAAGAAGGATCTGGCCTGGAAGCAGAGGCAGCTGTTGAGCTACTCTGGACCTGCCACTGTCAGGTGTCCACTTTTTACATGCCTTGCCTTCTGAGGGCCTTAGCTCTCCTGTAAGGGGGGTATTATTCTCCCCATTTTGCAGATAAGAAAACTGAGGTTCAGAGAGGTTGAGTGATTGCCAGGGCCACACACACACACACACACACACACACACACACACACGCACACAAAACAGAAGTTTTGGCAATGGGAAACTCTGAAAGGGAGACGGCAAACTACAGGCAAATGGAGAATTCAGTTTGGGACCTATTGTTATGGTAACTTGATTGACTGGCTTTGAGCAAATCGATTACCATCCAGAAGTTTCTAGGATGTCCTAATTTTATGCTAAATTGTATATAAATACTTTGTCCCTAATGTTTGTTCTGTATGACCTTAGAAGTCATATGAGAGTGGGAGTGAGCCAGGTGATACAATTTGTGAGGAATGAGGCAGCCTGTGCCACAGACCATGGGTACATGCAACATGAAAACATAACGGGTGATGGAGCCTCCAGTCTGCCTGATGAAAGTCCGTGAGGTGTTAGGGAGTGTTGGTGAGGGTACCAACCCCACAGCTGGGTCCTGTAGCAGGAGGGAAGGGATGATTAAGCAGCCAACATTTCAAAAGGCTTCAGGGATCACCATCTTCAGGTGAAGCTTTCAGCTAGAGAGGGAATGAGGAAAGAATGTTTAGAGAAAATGTTTAGAACACATGAGAGGTTTTCTTTCATTGTAAAATATACATAAAACAAAATTTACTTTTTTTTTTTTTTTTTTGGCCACACCGTGCAGCATGCAGGATGTTGGTTCCCTGACCGGGGATCAAACCCGTGCCCCCTGCGGTGGAAGTGCGGAGTCCTAACCACTGGACCGCCAGGGAATTCCAAAATTTACTCTTTTAACCAATTTTTACACATTTGAAAGTAGTTTATTTTAATCAGATTTACAGGCAAGAATAGAGGACTGTTTTCTATAATTTGCCTGATTGTTTTTTAAATAAAAAGTGCAGCTTTTTTCAGTTATACATATGTTTATTCTTTTTCAGATTATTTTTTTTTAATTTATTTATTTTATTTTATTTATTTTATTTTTGGCTGTGTTGGGTCTTTGTTGCTGTGCGCAGGCTTTCTCTAGTTGCGGTGGGCGGGGGCTACTCTTCGCTGTGGTGCACAGGCTTCTCATTATGGTGGCTTCTTTTCTTGCAGAGCACGGGCTCTAGGCACCTGGGCTTCAGTAGGTGTGGCACACGGGCTCAGTAGTTGTGGCTCACGGACTCTAGAGCACAGGCTCAGTAGTTGTGATGCACGGGCTTCCTTGCTCCGCGGCATGTGGGATCTTCCCGGACCAGGGCTCAAACCCATGTCCCCTGCATTGGCAGGCGGATTCTTAACCACTGCACCACCAGGGAAGCCCCTTTTTCAGATTCTTTTCTCTTATAGGTTATTACAGAATATTGAGTAGAGTTCCCTGTGTTAAACAGTAGGTCCTTGTTGGTTATCTATTTATACATAGTTGTGTGTGTATCTTAATCCCAAGTGCCTAATACACCCCTACCACCCCCTGCACCACGTTCCCCCTTTGGTAGCCATAAGTTTGTTTTCGAAATCTGTGAGTCTGTTTCTGTTTTGTAAATAAGTTTATATCATTTAAAAAATTAGATTCTACCTATGAGTGATATCATATATTTGTCTTTCTCTTTTTGTCTTACTTCACTTAGCATGATAATCTCTGGGTCCATCCATGTTGCTGCAAATGGCATTATTTCATTCCTTTTTTTTTTTTTTTGAATTTAATTTTATTTGTTTTTTATACAGCAGGTTCTTATTAGTTATCTATTTTATACATATTAGTGTGTATATGTCAATCCCAATCTCCCAACTCACCCCCCCCCCCAACTTTCTCCCCTTGGTGTCCATACGTTTGTTCTCTACATCTGTGTCTCTATTTCTGCCTTGCAAACTGGTTCATCTGTACCATTTTTCTAGGTTCCACATGTATACGTTAATATACGATATTTGTTTTTCTCTTTCTGACTTACTTTGTAGGACAGTCTCTAGGTCCATCCACATCTCTACAAATGACCCAATTTCATTACTTTTTATGGCTGAGGAATGTTCCATTGTATGTGTGTACCGCATCTTCTTTATCCATTCTTCTGTCGATGGACACTTAGGTTGCTTCCTTGCCAGTTTCATGGCATTAAGTATTCACACTGTTGGGCAACCGTCACCACTATCCATCCCCAGAACTTTTTCATCCCCCAAATGAAACTGTATATGCGCTAAACAACTCCCGTCCTCCCTGCCCCAGCATCTCTATTCCCTAGTCTACTTTCTCTCTCTATGAGTTTGACCGTTTTAGGTATCTCACATAAGTGGACTCATACAACGTTTGTCTTTTTGTGTCTTCTTTCACTTAGCATACTATTTTCAAAGCTCATTCTTCTTGTAGCATGTGTCAGAATTTCATTCCTTTTATGGGTGAATAATATTCCACTGCATGTCCATACTACATGTTGTTTATCCATTCATCCATTGAACATTATGTAGTAAACATGATGATCCATACGTTATGACCTGTAGTTACAAAACTAGAGAAATACACGCTTGATTACACAAAACTACACGTGAATGCTTGTTCAAAATGATAAAACCTAGAGAGATGTGTGCTTATTGTCACTAGGGTGCATGTGAAAGTTCGTTCATAGAAGCATCACTTAGGTTATAAAACAGGTCCCCGACCAAGGATCGAACCCATGCCCCCCGTGGTGGAAGCATGGAGCCCTAACCACTGGACTGCCGGGGAATTCCAACTGTAGCATTATTAAGCTGTGGGCATATCATCAGTGTAATACGATACACCAATATAAATGAACCACTTAGAGCTACATGTAACAACGTAGGAGAATGTTACAAATAAAATGCCAACCAAAAGAGGCCAGATAGAAACTACTTTAGCATTCCATTTACCGAGAATAAGCATATGCTATCAAGCTATATTGATAAAAATGCATATCTAAGTTTTAAAATCATAGAGCAAAACTTACAAATTAATGTGAGAATGGTTGTACTCTTTCAGGAGGAGGGTACAGATAATTGGCAAGGAGAACATGGCACATGATTTCCTACTTGACCTGGTTGTGGTTACGTTGGATTTGCTTTAAGTTTAATAAACTCTAAGTTTGTTGTATACAATTTTTTTACTTATGGTGTTTTACAACTTACAAAGTTAAACAGAAGCTACTCTGTTATTTTTGTTCCTTTGTTCTCCAGTATTTGTTGTATTCCATACGAACCTTCTTTTAAAAAATCATTTTATTGTATCTGAATTTTAAGTCATAATTTGGAAATTCTTCCTACATCTGGTTACAAGAGAATTCACACGTGATTCTCTTAATAGCTGCAATTGTTCAATTTTTACGTTTAGATCCTGGATCCTTCTGTGCTGTGTTCTTGCATAGTTGATGAGGTTTACATTTAAGTTGAGGTCTTTCTAACTGGCTAACAAGTTCCTGAACTATTTATCAAAAAGTCCATCTTTGCATTCGTGGTTTGAAATACCTGCTTTATCAGTTACTAGTGTCCATATGTGACTTGGTTTATTTCTTTGTATTCTTTTCCACTGGTCTGTTCATTTGTGAGGACCACTATGCTTTAAGTATAGATACATTAAGAGTACGTTTTAATAACTGGCAGGGTAACCCCTTTCTACTTCGCAGTTTTTCAGTTTTCCTCGTTGTTATGAATGTCTTAAAGTTTTTCTCATATGGATTTGTACATTTCCTGTTGAATTTACTCATAGGCATTTTCTTTGTTGATACTATAAAGGGTTTTTCCTTTAACATTAAATCCTCTAAGTGGGTATTGTTTGTCTATATTAAGACTAATAATTTTTGTATTTAATTTCATGTCCTGATACCTTAGTGAATTAAAAACATTTTTACTGAGATATAATTGACAATATAACATTGTATTCGTTTTAGGTTATACAACCTAATAATTATATATATACATACTATGAAAACTGATCTTAGCAGATATGTCCCTAGTGTGTTACCACCTTTTTGACTTTTTATTTTCTCTGACTATATCCTCTGCTGAATCAGAAGATTTTTGCATGGTAAACTGAATATCTTCATGTCTGAAATGGTTTACTTTTCTCTTGCATTTGAATGGAAGATATCACCCAGCAGAGATGTCGAGGTCAGCAACTCCACTCTAAATTGTTTGCAGATTCTTTCTTTGTGCTGCTAACTTCTATTCAGGGTTGTCAGAAAGGATTCTCACAAATGGATTCTTATCCTCTTGTAGACAAAAAACGATATTCAGTGCATTTTTGGGAACGTGAGTGATTATTCAGTATTAAATCATTACATAATTTGAATATCACCCCTTCTTGTTGGTAAACTGCTTACATTTCTAGGAGTCTAGACATACACTGTCTAAAATAGTAGCCACTAGTCACATGTGGTAACTGAGTCCTGCAATGTGTCCAGTGAGACTGAGGAACTGAATTTTTAATTTTCATTAATGCAAAATTTGACTTTAAAACTAATACTCAATTCAGTTTTTAGAAGGTTTATGTATGTATTAAATAATGAGTATGAGAGTTTACTTTTTCCAATGCGTATTTTATAAAATCTAAATAGAGATCAAGTATTTCCAACGACAATTTACCTTCTGAAATAAGATATTCTGTAAGTATAAAATACACAGTGGATTTTGAAGACAGTATTAAAAAAAGTGAAATATTTCATTGATTTTTTAAAAAAATATTGTTTACATGTTGAATTGGAGTTTTAGCTAGACTAAGTTAAATAATATAATATTAAAATGAATTTCCCCTGTTTGCTTAAATTCTTTAATGTGGTTACTCAAAAATTTAAAATTACCAACATGGCTCACATTATATTGGACAGTACTCCTCTAGACTCAGGACTTTCCTTATTTTTGAAATTATGAAAGTTAAATATCATGTGATCTTTTATCTTTCATTTTCCTTAACACTCGGCAAGGTCTTTTATTCTGAAGATGCAAGTCTTCAAATCTGGAAAGCTTTCTTCCATGAATTATTCCTTCCCTCTATTCCCTCTGGGTTTTTTTTTGTTTGTTTGTTTGTTTGGAACGTCAATGAGATGGATGTTGGAATTTCTGGAACTATGAACATTTTTCATCACTTCTCTTTGCACTGAGGCCGAGTTGGCCAATGCTCTTTGAAACGTACTTCCGTGACCCATCGTTGAGATGGCTGTTCAGAGTTCTTTCTGTCTAGGACCACAGTATGTAAGCTGGTGTGCCCTTGGATTTGTCTTTTCCTGCCCTCATTTTGAAATTTTGAATTTATTTTTCCAGGCACAGCTCTCTGCTTTCCATCTTTCAGGGATTCATCAAAACTTTCATGTACCAAAGACATATCTTTAGGCTTTTGATTTCTTTTTTTTTTTAAAGTCTTCAAAAGTTAGTCAGGCTAGACCAGAAACTGTTTTCCTTCAAGGAATGTTCAGTACAACATGGGCTTTTGAACTTTAGATAGACTGTCCCATGAGAACACAAGGTCAATAGTCAATGCTTCTCAGAAGTGCCCGCAATACACAGTAGGGACACAAGGTCAGAAATACCCTAATTTTTCCTTGCCTGGCCACACTGATAGACCTCAAAGCTTTAGTATGATTTTAGGTAGTTAGAATGCTCCCTGACATTTGATTTAGTATAAACCACATTTTTAGTTGCTAGCACTGAATTCACATACATGATTTCGGAATGTTGAGAAAGGATGGAGTACCTTCCCCAAGTGAAGCTGGGAAGATAGGTTTTAAACAAGAAATGCATGATATCCATCATTTTAAGCCCCTTTACACTGCTGAGATTTAACTCCATAACGACATCATTCTTCCCCAGGTATCACTTAGTCCTTGTTTTTGAGGATCCTCCCCCCACCGCACCCCACTGGAGAAGTCCAAGCTCCACAATCCTGTGACGAGATGGCTGAATCTTTTTTTTCTGACTTTGGTTTGCTGTGGTACCTGGAGGAGCTCAAAAAGGAAGAGTTCTGGAAATTTAAGGAGCTGCTCAAGCAAGAATCTCTGAAATTCAAACTCAAGCCAATCCCGTGGACCGAGCTAAAGAAGGCTTCACGAGAAAATCTGTCACAGCTGTTGAGCAAGCATTACCCAGGAAAACTGGCATGGGATGTGACCCTGAGTCTCTTTCTACTGATCAACCGGGGAGATCTCTGGACGAAGGCTCGGGACGAGATCAGACGTAAGTGTCATGAAAGGGATGCAGCGCAGGGACCCTTGGGGGAAGGTTGGTTTACTGGGAGCTCCTAATAATGAAGGTCACATTGTTAGTGTGTTAGTGGCCATGCCTCCATCAGTTGAGAATGTGTCTAGGTCAGTAGGACGCTTGGAAATAGTAGAAGAATTGCAAGCCAACTCTGGTCATTCATGGGCCAGTGATGGACTGTGGATGAGTAGTGGCCTGAGACCAATCGTTCCTCTAAGTGTCTGCTCCCCATTTTTCTGTTCCAAGGTGAGTCAATGCTATTCCAGGAGATGACCTGGGACTTAGTGTCTGCACAACCAGGACTGCTGAGATGGAATTCCATGATGGTTATTGTCCATCCTTTTTTTAAAAAATTTATGCAAACATTTTTTTATTGGAGTATAGTTGATTTACAATGTTGTGTTAGTTTCTCCTGTACAGCAAAGTGAATCAGTGATATATACACATATCCCCTCTTTTTTAGGTTGCTTCCCCATGTAGGTCACATCCTTTTGACCAGACCTGCACAAGAGACTGGGCAGAGTCCTAAGATGAGGAAATCATTATAGAGAACATATGCCCCTGGTGCTATAGGAAGAACTTTTTATGCATAATGTCTTTTCATTCTTACCACGGCTCTGAGGTTTACAAGTGAAAAAGATGCAGGTCAAACGGTGTCTCCTCATGTTAGATGACTTTTCCAAAAGGGACAGAGCTGACCCAAACCAGTTATTTTTGGCTCACTGATGGCTTGGTATCCTCCTCTGGGTGGATACACTGTTTTGTCTCCCCTCAGAAAATAAGATGAGTTGAGTTGTAAATACTGGCAAATAAAAGTGACAAAATAGGAGACAAATCACCCATTAAAGTTTTTTTCTCTTTAAATATGTTCTTAGTTATTTTTAGTGTTTCACCTCAAACTGGAGTTCATGACCATAGAAGCTCTCCTGGCATTTCTCTATATTTTATATTTCTGCTCTCCAGATTCTCTCTCTCATGTGTTTTCATGGCTTTATTATGATTTTTTAAAATTGAAGTATAGTTGATTTATAATGTTGTGTTAGTTTCAGGTGTACAGCAAAGTGATTCAGTCATTCATATATATATATATATATATATATATATATACGTACATACACATATATATATTCTTTTTCGTATTCTTTTCTCTTATAGGTTATTACAAAATATTGAGTATAGTTTCCAGTACTATACAGTAGGTCCTTGCTGGGTATTTATTTTATACATAGCAGTGTGTATATGTTAACCCCAAACTCCTAATTTATCCCTCCCCCTCCCTGAAATCACCCATTTTTATAAACAAATCTTCCTCTGTCCCAGAGAGAGAAAGGCTCCCTAATTTCCAAGACTCTTTTCCTAGTCACACATACTTAAACAAAACTAGCAATGCCCTTTGCTCAGAAGACATGCAGAAAGGCCTCACCTACCGTAGTTCATATTTCTTCAATGCAGGGTATGGTCCTTGTCTATGTTTGTAATTTGTTTATCTCCCCTAGTGCGTAGCCTTGAACATGGAAGGTACATGATAAGGGCAGGTTGAAAGAATGACGGTTCAAGGGTGCATTTCTGAAATTAAATTGCAATCAGCATGGTCTTAACAGAAATAGTCTAGACTTTATGATTTCAAGTCAGACAACTGAGACAAACACCTGACCCAAATATCTGTTCATTAACCAAATTAGCCAAGTAACATAAACCCTCAACACTTTTCTGTAAAGTAGGCATAGAATGAATCTTAATGGGTTGTTGAAGAGATGGAAGATGAAGTACCAGTGACAACTTTCTCAGCCCCGATTCCTGGGTGGCCCTCAGTAAATAAATAGTAGTGCTTATGAATTCTTGACTGGGGGGGCTAACACCCCTCTTCTAGTTTGAAACATAATCCCCAAGTATTCACACTTTCTGTAGCCTGTAGCTCTGAGATGGGCTTCCAATCTTGATCAGGTGTTTCCACGGACATGAATTCAGATAGATTTTGGTCTTAACAAAACTGAGTTCAGGAGCCTGGTCCCATGTGGGCATATACATCAGTCTTTGCATGTGTGTCTGAGTAAATCTGCAGAGGTCAATCTGAGTCCCAAGGATGGAGTGTATTTTTTTTTTAATAAGGGCTTTGAGTTACTGTTTATTTTCATGGCCAAGCATGTGCATACATGCATATGTTTATTTTATTTTATTTTTTAAATTTATTTAAATGTATTTAATTTTTGGCTGCGTTGGGTCTTCGTTGCTGCGTGCGGGCTTTTCTCTAGTCGCGGCGAGCGAGGGCTACTCTTCATCGCGGTGCGCGGGCTTCTCATTGCGGTGGCTTCTCTTGTTGTGGAGCACGGGTTCTAGGCACGTGGGCTTCAGTAGTTGTGGCACGTGGGCTCAGTAGTTGTGGCGCATGGGCTTAGTTGCTGTGTGGCATGTGGGATCTTCCCGGACCAGGGATTGAACCCATGTCCCCTGCAATGGCAGGTGGATTCTTAACCACTGTGCCACCAGGGAAGCCCTGGAGTGCATTTTTTAATTGTCTTCTATTCTGTCCCCGTTAACTCAGATAAGCTAAACCCATATAGAAACCACATGAAGAAAAAATTCCGAGACATATGGGAAAAGGAGACCTGCCTTGAAGTTCCTGAGGATTTCTACAAAGAAACCACAAAGGATGAATATGAACAACTGAATGCTGTCTACCTTACTGCAGACAAGCCTGGAAATCCCTCACCCACTGTGATCTTGCAAGGTCCTGAAGGAGTTGGAAAAACAACGCTTTTGAGAAAAGTGATGCTGGAATGGGCGGAGGGAAACCTGTGGAGGGACAGGTTCTCATTTGTCTTCTTCCTCAAAGGCAGTGAAATGAACAGTATTACAGACACGAGCTTAGCGGAGCTCATCTCCAGGGACTGGCCTGAGTCTTCAGAGCCCATCGAAGACATTTTTTCCCAGCCAGAGAGAATCCTGTTCATCCTGGATGGCTTGGAGGAACTGAAATTTGACCTGACGCTTGACGCTGACCTGTGCGGCGACTGGGAGAAGCAACGGCCAACGCAGATTGTCCTGAGCAGTTTGCTGCACAAACAGATGCTCCCAGAATCCTCTCTGCTTATCGCCCTAGGAAAGATGGGTATGAAAAAAAATTATTTCTTGTTGTGTCAGACAAAATGCATATGTCTCCCAGGATTCTCTGAACGCCAAAGGAAGCTGTATTTCTCCCATTACTTCCGTGAGAAGAATAAATCCTCCAGAGCCTTCAGTTTTGTGAGAGAGAAGAGACCGCTGTTTGTCTTGTGCAAAAGCCCGTTTGTTTGCTGGTTGGTTTGCACTTGCTTGAAGTGGCAGCTGGAGAAAGGCGAAGACCTGGAGATTGCCTCTGAAAGCATCACTTGTTTGTATGTGTCCTTCTTGACAAATGTATTCAAAGCAGCAAGTGGGAACTGTCCACCTAAGCAGAACAGAACCCGACTACAAAGCCTGTGTACCTTGGCTGCAGAGGGAATGTGGACTCGCACGTTTCTGTTTTGCCCCGGGGATCTCAGGAGGAATGGGGTGTCTGAATCCGACACCTCGATGTGGGTGGACGTGAGACTTCTTCAGAGGAGCGGCAACTGCTTGACCTTCATCCACACGTGTGTCCAAGAATTTTGTGCCGCCCTGTTCTATCTGTTCAAACGACCCAAGGACCGGCCTCACCCAGTCATTGGAAAGGTGACCCAGTTTGTCACAGCAGCCATGAGCGAAGCCTGCTCCCATTTGTCCTGGATGGGGCTGTTCCTGTTTGCATTTTCAACTGAAAAAATAACAAACATGCTGGAGACATCTTTTGGTTTTCCACTGTCCACAGACATAAAGCAGGAAGTAACTCAAAGCCTTGAAACTTTAAGTCAGTGTGACCCCGGTAAGATGGTGGTGAGTTTCCAGGAATTGTTCAATTGTTTGTTTGAGACCCAGGACCAAGAATTTGTAATCCAAGTGATGAATTTCTTCAAAGAAATTGACATTTATATTGGTACCATTGAAGAACTGACAGTATCTGCGTTCTGTCTGAAACATTGCCAGAGTTTGCAGAAATTTCACCTGTGTATAGAAAACGTCTTTTCAGATGAATCTGGATCCATCTCCAAGTGAGTCCCTCTATTAATTCTCTCCCTCTAACCTACACACACACCATATTTATATGTAGCTTGCTCCAACCCCCAAGGGGTATTTCATAAATCACTGTATTTTTGTACTTAAAAACATGGCTTTTGTAGTCAGAAAGACGTTGATTTGAGCTCTCGTACTGCCGTTTGCTAGCCGTGTGGCCATGAACTGTGTTTCTTAAGTATCTCTGTCTGTATCATCAGGGGTAAATGTCTTCATAGGGCCAATGTCAAGTTGAAAGGTAAGCAGTTTTTATTGTTGCCAGGACTATGCTGCTTTTTTCCCCTTCCCGTAGCATTTTAGCATATCCTGGTGAATCCACTGGGAAGGGACGCTCGGAAGCTTATGCCTAGTTTCCTCTGGATTTTGCCCATGTGTCTTTTCTCTTTGCTGATTTTAGCTTGTATTCTTTCATCAGGCTCAGGCTACCAGCTCACACTTCAGCTCTCAAATACATACCCCCTTTCATGGTCTTTTTTTTTTTTAATTAAAGTATAATTCCCTGGCGGTCCAGTGGTTAAGACTCCGCGCTTCCACTGCAGGGGCATGGGTTTGATCCCTGGTTGGCGAACTAAGATCTCACATGCTGCATGTCCTGGCCAAAGAGACAAAAAGTATAATTAATATACAACATTATTAGTTTCAGGTGTACTACATAATTTTCAATATTTGTATATACTGTGGAATGATCACCATAGTAAGTCTAGTTAACATCTGTCACCATACATAGTTACAGAATTTTTTTTCCAGTGATGAAGACTTTTATATACACCCCAATGTTCCTAGCAGCCTTGTTTATAATAGCCAAGTTATGGAAGGAACCTAAGTGTCCATCAGCAGATGAATGGATAACAAGATGTGATATTTATAGATATTGTCAGATATATGGAATATTACTCAGCCATAAAAAAGAATGAAATCTTGTCATTTGTGACAACATGGATGGATCTGGAGGGTATTAAGCTTAGTGAAATAAGTCAGAGAGAGAAAGACAAACGCTGTACCTTTTCACTTACATGTGGAATCGATTCAAGACAAAACAAATGAGCAAACATAAGAAAACAAGCAGTATAGATACAGAGAACAAACAGTTCCCACAGGGGAGAGGAGGATGGAGAGGGGGAGGGACAAAATAGGTAAAAGGGACAAAGAGGTATGAATTAGCCATTATGAAATAAAGAAGTCACACGGATGTAATCTACAATGCAGGGAAGAAGTCAGTATTTCATCCTAACATAGTATAGTGTGTAACCTATAAAAATATCAAAGCACTGTGTTGTACACCTGACGTCCATATCATATTATAAATCGATTGTTGTTCAACAAACTGAAAAAAAGTCATGCAGAACAGCAAGACTCTCAGATCTACTCTCTCAGAAGCTTTCAAATATGCAATTTGGTATTATTAACTGTGGTCTTTACATCCCTGCGACTTATTTTACATCTACCTGTACAGTCATGTTTTTGGACACAGTTCCTCGTTTGCTGATGGGTCACCAAATATCAACCTTTGTCCACATAACAGTTGAGTGTTGTCACCCCAAAGAGGAGGAAACAGAGGCAGAATAATGTTGAATGCTTGCCCAGTGTCACATAACCCACAAGTGTTTCAGATGGGGCTTGATCCTGGTCGCCCTGGCCTCACGGCTCACTTCTTTGACCGCCATGCACGTTGACTCAGTGCATCTGACTGCTTCTCTCCCTGTTCAGGTTTGACTGTGACTGTCAGCTTTGAGGGCCTCTGGGAATGGTGTTCTCCTGTGTTGAAACTGTCTTTTTTTTGGTTTTTAACCTGCATTCTTTTTAAAATTTATTTTATTTTATTTTTTTGCGGTACGCGGGCCTCCCACTGCTGTGGCCTCTCCCGTTGTGGACCACAGGCTCCGGACGCGCAGGCTCAGCGGCCATGGCTCATGGGCCCAGCCGCTCTGCGGCATGTGGGATCTTCCCGGACTGGGGCACGAACCCGCGTCCCCTGCGGACTCTCAACCACTGCGCCACCAGGGAAGCCCTGCATTCTTTTTTTTTTTTTTAATTTATTTTGTATTGTATAGTTGATTAACAATGGTGTGTTAGTTTCAGGTGTACAGCAAAGTGATTCAATTATACATATACATGTATCTATTCTTTTTCAAATTCTTTTCCCATTTAGGGTATTACAGAATATTGAGCAGAATTCCCTGTGCTATGCAGTAGGTTCTTATTTGTTATCTATTTTATATATAGTAGTGTGTATATGTTAGTCCCAAACTCCTACTTTATCCCCTCCCCACCTTTCCCCTTTGGTGACCATAAGTTTGTTTTATAAGCGTGTTGAGTCTGTTTCTGTTTGTTTGTTTTTCTGTTTCTGTTTTGTAATAAGTTCATATGTATCATTTTTTAAAGATTCTGCATATAGATGATATCATATGATATTTGTCTTTCTTTGACTTACTTCACTTAGCATGATTATCTCTAGGTCCGTCCACGTGGCTGCAAATGGTATTATTTCATTCTTTTTTATGGCTGAGTAATATTCCATTGTATATATGGACCATATCTTTTTTTTTTTAATATGAACAGCTTTTTTAAAAAATATTTATTTAGGCTGTGCCAGGTCTTAGCTGTGGCACGTGGGATCTTCATTGTGGCATGTTTAGTTGTGGCATGCAGGATCTTTAGTTGCGGCCTGTGGGCTTCTTAGTTGCAGCATGTGGGGTCTTAGTTGCAGCATCAAACTCTTAGTTGTGGCATGCATGTGGGATCTAGTTCCTCGACCAGGGATCGAACCTGAGCGCCCTGCATTGGAGGTGCAGATTCTTAGCCACTGGGCCACCAGGGAAGTCCCTGGACCACATCTTCTTTATCCGTTCATCTGTCAATGGACATCTAGGTTGCTTCCACATCCTGGCTATTGTAAACATTGCTGCAATGAACACTGGGGTGCCTGTGTCCTTTTGAACCATGGTTTTCTCCAGATACATGCCCAGCAGTGGGATTGCTGGATCCCATGCTAGCTCTGTTCTTAGTCTTTTAAGGAACTAGTTGAATTGAGCCACTGGAGAATCACGGTGTTTGTCTTCCTGTAGTACCATCGAGAAGCTCTCCCTCTGGCGGGATCTCTGCTCCGCATTTACTGCCAGCGAGAACTTCCAGATGTTAGATTTGGACAACTGTCAGTTCGACGAGGCCTCCCTGGCGATTCTCTGCAGGACGCTGGCTCAGCCTGTCTGTAAACTCCAGAAGTTCGTGTAAGTCGGATCTTCACCTATTCTTTAAGTCAATAGCAGGGCGTCATTCTTTCTACTCTGTCTTCTTTTGAAAACCCAAGCTACAATCCAGTGTTTCAAAAGAAAATGCTGAGTGCTTTCCTTGATTCAAATGTTTTACTCAGTGAGACACAAACTGTGGACAAACAGGGAGACTTTAAAACTGAATGTGGTCAAGAAGCTCAGTTCCCAGTAGCTACAGCTCAGGTTACAAAGCCTGGATGAGAAAGGACATTTTTTTTTTCTGCTGTGAGTGGTCCCTAGAACTATACCTTCCTTCCCATGGCATCAGCTCACTTGTGCACAGCCAGTTAGCTGGGGAGTTGCAAGTTCATGCCGACTTGGAGAAATCTTAAGTTTGTTTAAGAAGCAGAATCGGCATTTTGAGGAAATCGGTTTTACCATTGTGTTACAAGACTGCGTGTGTTTTGGTGTAGGGATGTGTTTGAACTGTGGCCCCTGTTTCCATTTCTCTGTAACAGATGTTTTAACTATAGTGACGTGTACAATAAAACTTGCTTGGGGAACCTAAGAGGGAACAGTCCTGGTGGTTGTTGGTGATGTTTGCTGGGATGATGATGGACTCAGAATAGATGTTTCCCGGGTAACGCAGGAGGAGGGTGCTGAGGACAGGTGGGAAAAGAGCCTGAAGTTCATAAAAGAGAAAAATAAGAAGAAGAGCACAGAGAATAGGTAACACGTATAGAACACTTCTTTGGCACAGAGATGGTTGCTTAATATTAATTTTCTCCTCTGTCTTTTAACCCTCATAACAATCTTGTCATCACCCTTTTACAAAACATGCACCAGAAGCACAGAGAAGCTCACAGTCCTTCTCTGATGTCCTGGTTCAAAGCGGGTTGGAAAAGAATGTCCAGACACAAGGCAGAATGTAAAGAAGACAGAATTTATTAGAGGGAAGTGTCACTACCAGAACAGCGGGCGGACTTCCCAGTAGTCTGGGAGAGTCGGGCCCGTACATGTGCTATTGATCAGTTTTTATAGCCAGAAAACAAAGGAATGGTCCGAGGTGAAAATTTCGTGTACTGACTGGTCGAGTCACATATAGCTTCCTTCTATAGGGTGGGAGTGGGGCAGGCCAGATGCCTTTCCTTATTTGGGACAGGTCCTGTTGCCCAGGTGGGCGTCACCCAGGTGGGCTCAGGAATTTCAAAACCATCGCAACAGGGTGGGGAGGGCGATTAAGAGTCCAGAAGGGGGTGTAACGCTGAAACTTTTTCAGACAGCGTCATGCTTTGTCCTTGAAGCACCATTGTCCTTGGAGCACATCTGATACTTTTTTGTTTTTTTAGGGTAAAAAGAATGCTTTTTATTAAAGGTAAGGAGGTGTTTCTCTAGTGGAGAGACTGCATTTATGTACAGAAATACTTTTTTTTCTATGTAAATTTTTTTAATTTAATTTTTATTTTATATTTGAGTATAGTTGATTCACAATGTTTTGTTAGTTTCAGGTGTACAGCAAAGCCATTCAGTTATACATACAGTCATTCTTTTTCAGATTCTTTTCCCACATAGATTATTACAGAATACTGAGTAGATTTCCCTGTGCTATACAGTAGGTCCTTGTTGGTTATCTATTTTATATATAGTAGTGTGTATATGTTAATCCCAAACTCCTAATTTATCCCTTCCTCCACCCCCTTTCCCCTTCGGTAGTAACCATACGTTTGTTTTCGAAATCTGTGGGTCTGTTTCTGTTTTGTAAATAAGTTCATTTCATTTGTATCATTTTTTAAAGATTGCACATATATTTGTCTTTCTCTGACTTACTTCACTCAGTATGACTATCTCTAGGTCCATCCATGTTGCTGCAAAAGGCATTATTTTGTTTGTTTTTATTGCTGAGTAATATTCCATTGTATATATGTAACACATCTTCTTCATCCATTCCTCTTTCAATTGACATTTTGGTTGCTTCCATGACCTGGCTATTGTAAATAGTGCTGCAATGAACACTGGGGTGCATGTATCTTTTTGAATTATGGTTTTCTCTGGGTATATGCCCAGTAGTGGGATTGCTGGGTCATATGGTAGTTCTATTTTTAGTTTTTTAAGGAACCTCCATACTGTTCTCCATAGTGGCTGCACCAATTTACATTCCCACCAACAGTGCAGGAGGGTTCCTTTTTCTCCACACCCTCTCCAGCACTTATTGTTTGTAGATTTTTTGATGATGGCCATTCTGACTGGTGTAAGGTGATACCTCATTGTAGTTTTTTTTTTTTATAAATTTATTTATTTATGTATTTACCTTTGGCTGTGTTGGGTCTTTGTTTCCGTGTGTGGGCCCGCCCCAGCTGTGGCGAGCGGGGGCCACTCTTCATTGCGGTGCGCTGGCCTCTCACCATCGCGGCCTCTCTTGTTGTGGAGCACAGGCTCCAGACGCGCAGGCTCAGCAGTTGTGGCTCACAGGCCCAGTTGCTCCACGGCATGCAGGATCCTCCCAGACAAGGGCTTGAACCCGCATCCCCTGCACCGGCAGGCAGACTCTCAAACCACTGCTCCACCAGGGAAGCCTCCTCATTGTAGTTTTGATTTGCATTTCTCTAATAATTAGTGATGTTGAGCATCTTTTCATGTGTTTCTTGCCCATCTGTATGCCTTCTTTGGAGAAATGTCTATTTAGGTCTTCCGCCCATTTTTTGGTTGGGTGGTTTGTTTTTTTGATATTGAGCTGTACAGCTATTTGTATATTTTGCAGATTAATCCTTTGTTGGTTGCTTCGTTTACAAATATTTTCTCCCATTCTGAGGGTTGTCTTTTTGTTTATGGTTTCCTTTTCTGGGCAAAAGCTTTCAAGTTTAATTAGATCCCATTTGTTTATTTTTGTTTTCATTACTCTAGGAGGTAGAGAGATTTTTTTAAAATAATAAATTATGCCTTGAAGTCTTTTTCATGATTTCCCATCATCAGGAAAATATTCAGAATCTGAGCTTTTCCCTTCCTTCTCTCTGGTTTATCCTTCACCTGCTTCCCCATCGTATGCTGTGGCCCACGGAACTTAACTTTCTTTCAAACCCCTGACCGAGCTCATTCCTGACTCAGAATGTTTGTTCCAGCTGCTCTCCTTTCCGGTCAGTCTTTCCCTAGACTTTCACCAGGCAAGCTCTTCCAAATGCCTTCTCTGACCACCCTTCCCCCCAGTTAAGCAGCCCGGACCCCCAGCCCAGCCACTCTAGAACCTCATCCTATGTTTGATTTCAGTATCAGTTATGAAATTGCCACTCTTCTGTTGTAATTGCCTCCAAGCAGAAGGTAAGCTCTGGGTTCTGGGTCCTGGACTGTCATATTCGTATCTATATACACCCAGCACCCTGGCATCTAGTTGGAACTTAAGTATTTGTCCAGTGAAGAGAATGAACAGGTAGTTTGGCGTGATTGCAGAGATTAAGGATTGCTCTTTGAAGTGAGAAGATCTTGAGTTTGTAAGTAGCTCTTTGACCTGGAGCACCCTTGAAATGCCTTGCCTTTCTTTTGCTACCTACTTCCCACCTTGTACCATCTATCTCCCGTGTAGATACCATGTGGTATCAGGTTGTTACTGACAAGTGTGTGCCTCTTTCAGACACATTTGCCAATTTCTTAGCTTATTCTTGCTTCTGTGACTCATTGTTTCCAGCTGAATTCATTGTTCATCCTATGTCACTATACCAAGAGCTTTTCCAAGAGTCTCTACCGGGAGCAAATTTGAGTCAAAAGTTTGAGTAAACTTGAGGCTAAAACCATCTCCCTTGCAACTGTATCCTTTAATGATGAGAATACATGTTGAATATTAAACCTTTTTTCCCTTGTTTCTTTGAATTCTATTGATTTTTTCTTAAATTCAGCCTTTTTTTGAACATCTTTATTGGAGTATAATTGCTTTACAGTGTTGTGTTAGTTTCTGCTCTATAACAAAGTGCATCAGCTATATGTATACATATATCCCCATATCGCTCCCTCTTGCATCTCCCTCCCACCCTCTCTATCCTACCCCTCTAGGTGGTCACAAAGCACCAAGCTGATCTCCCCGTGCAATGCAGCTGCTTCCTACTATCAGCTCTTTTTTAAAAACATTTTTTTTAGGGGTGGGGGCACACCATGTGGCTTGTGGGATTTTAGTTCCCCAACCAGGGATAGAACCCAGGCCCTCGTCAGTGAAAGCACAGAGTCCTAACCACTGGACCGCCAGGGAATATCCTTAAATTCAGCTTTGCAGATGTAGATTTTTTCCCAGTTTTTATCAAGGTGTAATTGACATAGAATATTGTATTCATTTTAGGGGTAATTAACATAGAATTGTATTCATTTTAGGTGTAATTGACATAGAACATTGTATTCATATTAGGTGTAATTGACATAGAACATTGTATTCATATTAGGTGTAATTGACATAGAACATTGTATTCATTTTAGGTGTAATTGACATAGAACATGGTGTACATTTTAGGGGTAATTGACATAGAACATTGTATTCATTTTAGGGGTAATGGACATAGAATGTTGTATTCATTTTAGGGGTACAATGTGATTTGATACATGTATATATTGCAGTGATCACCACAAGAAGTTTATTTAGTTAACATGTATTGCCCTACATGTGTAGTTACAATTTTTTTTTTCTTGGGATGAGAACTTTTAAGATCTACTCTCTTAGGAACTTTCAAATATATAATACAGTGTTGTTAACAATAGTCACCATTAGACCCCCAGGACTTATTTATCTTATAACTGGAAGTTTATAACTTTTGACCACTTTCTACCATTTCATCCTGGCAACCCACAATCTCTGGCAACCACCCAATATTTGTGTTTAGTGTTTTTCTAAGACCCCATATAGAAGTGAGATCATATAGTGTCTTTCTCTGAATTATTTCACTCGCAGATGTAGAGATTGATCATTTCCATTTTCCAGTTATAGATCATCTTCTAAAAAAAATCCTCGGTTTTGGTAGTGCTTAGGTTTCTTGTTGATCCCTAATAGTCTCCAAATTTCAATATTATGGATCCCTGTGGGAATTTTGTTTAACCTAATTTCTGGCTCTCACTGGGGCCCTTTCAATGTTAGAACTGACAAATGATTAATAAAGAAAATAATTTGGGGGAGGGCTTGTGCTTAAGTTTAGGAAAACGATCAGGATTGCTCATCTCTGCTACAGTAGGGAGGTAAAACTTGAAACCATCCCTTTTAACATCAACAAGATAAACTTCAGATTTTTATAGAGTTAGGACACAAAATGTGAAGAAAAGATTAGCAAGCTTATAAAATATTTTTATATCAATGATTATTCATTGTGTCAGGTTTTTACACTAACCATTGTTTGATTCACTTACTTCATCAAGATAAGAGCTCTTTAAATCTCAGGCAAAGAGATTAAATGTCCACTTAGCTCTCACTATAGCACTCAGCATGTCCGGCAACTATTACAGGTATTTCACAGGATTAGCTCATTATATGCCTTTAATTACTTAATGAGGTGGTCAGTCTCAGTACCTCCTGGTACACACTAGAAAACCACAACCTGGGAGGATTCAGAAACATGCCCAAGGTCACACAGATGGCAAGAGGTGGAGCCAGGAGTTGAACCCATCAGCCTGGCTCCAAGGTTGCATGGTTCTTAGTTCACCAACATTATAAGTTGCTGATGGTTGAGATTCTGCTCTTCTTGCTTTTTTTTTTTAATTTTTATTGGCATATAGTTGATTTACAGTGTTGTATTAGTTTCAGGTGTACAGCAAAGTTAATCAGTTATATATATACATATATCCACTTTTTTTTTTAGATTATTTTCCCATATAGGCCATTGCAGAGCATTGAGTAGAGTTCCCTGTGCCAGACAGTAGGTCCTTATTAGTTATCTGTTTTATATACAGTAGTGTGTGTGTGTCAGTCCCAATCTTCCCATTTATCCCTCCCCTTCTTACACCCCTTTTTGCTCTGTTAACTTTTTCCTTAACTCTAAGGAAAGCAAAAAAACCCCAACAAACTGCGTTACTGTCAACACTTCCATTTTAGTCTGTCTCCTTTCCAAGAGGTTGCTGATCTGCACTGATGATGTAGATGGTGACAGTTACTGATTAGATGTTCACCCTTGTGATTGTTTTCCCACCGTTTGTCTGCTGACTCAACGCTTACTGCCGGCCTGGTGTCGGAGTCCACTGCAGCTGCCCGGCCTGTGAATCACGGTGTGTTCAGTGGCAAGGTGGCTCAGAGGACCTGCTGACGCCCCCATTTCTCACAGGTGTCACCGGCACATCAAGGGCCTTCCCTGTCTTTCCATGGTAGCACTTCTCCTTGTTCACTGGGCCAGCCTGTCTTATCCTGACAGTACTAACCCCCTCCCTCAAATCCCCACGAGTCCCACCCTGCTGTCCTGGGCTGCATCCATCTCGGGGCAGGAAGTGCCTTGGGTATTGTTCATACGTTTAGGGCATCACTCTGCCAGGAATTCCCTCAAGTCTTCCAGGCTGTTGTGTCCCTCACACCTGTCTTTTATTTCTGGCCAATGCATAATTCACATTTTAGTGCTTGAACATGGCAGAATATTTACTTTGTTATTTCTCAAAGTCGATTAGGAGGGGAGAAGTCAGGGTACAGTTAAGTGATGACACCGAGAGCCATGCTGTGTGGTATGTATTTATAAGTCATATATAAATTTTTAAAAAGTATATATATATTATACATTTAATATATGTTATTAAAAAATCAAAACCTAGGACTTCCCTGGCAGTCCAGGGGTTAAGACTTCTTCCAGTGCAGGGGGTGCGGGTGCAGGTTCCATCCCTGGTCAGGGAGCTAAGATCCCACATGCCTCATGGCCAAAAAAACAAAACATACAAAAGAAGGAATACTGTAACAAATGTGGGATAGGGAGGGTGGGAGGGAGGGAGACGCAAGAGGGAAGAGATATGGGAACATATGTTTATATATAACTGATTCACTTTGTTATAAAGCAGAAACTAACACACAATTGTAAAGCAATTATACTTCAATAAAGATGTTAAAATAATAATAATAAACAACCTACTAAACAAATGGGTGAAAAAATATATAAGTAAATCAATAAAGTAAGTGCAAATAAAAGATAATGAAAGGGGCTTCCCTGGTGGCGCAGTGGTTGAGAGCCCGCCTGCCGATGCAGGGGACACGGGTTTGTGCCCCGCTCTGGGAAGATCCCACATGCCGAGCAGCGGCTGGGCCCGTGAGCCATGGCCGCTGAGGCTGCGCGTCCGGAGCCTGTGCTCCACAACGGGAGAGGCCACAGCAGTGAGAGGCCCGCGTACCGCAAAAAAAAAACAAAAACAAAAAGAAAAAAAAAAAAAAAAAAAGATAATGAAAAAAAAATGATCCACATCCAAAAAAAATCTTAAAAACAAAACCTAAAAAATCAAAGCCTGGTCATGTTCCAGGAACTATAATAAATCATGATTTCTTAACCATCATGACCCTCTCTACTTGTTTCATGAAGAATCTCCACCATTAAGTTAATTTGCCCAACCTTGCAAAATATCCAGGGGAAAAGCAAATATTCTAATGTGGTTTTCTCTATCTCAGGAGCCTGAGTCTTGAACCATGACCTATTGGGTTGGTTACAAATTTCGTTTGGGTGTTCCCGTAACATCTTACAGAAAACCTGAACGAACTTTTTGGCTGACCCAATATATTGTCTCCTTTGTATTTATTTTATTTTTTATTTTAACTTTTAAAAATTGTCTCCTTTAAAAAGAAATCTGTTTTTTTTAAACTCAGAAATTTTATTTCAGTACGAATTTCAATAGTAGATCATATGTTCAATATAAATTCAACCCAAGTTGTTACTTTCTATTTTTAGCTACTAGTAGTTCTATTTATTTATTTTTTAAAATTTGTATTGGAGTATAGTTGCTTTACAATGTTGTGTTAGTTTGTACCACACAGTAAAGTGAATCAGCTATATGTATACATACATCCCCTCTTTTTTGGATTTCCTTCCCATTTAGATCACCACAGAGCACTGGGTAGAGTTCCCTGTGCTATACAGCAGGTTTTTATTAGTTATCTATTTTATACATATTAGTGTATATAGGTCAATCCCAATCTCCCAGTTCATCCCACCCCCACTTCCCCCCTTGGTAACCATGTTTGTTCTCTACATATCTGTCTCTATTTCTGCTTTGCAAATAGGTTAATCTGTACCATTTTTCTAGATTCCACATATAAGCGATATTATACAATATTTGTTTTTCTCTCTCTGACTGACTTCACTCTGTATGACAGTCTCTAGGTCTGTCCACATCTCTGCAACTGGCACTATTTTGTTCTTTTTCTTTTAAAAAATTATTTATTTATTTATGGCTGCGTTGGGTCTTCGTTGTTGCGCATGGGCTGTCTCTAGTTGTGGCGAGCGGGGGCTACTCTTCTTTGCGGTGCGTGGGCTTCTCATTGTGGTGGCTTCTCTTGTTGTGGAGCACAGGTTCTAGGCAAGTGGGCTTCAGTAGTTGTGGCGCACAGGCTCAGTAGTTGTGTTGCCCTGGCTTAGTTGCTCCGCGGCATGTGGGATCTTCCCGGACCAGGGCTCGAACTCGTGTCTCCTGCATTGGCAGGTGGATTCTTAACCACTGCGCCACCAGGGAAGTCCCCTATTTTGTTCCTTTTTCTTTTTTTTTTTTTTTTTTGCGGTACGTGGGCCTCTCACTGCTGTGGCCTCTCCCATTGCGGAGCACAGGCTCCGGACGCGCAGGCTCAGCGGCCATGGCTCACGGGCCCAGCCGCTCCGCGGCATGTGGGACCTTCCCGGACCGGGGCACGAACCCGTGTCCCCTGCATCGGCAGGCGGGCTCTCAACCACTGCGCCACCAGGGAAGCCCTTTTGTTCCTTTTTATGGCTGAGGAATATCCCATTGTATATATGTACCACATCTTCTTTATCCATTCCTCTGTTGATGGACATCTTATAGAAAACCCAAGCAAACTTTGTGGCCGACCCAATATATTGCCTCCTTTTTATTTATTTTATTTTTATTTTAGCTTTTAAAAATTGTCTCCTTTTAAAAACAACCTCAGTTTTTAAACAGGAGTGGAGCCTTTCCTTGGGGAAGAGTCTGGCTTGGCACGCAGTAATTTGAATACGTGTGTCTCTGTTGGATGGGAAGCACCGAGCCAGGCCTGGGATGCAAGGAGGTCCACACATGGTATTTCTCCCCTCATGGTGCTTAGAGGTTAATATGGGGTAAGTTTGATTCTCTTCCCTTATAGCATCTGTGGTAGTATTCAGAAGTGGAAGGACTTCGCAGAAACAGGCACCATCTCATCTGGCGTCTGAAGATCCCGGAGAGAATTTATAGGCAGCAGTAACCAGATATCCAAAAAAAAATTTTGGGAGCCTAAGCATGGAAAGTAGGAAGAACTGTGCAACAGGTGTTTTGCTCTGTGCTTGGACTTCATTGCATGACTTACCGTATTTCCTCATCTTTTGCAGGTATAACTTTGCTTCGAACCTTGCAAATAGCCTATACTTCTTTAAGGCCATTCTTCATAACCCTCATTTGAAATACCTGAACCTCTATGGCACTGGCCTCTCCTCTATGGATGTCAGGCAGCTGTGTGAGACGCTGAAACACCCAGTGTGTAACATAGAAGCACTGCTGTAAGTCTCGGGGTTGTCCACGATATATTTTTTTTCCAGTGTGAACTTTGCAGTTCGAATATGCCCATTTTCTTTCATGTCTTTGTCTCTTACTTATTTCACCACTTCCATCTCAATATCGGTAGACCTCCTAGTAAGATGAGGATGGATGGATTCTAAAGGACAAGTCTTCCTCTCAGGTCTGTCCCATCTTTCCTTTCTCTGGTACTCACTTGAATTACTTCTCCTGGACACCTTATCTGATTCTCCTTGGCTCTGCTCTCAACCGACCATACCAAAACCGTAACTCCAATTTCTTTTTCCTGAAGATAGTCAGAGAAACTTAAAATGAGAAAGTTTACGGATGATCACAAGTGTGATCTTGTAACTGCCAGATGACAACGTTGAGGCTGGAGGGAAAGTGATTTGCCCAAAGTCATTTCTTCATCTTGAAAATGATCTGGGATGCCCTTAGCATCACTGGGTGATTTCTTAAACAGGCTTAATCCGTTTTTCAGCAGGAAGAACAAAAGGGAGTAATAGAAGTAGCAATAAACAAAAACAAGTCATTAAACCGACCAAGAGAATACACTGTTCTCTCCACCAGTGATATGATAATCACATACACTTGGTTAATTTCACCTGTCAAGATTCATCAGGAGAGACAGGGTCCGTGAATAAGAGTTGTTTGAACATACAGGCTTGCTATTGACCCTATCTAGCATTCTAGCTGTTTCCGTATCATAACAATTCTTTTCTTTTACACTACCTCTCTCTACTCAGGGGGCGCTTACAAAATTCCTTAGTATTGGCCCTGTTTCACATTATGCCATTGGCATAGAGTGTTTCATTTTACATGGTTAGCATTGGGTAACAGATCTAGGAAACCAGGAGTCAGTTGTACACAGCTTATAGGTAGAATCTTTGGTTCTTTGGGGCAGACCAACTGTGCTCTTGCCTTTTGGGAGTGGGAAGTCCTCAAAATCAGGTTCTCTCCAGCCCAATAATTCTCAACAGAGGATAGTTTCATCCTCTGTTAGGAGGTGTCCATATCTAGAGACTTTTTTTTTTTCATAGCAAGGAAGATTTCATTTAAGATGATCGCGGGACTTCCCTGGCGGTCCAGCGGTTGAGACTTCACCTTCCAGTGCGGGGGGTGTGGGTTCGATCCCTAGTCGGGGAACTAAGATCCCACATGCCTTGCTCCGAAAAGCCAAAACACATAAAAAATAGGAGCAATATTGTAACAGAGTCAATAAAGACTTTAAAGATGGTCCACATCAAAAAAAATCTTTTTAATTAAAAAAAAGATTTTGCAGTAGGAAGGAGTTAAGACTATTGCAATAGGGAAGAAAGTTGAACTCACTCTGCTCAAACAGAAGAGGGGTGAGCTAATGGAAAAAGCACTTTAGGGAGGAGCTTGTTCTAAATGATTAGGTCACTAGTGTTTGTTAATTGTGGAGACAGTTTTGATGGTCATGATTACATGGGAAGGATGCTCTAGACATCTGGTGGGTAGAGCTCAGGGATGCTGTTCAATATCCTACAACACACAGGAAGCCCCCACAGTAAGGAATGATCTAGCCCACAGTGTCAACAGTGCTGAGGTTGAGAAACCTGCTCTAGCCCATGAGATGTTCTTTTAAGCTGCATTAAGGCTCAGACCAGGGTTTCTCAACCTTATCACTACTGATGATAAATAATCAGGTAATCAGACTCATTGAGGTCCAGATCATTCCTTGCTGTGGACGGCTGTCCACAACATTGTTGAGAAGCACGGGCTCAGGCGTTTTCCTAACTTGCTGCTTTCCTAAAGCAATAAGGGATTCGTGAGGAGAGTCGTATAATTACATCCGTGCCTTTACAAAGTCTGGAGCTGGCGGGTGCGGGATCAGGAGCCAGGATGTGGTCCAGGGTCGGTTGTGCATACGCCTATTCCACCACATGTGTCTCTCGTGTAGGTTGGGAAAATGTGACATCACGGACGAAGCCTGCGAAGACATCGCCTCTGTTCTCGTCCATAACAAGAAGCTGAAGCTTCTCTCCTTGGTAGACAATCCCCTGAAGGACGAAGGAGTGAGGGTGTTGTGTGACGCCCTGAAGGATCCAGCCTGTGCCCTGGAGGCACTGCTGTGAGTCAGCGTGGGGGAGGGGAGGCCTGGGGGAGGGGCCAGACGGCAGAGCATGCCCATGGACCCTGAACGGTCCAGCAGAATGGAGCAGATGCAAATATTTGCCCCCCAGAGGAGCCACGAGGTTGAATTCAAGAGATGTAAGACTAGCCCTTAGACGCCTGGCATCTAATTTGGAGCCCCATAAATCTTGGTGATCATGAAGAAGGATGATGTCTCTGTAGGTGTACTGGGGGCTGGGGAGAGGGACAGTATAAATACTGAAGAAAAAGGAATTCATTTGATTACTTGCCGGTGTGGGGTTGCATAGGTTCTAGGTTATCGCTGGGAACAATGTCTCCACTTCTTTCTTGTTGCTAAGATATAAAACAAACTGCTTCCTTGTTAGGGGCAAGAGAAAGGGTTTTCTATTTACCCAGTGAGGCCACAGGAGAAACTCAGTGCTAAATAAAAAAATGCCTTAGGGGGCTTCCCTGGTGGCGCGGTGGTTGAGAGTCCGCCTGCCGATGCAGGGGACGCGGGTTCGTGCCCCGGTCTGGGAGGATCCCACGTGCCGCGGAGCGGCTGCGCCCGTGAGCCATGGCTGCTGAGCCTGCGCGTCCGGAGCCTGTGCTCCGCGGCGGGAGAGGCCACAGCAGTGAGGGGCCCGCATACCGCAAAAAAAAAAAAGAAAAAAAAAATGCCTTAAAGTAGGGTACAGGTGCAAGAACACCCAAGTCTATGGAAGCGAATAAGTCGTCTAGAAACAAACTTTTCTTTGTGTGTATGTGCGTGCACAGGTGTGCATGTGTATATAGACCTGTGTATTACATAGCCACCCAAAGTGGTATTTACCGTAGAAGGTGAGAATATTATTACTCAGATGACTCTTTAGACTGTAAGGGAAAATCCAAACTAAAATAAGGTCCAGGAACATTAACCATTAAAACCAAACTAGTAAAAAAATAAGGAACAAACTCTGCACTATAAAGATTAGACCAAAAAATCTTTAGCGGTACAAAAGAAATGACATATTGGAAGATGAAAGGATTTGGCTATTAAATCCTGTGTGATATTATACAATAAGTAGAATTAAAGTGTATTCAACAACTGGTCACTTAACCGGGCTGTGTTTATCTAAGAGTTCTTCAAAATACATCATTTAAATTTTTTGTTGTCTTTAAACTTGAATCTTTATTCCTTAAAAATGAAAGACTACTAAAGATGCAAGAAAGTCACTAGTAATTTTAAAAGGAAAACATGTTCAACCCATTTTTTTAAACTTTATTTTGAACTAGTTTCAAAATAAAAACTAGACTTGCAGAAAAGTTGGAAAAATAGCACAAAAATTGTCTTATAGCCCTTACCCCAATCCACTAATGTTCAACCTATTTTTAGTAGTTAATATTTTTAATATTTAAATGTTTAATACCCTTTTAAACAAAAGCACAAATTTAAAAAATATATTCCACTTGGCCAGAATTCTGCAAAATGGGCAAATTTATAGTATGATCGAAAGCACTAAGTTTTTTTTGCAAAGTAGGTTGGCTAATAAATCAAGAAACAAATGAAAAGTCTATTTCATAATAAACCTCAGAACTTCCAAAAATTTTTGATGCAAGGTGTTAATTCCGTATAACTTAAAATGGCAGAAAGTATAAAAATACAAATGCAGAGGTTCAGGAAATGTATAATTGTAGGGTCATGGAACCATCAGAGATTATATTATGTAACCATTAAAGTCTTACTTTTTTTAAATATTAGAGAAAGCATATTTCATCAAAAAAAGTAGGAATCAGTTGCTTATTGTCTGATTTCAAAAATTCAAAAACTGAAACGGAAAACCCACCATGAGTGAGTAGTGTTTGCTAATCAAAGAATTGAGTATACTTCCTGCCAAAGGTGACATTCTGAGATGCCCCTGAAGGGGCCAGGGAGGTAACGGGAGTCGGTGGGTGGATGGGGGAGCTGGTGGAGTGAGGTGAACTGGACCGTGCCTGCCCCACCCAAGGTGGGTTCCTGATCCTTTCCACCTGTTATTTGCCACGTAACCATCTGCTGTGGAGTCCCAGGTATCTGGCTTGTGTGTGATAGTTAGAAGTGTAGAATTCCGCATGAAATGTCAGCTAAACCAACTATATTCAGAGGTCATATTCAGTCTTGATCTGCCCGGTTGCAACTTGTATCATATGCCTCCCTCTATTTTCTAAATTCCCAATAGTGAGTAGACAAGAACTCACAACCACAAATTTTTTTAAATAACATTTTAAAAGAAGAATGTGAAATAGGATGTTGTCCAGCTATTATAAATAATAAGCACACAGTGTCACAGAGAAGGGATGATTTTGTCCAAGTTCATCCAGCCGGTGGTGATCTGACTTGGAACTGGGATCCGAGATTCCGTTCCCCAGTTTGGGACCCTGTAGTCCACATCCTTCTGTATTTCCACACCTGCTGCACATTTTAATCCTCCTGTTTTTTCTAAGTGACCACGAAGTACAAGGAAGTTTTTACATGGAGTTTCATGAAAATATGACCCTATAGAGCTTAAGTAGGTTGACGGATGAAGTATGTGTGTCTTTGCAGATTGACGTACTGTTGCCTCACCTCTGTAGCCTGCGACTACATCTCCCAGGTCCTTCTGTGCAACAAATCCCTGTCTTTTCTCGATCTGGGGTTGAATTTCCTGGAAGATGATGGAGTGATAACGCTATGTGAATCACTGAAGCACCCGAACTGCAACCTAGAGGAGTTGTGGTAGGTCTGGCTGTGATTTGCTTGAATGTCAGCGTTTCCTTTTCGGCTGTTGGCATCCTGGGAAGGAAACAGGAAGGGGGGAAAAGCATGGAGTCTGCTGAAGGAAAAAAAAAACAACTAGGCTACATGTTTACCCCACGTGATAGTTCTGGGGCTCGCTGATGGGTGTGTGTCTTGACTCTAGGGCTTGTCAGGACTCGGTAGGGTCTGCTCCTCTGGAGTTGGGTCTCTGTCCTTGGAAGGACCGGAAATGGAGTCCCAAGTGCCCTAAACTAGCTGTGTGAACTTGTGAGGGTTCCTCACCTCTCCCCAAGTGTAACATGAGGATAATTATATTTCCCACCTCAAAAGATGGAGGTGAGGTTGTGGGATGAACTGGGAGATCGGCATTGACGTATATACACTCCTATGTAGAAAATAGATAACTGACGAGAACCTGCTGTATAGCACAGGGAACTCCACTTCTCTGTACAGTAAAAACTAACACTGTAAAACAACTATACCTCAATTAAAAACAAAGATGGAGGCGACCACTGGGAATAATGCACATAAAGTACTATCATCGCTGGCTGGCCCATCGAAGCACACAGTGAACGGCACAGCCTGAGGATCAGTCGTTCCTTTTACCGGGCAGATGAGGTAAATCGGTAAACGAAACCCTTTGTCGTCCCTGTTTCCACGGAGTGGCGTGCACACACATAGATACACATACACCCACGTGCAGGCACACACCTGTGAGTGTGAAGTGGCCAGTATGTGTGCATATCTGCATCTATCGTGGTTTCTCAATCAGCACTATTGACTATTTTAAATTAATTTTTACTGGAGGAGAGTTGATTTACAATGTGGTGCTGGTTTCTGCTGTGCAGCAAAGTGGATCAGTGACACATATATCCGCTCTTTCTTATATTCTGTTCCCACAGAGGTCATTACAGAGTATTGAGTAGAGGTGCTGTGCTAGGCAGTATATCCTTATTAGTTGTCTATTTTATATATAGTAGAGTGTACAGGTCAATCCCAATCTCCCAATTTATCCCTCACCCCTCTTTTCCCCCGGTAACCATAAATTTGTTTTCTACAACTGTAACCCTATTTCTGTTTTGTAGATAAGTTCATTTATACCCTTTTTTTAGATTCCGCATATAAACGATATCATATGCTATTTGTCTTTCTCTGTCTGACTTACTTCACTCAGTAGGACAATCTCTAGGTCCATCCGTGTTGCTGCAATGAACATAGGGTTGCACGCATCTTTTTGAGCTGTGGTTTTCGCCAGATATAAGCCCAGGAGTGAGATTGCTGGGTCATATGGAAGTTCTGCGTCATGAGCTTGGGGGCAGGAGATACATAGGAGATATAATATGAAATAGTGAGTCCTCAGCGTGGTGACATTTGTACAGAGACTTGGAGGGAGTAAGGGGGCAGCCCCGCTGGTATTTGGACCAAGAGTATGACAGGCAGCAAGAGCAGAGGCCCCAGGGGGAGAGACCAGGCAGCACAGGAGAGACAGGAGAACTGCAGGGAGCCTGGGCAGAGTGAAGAAAGTGGAGAAGTGGAGACGTTGTTTCATCTCTACCATCATCATCATCTTAGGAGTACATGAGTATTTCTACCTTTACAGGAATAAGTGAACATAAGTGAAGCCATTCCAGATTGGACCTCATGATCGTATATATTTGTGTGTATATGGACCTCATGGTCGTATATATTTGTGTGTATATGGACCTCATGATCGTATATATTTGTGTGTATATGGACCTCATGATCGTATATATCTGTGTGTATATGGACCTCATGATCGTATATATTTGTGTGTATAGGAGAATTTTGTGTATTTTTTTTTCTCCAGGTTGGTGGGCTGTTGCTTCACTTCTGTTTGCTGTGTGGACCTCGCTGCTGTTCTTATTCACAGTGAGAAACTAAAAACCCTGAAACTAGGGAACAATAAGATATATGATGCTGGTGTCAAACAGTTATGTGAAGCTTTGAAGCATCCTAAGTGTAAATTAGAGACTCTTGGGTGAGTGTCCAGTGATGTTGGGAAAGCTTACCTACTTCAAGAAGAGGAAAAGCTAGAGGATTAAAGGGATGAAGGGGAAGCATGTTTGAAAACAAGTGTGTCTGGAACAATCTGATAAGTAAAATGCCAGCCGTGAAACCAGGGTTTGCTCACGCCTGGCACGGCTGATATCTGGGGCTGGGTGGTTCTTTGCTGTGTGGGGAAGCGGGCTATTCTGTGCATTGTGGGATGTTTAGCTGCATCTCTGGCCTCTCTCCACCCATGAGATGCTAGTAGCACTCCTCGTGTGTGTCAGATGTCTCCAGACACTGCCACATGTGCCCCCGTGGAGGAGGACGTGTCTAGATGGCAAAGTCTCCTCTCAGAGGCGTGGAATCCGCATTTCGAGGTGGTGTTTCCCCGTGCAGGTTGGAGATGTGTGAACTCACCTCTGCCTGTTGTGAGGACCTGGCCTTGGCTTTCACTCTCTGCAAATCACTGAGGTGCATGAACTTGGAATGGCTTAGCATGGACCGTGATGGGGCGGTGGTGCTGTGTGAAGCCTTGATCAGGCTGGAATGTGGCCTGCAGACGCTTGGGTGAGTGGACACTGTTTCCCCCCGTGGTGAGTGACCTCAGAGGGAGGTTAGACTGCCGTGGGTTTGCCCCGCATGGGCATGGTTCACATTTGGGCTGGAGATTTCTTTGCTATGCGGAGCTGTCCTGTGCATCACAGGAGGTTGGGTAGCATCTCTGGTCGCTGCCCACACGTTCCATTCCCCGGGACACCTCCCTCCAGTCATGATGAGCAAAAATGGAAACTTCAGGGACTTCCCTGGTGGTCTAGTGGTTAGGACTCTGCATTTTCGCCGCTGTGGCCCTGCTTCAATCCCTGGTTGGGGAACCGAGATCCTGCAAGCCACGTGGCCAATAAAAACAAAACAAAACAAAACACTTCAAAATTGCGGAGAGACAAGATTTTAATTGTTCAATCAAAAGAGAGAGATTGTGCAGTATGATAGAGGTGTTAGTTAACGCTGTGGTGGTAATCATTTTGCAATAGGTAAACGTATCAAACCAATGCATTGCACACCTTAACCTAACACAATGTTGTACGTCAATTATATCTCAATGAAATTTTAATTAACTAACTTTTAAAAAGAATGCCTATCACATCTATTCCCTGAAAAATTTTTAAAGGCTCCTGGCATTGTCAAATGTCCCCCGAGAGGCAAAATCACCCCCAGGCAAGAATGATGGCTTTCCTGTAAACACCATCTCCTATTTACCTTGCCCACAAAGACGTAACCCCAGCTCAGAGCTGGAAGGGGTTCCGTAAAGGACCGAGCGGAGTCTTGACCCAGAAGTACATTTCCTCAAGAGCAGCAGTTAATATTGTTTGGAACATGATGTTTGCATTTAGAGCGTGTGTAGTTGATGTCTGTAGAATGAATATGTGAATGCCTTCCGTTTGCCCCAACCCCGATGACCTGCAGAGGATAAACAAAACGGTTCACATTCCTCTTCCTCACTTTCCTAGTCTCTAGGAAAGTCTCGTGCATTCTTTGCACAGTCAGTACAACTCTCCCAGCCGTTTCTAGGAAAGAGTGGAGAGGAAGTAGCCACTGGGGTGTAGAGAGGCCAACCATCACGGGTCAAGTCAAGAAAACTCTCTTTTTTTTTTTGTATTTTCCCAGCCTGAATAAATCTTCCTATGATGAGGAAATTCAGATGCTGCTGACAGAGGTAGAAGAGACGAACCCCCAGCTGACCATTTCACACAGTCTCTGGACTGATTACGAGCACAGGATCAGGGGTGTGATTGGCTGACAGGGAAGGTCCTGAAGTAATCTTCTCACAAAGGCTTCCCCTTGGTCGCAATGGGCGTTTCTCCTCCTGACACACCCTGTCCTGTAAATTGTTCGCCAGGGCAGTGGGGACTGTAATTTCAGAGCTCTTCCTTCACAGTATTCTAGCAATATGATTGTGGGATGTACTGTCTGTGCCTAAGTCCTCTATGCCCCATCTTGAAAGTTCCCATCCTGCCTCACAATGTTTAGAAGAACAAATACATTAAATGGGTAAACACTTGGGAAAGCATGACTTTATTTTCTTACCGGACGTCTTGGGATGTAGGAACTTGGATTTGAAGGAAGCACAATCCTCTGACACTTCTGACGTAGAACTGCTGCTAGAATGTATCTATAGATTTTAGAATTTATTCACTGCATCTAACATCCCAACAGGACCTTTCATTTTTAGTTTGTTCAAATTTACTTTTCATCGGTTTTCTGGTTTAGTAAAAAAGTATATTTCCAGATCGCTACTTATCCTTTAGCATATGCTACTCCATTTTTTTAAAAATTCGGTATTTTTCAAATGTATCTACACAGTTTAATTCAATGTTTTCTTTTTCAAATACACATTAATACCTTACTGTCATCATCAAACATTGCCTAATTCTCTATTGCCTCTACAATAAATTATTAATGCCTTACTGGCCCTATATAGAGTTTTATTTTTGTTGAGTATAATACATTTTAAAGATTTATTTTATTGAAGTGTTAGTTGATTTACAATGTTGTGTTAATTTCTGCTGTCCAGCAAAATGACTCAGTTATACATAGATATACATTCTTTTTTTTAACATCTTTATTGGAGTATAATTGCTTTATAGTGTTCTGTTAGTTTCTGCTGTATAACAAAGTAAATCAGCTATATGCATACATATATCCCCATATCCCCTCCCTCTTGCATCTCCCTCCCACCCTCCTTATCCCACCCCTCTAGGTGGTCACAAAGCACCGAGCTGATCTCCCTGTGCTATGCGGCTGCTTCTCACTAGCTATCTAGTTTACATTTGGTAGTGTATATATGTCCATGCTACTCTCTCACTTCGTCCCAGCTTACCCTTCCCTCTCCCCGTGTCCTCAAGTCCATTCTCTATTCAGTCTGCGTCTTTATTCCTGCCGCTAGGTTCTTCAGAACCATTTTTTTTTTAGACTCCATATATATGTGTTAGCATATGGTATTAATTTTTCTCTTTCTGACTTACTTCACTCTGTATGACAGACTCTAGGTCCATCCACCTCACTACAAATAGCTCAATTTCGTTTCTTTTTATGACTAAGTAATATTCCATTGTATATACGTGCCACATCTTCTTTATCCATTCATCTGTCGATAGACACTTAGGTTGTTTCCATGTCCTGGCTATTGTAAATAGAGCTGCAGTGAACATTGTGGTACATGACTCTTTCTGAATTATGGTTTCCTCAGGGTATATGCCCAGTAGTGGGATTGCTGGATCATATGGTAGTTCTATTTTTAGTTTTTTAAGGAACCTCCATACTGTTCTCCATAGAGGCTGTATCAATTTACATTCTCACTAACAGTGCAAGAGGGTTCCCTTTTCTCCACACCCTCTCCAGCATTTATTGTTTGTAGATTTTTTGATGATGGCCATTCTAACTGGTGTGAGGTGATACCTCATTGTGGTTTTGATTTGCATTTCTCTAATGATTAGTGATGTTGAGCATCCTTTCATGTGTTTGTTGGCAATCTGTATATCTTCTTTGGAGAAATGTCTATTTAGGTCTTCTGCCCATTTTTGGATTGGGTTGTTAGTTTTTTTGTTATTGAGCTGCATGAGCTGCTTGTATATTTTGGAGATTAATCCTTTGTCAGTTGCTTCATTTGCAAATATTTTCTCCCATCCTGAGGGTTGTCTTTTGGTCTTGTTTATGGTTTCCTTTGCTATGCAAAAGCTTTTAAGTTTCATTAGGTCCCATTTGTTTATTTTTGTTTTTATTTCCATTTCTCTAGGAGGTGGGTCAAAAAGGATCCTGCTGTGATTTATTTCATAGAGTGTTCTGCCTCTCTTTTCCTCTAAGAGTTTGATGGTGTCTGGCCTTACATTTAGGTCTTTAATCCATTTTGAGTTTATTTTTGTGTATGGTGTTAGGAAGTGTTCTAATTTCATTCTTTTACATGTAGCTGTCCAGTTTTCCCAGCACCACTTTACATTCTTTTTCATATTTTCCATTATGGTTTATCCCAGGATTTTGAATATAGTTCCCTGTGCTATACAGTAGGACCTTGTTGTTTATCCATTCTCTATATAATAGTTTTCATCTGCTAATCCCAAACTCCCAATCCATTCCTCCCCCATTTTTAATAAACTTTAGTTTTAGAGAAGTTTCATATTCACAGCAAAATTGAAGGAAAATACAGAGGTTTCCCATAGACCTGCTGACCCTACACATACCCCTAGTTTGATCTAAAGAGTTGACAGTTTCCAAAGATAATCCAATGCTGCTTGTGTTGTTTTTGTTCTACCACCATTGTTTAAACTGGCAAGTTTATTCTAAAGATAATATGAAAACGCAAAAAAATGTAGAATATCCAAATCGATCTTTAAAAATTGAATGACTTGTCATAATTAACATCCATATGATTTAGGGTGAATCTTTTCATCCATCTTGTGATGTTTCTCTTTATTATTTTGCCCAATTTGCCATTTGGTTTTTGGCCTTTTTCTCATTTGTAGAGCATTCTGATGCTATCCTTCTGTCTGTCTTATATATTAAGGTCCCCTGAATCGTGTCTGAATGTCTAGGAATACTACTTCCTGAGATAAATCCTCAAAATAGAGAAGGAAAGACTGGTTGTCCAATGAGAGACAAGGGAGCAGTCCTCCTTTTTTTTTCTTTCCTTAGTTTTTTTGGCCACGCCACGTGGCTTGTGGGATCTTAGTTCCCCGACCGGGGATTGAACCTGAGGCCCTGCAGTGAAAGCGCTGAGTCCTAACCACTGGACCGCCAGGGAGTTCCTGGAAGCAGTCCTCTCTGGGTGATTTATGTAGCACATCACATTCCCCAGTGGAATCAGGTGGACATTAGGGATGCTCACGGATTCTGAGGTGGGATACACTAACTTTACATGGAATACCCTCCAGGCTTAAAAGACCTGGGGCTACCTGTAGCAGGAATCGTGGTATTTAAGGGAGAGGCCAGATTCCAGATCAAATGGAAATGTTCAATATGAGCCAATCATAGGTGACAGTCTGATTTGAGAAACATGAGAGCATTGACCAAAATGCCCATTGGGAGTTCACGGCAGCACTATTCACAGTAGCCAAGACATAGAAGCAACCTACGTGTCCATCGACAGAGGAATGGATAAAGAAGAGGTGGTACATCTATACAATGGAATATTACTCAGCCAGAAAAAAGAACAAAATAATGCCATTTGCAGCAACATGGATGTACCTAGAGATTATCATACTAAGTGAAGTAAAGCCAGACACAGAAAGACAAATATATGCTATCACTTATATGTGGAATCTAAAATATGACACAAATGAACTTGTTTACAAAACAGAAAGAGACTCAGACATAGAAAACAAACTTATGATTACCAAAGGGGGAAGGGTGGGGAGGGATAAATTAGGAGATTGGGATTAACATATACACACTACTATATATAAGATAGATAACGAATAAGAACCTACTGTATAGCACAGGGAACTCTATTCAATATTTTATAATAACCTGTAAGGGAAAAGAATCTGAAAAAGAACATATATATATAATGTATGTGAACATATTATATATATTATACATATATATATCTGAGTCACTTTGCTGTACACCTGAAACTAACACAACATTATAAATCAACTATACTTCAATTAAAAAAAAATTTTAAAAATGCCCATTGGGAAAAACCATATAGTTGTATAGTAGTGTAAAAGGAACCCTAGACCCAACCTCTAGTTCCAACTCCACCACAGATTACAACTTTGACTCTGAACTTTCACAGGGAATGTGGAAAACTTTCCTGCCCTCTGCTCAGCTGCTCATGTAGATCTTCTCAGTAATTGCCAGGAGTTGTCACTAATCCCCAGACGTGGGTGACGGTGATGAGCACTGAGGATACGGTTTTCTCCTCACTGGAGGTGCCCCAGACTCTCCACGCAGACAGTGTCACCTCTACTACAGATGACATGATAATGGCACCTCTGTGGGGAGATCGGGTCCAGGCACCCTGTCCCTCTAACTATGGCCCATCCTGATTGACAGTTCCCTGCACAGAGCGCTGGAGCCAAGTCCAGGCAGGCGACTGCTTCCTTGTGTTCAATCTCAGGGCAGAAAGCAGGACAGAAGGGCTCTCCAACAGGAGAGGAACTCCGGGCTGTGCTGTTAGCACAGTTGGGCAGGACAGGTGCTCACCCTGCCTTGTCCTGGGGTGCCCCATTCATGCCCTGGCTGGGCTGGTATCTGGTGGGCACGTGCTGGGGAGTGTTGCAGGGTGAGACCGCGATGGTGAGATTTGCTGTAGGTCGTTCAGTCCTAGTGTTGACAATAGAGAAGAAAGGGTGGCGTCTCTTTGGAATCTCAGTCAGTCGTGCATGACCAGAGCCACTGAGCAACTCAGCCGTGTACAAAAGTGTCTGCTTATTTTCTCAGACCTAACAGATGTTTTGGCTTGAGTGTGAATACATATGGGAGATGGATGTGCAGATTCTGGGTTATAACTTCAAACTCCTGACACATCAGATAAGTTCCACTGACATATATTTACTTACATGCACAGACAGCTATTCACAGAGAAAAACAGGGTGTGGTAACATGACATTATGTTTCTTTTTTGTTTCTTTTCTGAAACCTTTTGCAGTAGGACGCAGTTGACTCAGTGTTCCTCTAAAGATTTGGGGGGTCAGATTTTTCCTATGTTCTGTATTATGTGTGTGTGAGGCACCAAGGGGAGAAAGAAAACATTGAATGAGAAGAACTCTCTTAAATTTTCAAGTGTCGGAAAGAGTGTTACCGGTGGAGCGTACCTGACCTATCCTTCCCACTTTACATTTTAATATCCTTCCCTCCTATTCTTAGTAGTGAAGGATAATCAAACAATATTTAGTATAGTTTTTACTACTACTTCTGCTAATGCTAGATTAGAACAAACTTTGTTCAAGCCACTATGATCAACAATGAACATGAAAAACGTGTTCACGCCAGCCTTTTTTTCTGTTTTTTTCAAAATGAAATAATTTTTTTTCTTGAGAAGAGCTTTGATTATTATTTTTTTTTACTAGAAAAGAATTTTTAATGTTCCTTTAAAAAGGCACCATGTAGTGACAGGCATCAGTCATTCCTTGTCCCATTTGACCCCAAACTTTCCACCCCCATTCCTGGAAAATGGAAGAGGGTGACCCAGAATTGCATGAGTTCAATCACTGCCCTCTGGCTATAGAATATATATGATTATATTGTTTTCAGATTTTTTCCCTTACAGGTTATTACAAAATATTGAATATACTTCCCTGTTCTATACAGTAGGTCCTTGCTGTTTACCTGTCTTATATACAGTAGTGTGTATCTGTTAATCCCAATCTCCTAATTTATCCCTTCCCCCACCTTTCTTCCCCTTTGGTCACCATCAGTTTGTTTTCTATGTCTGCGAGTCTCTTTCTGTTGCAAATGGAAGTTATCTTCTGATGCAAATAATTCCAACATGCACAACCATATGGACAAGAGTTTTGAGGTCCCATTTTCATTTCACTGTCACGCCAGCCTTTGGATCTATGTTCTGCATTAATGCCTACTTTACATTTCTTATGAGGAATAGAGACACAGAGTGATAAATAAAATTCCCCAAGTCGGACGAAGCTAACAAGTGATCTTGACATAAAACAAGAACTCTCTGGTCCAGAGGCTGAAATTTTAACATATGCATGGCTTCTACCCACTGTGCTGTTAATACCCCATATTATAAATGAGGGAATAAGGTTTTGAGACTTTAAAGAGGTCCCAGCACCAGTGAGGGGGCAGTCAAGAAAAAGATCTGGTGAATCACAAGCTGATGGTCATAAAATCTTCACTGTGCCACTTCCCACGATATTGCATAGATCGTCACAAGACACACCCGATTTTCCAGAAGAGGAGGGAATTTTGGGAACTCTGGGATTTTTTTGCAAATTCTTATCTCCTTTCCTATACCTGACAATGGCTTCTGAATCCTACAGAAATATTACAGATTACTGCCTCTGGGACACATTACTCCCTAAATCAGAATATGTCAGCCTTTGTGCTCTGATGGAAACTTGTTATTCACTCATGAGGGCTCAGATGAAACTTTAACATGACACCTTAGGTGCCGTGGGTGATTTTGAGCTCAGATAGCTAGCTGACTCTGATTTGTAAAACCCAGAACAAAGTAAAAAGTCAGAGAAGATGTAGGAACACAAAAGCTAATGAAGGTGTAAAACGATCTGCTGTGTAATGGGTCTAACATTCAAAATGTTAATTTTTTAAATTAAAAAAAAATTCATATTTATTGCATATTTTCAGGTTTATAGTATAAATATTTATAATTTTCCAATAGCAATTTTTAATTCTGTGAATATGTGCATAAATGTGGATAATCATAATATTTTCAGGGAGAGAAAATATCTTTTAAATGGAAGAGTTTATTTATGTAAACCAGGAATTTATATTAGTGAAATTCACTTTGTCTCTGCTCATTCTATTTCGAAGTGATTCCATTATACTGAAACCAGATTACCAGACAAGATTTTAAACTGAACTGTTAAGCATTGTCTAATAATACTATATTATCCGTTTGTTTTTTGTAGATATCCTAAGGTACATTCCCACCAACAGTGCAAGAGGGTTCCCTTTTCTCCACACCCTGTCCACCATTTATTGTTTGTAGATTTTTTTTTTTTTTTTTTTTTTGCGGTGCGCGAGCCTCTCGCTGCTGTGGCCTCTCCCGTTGCGGAGCGCAGGCTCAGCGGCCATGGCTCACGGGCCCAGCCGCTCCGCGGCATGTGGGATCCTTCCGGACCGGGGCACGAACCCGTGTCCCCTGCATCGGCAGGAGGACTCTCAACCACTGCGCCACCAGGCAAGCCCTGCCCCAGGTTTGAACAATGGAAAATCTAAAGCTCCCATAATTTAACAAAAGGAATTGTTGCAGGCTTCTCAGGTACTGGTCCAGATGTATCAGTCATTTCGCCAAAGAATACTGATTCCTTCAAATGGAGATCTGATTTTAGAATCCAAGGTCTACTATTAGCTTTGCCCACTGCTGCCAGTAGGTTTCTGGTTCCGGGAACTCTCAGCAAAAAGAGCTCAGAGTTACTTTGGCTTCATGCACGTGCACAAACACATCCCAAATGCACAGACATTTATAACGAGCTGTGAGTTACTCATAATTCCTCCAATTCAAAGCGAACCCCAAGAACTCATTCTAGCCTTTCCCTCTTCTATACTTGTAAATATGCCACCGAAAGTGAGAATCCTGGACTACATCCACCTTAACATATTTATTATTGGCTCAGTCTTTTTCTTGCAGGTTTAGGGTCCCAGTCTCACAGCCACACTGCCTCTCTCATCTTGCCCACCCCCACATCTCCTCAGCACCCGCCTGTAATGCAGGTTCACTGCTGCCGTTCCTTCACACGGCTCCCCACCCCCTCACGGCAGCATCCCTGCCTTGTGACTAAAACACCCAACGACAAGGTCACAATGCCCACTCCCTCCCTCACTGCCCTGCCTATCCCACTACCAACGTGCGTATCTGCAGCTATGCCAACACCATCATGGCCTAAGAGGTGAGAGGAAATGACAAGAAAGGGATGAAGTGGATAAAGAGAAATACAGAGAAGAAGGTGTCGCCCTAACATCTGAAGATTGTTCTCACTGGATGCAAAATTCTGGGCTGACCCTTGGTTTCTTTCATTTACTCGAGCTATAACAGCAGGGCCAGGATTCGAAAATAGATAGGTCTGGTAGGGACTAGGAAATGTAAAAGGGATGATGCAAGTCGAACAGAGTGGTTTGGCAACCACTGTAGAAAAAATACAATTGTTCTATAGCTATTAAAAAAATCTGTCGCACGACCCTGTGACTAGACCAAAAGGATCCACTCTACTCAGTCCCAAAGTTGTTTTGGGGGGAAGCTGATTCAGTCTTGACATGGCCCACCAAAGGGTATGAGCTTCTGCTCTGACTCTCCCTGAAGACAGTGTCACTGGCACAGCAGATGATGTGATGATGGCATCTGTGCGGAGAGATCAGGGCCAGGAGCCTGGTCCCTATATCTGTGGCCTCAGGGCCCAGGGCTCATCCTGAGCGACGTGTCCCTGCAAGGAACTCTGAAACAAAGACCAGCCAGGTGAGTGCTTTTTTCTGTTCAATCTCAGGGCAAAAACCAGGAGGGAAGATATCTCCAACAAGAGGAGCTGCATTAAAATTGGGCAGGACAGATGCAAACCCTGCCTCCCTCTGAGCGTCCCATCCATGCTCTGGCTGGGTGTGCGCTGGGCAGTGTCTCAGGGTGGGACCAGGATGGTGTGGTTTGCTGGAAATTCCTGGGCCCTGGAGTTCTAAAACTGAGAGAAGAGGGCTGTGGTCTCTTTGGAGTCTGTGCCAAGCCTTGGATGACCAGAGTCACTGAGCTCCCCCTTGTGGCCGACAAGGACTCTGCTCTTTTTATCGGACCTCGTGGATCTCGGCTTGCAGGTGAACGAGTTCCCCCTACCCCTGTTCTCAGTGCGTCTCTATCCAGGGCCTTATTCCGGTTCCTTTAGTCCCGCTGCCCTGGGCTCATGAAGATGCTCTAAGCAGCTCCTTCTCAGCTCTGCCTCAGCGCTTTGCTGCAAACCAGCCCCGGTTTCTGAGCTCACCTGTGATGAGTTACACACTCTGTTACCAGCGCATCAGAATTAATTCCTGCTTCCACTGTGCTGTAGGCATTGGTACTAACAGAAGTTTTAAAATCCCACAAGATACGAGGGAGCTAGTGGAGGAGAAAGAGCTCAGGCACAAGAGAGACACAAGTTTTGAAAAGCAAAACTTTTTAAATTTTTAAAATTAAAAAAAATTTTTTGTCACAAAATTTTGCCTGTGAAAGCAGAGCTGTGTCATCAGAAAAGGTGCTGGAAAAGAGGGCTTTGGGCTTCTCTCTCTCTATTTTCCTCGTAAAAGTTGCCTCCTGCTTGTCCTGTTCCATGGAAACTGAGCTGCCCACGCCGGTCCCCGACTCCTGTGGGTGAAGAGCGGCTCGGGGGGCGGCGGCGGAGGCGCTGGGACGTGCGTTCCCGTCAGAGCACAAGGGCCCCTTCTGCGGCTTCCTTTGACGCTGGCTGTGGTGGTGCCCCGTGTGTGACCGTGTGGGGCTAGGGGTGATTCTCTGTGCAGGGTCAGGCGTGTCCTTCTGCGGTTCTGCCTGGTGATTGATGGGGTCGGGGAGACGCCTCACCTGTGGCTTGGTCTCTGCTGCACCGAATCTGCAGCCGGTAGGTCTGAGCACATCGCTCACCCCAGTAAACTCTCAGCCCCACGGGCGGGAGGCCATGGGCCATGTTCGTGGGAGGAGAGGTGCAAGGGGATGAGGGGACCCGCATGCACTTAGGAGTCGCTGGGAGGTGTGAGGTAGGGAGCAGGGAGGGGGGTTTGGGGGGATCCGTGAGGATTTACTGGGCGTGAGACGCCAGTCATACATTTTGGCCTGTAAGTAAGATTCAGTAGGATGCGCTGAGGCCAGGGTAAAAGCTAGCACCTGGAGTGCCAGGGCCTTTCAGTTAATTACAACGGAAGGAGCGCTCTGGCCGCCGTAGGAGCAGACATGCAGCAGTGGTTCCCTGCGTCCAGGCCCTGTGGGCCGAGCATCTGCGAGGCAATAAGGAAACTCTTCCTTGCCTCTTACAGCTCTCAGATTATTAGGAAGACACAGGATGGAGAAGCAAAAGAACAAAAGAGGTATGACTTCCCTTCTGAGGTGAAGAGAGCGAATCAGTTATCAGCGTGACCGACGCTGACGGTCAGGTGATTGTGAGCAGGTGAAGTCAGCTGGGCCGGAGCCCAAGAAGGAGCAAAACAGTGGAAGTGATGGGAGAGGGGGTTCCAGAAAGAGGGAGGGTGGCAGCTCCTGGGATGCATCCATACGCGCTTCTGGTTTTGTAAAGACAGGAGTTCAGCTGCCGCCAGCAGGAGAAGGGAGAGAGGACGGGGCGAAACTAGAAACGCCCGAGGTGCCCGACCGTGAATGTTCTCCCTCACGCTCCTGCCGGTGGTGAGTGACAAAACGAATGCTAATCCTTTCAAAAACCCAGCTCTTGGTTTCACGGATCTTTTCTATTGTTTTCCTGGTGTCTTCTCATTTATTTCCGCTCTGATCTTTGTTATTTGCTTCCTTCTGCTAACTTTGGGCGTAGTTTGCTTGCCGGGAGGAGGGGAGGGGTGGTGGTGGTTCTCGTTTTCAGTTCCTTGAGATGTAAGTGAGCTTGTTTATTGAGATTTCTTTTTTCTTATTGTGGGTTTTATTAATACATTTTCCGATTAGAATAGCTTTTGCTGAATCCCATAACTTTTGGTGTGTTGCATTTCCATTCATGCTTGTCTCAAGATATTTTTAATTTTCCGTTTGATTTCTTCTTTGACACATCTGTTGTTTAGGAGTGTGTTGTTTCATCTCCATATATCTGTGAATTTTCCAGTTGAACTTAGGCATTGCCAGTCCTCCAGTGAATCTGGGGCAAGGCAAGGGAAACTCTGACTACAGACACATGGATAGAAAATTCTCTTTTTTTCTTAAACATCTTTATTGGAGTATAATTTCTTTACAATGGTGTGTTAGTTTCTGCTTTATAACAAAGTGAATCAGTTATACATATACACATGTTCCCGTATCTCTTCCCTCTTGCATCTCCCTCCCTCCCACCCTCCCTATCCCACCCCTCTAGGTGGTCACAAAGCACAGAGCTGATCTCCCTGTGTGATAGAAAATTCTTGTCTGCACATAACCAAAGCTATGAACCTTTCTGCTTGTTACATGTAGGGTACAAATGTAGAGCAGAAAATTATGGAACAGTTAATGAATCATAAACAGAAATCATTTCCTATGAACAGAACATTGTATTTCCTATATTAAGTATTCTTATTAAAGTATAGTTGATTTACAATATTGTATTAGTTGCATTTGTACAGCATAGTGATTCACTATTTTTAGAGGTTATACTCCATTAAAAGTTATTACAGGTTAATGGCTATAATTCCCTGCGCTATACAATATATCCTTGTTTTTCTGTTTTATACGTAGTATGTTGTATCTCTTAATCACACATCCCTCCCTATCTTGTACTTCCCCCCAAGAGAAAAGAGAGGGGAAACTCTATCCACTGGTAACCACGAGTTTGTTCTCTATATATGTGAGTCTCTTTCTGTTTTGTTATATACATTTATTTGGTTTATTTTACAGATTTACATATCTGATAAGATACAGTGTGTGCCTTTCTCTGTCTGACTTATTTCATGAAGCATAATAATCTCTAGCTCCATCCACATTGCTGCAATGGTGGAATTTCATTTTTATGGCTAAGTAGTACTCCATTGTGCCTATACAGACCACATCTTTACCCATTCATCTGTTGATGGACACTCAGGTTGCTTCCATATCTTGGCTTTTGTAAATAATGCTGCCATGAATATTGGGGTTCATGAATCTTTTCAAATTGGTGTTTTCATTTTTTTGGATATATACCCAGGACAGGAATTTCTGGATTACATTAGAGTTTTTGACGAACCTCCATAAAGTGTTCCATAGTGGCTGCACCAATTTATATTTGAAAAACAGTGTACAAGGGTCCCCTTTTTGCCACATCTTCTCCAACATTTGCTATTTGTAGACATTTTGATGATGGCCATTCTGACAGGTGTGAGGTGATACCTTAATATGTTTTGAATTTGCATTTCTCTGAAGATTAGCAATGTTGACCAACTTTTCATGTGTCTGTTGGCCATCTGTATGTTGTCTATGGAAAATTTTCCATTCAGGTCTTCTGCCCATTTTTAATTGGCTTTTTAATATTTAGTTGTATGAACAGTTTATGTATTATGGATATTAACCCCTTACCGGTCATATCATTTGAAAATGTTTTTTTTCCCATTCAGTACATTGTCTTTTCATTTTGTTGATAGTAACCGTTTCTGTGGAAAAGCTTTTAAGTTTAATTAGGTCTCATTTGTTTGTTTTTGCTACATTAACAAAGTGAAGGATAAAAATCACATGACATCTCAGTAGACATAGAAAAGGCATTTGAGGGAATTCCCTGGCAGTCCAGTGGTTAGGACTCTGCGCTCTCACTGCTGAGGGCCAGGTTCAATCCCTGCTCTGGAATTAAAATCCCACAAGCCTTACACCACCGGTTTTAAAGTTGTTGTTACAGGAATAGGCCACAAGGCGGCAGCATTTCCTCATACCCAACTCTGGTTACTGTGGCAAAAAGAGCCTTAGGGAGAGTCCTGCTTGGTTTCCCGGTAGGAAGGCCCGGGGGGATCTGGAGAGTGTGGTACCATGCAGAGAGGACAAGGCACTCCGAGTGCAAAGGGGGCCCGTTTGCCTGCACAACCTCCCAGCTCCCTCAGCCGCTCGACAGTCCAGCCTTGGGACCCAAGACTTGTCCGGCTCCAGGCCTGTGACACCAGCCAATGTCACCAAGGCCTCGGTTAGCGTCGGTGTTTCTTTTCTTTCTTTCCTTCCTTTTATTTTTTATTTTGTCTTGGGGCGTAGGTGAATTATAATGCTGTGGAGGGCTTTTTGGGGGGCGTGGGTGATTTCCATCCCCTTGTTTCACTTATACCTAGACGTGTATATGTACTTTTTTTATCCCTGAAGATAGGACGGCACGTGTCCTTTCGAATTATGATTTTTTTCCGGATCCAAGCCCAGGAGTGGATTGCCACATCATGGGGTAGCTCTGTGTTTACATTTTTAAGGAACCTCCTTAGAGTTCTCCACGGTGACTGCACGCATTTACATCCCCACCAGTGGTGGAGGAGGATTCCCTTTCGCCCACGGCCTCTCCGGCACGTACTCTTGTAGATTTTTTTGAGGATGGCCATTCTGACCGCTGTGACGTGACTTCTTATCGTTGTTTTTTTTTTTTTTTTTTTTTTTGCGGTACGCGGGCCTCTCACTGTTGTGGCCTCTCCCGCTGCGGAGCACAGGCTCCGGACGCGCAGGCTCAGCGGCCATGGCCCACGGGCCCAGCCGCTCCTGGCACAACACTGTAAATCAACTATACTCCAATAAAAATTTAAAGATAATAAAATAAACAACAGTATCCTACTGTATAGCACAGGGAACTCTACTCAATATTTTGTAATAAGCTATAATGGAAAAGAATCTGAAAAAGAATATATATATATATATATATGTATATATGAATCACTGTGCTGTACACCTGAAACTAACCCAACAGTGTAAATCAACTATACTTCAATGAAAAAGGGAGCCAATTTCCAAATTAAAAAACAAAACCATAGTCGACAGAAATAAATAAACGCTTTAATATCCATGTATGCATGTGCTATATGTGTATATATCTATGCATGTGCATAGTTAGATGTATAAGAACATAAAGTGTAAACATAGTGTATCTACACAGGAGAGGCTAGTGAAGCGCTTAGGTCTGCAGCACCCAAGCCCAACCGCATCTTGTATACCAGATTCTCACTCACCATTCAGCTCCATCTGTACCCGAAGGCACAGTTCTGCCTGGTCCATCTTGGCGAAGATGTCGTGAGTCACCTCCCAAGCGAGGCGTCCAGGGAAGGACTCGATTAGGAGGTGAACCACCTCCGCCCACCGGGCTGTCTTCAGCTGGTCCCAGCTGATCTGGAGAGAGCCAGGTCTGGGGCTCTCTTCCACTAAAAGCTGCTTGAACCTCTGGAGATTCTCCTTGCTTAAATAGACCATGTACAGCATGACTCCATCTTTGAAAGGGAAGGCGGAGGAGGAAGAGGACGGGAAGAAAGAAGGCAAGTGAGCGGAGGAAGGAGGGGGGGAAGGAGATGAGGAAGAGCGGGGGGAAGAGTCAGAATCCCAGCTCACGTCACTCATCTTTACCCGAGGCCGAGAGCCTCAGCGCCAGCGATAAAGAGGACCGGTTGGAAGAGAGAAGAGACGCGACCTGGGGAGACATGAAGTTATAGGAACGTGAGAACACCACCCCAGGGGACAGATTTATGTAATCCATACCTGATGGAGCATACCATGTGCTGGATATCCTCTTCCCCTCCCTTCCTCCAAGACTCTCTGGCCTGCGGAAAGACCTGGGAGCCCCTCCACTATTGGGGCTCAGTGTTTAGACTCAAAACCACGTTGTAGTTTTTAATTCTCTATGCCACTTATTAGCAAGGTGACTTTGGGGAAATTGCAGAGCCTCTTTGCGCCTCTTTTCTCATCTCTGGTACCAGGATCTTATCCTATGTGCTCTTGGGGTTGTGAGGATTCTCAGAGAGATACACCCACTAGTACATTTAAGCCAGTGCCTGGTTCATCACAGCTAACAGTGACTCAGGGCTTCCTTCTATACCATGATTATTCTAAAGGCTCAATGCGAATTTATAAAACACCTGAAATCGAAGGTTTATTCCCTTCTCTGCATCTTCTTGCTTCTTCTCCACCATATGTCTTTCTTTTGTCTTCCTCCATCGTGTTTTATGTGCGTAAAAAGTGGAATGTGGAGGAGAAAAGAATGAAGTCACTAGGGGGAGTGGGGCTTTCGCCTTGGTCTACCTACTACTCGTATCCTATTGCTTCTCTGAGTTATCTTTTTTATATATCATCATCTGTTAATTCTCATCTCCATCACCCAAGAACTTCCTGGATACTTAAGTCATCATGTATTGGGCACTGACTCAAAGTTTTATCTCCTTCAACTCACTGCAGTGAATTTGGAGAATTGCAAGCTCCCCGTGGATGACGACCACCTCTGAAGTAGCCACGCTACTTAACCTTCACCTCCACTCTTGATTCTGTTATTCTGATATTTGAGCAAAAAGAAAAAGTCTACCTTAAGAGAAAAGACAGGTCTTAAATAAACAACCTAACTTTGTAGACAACCTAACCTCAAAGAACTGGAAAAAGAACGAACTTAGCCCAACTGGGCCTGGTGAACTCAAGTATCTGGTGTAGTAACTGTAAGAAAGTGATGTGGAAAAATAGGAGGTAGAAGAGAGGAAAACAGCACCACCACTCACTGCTGAAGGGAATGAGGCTTCCTGTCTCCTTCCTGTCACAAACATCTCCCAAGGCAGAAAGAAAAAGCACTGGGTCTGCCCCACTTTCCACCCTAATAGGCCCTGGGGTTCTGGGCAACGTGCATCCTCCCTTCCCATTGGCTGGGGCTGGGTGTTATCATTCTTCATGGCACAGATTTGAAAGCATTTAGCATCCTCGGTCAGAGGAATTGGGCTACAAGGCTTATTCTCACAGGTGCTTCCAGTTTGTGAAGGATCTGCTCTCCTACCGCTTAGATTCAGAAGAACAAACAACTTTAGAGAATTAGAGGATTGGAGTGTTCCCCAAACTCACAGAGGGCTAGCACTGCTGTCAGCCCAAAGGTGCTGCATCCAATGGAAAACATCTAGAGCAATTAATTGGATGATCTCGTTCACATGAGCATCTCCTATTTGGAATGTAATCCTACTAAGCAAAAGGAGGGTTTCAGTATCACCAGGACCCAATGTGGGTCCCAAAGCAATAGACCCTATCGAAGGAGACTCAGAGACAGAGCAGGTAGGAAAATCACACACACACACACCCAGACATATATATAAACACATATATTGGTAGTAGGTTTCCATGGGGTCTTTTGGGTCTTCTGAAATGTAATCAAGTTATCTGTACATATAGTTTTACCTGTTCCTTTCCAATTCTTATGCCTTTCTCTAATTGCTGATTTAAATTTAAAATTAGTTACAATTGTCAACTGCCTGTATCCCCAGAGCCTATTAAGGTGGAAGGTGGGGCAGACCAAGTGCATTTTCCTTCTGCTTTGGGATGATGTTTGTGACAGGGGTGAGTTAAATTAGTTAAAATTGCTAATTTAATTGGCTAATACCTCCAACATGATGTTAATTCGTAGTAGCCATGAGATCATCTGTCTTGTTCCTGACTTCAGTGGAAAAGCCTCCGTGTTTATGATGGAATGGCTTCATAGGTGGTTTTCCTGGCATTGGGAGAAGAAGTGGTCCCTAGATGTGGTTGCCTCCGTGATTTTCAGGGCTCATAGACTCTCTTTTAAAATTGTATTGAAGTATAGTTGATTTACAATGTTATGTTAGTTTCTGCTGCACAGCAAAGTGATTCAGTTATACATATATATACATTCTTTTTAATATTCTTTTCCATGATGGTTTATCCCAGGAAATTGAATATAGTTCCCTGTGCTATACAGTAGGACCTTGTTGTTTATCCATTCAATATATAATAGTCTGCATCTGCTAACCCCAAACGCCCAGTCCTTCCCTCCCCCACCTCACCTCCCCCTTGGCAACCACTAGTCTGTTCTCTGTATCTGAGTCCTCACCGCACTCTTGATTCCTTTCATCTTTCATTGTTCTACAAGATCCCTCAGATGGTAGGAGAGGTATTCACATCCGTGGCCTTTGGCTGAAGTGGAAGATTCCATTTACAACGGATGGGTTTTTAATTAGAAACCCATCTCTGCCTCTCCTCTCCCAGGTGGGGATGATTGACACCTAAAAGAGAAGGACTCAGCAATTACCTGTAGCAGCTGAGTTTTGACCTATGCGGGGATAGGCTGCAATGGAGGGGGCGGGACGCCCAGAGACAGATCTGATAGGAGCTGAAGGGACCCGAGGGCCAATCACAGGCTGGGGAGGGCGTGGAGTTGCCTTCATCTTTGAGGTTCCCTGCAAAGGGCATCTGGAGACTTGTATGAGATTGGAGGTCTGATGGGTAAGTGATGTCTCCTTTCTCTGGGGCTTCAAACTTTCCTGTCCTTTGGTTTTTTTTTTCTTTTTTAAAAGAACAGCGTTATTGTGATTGATTTAAAGTAGTGGGGTGGGTAGAAACAACCAGCTTTTTTGAGGTATAATTAATAATATGAAAAAAACACTGCTCGTATATAACACATGTAACTTGATGAGTTTGGACACAGGCATACACCACAATCAGGGAATAGACATAGCCAGCACCTCCAAAAGTTTCTTTGTGGGTTTCCCTGGAGGCGCAGTGGTTGAGGGTCCGCCTGCCGATGCAGAGGACGCGGGTTCGTGCCCCGGTCTGGGAAGATCCCACATGCCGCGGAGCGGCTGGGCCCGTGAGCCATGGCCGCTGAGCCTGCGCGTCCGGAGCCTGGGCTCCGCAACGGGAGAGGCCGCAGTGGTGAGAGCCCCGCGTACCACAAAAACAAAAAACAAAAGTTTCTTTGTGTCCTGTGTGTGTGTGTGTAGTAGGAACATTTAACATGACACCTATTCTCTGAAAATTTTCAGGGTACAGTTCAGTATTGATGACTGTGGGTACTTCGATGTAGGGCAGGTCCCCAGAGCTGATTCATCTTGCGTAACTGAAACTTAAACCGTGGGTGAAACATACAATAGAATCTTTTTTTTTTTTTTAACTTTAATGAGAACAGGGTTAAGCACATTTATTTATTTATTTGGGCTGCTCTGGTCTTCGTTGCAGCATGTGGGATCTTTTTTTTGTTTAGTTGTGGCATGTAGGATCTAGTTCCCTGACCAGGGATGGAACCTGGGCCCCCTGCATGGGGAGCGCAGAGTCTTCCCCACTGGATCACCAGGGAAGTCCGTATAGAGTCTTAGTCAGCCTTAAAATAGAAGGAAATCCCCGCCATTTGTGACAGCATGGAGGACGCTGGAGAACATTTTCCTAGGTGAAGTAAGCCAGTTCCAGTAGGAAAATACTGCAGGATTCCGGTCTGTGAGGTACAGAAAACACTCCGACTTTTAGAAGCAGAGACTAGCAAGGTGGTTACCAGGAGCTTGGGGCCGGGGAGCGGAAGGTGGGGAGTTGCTGCTGGCGTTTTCTTAATCAGCAGGAATCTGTTGCACCTCTGTCCTCTCGTAAGTGAAAGCGGGATCAGGCTGCTCGCCGCGCAAAAGCCAATAAAGAGGCAAGGTTGGTGGAAAGGAAAGTCTGCTTTATCTTGGATGCCAGCAACTGCGGGGCGGGAATGAGGACTCCTGTCCGAAGGCCGACTCCTCCCTCCTTGACAATCAAGGGGCAAGAGCTTTTAGAGATGGAGGGAGGGGCTACATGCAGAAACAACACAGTCACCTCTGACAGTCATCTTGAAATTGGTCATCCGTGGTCTGATCAGCTTCACTGATTGTTTTAAGTACAGTTAGTCTTCAGGTCCAGGGTCATTTTGTTTCCATTTCTTTGAGGCCAGTTCTCAGAATTGTGGCAGCTTATGTCATGGCTACAGTCTGGTCGTCATCTAGTTAACTTCTTCCTCCTGGTGGGCGTTTCAGTATCTACAAGACAGCTCACAGGATATGGCTCAGAATATTACTTTATAGCCCTTAAGGAGGAACTAAAGTCCTTGACTATGCTTAAAGACTAAATGATTATGCAGTTTTGTTGGAGTGTTTTCCTTTGTTTCTGCACTTTTTTACTTCTCTGATTAGACTTATTCTTTGACTAAAGTTTTCCCACAGACAAAAGGCAGGCTGAGGACATGGGGGGCAAGGACCATAGGGTTCTGCTCTGTTTCACTCTCCTTTGAAGGTTCCCACTTTCTAGACCCAGGAGATTTGATAGGTCTTTGAGAAGCTTCAGCTGAATCTCTCCCTTCCTGTATTTTCTCCCTGCAGCGTTTCTGCACCTGTTTTCACTGACCACTGCCCTGTAACCCTCTTTCCACCCTCCTTGCCTCAATCCGATGCACCTTCAAGTCTCTTATAATTCCCTTTCCTAGGCTTGCTTGTTCTACACGATACAATCTCGTGGACCCTGTGGGATCCCGTCCTACACTCAACACACATGATACTAATTACAGCTGATCTTCCCTATTCATGGATTCCATGCTTTTGAATTTACCCGATCACTAAAGTTTATTTGTAACTCCCCAAATCAGTGCTTGTGGTGCTTTCCAAAGTCATTCTTAGGACGCACAGAAAGGTTGAAGAAATACTTTTTAAAAATTGAAGTATTCTTGACTTACAGCGTTGTGTTAATTTCTGCTGCACAGCAAAGTGATTCAGTTACACCTATACTTTCTTTTTCATATTCTTTTCCATGATGGTTTATCACAGGATATTGAATATAGTTCCTTGTGCTACACAGTAGGACCTTGTTGTTTATTCATTCTATATAGAATAATAATTTCCATCAGCTAATCTCGAACTCCCAATCCAACCCTCCCCCTGCTTGTTCACTTCGTTATTGAGATGTGTGTTTAAATCTCCAATTATTCTTTTCTGTTTTTCGCTTTATATATTTTGAAGCTATACTATTTGGTACATAAAATTTTAGACTTGCTGTATCTTCCTGCTGGACTGATTCTGTTATGAAGTGTGCTGTATTCAGTAACAATTTTGCCTTAAAATCTATTTTGGTAATGATACAGCTGTACCCATGTTTTTCGTGTTGGGGTGTGCACACTGCATTTTCCCCATTAATTTATGTTAAACGTTTTATGCTCTTGTACTTGAAGTGTACCTTTTATTTTTTATCTAATTTGACAAAGTCTTCTTTAGTGTTTAGCCCCCTTATGCTTATATAATTGCTGACACATTTGGAATTTAGTATATTTTCTTGTTTTCTATTGTTCCTTTTCTACCATTTTTTTTTTTTTTTTTTTTTTTTTTTTTGCGGTACGCGGGCCTCTCACTGTTGTGGCCTCCCCTGTTGCGGAGCACAGGCTCCGGACGCGCAGGCTCAGCGGCCATGGCTCACGGGCCCAGCCGCTCCACGGCATGTGGGATCTTCCCGGACCGGGGCACGAACCCGCGTCCCCTGCATCGGCAGGCGGACTCTCAACCACTGTGCCACCAGGGAAGCCCTCTACCATTTTTTGAATAAATGAAATACTTTGTAGTATCATTTTTCTTTAACTTAGTTACACTCTTTTATTCTTAGAGTGGTTGCCCCAGAGAGTTCAATATTCATCTTTCACCGGTAGTTGACCTGAGATTACATCCGGACTTTACAGTCAATGCAAGAACCTTGAAACAGTTGTTTCATTTACTTTCTTTCATCCTTTGTGTTATTGTTTTCATATTTTACTACGTATGTTACAAAGTCCAGAAGATGTTGTTGTTGTCAAGGGGTAATATTCATTCACATTGATTCACACACCAGCTACTTCTGTGCTTTTTCTTTCCTTCTGTGCTGCTATACTTTCATCTGAAAAAGTTTTTAGACGGTTTTTAGTGGTATGTATGTCTGCTGGCGATAAATTCTGTTTTTAAAAGTTTAAAAATTTACGGCTTTATCGAGCTAAGATGGACAAATAAAAATTGTTCAAGTTGTACAAAATGATTTTTAAAGCTATTCAACATTATTTAACACACATACGCATCGTGAAATAATCACTACAATCAAGTTAATGAACACATCCATCACCTCACATAGTTGACTTTGTGTGTGATGAGAACACTTAAGACTTACTCTCTTAGCAAATTCCAAGAATACAGTAGAGTATTATTAACCATAGCCATGAAGGTGTGCATTACATCCCTAGATATTACTCATTGTGTAATGGAAATGTGTACCCTTTGACTAACATCTCCCATTTCTCCCACCTCCCGGTGGCCCCTGGCTACTCAGCATTTGATTGGAAATCTCTTTATTTTCCCCTCATTTTTAAAGGATATTTTCACTGGACATAGACTCTAAGTGTCAGGGTATTTTATTCTTTACAGCACTGTGAAGATGTCATTTCATTTTCACTTTTTTAAACATCTTTATTGGAGTATAATTGCTTTACAATGGTGTGTTAGTTTCTGCTTTATAACAAAGTGAATCAGTTATACATATACATATGTTCCCATATCTCTTCTCTCTTGCGTCTCCCTCCCTCCCACCCTCCCTATCCCACCCCTCTAGATGGTCACAAAGCACCGAGTTGATCTCCCTGTGCTATGCGGCTGCTTCCCACTAGCTATCTATTTTACATTTGGTAGTGTATATATGTCCATGCCTCTCTCTCACTTTGTCACAGCTTACCCTTCCCCCTCCCCATATCCTCAAGTCCATTCTCTAGTAGGTCTGCGTCTTTATTCCCGTATTTGCCCCTAGATTCTTCATGACCATTTCTTTTTTTTCTTAGATTTTAAAAAATAGAATTAGTAAACAAAACTGTGTGTGACTGGTTGTTTAGATAATGAAATGAGGGTAACAGTTCATGGTATATGGGAAGTGCTTAGTATTGTTGATGTAAATAATAAACAATCTGTAATAAGATTAGAAGACTTTTTTTTGGAGCCAAACTGAACATTATAGCCTGGGAAACAGCCTCTCAGTAGCTGTGAGGGGACTCTCCAAAGAGGTAAAGGAGGGGCCAGGATATATGATTTTTTTTTTTTGGTTGGGAAATGCATACAGTCAATCATACATCTTTGTAAAAGATGACTGTCAATCACAAAGAACAGGTCTCTCAAGTTGATTTTAGTGTTTATCTATGGAAAGAGGCAAGAGTCTGGGGTCATTGAAATTCTTCCTTAGATGTGCATTTCACTATGTACGAGCCTGAAGATGAAAGCACAGGAAGCTTCATCCTGTTTTTCCCATCCTGAATTCCCTTCAGGGCACTGATGGTGGGAGACTGCCGGGGGGTGAGACTTGACCCTTCCTGTAACTGGATGGTGAACCACACTTCATGGTTAAAGCAGATGGACAATGTATGTGTGACAGGCCCGAAGGCAGGCTGTTCTAGCTAGCATCAAGTTCAAGCCAAATCATGTGTCATCCAGGAGGACCTCCCCATGCCTCAGGACGTGAACATTTCTTCCAGCAGTATCGTTTTTCCTTCTCCTTAGAGCTGAGGTCCTCATGTCTGTCCAGTGCTTTTCTAGGCACTGGTGGTACAGCCTAGGACAGGCAAGGTCTGTGTTCAGAGCGACTTGACGTTCACGTGGAAGAGAGAGAGAGAGAGAGAAATAAGCCACACAAACACAGAGCGGGAGGTGCTGTGAGGAGAAAACAGGACACGTGGCTAGATTAGACAGTCTTGAAGGAGGTGGAAGTCATGGTTCATGGTCTTGGCTGTCTGTCTTCTACAGGTGCTATTCATTTTGTGGCTGTCAGTGTTCTTTTTTTTTTTTTTTTTTTTTTTTTTTTTGCTGTACGCGGCCCTCTCACTGTTGTGGCCTAACCCGTTGCGGAGCACAGGCTCCGGACGCGCAGGCTCAGCGGCCATGGCTCACGGGCCCGGCTGCTCCGCGGCATGTGGGATCCTCCCGGACCGGGGCACGAACCCGTGTCCCCTGCATCGGCAGGCGGACTCTCAACCACTGCGCCACCACGGAAGCCCTGTGGAAACCTTGAGTGTTGGGCCAGATGACTTCTTCTCCTAGCGTCTTTGTAGATGATGGCTCCAGTGATAAGCTACTGTCTCACCTGATAGGCTGGGGTCGGTGTCAGCTGGAGGATTTCAAACTTTGCTTCTGGTCCCCACAGCTGCTGCCTGAACGTCCAGTAGATCTCCTGGGCAAACTTGAAAGCCATCAGGCCCACTCACCTGCTCGGTCTGTTGAAGGAACACTTATCCGTAAGGCAGATATGGGACGGGACCCTCCACATCTTTCAGCGCATGAAGCTGACTTCGCTATACGAGCAAATGAGAGCAAATGAATGGTGAGTGGGTCTGTGCGGGGGATAGCTTCCTGGTGCTCGTGGGAGCAGGAAGGTTGCTGCTGGATTTCTACGGGGTCCTTCCAAGTTGCTGGTCTCCCCCTAAGAAAGACTCTCCCTGCCGGGAATGAAAGTTTAAAAGTACGAAGGCTGTGAGAGCTTGGAGCTCTAGCCTCAGAGGGGATGGTGATCAAAAGCAAGAAGAGGGAATTGAAACATGCATACCTGGTTTTGTTCCAAGGCTGCTTTCAAAAATGCAAATTTGTGCCAATGCAGTGGTTGCACTAGGAGATGATTTGCTCACCACAGGAATTTCATGTTTGCTTATGCATGATTTTTTCCAAAGAGGTAAATGCAAAAGAAAAAACCTACAACGAGGGCTTCCCTGGTGGCGCAGTGGTTGAGAGTCCGCCTGCTGATGCAGAGGACGTGGGTTCGTGCCCCGGTCCGGGAAGATCCCACATGCCGCGGAGCGGCTGGGCCCGTGAGCCATGGCTGCTAAGCCTGCGCGTCCGGAGCCTGTGCTCCGCAACGGGAGAGGCCACAGCAGTGAGAGGCCCGCGTACCGCAAAAACAAGCAAAAAACCCACAACGAGACTGTACCCGGCTGTAGTATTCATTTATCTATTGTAATATTGTAGCATTGCAGTATTTATTGTACCAGTCATGTGTTTCATAGTTAGTTAGCAAGTATAAAACTGCACTACCATCTTAATTGTTTGTCTTTTTAAAATGTATCACGGATCCCATTTTCCATCTGGATTTTGCTTGCGACTTTACCTACTGCAGAGTTTGAGGAATGCATATGTCACTTTCTGGCAGACCTGGCTGCCTCTGAGACCTGTAGAAATTAATAACTTTTGCTGGTGCCTGTTACAAGGCAGGCACTAATCTTAATGCTTTCTGTGCATTGGTACTGACTTTTCACACTCTCATAAGAAGGGGGTTCTGTTATTCCTGTTTTACAGACAAGGAAACTGAGGCACAAAGCTCAAGTAAATTGCCCAAGGTCATAGAGGTGGGATGTGAACCCAGGCAGTGGGTCTCCACATCCTCTGTGCTTGACCATGTACTGCTTCTCTTGCCGTAGAATGAGAGCATGAGTTCAAGGAGTGGGATGGGAGTTGGCAACACGAAGTCTTCCCCATCAGAGCTTTGGGCATTGGAGGTTCTGAGTCACAGAAATTCAGGCTTCGAGCATCTTCTGGGCAGGACGAGGGGATGGGGACTCAATTTCCCTGCATCTTCAGTTCCGTCTTCCTCTCCTCCCCTCTCCCCATCATAAATCCCTTACATATGGTTGTCTGGAATAGGCAGGTGTTGAGCAGAGAGCCTGGGAATGGGATCTAGAATCCTTAAATCCCATTTGGCTATCCCGGAGAGAGACACTGGCACAGAGGAGAATGACATTAAAGGAAGAACTTCCCTCCTGGCCACTGGTCCTAACTGGCAATGTCATGTCCTGCTGGAGGCTGCATCACAGGAGCCCCTTTTCCCCAGTCCTTACCTGGTTCCCACCTGGCCTTCTAAAGGGGTGGGGCTTGCAGAAGGTACCTCCTAAGCAGGAGGAAGCCCTAGACCACACCCATCCCACAGCAATGTGGGAGATGACGTAAAGGAACGGTGGACAGGTCAGGATCACTGATATCCCCATCAGCTCCGTCTTCTAGGAAACATGGCACCGTGAGAGTTTCTGTGCTTGAATAGAGCTATGGCAGAGGGATTTGTGACTGAGTCTGTGAATGCACATGTTTATAGGCACAAGTGTGCCGTCTTTTAGGGACTATGGGTTTAAGAGTTCAGGTTTTAACAACGGAGCTGGATTCAAAGGCTGGTTCCACGTCACCAACTGTAACCCTGGACAGATTATGTACCACGGGGCCCCGTTCTCTCTTATTGAGAACAGCTGCACCTAACTGAGTTTCTAGGGTGAAAACTTACAAGGCATTGGGTGCAGTGTAGATTCTCAATCATTTGTTCATCTTTGGGACAGTTTTTCTCTTAACAGTATCACTTCCCTGGTGGTTTCCAGATCCTACATCATCACTGAGGATGACGCCAGACAGGCAGTATCAGAAGTGGGAGGGTCTTCAGCACCTCACTGTACACACCCTCCACCCCACCAGGACTAGTTCATCAGATCTGGGAGAAGGGGTGAACCTTTAGTTCAACAGGCTTCCATAGATGGCCAAACGGAAGTGAGAGCTGGGTTGTTTTTTTTCTTAAGAAATTAGATTTAAATTCCAGGCTCTTCATTTGGAACAGCCCAGCTCTTCTTTTTGTACTTTCTGATTTTTTTTTAAATTTTAATTTTATTGGAGTATAGTTTAGTTGATTTACAGTGTTTCAGGTGTACAGCAAAGCGATTCAGTTATACATATATTCGTTCTTTTTTAGCTACTTTTCCCACATAGGTTATCATAGAATACTGAGTAGATTTTCCTGTGCTATACAGTAGGTCCTTGTTGGTTATCTATTTTGTGTGTATGTCAATCCAAAACTCCTCAATTTATCCCTCCTCCCCAGTGTTCCCTCTCTTGGTAACCGTAAGTTTGTTTTTGATAACTGTAAGTCTGTTTCTGTTGTGTGGATAAGTTCATGTGTACCATTTTTAAAAACATTAGATTCCACATACGAGTGATATATGATACTTGTCTTTCTCCGTCTGACTTGCTTTACTTAGTATGGTCATCTCTAGTTGCATCCCTGTTGCTGCAGATGGTATTATTTCATTGTTTTCTGTGGCTGAGTGATACTCCATTGTTCATATATGTACCACATCTTCTTTATTCCTCTGTTGATGGACACTTAGGTTGCTTCCACAACCTGGCTATTGTAAATAGTGCTGCAGTGACCATTGGGGTGCATGTGTCTTTTTGGATTATGGTTTTCTCCAGATAATATGCCCAGGAGTGGGATTGCTGGGTCACATGGTGCATGGGGAGCCATGGAAGGGGTCCTTTTAGTTTTGGAGGAGAGGACTTTGTGAGTGGCTATGTGAAACACGTCAGGGGGCTGGGGCTAGACCATTCCTCGGTGCTTTTCTTCCGTGGCATTTTATTTCCACAACATTAGAGTGGCTTCTGTGTGCTGGCATTGCTGTGCGCACTTGGGGTACATCAGTGAACAAACACAGGTTGGCTACCGGTCTCCTCCTCCGGGGTGGGGAGACGGGTAATGGACGTGATGAATAAGTACATTATAGGGTGTGCTAGGAGGTGACAGATGCGGTGGAGAGTGGAGGGCAGGGCGGGTGGGGTCTGCTTAAGGTGTGTGCTTCAGGAATCAGGTGCGGTGTTGATCGGGACCATCAGGCACTACGGAGGCGCTAAGATTCGAGCAGAGACTCGGAAGGGAGGGAATGAGTCAAGTGGATATTGGGGTCGGGGGGAGAGCATTCCAGACAGGAGGCTGGCTGCATCCAAGGCCCCCAGGCAGGGATGGGCTTTTAATGTGTGCTGTGGTCTTTGCAAAGTAGCATGTTTCCAAAGTAGTTGGGTTGATGAGGCTTGAAGATAACGATTTTCAGTCTCTTCAATTCCAAGTCTGTCAGAGAAATGGTTGGTTCTACTAAGACCATCCATCATTATTAACTTTTTTTTTTTTTTTTTGCGGTACACGGGCCTCTCACCGTTGTGGCTTCTCCCGTTGCGGAGCACAGGCTCCGGATGCGCAGGCTCAGCAGCCACGGCTCACGGGCCCAGCCGCTCCGCGGCATGTGGGATCCTCCCGGACCGGGGCACGAACCCGTGTCCCCTGCATCGGCAGGTGGACTCTCAACCACTGCGCCACCAGGGAAGCCCCATTATTAACTTTTCTTTCAGTCGGGAAATCTCACTACCCCATCATCACTGTTTTATTTCAGAGATGGCACAGGTATGGGGACCCCAAGATCCAAACCAAGAAGAACCAGAGATGCTGGAAGAAGAAACAGGTTTGGCTCCTACTTTGTGATGATTACAGACAAATTGCTGGACGGAACATTCATTTTATGGGGTCCACATTGGCCACCTCCTTTGAAACTGTCTTCAATTTATAGTCTGCCAGAAACTTGCCAATCTGTTCTCCCGTGCTGCCTACTGAGGAATAGGTTACCATAAACTGGACATTTCCTCTGGGTCCCCTCCAAGGTCTGAGATACCAGTGTCTGTTTCTGGTCTTTGTGTTGCATTAATAGGTATATGTGTTTTTTTATTTTTATTTTTCCCACAATTTTTAAAGGCTGCACCCTATTTACAGTTATTACAAACTATCGGCTACATTCCCCGTGTTGCACACTACATCCTTGTAGCCTGTCTCACACACAATAGTTTGCACACCCCAGTCCCCCACCCTCTCTCCGAGCCCTCCCCGCTTCCCTTTCGCCACTGGCAACCCCTAGTTTGTTCTCTATATCTGTGAGCCTGCTGCTTTTTCGTTACTATCTCTAGTTTTTTTGCATTTTTTAGATGCCGCATGTAAGTGATATTGTATCGTATTTGTCTTTCTCTGTCTGACTTACTTCACTGAGCATGATACCCTCCAAGTCCATCCAAGTTGCTACAGTGGCAAAATTTCTTTCTTTTTAGGGCTGAGTAATCCATTGTGTATGTGTTCCACATCTTCCTTATCCATTCACCTGTCGATGGACACTGACGTTGCTTCCATAGTTTGGCTATTGTGAGTAATGTAGCTGTATTTTTTTTGTATGGGTGGCCCCGTGGAGATTTTTCACACGGACAAACTAATACCTACTGTGATGGAACAAGTTAAGGTGCATCAAAGAAATACATGCTGTACTTGTGGATAATCCAAAAAGAATCACAGAAAAATGCAAAACTTGCAATGAAAAGCATCGATCCTTTGCCCAACCCTGGACTTCTGTGGAATCAACCACAGCCTCTCTTGGCTACCACTTCAGCTGTTTATTTCTGTGTTCATAAGTGATGAACATATACTGCCGTTTCTTAGGTTTTCCATCAGTTATCTGCTGACTCATCATGGCAGGTAAGTATCTCTTCTCATTTATTCTCCAATAAAAGTTGGAGGAACAGGGGTTGAGTGTCATGTGGATATAAGTCAGTGCTGAGCCATGTAATTAATCAGGATTACATGCTATGTTCATTTTCTAGGGCTGCTGTAATAAACTAACACAGACTGGGTGCTTAAACAATAGAAGTTTATTTTTATTTTCTAAGTGCTGGAGAGAAAATGCCCAAAACCAGGGGGTCAGCAGGGCTGTGCTTCCTCCAGAAGCTTGGGGAGAGAATCGGTCCTTCGTCTTTCCAGCTTCCTGTGGCTGTTGGCATCCCTGGGGTTGCGGGAGCATCACTTCAATTCCCACTCTGTGGTCACATGGCCTCCTCTTTTGTCTCGGAATTCTCTCTGCCTCTCTTTTATGGAAATACATCTGATTGCATTGGGTGCAATCCAGGGTAACCTTCTCTTCTCAAGGTCCTTAATCACATCTTTTGTCACATAAGGTTCTGGGGATTCAGATGTGGATATATCTTTTGGGGGGGTCACTATTGAGCCCACTACACATGACTTTTGGGGGGAACCATTTTCTATTTTTTAAAAAAATTTATTTAGTTTATTGGGCTTCCCTGCTGGCGCAGTGGTTGAGAGTCCGCCTGCCGATGCAGGGGACACGGGTTCGTGTCCCGGTCCGGGAACATGCCGTGGAACGGCTGGGCCCGTGAGCCATGGCCGCTGAGCCTGCGCGTCCGGAGCCTGTGCTCCGCAATGGGAGAGGCCACAACAGTGAGAGGCCCGTATACTGCAAAAAAAAAAAAAAAGAAAAATATTATTTATTTTTGGCTGCGTTGGGTCTTCGTTGCTGTTCGTGGGCTCTATCTAGTTGCGGTGAGCGGGGGCTACTCTTTATTGCAGCGCATGGGCTTCTTATTGCAGTGGCTTCTCTTGTCACAGAGCACAGGCTCTAGGCACACAGGCTTCTGTAGTTGTGGTGCGTGGACTCAGTACTTGTGGCACTCGGGCACTAGATCGCAAGCTCAGTAGTTGTGGTGCACGGGCTTAGTTGCTCTGTGGCATGTGGAATCTTCCTGGACCAGGGCTTGCACCCATGTCCCCTGCATTGGCAGTCAGATTCTTAACCACTGCACCACCAGAGAAGCCCCCATTTTCTATTTTTGTTTGAGGTAATCATTGCTTTGTTTTGTTTTAACTTTCTATGCAACTACCATTACATCATCCCAAAGTTCTTTGGGAAGCATAACACCATCAAACATATCAAGGAATCAGTCGGCTCCCTTGTCATAATTTCTAGACCGTTTCCAGAAGCCGCATATCCTTCTCCATTCCATATCGGTTGCCACGTAGCTGCCATCCTGGGACTCCATTTAATCTTAAATTCCACTTTCTTTTTAAATTGAAGTATAGTTGATGTACAATGTTGTGTTAGTTTCAGTTATCCAGCACAGTGATTCACATATATATATATATATATATCCACTCCTCTGTTGATGGACATTTAGGTTGCTTCCATGTCTTGTCTATCATAAATAATGCTGCAGTGAACATTGGGGTGCATGTATCTCTTCAGATTATGGTTTTCTTCAGATACATGCCCAGGAATGGGCATATGGTAGCTCTATTTTGAGTTTTTTTTTTTTTTTTTTTTGCGATACGCAGACCTCTCACTGCTGTGGCCTCTCCCGCTGCAGAGCACAGGCTCCGGACGCGCAGGCTCAGCGGCCATGGCTCACGGGCCCAGCCGCTCCGCGACATGTGGGATCTTCCTGGACCGGGGCACGAACCCGTGTCCCCTGCATCGGCAGGCGGGCTCTCAACCACTGCGCCACCAGGGAAGCCCTATCTTGAGTGTTTTAAGGAACCTCCATACTGTTCTCCATAGTGGCTGCACAAATTTACATTCCCACCAACAGTGTAGGAGGGTTCCCTTTTCTCCACACCCTCTCCAGCATTTATTATTTATAGATTTTATAGATTTTTTGATGATGGCCATTCTGGCTGGTGTGAGGTGATAACTCGTTATAGTTTTGATTTGCATTGCTCTGATAATTAACAGTGTTGAGTATCCTTTCATGTGCCTTTTGGCCATCTCTTTTGCCTCCCTTCTGTTTCAGCTCACAGAAGAAGATACAGAGAGAAGATGAGGATGAAAATATTGGTCCTGTGGGACAGCACCCCTTGGCCTGATGACCATATATATCTCCACAACACGGTGGAGCACAGGAACGCAGAGAGCTGAGGAGACGACTGCATCCGAGCCGGCCTGGAGCCCAGCCACCGACAGTAGCATTGGAGGACCTGGCGGGTGTTGGGAGGACCACCCTGGCCATGAAGGTCATGCTACACTGGGCAGAGGGCATACTCTTTCAGCACCAGTTCTCCTGTGTCTTCTATATCAGCTGCCACAAGGTGGGAGAGACTGTGAACACCACCGTCTGGCCTGCTGGCCTGCTCTCCTGGGACTGGCCTGACTCTCAGCTCCCCATTGAAGAGTTCAGGAGTCATCCTGAGAGGCTCCTGTTTGCCATTGATGGCTTTGAAGAAATGACTGTGTCTTCCAACTTGTACGAAAGCCCGCCCTGTACAGACTGGTACCAGCAGCTCCCAGTGGCCAGAATCCTACTCCACTTGTTGAAGAAGGAGTTGGTTCCCACAGCTACCTTACTGATAACGACCAGAGACTGTGGTAATCCAGATCTTAAAAATTTGTTAGTGAATCCATGAAGCTTGGGGAGAGAATCGGTTGTCGTCTCGGGGTTCACAGAGGGAGACCGGGAGGAGTATTTCATCAAGTTCTTTGGTGACCTAGACAAAGCTAATAAAATCTTGAATTGGTTAAGAAAAATGGAAACTCTTTTTGATTCCTGCTCTGCCCCCCTGGTGTGCTGGACTGTGTGTTCCAGCCTGAAGTGGCAGACGGCAAGTAATCCTTTCTGGCTGGCCACACAGACCACCACCAGCATCTACGCCTATTTTTTCTGCAGCTTCTTTGCCACAGCAGAGGTGAGCTTGTCAGATCAGAGCTTGCCGGAACAGTGGAGAGCCTTGTGCTGTCTGGCTGCAGAGGGGATGTGGTTCTCAAACTTCACATTTGCAAAAGAGGTCATGGAACAAGGGCATCTGGAAGCCTCTTTTATTGATTCTCTCTTGAGGTTGAATATTCTTCAAAAGGTCAGTGACTGTGAAGAGTGCATTTCTTTCACTCACTGAGGTTTCCAGGCATTTTGGGGGGCCATGTTTTATGTGCTCTGGGGAACAAGAGGATCCCTTGGTGGTCCCTCAAAGCATCAAGAGATGAGGGTGTTCCTGAATGACGCCTTTGCTAACACAAACTTCTGCTGGCATCAGATGGCTCTTTTATCCTTTGGTCTTTTAAATACAGACCTAGCAAGAGAGCTAGAAGATACTTTACACTGTGAAATGTCTCCCAGGGTAATGGACGAATTATTAGACTGGGCAGAAGGGTTGGAGAAGCGTGATGCTGTCTCAGTCCACTTCGGATTCCTACAGTTCTTCCAGTGCTTATGTGAGACTCAGGACGAAAATTTTATAAGGCAGAATTTGAATCACCTCCTTGAAGCTGATCTCGACATTCATGGGTATCAGCGCCTCCAGGTTTCTTCCTTTTGCCTAAAGCACGGTCAAAAGTTACGTAAGCTGAGGCTCTCTGTCAGCGGTCCCATCCTTGAGACGAAATTAACTTCTGCCTTGGAAACTCTGGAGTAAGTAATGGAAAACCGTCCCTTCCCTAAGCTTCTGTCATCTTCACAGGCTCTGCCCAAGTTCTTCCGTGAAAAACTGGGGGTCTGTGGTTGTGTTATCAATGGTTTTGGTTGACCAGACATTCTAGATGAGCTCCGGTCTGTGAGAACATTTTCCTTTAGGTGTCATGGAGGATTCCCTGGGTACTCAGCTCATCTCCTTAGAGGTAGATTTTATATCTCAGGCACTGCATGTTGAAGGTGTGTGTGCCAGGCATTGTACTATAACACCTACTTGTGTCAAAATAATGCCCATAACTCAATGGAAGGGGATCTCTTATTCAGAGATGAGAAAACGGCAGAATAAAAGCACAATTTTCTTAGTCAATGTGACTATTAAGTAGCCCATCTCCCTTTCAGAGCTCCAGACCTTAAATAAAATGCTGTATGCCTCTCCTTTGAGCATACATTGGAGCCGGGGTGGGACCGGTGGTGTCAACAAAATCTTAAAGCTTGTTCTGATGAGTTTGTCCCTTTGTCCTCCTGGAAGAAGAAACTTAAAAATACTTGAGCCACTTTTGGTTCTTCTCCTACGACCTTATCCCATCACTGACACTTCTGGCTTCTGAGCTGGAAGGTAAGGAAACCTGACTGTTCTGTTACTTATTTCAGGTCCCGGGAATGTTTTCTAAATTCTTATCTTGAGACAGGAGCTGCTGTTCATGTCTCAGATCCTTTCCTGTTTAACCCTCAAATCTATAAGAAGCCCCAGTCCAATTTGGATTGAACAAGTTAAGATTTTGAATAGATGAATTTCTTTGTGTTCACCCACATTGGAGTATTAGTAAGATGCTTGGTTTGGGAGTCTGGGGTAATTAATGTCCAATACATATAGACTATCATTTGTCCTATTTGGAATCCGTAAAAGTTAAGTAGGGGACTTGATTCAGGTAGCATTCACTGTTGGGTCATGTAAGTGCCCTTTACTCTAAGTGATTTTCTAAGGATCATCCCACTTATTATGAGAATTAATGCCCAGACATCAGTCCTCACTTTATGCGTGATCACCCGAAGACTTAAGGAAGTTTAAGACCTTCCCTAAAGTTCCTAACAGATCTTCTGATGTTGGGTTACGTCCTACTTTTCTACAGCACAGCTTCTTACTGCTTTTTCTCCTCAGCGGTTTTAAACTCTGTATATCAGTATTAACTGGGGTGTTAAACACATGAAAGTACAGGCGTGTATACACAACACACACGCACACACATACAAGTACACTTGAGGTTGGAAACAACTACTTTAACCAGTTACAATTCTGGACTATGGAATAGAACTTTATATATCCTCCAGGTGCTTTCAGAATATATTCTTCGTTTTACTTCCCTCATCTCATAAAAAAATTTAATTTCTGACTGTATTGCTCTTTTATTGTTAACATTGAGAGCCTACTGCATAAGCGAAATTCTAAATAATTAGAATTCTAATAATTCTAAGATCTAAATATTTGCATGAATCTTCTTTAATCATCACAAAATCCTATGAGAGTTAATTTTTTTTTTTTTTTTTTGTAGTACGCGGGCCTCTCACTGTTGTGGCCTCTCCTATTGCAGAGCACAGGCTCCGGACGCGCAGGCTCAGCGGCCATGGCTCACGGGCTCAGCCGCTCCGCGGCATGTGGGATCTTCCCAGACCGGGGCACGAACCCGTGTCCCCTGCATCGGCAGGCAGACTCTCAACCACTGCGCCACCAGGGAAACCTGAGAGTTAATTTTACTAGGCACATTTTGGAGATAGAAAGGTGGAGCACAGAGATTAGATACTAAGAGGCAGAGCTCTGAATCTGTCTTAAGTCTATTTAACTTTAAGTCTGAACGCTTAGGGATTATACCTGTGGTCCGCCTCACTTACGTGGTTGCTTTCCTCCAAAAAGAATCGTTCAGGATTGTGGGAATAAAACACCTGGTGTTGTGCAAACTAGGCTTTTTTGGTTACACATTTTCATATTCCGAACTCCAGTGAGTCTCTTTTCTTAAGGTCTTCTCTTGCCTCCTGTAGATCATATTCTGGGTGTTGGTTGAGTTTTATTTACTCTCATCAGCCTTCTCTCTCTCCCTCACAAAGGACAGGGGTTGCCGATTTCAGGAAACATCAGTGGGAGGACATTTGCTCTGTGTTTTGCAATGGGAACATGAGAGAGCTGGACCTGAGTAACAGCAAGCGTAATACTTCATCTATGAAGGAACTGTTATAAGCTGAGAAGTCCAAGGTGCAAACTCCAAAAACTGACGTAAGTGTGAGACTCTCGTGGTTTGAAGAATGCAATAGGAGAATAACCCACTTTTTTTTTTTCCTTTTTGATGACAGCCGTGAGTTATCTATTGGCCAGAAAGTAAGCTAGGTACGCGGGAGAATAAAATAAAGGGACTTACATTCATGAAGCCACTAATTAGGCAAAGTAGATTGAAATTTAAGAAAAGGGCCATCTGCGGCGGCTGTAGGTGGCAAGTGGGTCAGAAGGGATTCGACCATTCTAGAGCACGTTGTTCTAGAGCCATTCACAACTCCTTGTCATGAATGTGGCGTTAGAATTCAGTTAGTATATGACATTCCCTTGTAAAGGGCATCCTTCATTTCTGCTTGGTGTATTTGAAGCTGAACCTTAAATAGTTTAGGTATCACAGCGGCAACTCAGATGGGGGGTTCTGGCATCACCTCTACAGAAAGTTGTACAGTGTGATTTTCTGAGAGGAAGTACCCACAAAACATAGAAGATGGAATATTTAGGGTACCACCGTGAAACTAAAAATGATGACTCAAAAAAATAATTCATCTCATGTTTTTAACTGAAAAAGGGCAATCTCTCTTGCACGAGAGATACATGTAGACAAACTACTTTTTCCTTAAGACCTTTAAGGTGGACTTGTTTTTGAGCCAAATACGAAGGAATAGAAAATGTCTAGGGCATGGTAGGGGCAGAGTGTTTGAGAAGAGCTAAAGGTATGTGGAGTCCATGAGACGTGCTCTGTGTCTTAAGGAAAGGTGAGTCATTTGTGGTACAGCATTTATTCATTCAATAGATATTTATTGAGCATCTGGTATCTGTTCTGAGGTTATAGCAGTGAACAGAACAGGTCATTCTTGCCTTCATGGAGCCTACACTGGGTTGGAGAAACAAACTTAAATAACCAGGATGGTATATGAGATGGTGACATCTCCCAAAAAAGAAGGAAATCAGTTCAGCAACTCAGAAAGGGTGGGAAAGAGGGAAGCTTTGCACTTTTAGATAGGGGAGGCCCCCTCTGCCTTCCCTATCTACCTGAAAGATATTTGAGTAAAGATCTGTACATTGGATATGAAGCATAATTTGGGATTGAAACTTAGTGGTCCTGTAGCATGCTGCAAGTAGAAACGACAGATTCTCAAATCTGGCCCAAAGATAGGGAAGAGTTAGAAGGTGGAGTTCGACCTTGAGGGAGAAGCCAGGGAAGAAATTAACTGATAAAGGACACAGCAAGTAGTACTTAGAGTGGAATTTGAGATGGAATTTGGTTAGATGTTCTGGAGCCTAGGACAACTAACTCTATCCTACTCTTCCTCCACCTTTCTCAAGGTCATGCCTCAAGGTCTAAAAATCAGATGCAGGCACTGATTCAACGATTTAAGAGCAGAAGAGTTGACGATGTTTTTCCTCACACTTCTGTGTGTTGAGTGAACCAGATCAAATACACGGGTGGCAGGCTTAAACAGCCTTTGATGTCCTTTTCCTTTCTCTCTCCCCCTCTCCCCCTCTGCCCCTCTCCCCCTCTCCCCCTCTCCCCCTCTCCCCCTCTGCCCCTCTCCCCCTCTCTCTCTCTCTCTCCCTCTCCCCCTCTCCCCCTCTCCTCCCCTCCCCTCTTTCTTCCTTCCTTCCTTCCTTCCTTCCTTCCTTCCTTTCTTCTATTTTCATTCTATAACTTAGTTCTCAAGATAAGGAGAAACAAGTTCAAGAAAAAAACGAGAGAGTTGTTCTCACCAGTCCTCTCTGGGTTGGTGTGGGATGGGTGGTCACCTCCCTAGAAGAGTGTCGGTAGTCCCAGGACATCTTACATTAGATCTGGGGAGGAGTGGGGAGAAGATGGATTCCTGACTTCATACATCCAACTGAGCTTAGTGATCATATTTGACATTGCCTTTTTAACATTTTAGTACCATGACTCAAATCAATGTTTGGACTCCTCTTATGTTTTTTTGTTTTAAAAAATTAATTAAATTTATTTTTGGCCGCTTTGGGTCTTCGTTGCTGCATGTGGGCTTTCTCTAGTTGTGGCGAGCAGGGGCTATTCTTTGTTGTGGTGTGTGGGCTTCTCATTGCGGTGACTTCTCTTGTTGCAGAGCACGGGCTCTAGAGCGCAGGCTCAGTAGTTGTGGTGCACAGGCTTAGTTGCTCCGCAGCATGTGGGATCTTCCTGGACCAGAGCTCAAACCCGTGTCCCCTGCATTGGCAGGTGGATTCTTAACCACTGCGCCACCAGGGAAGTCCCTCCTCTTATGTCTTGTACATCATCCTTGAGGTTGTGTACGTGTGTGTTAGAAAGGAAAGATGAGGAAGCAGGCTTCTCTCCCCAAACTTTCTCACTGCCTCTCTTCCTCAGGTGCAAGTCGGTGTCTCCTGTGAAGATTCTGAAGGAGCTTGTCATCGTGCTTCATGGTAACCACAAGCTGACCCACCTGGATCTGAGCTCTAACAACCTAGGAATTACTGTGTCCAAGATGATTTTTAGAACTTTGAGGCACTTAGCCTGCAACCTCAAGTATCTGTGGTAAGTCTTTGCTCTTCCAGATCTGTCCCCAAGATCACGCGTAGGTTTGATGAGTCATTGGGAGGACAGGAGTCAACACTGCAGGAAAAGAATACAGAGAAAGACTAGCAAAGGGGGACAAAAATGCATCGGTGTAGAGCAGTTGTTCTCAAATTTTAACGTATATCAGAATCACTCAAGGGCTCATGTTAAAACACAGGTTCCTGGAATCCACCCCCAGGACCCAGCAGGTCTATTGAGGGGCCTGATAACTAGCATTTCTAATAGACTCTGAGGTGATGCCGGACTGTGGACCACACTTTGAGTAGCACTGACTTGAAAGGGCGTAGCCGTCTTGTCTTTGAAGGGATGAGACACGGGGAGAAATCAGCTCTTGTTCATGGAGCAAGGGGGTCTCTAAACAAAGACCACTCTTCCCAGGAGTAACTGCCTACCCTGGGGCCTCTTTGATAGGTTGGAATCGTGTGGCCTCACCCCTAGGGTTTGTCATCAGCTCTTTGTGGAACTCAGCAAGAACTCAAGTCTGAAATGCCTCAGCCTGGGGGACAATGATCTCTCTCACGTTGAGCTGAAAAGACTGCAGGGGCCCATTGGGATGTCCAAGTGCTCCCTGAAGCAGCTGTCGTAAGTCCTCCTGCTTTTTCAAAAATACTTTCTTTGCGAGTTTGAGTGGCAGTGTGGGGTTGGCAGTGGGACTGTGTTTCGGGAGCCTTGGGGATCCCCCTGTTGGTCCCGCATCCCGCTGACACGGTTCTTGTCATCTTCATCCTTCTCACCGTTCTCCTTAGGGCTCCATCTCAGCCAGCTTTGCCTTCACCTTGGTCTTGGGCACCTTGACCATCAGCTTCTTTTGTACAACCTCCTTAGGCTTCTGCCAGCCTCCTCCAAACACAGTGGTTTTCAGCGAGGGCCAGTTTTGTCCCCACTGGGCACATTAGGCAGTGTCTGGACACACGCTTGTCTTTCAGCTTTGGGAAGGGGAGGACGCTCCTGGCACCTAGTGGGTAATCTCGTGCTCCTGGCACTGACCAGGTGTGATCAGTATCCTACGATGTACTGGAGGGCCCCCTGCAGTCAAGAATGATCTGCCCTAAAGGTCAGTAGGAATGAGAATGAGAAATCTTACCTTTACCCACATTATTCTCCTCCATGAAAATTATGTTCCTTATCTAGTTTAACTTTTCCATGATTTTGGGTCCCAGATGTATGGCCCAAGGGACTGAGAGTTTGAGAAGGAGATAGGAAACCGGGCATAGCTGGGGCTCACCTTGCATCTTCACCTCCCACAGCCTGGAGAAATGCAGCCTGTTGGCGGCCCACTGTCAGGACCTGGCCTTGCTTCTCATCAGCACCCAGGGAATGACTCGACTGTGCCTGGGAATTAATCAGCTCCAGGATGATGACGTGAGGCTGCTGTGTGCTTCCCTGCCTCACCCCGAGTGTGTCTGAGAGAGACTGGTGTAAGTTCCTCCTCATTCGGTGTCTGGAAATGACCCTCCGTGGGGTTAGGCGTTGAAGAAGACAGTGGCTCCTTCCTTCGGGATCCAGTTATGTCGTTGAAAACTAACGTTCATGGAGCACTTACTCAATGTGCTAGTCATTGCTCTAAACACAGATTCTGAGTAGCACCCCCAAATCTGTTGAATCAGTCTCTGGAGATGGTGACAAGAAATTCAGTTTTAACAGGGACTCCAGGAAATTTTTAAAAGATACTTATTTATTTATTTGGCTGTGCCAGGTCTTAGTTGCGGCATGTGGGATCTTCACTGCAGCATGCGGGATCTTTAGTTGTGGCATGTGGGATCTTTTTTTTTCTTTTAATTAATTTTTATTGGGGTATAGCTGCTTTACAACGTTGCGTTAGCTTCTACTGCACAGCAAAATGAATCGGTCGTGCATATACATATATCCCCTCCACTTCGGACACTACAGTGCATTAAGTAGGGTTCCCTGTGCTATACAGTGTGTTCCCATCAGTTGTCTATTCTATGCATAGTATCAATAGTGTACAGGCGTCAATCCCAATCTCCCAATTCCTCCCACCCCAGCCCTTTCCCCCTTCATATCCATACATTTGTTTTTTACATCTGTCTCTGTATTTCTGCTTGGCAATTAAGGTCATCTATACCATTTTTCTACATTCTACATATATGCGTTAATATACGATATTTTTCTCTTTCTGACTGACTTCACTCTGTATGACAGTCTCTGGGTCCATCCACCTCACTACAAATAACTCAACTTCGTTTCTTTTAATGGCTGAGTAATATTCCATTGTATATATGTGCCACATCTTCTTTATCCATTCATCTGATGATGGACACTTAGGTTGTTTCCATCTCCAGGCTATTGTAAATAGAGCTGCAATGAACATTTTGGTACATGATTCTTTTTGAATTACGGTTTCTCAGGGTATATGCCCAGCAGTGGGATTGCTGGGTCATATGGCAGTTCTATTTTTAGATTTGTAAGGAACCTCCATACTGTTCTCCATAGTGGCTGTATCAATTTACATTCGTACCAACCGTGCAATAGGGTTCCCTTTTCTATGCAACCTCTCCAGCATTTATTGTTTGTAGATTTTTTTTTTTTTTTTTTTTTTTTTTTGCGGTATGTGGGCCTCTCACTGTTGTGGCCTCTCCCGTTGCGGAGCACAGGCTCCGGACGCGCAGGCTCAGTGGCCATGGCTCACGGGCCCAGCCGCTCCGCGGCATGTGGGATCCTCCCAGACCGGGGCACGAACCCGTGTCCCCTGCATCGGCAGGCGGACTCTCAACCACTGCACCACCAGGGAAGCCCTGTTTGTAGATTTTTTGATGATGGCCATTCTGACTGGTGTGAGATGATATCTCATTGTAGTTTTTTTTTTTTTTTTTTTCTTTTTTTGCGGTTGGCGGGCCTCTCACTGTTGTGGCCTCTCCCGTTGCGGAGCACGGGCTCCAGAGGCGCAGGCTCAGCGGCCACGGCTCACGAGCCTAGCCGCTCCGCGGCATGTGGGATCTTCCCGGATCGGGGCACGAACCCGTGTGCCTTGCATCGGCAGGCAAACTCTCAAACACCGCACCACCAGGGAAGCCCTCATTGTAGTTTTGATTTGCATTTCTCTAATGATTAATGATGTTGAGCATTCTTTCATGTGTTTGTTGGCAGTCTGTATATCTTCTTTGGAGAAATGTCTGTTTAGGTCTTCTGCCCATTTTTGAATTGGGTTGTTTGTTTTTTTGATATTGAGCTGCATGAGCTGCTTGTAAATTTTGGAGATTAATCCTTTGTCAGTTGCTTCATTTGCAAATATTTTCTCCCATTCTGAGGGTTGTCTTTTGGTCTTGTTTATGGTTTCCTTTGCTGTGCAAAAGCTTTGAAGTTTCATAAGGTCCCATTTGTTTATTTTTGTTTTTATTTCCATGTCTCTAGGAGGTGGGTCAAAAAGGATTTTGCTGTGATTTATGTCATAGAATGTTCTGCGTATGTTTTCCTCTAAGAGTTTGATAGTTTCTGGCCTTACATTTAGGTCTTTAATCCATTTTGAGCTTATTTTTGTGTATGGTGTTAGGGAGTGATCTAACCTCATACTTTTACATGTACCTATCCAGTTTTCCTAGCACCACTTACTGAAGAGGCTGTCCTTTCTCCACTGTATATTCCTGCCTCCTTTATCAAAGTTAGGGTGACCATATGTGCGTGGGTTTATCTCTGGGCTTTCTATCCTGTTCCATTGATCTATCTTTCTGTTTTTGTGCCAGTACCATACTGTCTTGATTACTGTAGCTTTGTAGTATAGTCTGAAGCCAGGGAGCCTGATTCCTCCAGCTCCGTTTTTCGTTCTCAAGATTACTTTGGCTATTCGGGGTCTTTTGTGTTTCCATACAAATTGTGAAATTTTTTGTCCTAGTTCTGTGAAAAATGCCAGTGGTAGTTTGATAGGGATTGCATTGAATCAGTAGATTGCTTTGGGTAGTAGAGTCATTTTCAAAATGTTGATTCTTCCAATCCAAGAACATGATATATCTCTCCATCTATTTGTATCATCTTTAATTTCTTTCATCAGTGTCTTATACTTTTCTGGATACAGGTCTTTTGTCTCCTTAGGTAGGTTTAATCCTAGATATTTTATTCTTTTTGTTGCAGTAGTAAATGGGAGTGTTTTCTTAATTTCACTTTCAGATTCTTCATCATTAGTGTATAGGAATGGCAGAGATTTCTGTGCATTAATTTTGTATCCTGCTACTTTACCAGATTCATTGATTAGCTCTAGTAGTTTTCTGGTAGCATCTTTAGGATTCTCTATGTAGAGTATCATGTCATCTGCAAACAGTGACAGCTTTATTTCTTCTTTTCCGATTTGGATTCCTTTTCTTTTCTTTTCTTCTCTGATTGCTGTGGCTAAAACTTCCAAAACTATGTGGAATAACAGTGGTGAGAGTGGGCAACCTTGTCTTATTCCTGATCTTAGTGGAAATGCTTTCAGTTTTTCACCATTGAGGACGATGTTGGCTGTGGATTTGTCATATACGGCCTTTATTATGTTGAGGAAAGTTCCCTCTGCCTACTTTCTGCAGGGTTTTTATCATAAATGGGTGTTGAATTTTGTCAAAAGCTTTCTCTGCATCTATTGAGATGATCATGTGGTTTTTCTCCTTCAGTTTGTTAATATGGTTTATCACATTGATTGATTTGCGTATATTGAAGAATCCTTGCATTCCTGGAATAAACCCCACTTGATCATGGTGTATGATCCTTTTAATGTGCTGTTGGATTCTGTTTGCTAGTATTTTGTTGAGGATTTTTGCATCTATGTTCATCAGTGATATTGGCCTGTAGTTTTCTTTCTTTGTGACATCCTTATCTGGTTTTGGTATCAAGGTGATGGTGGCCTTGTAGAATGAGTTTGGGAGTGTTCCTCCCTCTGCTATATTTTGGAAGAGTTTGAGAAGGATAGGTGTTAGCTCTTCTCTAAATGTTTGATAGAATTTGCCTGTGAAGCCATCTGGTTCTGGGCTTTTGTTTGTTGGAAGATTTTTAATCACAGTTTCAGTTTCAGTGCTTGTGATTGGTCTGTTCATGTTTTCTATTTCTTCCTGATTCAGTCTTGGCAGGTTGTGCATTTCTAAGAATTTGTCCATTTCTTCCGGGTTGTCCATTTTATTGGCATAGAGTTGCTTGTAGTAGTCTCTCATGATCTTTTGTATTTCTGCAGTGTCAGTTGTTACTTCTCCTTTTTCATTTCTAATTCTATTGATTTGAGTCTTCTCCCTTTTCTCTTGATGAGTCTGGCTAATGGTTTATCAATTTTGTTTATCTTCTCAAAGAACCAGCTTTTAGTTTTATTGATCTTTGCTATCGTTTCCTTCATTTCTTTTTCATTTATTTCTGATCTGATTTTTATGATTTCTTTCCTTCTGTTAACTTTGGGGTTTTTTTGTTCTTCTTTCTCTAATTGCTTTAGGTGCAAGGTTAGGTTGTTTATTTGAGATGTTTCTTGTTTCTTGAGGTACACTTGTATAACTATAAACTTCCCTCTTAGAACTGCTTTTGCTGCATCCCATAGGTTTGGGGTCGTCGTGTCTCCATTGTCATTTGTTTCTAGGTATTTTTTGATTTCCTCTTTGATTGCTTCAGTGATCACTTCGTTATTTAGTAGCATATTGTTTAGCCTCCATGTGTTTGTAATTTTTACAGATCTTTTCCTGTAATTGATATCTAGTCTCATAGCGTTGTGGTCAGAAAAGATACTTAATAGAATTTCAATTTTCTTAAATTTACCAAGGCTTGATTTGTGACCCAAGATATGATCTATCCTGGAGAATGTTCCATGAGCACTTGAGAAAAATGTGTATTCTGTTGTTTTTGGATGGAATGTCCTATAAATATCAATTAAGTCCATGTTGTTTAATGTATCATTTAAAGCTTGTGTTTCCTTATTTATTTTCATTTTGGATGATCTGTCCATTGGTGAAAGTGGGGTGTTAAAGTCCCCTACTATGAATGTGTTACTGTCGATTTCCCCTTTTATGGCTGTTAGTATTTGCCTTATGTATTGAGGTGCTCCTATGTTGGGTGCATAAATATTTACAATTGTTATATCTTCTTCTTGAATCGATCCCTTGATCATTATGTAGTGTCCTTCTTTGTCTCTTCTACTAGTCTTTATTTTAAAGTCTATTTTGTCTGATATGAGAATTGCTACTCCAGCTTTCTTTTGGTTTCCATTTGCATGGAATATCTTTTTCCATCCCCTTACTTTTCAGTCTGTATGTGTCTCTAGGTCTGAAGTGGGTCTCTTGTAGACGGCATATATATGGGTCTTGTTTTTGTATCCATTCATCCAGTCTTTGTCTTTTGGTTGGAGCATTTAGTCCATTTACATTTAAGGTAATTATCGATATGTATGTTCCTATTCCCATTTTCTTAATTGTTTTGGGTTTGTTATTGTACGTCTTTTCCTTCTCTTGTGTTTCTTGCCTAGAGAAGTTCCTTTAGCATTTGTTGTAGAGCTGGTTTGGTGGTGCTGAACTCTCTCAGCTTTTGCTTGTCTTAAATGTTTAAATTTCTCCATCAAATCTGAATGAGATCCTTGCTGGGTAGAGTAATCTTGGTTGCAGGTTTTTCTCCTTCATCACTTTTTTTTTTTTTTTTTTTTTTTTTGCGGTATGTGGGCCTCTCACTGTTGTGGCCTCTCCCATTGTGGAGCACAGGCTCCGGACGTGCAGGCTCAATGGCCATGGCTCACGGGCCCAGCCGCTCCGTGGCATGTGGGATCCTCCCGGACCAGGGCATGAATCCGTGTCCCTTGCTTCGGCAGGCGGACTCTCAACCACGGTGCCGCCAGGGAAGCCCCATCCTTCATCACTTTAAATATGTCCTGCCAGTCCCTTCTGGCTTGCAGAGTTTCTGCTGAAAGATCAGCTGTTAACCTTATGGGGATTCCCTTGTGTGTTATTTGTTGTTTTTCCCTTGCTGCTTTTTAAAAAATTAATTAATTAATTAATTAATTTTTGGCTGTGTTGGGTCTTCGTTTCTGTGCGAGGGCTTTCTCTAGTTGCGGCGAGCGGGGGCCACTCTTCATCGTGGTGCACAGGCCTCTCACTGTCATGGCCTCTCTTGTTGCGGAGCCCAGGCTCCAGACGTGCAGGCTCAGTAATTGTAGCTCACGGGCCTAGTTGCTCCGCGGCATGTGGGATCTTCCCAGACCAGGGCTCGAACCCGTGTCCCCTGCATTGGCAGGCAGATCCTCAACCACTGTGCCACCAGGGAAGCCCCCCTTGCTGCTTTTAATATGTTTTCTTTGTATTTAATTTTTGACAGTTTGATTAATATGTATCTTGGCGTATTTCTCCTTGGATTTATCCTGTATGGGACTCTCTGTGCTTCCTGGACTTGATTAACTATTTCCTTTCCCATATTAGGGAAGTTTTCAATTATAATCTCTTCAAATATTTTCTCAGTCCCTTTTTCTCTTCTTCTTCTGGAACCCCTATAATTCGAATGTTGGTGCATTTAATGTTGTCCCAGACGTCTCCAAGACTGTCCTCAGTTCTTTTTATTCTTTTTTCTTTATTCTGCTCTGCAGTAGTTATTTCCACTATTTTATCTTCCAGGTCACTTATCTGTTCTTCTGCCTCAGTTATTCTGCTATTGATCCCATCTAGAGTATTTTTCATTTCATTTACTGTGTTGTTCATCATTGTTTGTTTCATCTTTAGTTCTTCTAGGTCCTTGTTAAATGTTTCTTGCATTTTGTCTATTCTATATCCAAAATTTTGGATCATCCTTACTATCATTATTCTGAATTCTTTTTCAGGTAGACTGCCTATTTCCTCTTCATTTGTTAGGTCTGGTGGGTTTTTATCCACTCCTTCATCTGCTGTCTGTTTTTCTGTCTTCTCATTTTGCTTATCTTACTGTGTTTGGGGGTCTCCTTTTTGCAGGCTGCAGGTTCGTAGTTCCTGTTGTTTTTGGTGTTGTCCCCAGTGGCTAAAGTTGGTTCAGTGGGTTGTGTAGGCTTCCTGGTGGAGCGGACTAGTGCCTGTGTTCCGGTGGATGAGGCTGGATCTTGTCTTTCTGGTGGGCAGGTCCACGTCTGGTGGTATGTTTTGGGGTGTCTGTGGACTTATTATGATTTTAGGCAGCCTCTCTGCTAATGGGTGGGGTTGTGTTCCTGTCTTGTTAGTTGTTTGACATAGGGTGTCCAGCACTGTAGCTTGCTGGTCGTTGAGTGAAGCAGAGTGCTGGTGTTGAGATGGAGATCTCTGGGAGATTTTCGCCGTTTGATGTTATGTGGAGCTGGGAGGTCTCTTATAGACAGTGTCCTGAAGTTGGCTCTCCCACCTCAGAGGCACAGCAGTGACTCCTGGCTGAGCACAAGAGCCTTTCATCACATGGCTCAGAATAAAAGGGAGAAAAAGTAGAAAGAAAGAATTAGTAGAAGTAGAAAGAAAGAAAGGAGGGAAGGAGGGAAGGAAGGAAAAATAGAAAGAAAGAAGATAAAGTAAAATAAAGTAAGATAAAATATAATAAAGTTATTAAAATAAAAAATAATTATTAAGAAAAAAATTTAAAAAAAAAGGGACGGATAGAACCCTAGGAGAAATGGTGGAAGCAAAGCTATACAGACAAAATCTCACACAGAAGCATACACATACACACTCACAAAAAGAGGAAAAGGGAAAAAATCATACATCTTGCTCTCGAAGCCCACCTCCTCAATTTGGGATGATTCGTTATCTATTCATGTATTCTACAGATGCAGGTACATCAGGTTGATTGTGGAGCTTTAATCCGCTGCTCCTGAGGCTGCGGGGAGAGATTTCCCTTTCTCTTCTTTGTTCGCACAGCTCCCGGGGCTCAGCTTTGGATTTGGCCCCGCTTCTGCGTGTAGGTCGCTGGAGGGCGTCTGTTTTTCGCTCAGACAGGACGGGGTTAAAGGAGCCGCTGACTGGGGGCTGTGGCTCACTCAGGCCTGGGGGGAAGGAGGGGTACGGAGTGCGGGCCGAGCCTGCGGCGCAGAGGCCAGCGTGACGTTGCACCAGCCTGAGGTGCGCCGTGCGTTCTCCCGGGGAAGTTGTCCCTGGATCCCGGGACCCTGGCAGTGGCGGGCTGCACAGGCTCCCCGGAAGGAGGGTGTGGATGGTGACCTGTGCTCGCACATAGGCCCTTTGGTGGCGGCAGCAGCAGCCTTAGCGTCTCATGCCCGTCTCTGGGGTCCGCGCTGATACCCGCGGCTCGCGCCCATCTCTGGAGCTCCTTTAAGCAGTGCTCTTAATCCCCTCTCCTCGCGCACCAGGAAACAAAGAGGGAAGAAAAAGTCTCTTGCCTCTTAGGCTGGTCCAGACTTTTCCCCGGACTCCCTCCCGGCTAGCCGTGGTGCACTAACGCCCTGCAGGCTGTGCTCACGCCGCCAGCCCCAGTCCTCTCCCTGCGCTCCGACTGAAGCCCGAGACTCAGCTCGCAGCCCCGCCTGCCCCGGCGGGTGAGCAGACAAGCCTCTCGGGCTGGTGAGTGCCGGTTGGCACCGATCCTCTGTGTGGGAGTCTCTCTGCTTTGTCCTCCACACCCCTGTTGCTGTGCTCTCCTCCATGGCTCCGAAGCTCCCCCCACTCTGCCACCCGCAGTCTCTGCCCGAGAAGGGGCTCCTAGCATGTGGAAACCTTTTCTCCTTCACAGCTCCCTCCCACTGGTGCAGGTCCCGTCCCTATCCTTTTGTCTCTGTTTATTCTTTTTTTCTTTTGCCCTACCCAGGTACGTGGGGAGTTTCTTGCCTTTTGGGAGGTCTGAGGTCTTCCGCCAGCGTTCAGTAGGTGTTCCGTAGGAGTTGTTCCACGTGTAGATGTATTTCTGGTGTATCTGTGGGGAGGAAGGTGATCTCCGCGTCTTACTCTTCTGCCATCTTCCGCTCGTCCCCCGATCCCAAGTTTTGATCTAAGGACAGCCAAAGAAGATCTGGTTAACCTCTTGACAACCTCTTAGGAGGCACAGCACATCTGGAATATGATGTTCAGTATCTTTCAGAAGATCCATCGTAAAGATCTCTGTGAGGTCAACACCAGATGAAACCATGAGTCATGGGTAAGGCTGGGGGCAGTTTCTAGGAAGCCTTATGATTTTGATAAACTAAGAGCCAGCCTTCAGATCTGGAAGCCATAAGAAGACCAGTGATAGACTAGATGTGAGTCTTGTCCTGTCTTGGGACTTTCTGATTCTACTCAATTTTCTTCCATCCTTCTGTTAGGAAAGCAGCCAGCCAAAGGATTAGACCCAGCCAAAGAAAGTGCTCAAGCTAATGTAGATTCCAAGAATGACACTTTGCCATAGAACTGTAAGATCCGGCCAAAGAGATCCGTGGACGTGTGTGCAAAGGTTATGGAGAATTAACATACTAAGTACTCTGCTAAGTATATCGTGTTCATTGGCTCATTAAGATGATTGACAGACATCTCTGAGATAGATGTAATTACTCCAACTGAAAGAAATGTAGTATCTGAGACGTTAAGAGAAATTACCAAGATCATGAGTCTAGTCCAAAGTCGCTTAGGTAGCAGAGCGAAGACGCTAAGCTAAATGTAGCCAAGTCTAAATGCTAAGATCTTCTCTCATATCTTTTCCATCCCTTGTATGTTCTCCATCCATCTAGAAAGACTCAAATATGTACAGGGACCATCAATCCAGGAAATACAAATGTGCAAAGTAGTTGCCAGTTGTAGACGAAATGTGTATTGAGGTTCACTACGATTCCTCAGCTCATGTTACCTTCCAGACAGTTACAACTTGTCTTATGGGGAAAAGATGTCAGTTTGTCTCCAGTCCTAGCCAAAAATAGATTATAGGGTATCCGTATTAAACTGTTGCTGATTTTTTATGTTAATGAGGTCCCAGTGTTTCCAGATCTTCTGATGCGAGAAGAGAAGTCCGGGATCCGGAATGTTTGTATCTTTCAACTCTTAACTGTTGAAAAATATTTCAAATGAAAAGAACATGGCTTATACTTCAAGGAAAACCATCTTATGGGACAGGTCTTTGTTTAGTGATGCTTGCTTTAAACCTCTGGCATGAAATGAGAGGGTACTGGGGCGGGCAGGGGGGGGTGTGTGTGTGTGTGTCTGTGGCTATGCAGTAGGACCTGGTAGGCGATAGAGAAACTTGGCTAGGACATCTCACACACCCACCTTTTTTGAAACCTGAAAATCGCTTTTTTTGGAGTTATAATTAACACACAATATTATGTTAGTTTCAGGTGTATGACGTAGTGATTCAATATTTTTATACATTATAAAACAATCACCGCAGTAAATCCAGTTACTATCCGTCACCATTCAAAGTTGTTACAATATTATTGACTATATTCCTCGTGTGCATTACATCCCTCTGACTTATTTATTGTATAGCTGGAAGTTTGTACCTCTTAATCTATTTAACCTGTTTTGTTCAGCTCTCCCAGCCCCCTCCCCCTCTGTGTACCAGTTTGTTTTCTGTATCTATCTGCTTTTCAGATCTGCTCCCTGAAGATGTGTTTATAGTCAGAAAATATAAATCTAATAAATAGCAAAGCATATAAAGAGAATACAAAAAATTAGATAAAGTCACCTGAAATTATCCCACCCTGAGCTATATCCAGTAGCTTATAATAGCCGTATCCTTCAGGAATAGCCATATCCTTCAGCCGTATCCTTTCTTTTTTTAAATTTATTTTAATTTATTTATTTAGGCTGCTTTGGGTTTTCGTTGCTGTGCACGGGCTTTCTCTAGTGGTGACGAGCGGGAGCAACTGTTCGTTGCGGTGCACGGGCTTCTTGTTGTGGTGCTTCTCTTGTTACAGAGCACAGGCTCTAGGCACATGGGCTTCCCTAGCTGTGGAACGTGGGCTCAGTAGTTGTGGCACATGGGCTCTAGAGCACAGGCTCAGTAGTTGCGGTGCATGGGCTTAGTTGCTCCGCAGCATGTGGGATCTTCCAGGATCAGGGCTCGAACCCTTGTCCCCTGCATTGGCAGGCAGATTCTTAACTACTGCTCCAACAGGGAAGCCCCCTTCAGGAACTTTCTAAGCAGGTAGGCAGATACAAATGTACCCAAACGGAGTCATACTATACATTTCATTTTTTAAAATTTTATTCATTTATTTTTGCTGCATTGGGTCTTTGTTGCTGTGCGTGGGCTTTCTCTAGTTGTGGCGAGCGGGGACTACTCCTCATTGCGGTGCGCGGGCTTCTCACTGTGGTGGCTTCTCTTGTTGCAGAGCACAGGCTCTAGGCCCACAGGCTTCAGTAGTTGTGGCTCACGGGTTCTAGAGCACAGGCTCAGTAGTTGTGGCACACAGGCTTAGTTGCTCCGCAGCATGTGGGATCTTCCCAGACCAGGGCTCGAACCCTTGTCCCCTGCATTGGCAGGCGGATTCTTAACCACTCTGCCACCAGGGAAGCCCCTACATTTAATTTTTGAGCCACTTTTTACCACCAAGCTTCATAAACCTTTTCAAATCAGGTTAAAAGCATATTAAATCTTCCCAGTTCTGGGTCTCCCTCCCAAGAGGTAACAATTTACCAGTTTTCATAGGTGTCCTTCCAAAGTTTGTACAATGAACTCACATCAGTATATTTAGACAGGAGAGTAAGTTTAACAGGAGTAGTGAAGCTCTCATATATGTAAAAAGCTTCAAGTAGTAAGTTCTGTTAGAGAACCTGCCTTTTCCCTGTCAGGGAACTATATCTACCCCGCTGTCTAACAGCTAACTTCTCCTGTTCTCGTGGGAAGAGTCCATTGTTTACCTTTGTAATTTGTTCGGGTCAGTCCACTCCATTCCCCTATGGGTGAGGTCACAAGGCCACTGAGGCGTGGATAGTGACAACCCACTGCCTCAAAAACTGACGCTGTGTACCAGCTACTTCCCGTAGAGGGACAGCAGTGGGAAGATGAACAAAATGTGAGAATATCCCTCCTCACCTATTCTTAGGACCTCCCTTGGTTAAGGGCATAAACGCTTGAGTCCTCTAGACCAACCTTCAAACCCCAATCATGTTTACTAAAGAGGTAACTTTGGGAGGGCTCTTTTTTTTTAAAGAACATCTTTATTGAGGTGTAATTGATACACAGAAATCTGCACGTATTTAAGGTACACAGTCTGAACTTGGACACAGAAACCTGTGAAACCACCACCACAATAAAGCCAATAAATACACTCATCGCCTCCCAAAGCTTCCTTGGGCTTCTCTTTTTTTTGTGGTAGGAACATTTAACATAAATCTGCCCACTTAAATTTTTAAATGCATAATGTGGTATTGTTGACTATGAACAGTATACTGTACAGCAGATCTCTAGAATGTACTTATCGTTTAAAAAATTAATTAATTTATGGCTGCATTGGGTCTTCGTTGCTGCACGCAGGCTCAGTAGTTGTGGCTCACAGGCTCTAGAGCGCAGGCTTAGTAGTTGTGGCGCATGGGCTTAGTTGCTCCGCGGCATGTGGGATCTTCCTGGACCAGGGCTCGAACCCGTGTCCCCTGCACTGGTAGGCGGATTCTTAACCGCTGCGCCACCAGGGAAGACCCTAGAATGTACTCATCTTGCATGAATGTAAACTTTAAAAAAAAAAAGTTTTATTGGAGTATAGTTGATTTACAGTGTTGTGTTAGTTTCAGGTGTATAGCATAGTGATTCAGTTATACGTACACATATATTCATTCTTTTTCATATTCTTTTCTCATATAGGTTATCACAGAATGTTGGGTAGGGTTCTTTGTGCTATACAGTAGGTCCTTGTTGGTTATCTATTTTATATATAGTAGGGTGTGTATGTTAATCCCAAGCTCCTAATTTATCCCTGCCCCCACATTTCCCCTTTGGTAACCATAAGTTTGTTTTCAAAATCTGAGTCTGCTTCTGTTTTGTAAGTAAGTTCATTTACATCATTTTTAAAATTAGATTGCACGTATGAGTGATATCATATGATATTTGTCTTTCTCTGTCTGACTTCACTCAGTATGAAAATCTCTAGGTCCATCCGTGTTGCTGCAAATGGCATTATTTCATTTTTCTTATGGCTGAGTAGTAGTCCATTGTATGTATGTACCACATTTTCTTTATCCATTCCTCTGTCGATGGACATTTAGGTTGTTTCCATATCTTGGCTATTGTAAGCAGTGAGACAGTGAACATTGCGGTGCATGTATCTTTTCAACTTATGGTTTTCTCTGGATATACACCCAGGAGTGGGATTGCTGGATCATATGGTAGCTCTATTTTTCATTTTTTAAGGAACATCCATACTGTTCTCCATAGTGGCTGCACCAATTTACATTCCCACCAACAGTGCGAGAGGGTTCCCTTTTCTCCACACCCTCTCCAGCATTTATTGTTTGTAGATTTTTTCATGATGGCCATTCTGACCAGTGTGAGGTGGTACTTCATTGTGGTTTTGATTTGCATTTCTCTGATAATTAGTGATGTTGAGAATCTTTTCATGTGCTTTTGGGGCATCTGTATGTCTTCTTGGAGAAATGTCTGTTTAGGTCTTCTGCCCACTTTTTGATTGGGTTGGTTTTTTTTTTGTTTTTTTTTTTGATGGTACACGGGCCTCCCACTGCTGCGGCCTCTCCCGTTGCGGAGCACAGGCTCTGGATGCGCAAGCCCAGTGGCCATGGCGCACGGGCCCAGCCGCTCCACAGCACGCGGGATCCTCCTGGACCGGGGCACAAACCCACGTCCCCTGCATCGGCAGGCCGACCCCCACCACTGCGCCACCAGGGAAGCCCGGGTTGGTTATTTTTTTGAGGTAGAGCTGCATTAAACAGGCTCACTATTTAAAATGTCTGGAAATAAAGCTATGTCAAAAAAAACCCCACAACCCTTCCAAATCACACCTTCAAAATGTAACCACAGTTAATATTTAATTGGTCTCCTAAACATCAATTAGGTGACTTCTAAGTAAAAATTGTTACTAGAGTGTTCAAGTTTAGAAGTAAACTAAAGTGAAGACATTATATGACAGATCTTTTTAAAAAAATGATGAACAGTTTGGTCCTTAAAATTCCCTTCTACTATCGAATAGAAAATTTATTAAGTTCATTGAACTTTGTTTTTTCTAGCTTTATTGAGGCATAACTGACAAAAATATATATCTTTAAGGTGTACAGCGTGATGATTTGATACATGTATACATTGTGGAACGATTACATATCAAACTATGTATTTTCTTGATTAAACATTATAGTATGGATTCACTTCTGGCTATGAAAGATGTGTCATGTTTTTCCTTTGCCTCCTTCACATTGCTTATGTAGAATCTATATTGTCAAGAAATAAAATATTGGCTCTTGACGGCAGTTGTAAATATCTCCTCGGTTGAGCTCATTTCCATATCCCAGGCCCTGCAGTGTTGAATATTCCTATGACTTCATGGATGCTGGATTCCTTGATTTAACTTTGTTTGCCCAAATGATATTTCGACTAGGCATAATACTCTTTAGTCATTCCTTTTAGTGCTGTAGGAATTGCTTCCATGTCTTCTGGCATTAAATATTTCTGGAGGAATCTTAGGAAAGCATGTTACAGGTTGTTTTCCTTCTTTTTAAAATTATTTATTTATTTGTCTGGGCCAGGTCTTAGTTGCAGTGTGCAGGATCTTTATTTGCAGCATGCGGGATCTTTAGTTGTGGCATGTGGGATCTAGTTCCGGGACCAGGGATCCAACCCAGGCCCCCTGCATTGGGAGTGTGGAATCTTAACCACTGGGCCACCAGGGAAGTCCCTGTTTTCTTTCTTAATACATTTTGTTTCTGCAGAATCCAAAGGAAAAGAAATCCTTCCAAAAGTTGGAGACCTTCATAGAAGTGTATCACAGTGTTGATTATTTTCTTTTCAAAAATTTAATTTGTATTTACACATTTAGTCATTAATGACAAGGATTTTCTTCCCTAACATTTTCTGTTTATGCTCTCTATTTTGAAGAAATAAATTATCCTTGTCTTCCTGTACCTTTCTCTTCGATAGCTATTGTTTTCTCTAAATTCTTTGGACGTTTTCTTCTATAGTCAATGCATTTATCTCTAGCCTTTTAAACTTGGTAGCCCTTTAACTATCAACCATGTCCCTATTTCTAATATTAAAGCTGTACTAGTGTGCTCTTGGTCACTAATTTCCCTAGTTTTGCAATATCCCATTTCAGTTCAGGTCACTATGTTTATTTTATATTTTAGATCTTTATAAATTATGTTGTATGTTGTTTGAAGAAATGGTGGAAAGCTTTTTTCCTTGAGTGCTTCTCTTCTGAATTATGTTTTCATTATGTTTGTGTTACAGAGTTGTCCTGTCATTTTGTTTCTTTGGGTTTTTTTTCCCTTAGACACATCTTTTATCTATTTATTTTTTATTGTGGTAAGAACAGTTCACATAGATCTTCCCTCAACAAAATTTTATTTATCTATTTGGCTGCACTGGGTCTTATGCGGCATGCGGGGGCATGCAGGATCTAGTTCCCTGACCAGGGGTTGAACCTGGGCCCCCTGCGTTGGGAGGGCAGAGTCTTAACCGCTTCCCACCAGGGAAGTCCCTACCCTCAACAAAATTTTAAATGTATAATACAGTATTGTTAACTATAGGCCCTATGTTTTATAGCAAATCTCTAGAACTTACTCGGTTTTTTAAAAATAAATTTATTTTTCGCTGCTGCTCTTCATTGCAGTGCCATGCTTCTCATTGTGGTGGCTTCTCTTGTTGCAGAGCATGGGCTCTAGGTGCACGGGCTTCAGTAGTTGTGGCATGCAGGCTCAGTAGTTGTGGCTCACGGGCTCTAGAGCACAGGTTCTGTAGTTGTGGCACATGGGCTTAGCTGCTCCGTGGCATGTGGGATCTTCCCAGACCAGGGCTCGAACCCGTGTCCCTGCATTGGTAGGTGGATTCTTAACCACTGTGCCACCAGGAAGGTCCCTGGAACTTACTCATTTTTAATTGAAGTATAGTATATGTGCAATATTATATGCTACAGGTGTACAATATAGTGATTCACAATTTTTAAAGTTTATACTCCATTTATAGTTATCGTAAAACATTGGCTATATTCGCAGTGGGGTGTATGCATATCCTGTGGCTTATTTTATATCAAATGCTTTGTACCTCTTAGTCTTCCACCCCTATACTGTCCCTACTGCTTCCCTCTGCCCACTGGTGATCACTAATTTGTTCTCTGTATCTGTGAGTCTGCTGCTTTTTTGTTATATTCATTAGTTTGTTGTATTTTTTTAGGTTCCACATATAAGCGATATCATACAGTATTTGTCTTTTTCCGTGACTTATTTCACTTAGCAAAATGCCCTCCAAGTCCATCCATGTTGCTGCAAATGGCAAAATTTTATTCTTTTTTATGGCTGAGTAGTATTCCATTGTATACATATCAATCACATCTTCTTTCTTTATCCGTTCATCAGTTGATGGGCACTTAGGCTGCTTCCATATCTTGGCAATTGTAAATAGTGGAACTATCAACATTGGGGTACATGTATCTTTTTGAACTTAGTGTTTTTGTTTTTTGGGGGTTATATATATCCAGGAATGGAATTGCTGGATCATATGGTAGTTCTATTTTCAGTTTTTTGAGAAACCTCCATTCTGTTTCCCACAGTGGCTGCACTAATTTACATTCCCACCAACAGCATAGAACGGTTCCCTTTTCTCCACATCCTCGCCAGCATTTGTTATTTGTGTGGGTTTTAGTTTTGTTTTGTTTTTATGATAGCCATTCTGACAAGTGTGAGGTGATAACTCATTGTGGTTTTGATTTGCATTTCCCTGATGATTAGCAATATTGAACATCTTATCATTTGCCTGTTGGCCATCTGCATTTCCTCTTTGGAAAAATATCTGTTTAGTTTTTCTGCCCATTTTTTAATTGGGTTTGATTTTTTTTTGATGTTGAGTTGTATGAGCTGTTTATATATGTTGGATATTAACCCCTTTTGGGTCATCTCGTTTGCAAATATTTTCTCCCATTCAGCAGGTTGTCTTTTCATTTTGTCAATAGTTTCCTTTGTTGTGCAAATGCTTTTGAATTTAATTAGTTACCATTTGTTTATTTTTGCTTTTATATCCTTTGCTATCGAAAATGAATCCAAAAAAATATTGGTATAATTTATGTCAAAGAGTGTTCTGCCTATGTTTTCCTCTAGCATTTTTATGGTATCCAGTCTTACATTTAGGTCTTTAATTCATTTTGAATTTATTTTTGTGTATGGTATTAGAGACTATTCTAATTACATTCTTTTCCATGCAGCTGTCCAGTTTTCCCAGCACCACTTGTTGAAGAGACTGTCTTTCCTCCATTGTGTATATTGCCTCTTTTGTCATAGATTAATTGACCATAAGTGTGTGGTTTTACTTCTGGGATCTCTATTCTGTTCTATTGATCTGTGTGTCTGTTTTTGTGCCAGTACCATGCTATTTTGATTTCTTTAGCTTTGTAGTATAGTTAGAAGTCAGGGAGTGTGATTCCTCCCGATCTGTTCTTCTTACTTAAGATCTTTTTGGTTACTTGGGGTTTTTTGTGTTTCCATACAAATTTTATTTATTTTATTTATTTATTTTTGGTTGTGTTGAGTCTTCGTTGCTGCATATGGGCTTTCTCTAGTTGTGGCAAGTGGGGGCTACTCTTCGTTGTGGTGCACGGGCTTCTCATTGCAGTGGCTTCTCTTGTGGAGCACAGGCTCTAGGCACGTGGGACTTCAGTAGTTGTGGCATGTGGGTTCAGTAGTTGTGTTGTGGGTTCTAGAGTGCAGGCTCAGTGGTTGTGGTGCACTGGCTTAGTTACTCCACAGCATGTGGGATCTTCCCGGACCAGGTATCAAACCCGTGTCCCCTGTATTGGCAGGCAGATTCTTAACTGCTGTGTCACCAGGGAAGCTCCACCATATCTTCTTTATCCATTCATCTGTTGATGGACGTTTAGGTTGTTTCCATGTCTTGGCTATTGTGAATAGTGCTGCTATGAACATAGGGCTGCATGTATCTTTTTGAATTACTGTTTTGTCCAGATATATGTCCAGGAGTGGGATTGTAGGATCATATGGTAACTCTATTTTTAGTTTTTTGAGGAACCTCCATACTGTTTTCCATAGTGGCTGCACTAACTTACATTCCCACCAACAGTGTAGGAGGGTTCCCTTTTTTCCACACCTCTCCGGCATTTGTTATTTGTAGACTTCTTAATGATGGCCATCCTGACCAGTGTGAGGTGATACCTCATTGTATTCAATTGTTTTGATTTGCATTTCTCTAATAGTAAGTGATGCTGAGCATCTTTTCATATGACTGTTGGCCATCTGTATGTCACCTTTGGAGAAATGTCTATTTAGGTTTTCTGCCCATTTTTTGATTGGGTGGGTTTTTTGTTGCTGAGTTGGATGAGCTGTTTGTACAATATAGTTTGGAAATTAAGCCCTTGTTGGTCGCATCATCTGCAAATATTTTCTCCCATTCCATAGGTTGTTTTCATTTTGTTTATGATTTCCTTTGCTGTGCAAAAACTTGTAAGTTTGATGAGGTCTCATTTATTTACTTTTGTTTCTATTTCTATTGCCTTGGGAGACTGACCTGAGAAAACATCAGTATGATTTATGCCAGAGAATGTTTTGTCTATGTTCTCTTCTAGGAGTTTTATGGTGTCATGTCTTACGTTTAAGTTTTTAAGCCATTTTGAGTTTATTTTTGTGTGTGATGTGAGGGTGTGTTCTAACTTCATTTATTTACATGTGGCTGTCCAGCTTTCCCAATACCTCTTGCCGAAGAGACTGTCTTTTCCCCATTGTATATTCTTGCCTCCTTTGTAGAAGATTAATTGTAGGTGTGTGGGTTTATTTCTGGGCTTTCTATCAGTTCTGTTGATCCATATGTCTGTTTTTGTGCCAATACCATGCCATTTTGATTACCGTAGCTTTGTAGAATTGTCTGCAGTCTGGGAGGGTTATGACTCCAGCTTTGTTCCTTTTCCTCAGGATTGCTTTGGCAATTCTGGGTCTTTTATGGTTGCACATAAATTTTAGGATTATTTGTTCTAGTTCTGTGGAAAATGTCATGGGTAATTTGATAGGGATCACATTAAATCTATAGGTTGCTTTGGGTAGTATGGCCATTTAAATGACATTAATTATTTCAGTCCAAGAGCATGGGATGTCTTTCCATTTCTTTGTATCATCTTCAGTTTTCTTTATCAATGTTTTATAGTTCTCAGCATGTAAGTCTTTAACCTCCTTGGTCAGGTTTATTGCTAAGTTTTGTTTTATTTTGTTTTGGTGTGATTTTAAAATTACTTTTTTTTTTGGTGTGATTTTAAAAGGTACCATTTGTTTTGTTTACATTCCCTATCTAATACTTCATAGTTAGTGTAAAATGCAACCAATTTCTGTATGTTAATCCTGTATCCTGCTAGCTTGCTGAATTTATAGTTATAGTAGGTTTTGTGTTGAGTCTTTAAGGTTTTCTATAGGTAGTATCATGTCATCTACATGTAATGACAATTTAACCCCTTCCCTTCCTATATGAATACTTTTATTTCTTTTTTTTCTCTTTTGTCTTATTGCTGTGGCTAGGATTTCCAATATTGTATTGAATAGAAGTGGTGAGAGAGGGTATCCTTTTCTTGTTCCAGATTTTAGCAGGAATGCTTTCATCTTTTTACCATTGATTATTATATTGGCTGTGGGTTTGTCATAAATAGCTGTTATTATGTTGAGATATATTCTCTCTGTACCCACTTCAGTAAGAGTTTTTATCATGAATGGCTGTTGAATTTTATCAAATGCTTTTTCTGCATCTGTTGAGATGATCATGTGGTTTTTGTCTTTTGTTTAATGTGGTGTATCACATTCATTGATTTCTGTATGTTGAACTATCCTTGTGACCCTGGGATGAATCCAAGTTGATTGTGGTATATGATCTTTTTTATGTGTTGTTGGATTCGGTTTGCTAATATTTTGTCAAGAATCTTTGCATCTATATTCATCAAAGTTATTAATCTGTAATTTTCTTTTTTGGCGGCATCTTTGTCTGGTTTTGGTATCAGGGTGATGGTGGCTTCATAGAATGTCTTTGGGGGTGTTCCCTCCTCCTCAATCTTTTGGAAGAGTTTAAGAAGGATCAGTGTAAGTTCTTTTTTATATGTTTGGTAGAATTCACCTGTGAAGCCATCTGGTTCTGGACTTTTGCAGGGAGTTGTTTTTTTTTCTGTACGCGGGCCTCTCACTGTTGTGGCCTCTCCCATTGCAGAGCACAGGCTCCGGACGCGCAGGCTCAGTGGCCATGGCTCATGGGCCTAGCCACTCCGCAGCATGTGGGATCCTCCCGGACTGGGGCACGAACCCGTGTCCCCTGCATTGGCAGGCGGACTCTCAACCACTGCACCAACAGGGAAGACCCTGTAGGGAGTTTATAAAATTATTATTACAAGTTCTATTTCACTTCTAGTGATTGGTCTTTTCAAATTATCTACTATTTCTTGATTCAATTTTGGTGGGCTGTATGTTTCTAGAAACTTGTCCATTTCTTCTAGGTTGGCGAATTTGTTAGTGTATAATTGTTCATAATATTTACTTTTTATTGTATTTCTGTGGTATTGGTTGTTTCTCCTTTTCCATTTCTTTTTTCTTTTGGCTGCGTTGGGTCTTTGGTGCTGCGTGTGGGCTTTCTCTAGTTGCAGCAAGTGGAGGCTACTCTTCATTGCGGTGTGTGGGCTTCTCATTTGCAGTGGCTTCTCTTGTTGTGGAGCATGGGCTCTAATGCATGGGCTTCAGTAGTTGCAGCACATGGGCCCTAGAGCACAGGGGCTTCAGTAGTTATGGTGTGTGGGCTTGGTAGTTGCGGCACACAGGTTCTAGGACATGGGGGCTTCAGTAGTTGTGGCTCGTGGGTTCAGTAGTTGTGGCTCACAGGCTCTAGAGCACAGGCTTAGTAGTTGTGGCACACAGGCTTAGTTGCTCTGCGGCATATCGGACCTTCCTGGACCAGGGATCAAACCTGTGTCCCCTGCATTGGCAGGTGGATTCATAACCAATGCACCATGAGGGAAGTCCCCTTTCATTCTTATTTTGTTTATTTGTGTTCTCTCTTTTCTTCTTGGTGAGTCTAGTCAGAGGTTTGTCAATTCTTTTACCCTTTCAAGAAACCAGCTCTTGGTTTTATTGATATTTTCTATGGTTTTTTAAATCTGTATTTTATTTATTTCCCCTCTGATCTTTATTATTTCCTCCCGTCTGCTAACTTTAGGTTTTGTTTCTTCTTCTTTTTCTTGTTCTTCAAGGTTGTAGTTTAGGTTGTTTGATATTTTTCTTGTTTTTTGAGGAAGGCCTGTATTGCTGTGAACTTCCCTCTAAGCACTGCTTTGCTGCATCCCGTAGATTTTGTGTGGTTGTTTTCATTGTCATTTATCTGAAGGTATTTTTAAATTTCCTCTTTGATTTCATCATTGACCCATTGATTTTTTTAGAAGCTTGTTTAGTCTCCTTGTAATCATTTTTTTTCTCATTTCTTTTACTGTGGTTGATTTCTAGTTTCATTCCATTGTGGTCAGAAAAGATGCTTGAAATAATTTCTGTACCCTTTAATTGGTTGAGGCTTGTTTTGTGCCCTAGTATGTGGTCAGTCCTAGAGCTTGTTCCATGTGTACTTGAAAAGAATATGTATTCTGGTTGTGGGTTTTTTTTTTTTTTTTTGATGTAATGTCCTGAAAATATCAATTAAGTCTAACTGCTGTATCATTTAGGATCTCTGTCTAGGAGACTTACTGACTTTCTGTCTAGGAGATCAGTCTGTTGATGTGAATGGGGTGTTAAGGTCTCCTACTATTATGGTGTTCCCTTCAGTTTCTCCCTTTATGTCTGTTAGTATTTTATGTAGTTGGGTGCTCCTATATTAGGTGTATATATGTTGATGAGTGTAATATCCCCTTCTTGTATTGATCGTTTTATCACTATATAGTGTCCTTCTTTATCTTTCTATATGGCCTTTGTTTTATTTATTTAATATTATTATTTTTATTTATTTAACTTTTAATTGGAGTATAACTGTTTTACAATGGTGTTTTAGTTTCTGCTTTATAACAAAGTGAATCAGTTATACATATATCCCCATATCTCTTCCCTCTTGCATCTCACTCCCTCCCACCCTCCCTATCCCACCCTTATAGCTGGTCACAAAACACCGAGCTGAACTCCCTGTGCTATGCGACTGCTTCCCACTAGCTATCTATTTTACATTTGGTAGTGTATATATGTTCATATATACACTACCACTCTCTAACTTTGTCCCAGCTTACCCTTCCCCCTCCCCATGTCCTCAAGTCCATTCTCTAGTAGGTCTGCGTCTTTATTCCCGTCTTGCCCCTAGGTTCTTCATGACCTTTAAGATTCCATATATATGTGTTAGCATACGGTATTTGTTTTTCTCTTTCTGACTTACTTCACTTTGTATGACAGACTCTAGGTCCATCCATCTCACTACAAATAACTCAATTTCATTTCTTTTAATGGCTGAGTAATATTCCATTGTATATATGTGCCACATCTTCTTTATCCATTCATCCGATGATGGACACTTAGGTTGTTTCCATCTCCAGGCTATTGTAAATAGAGCTGCAATGAACATTTTGGTACGTGACTCTTTTTGAATTATGGTTTCTCAGGGTATATGCCCAGTAGTGGGATTGCTGGGTCATATGGCAGTTCTATTTTTAGATTTGTAAGGAACCTCCATACTGTTCTCCATAGTGGCTGTACCAATTTACATTCCCACCAACAGTGCAGGAGGGTTCCCTTTTCTCCACACCCTCTCCAGCATTTATTGTTTGTAGATTTTTTGATGATGGCCATTCTGACCTGTATGAGATGATATCACATTGTAATTTTGATTTGCATTTTTCAATGATTAATGATATTGAGCACCTTTCATGTGTTTGTTGGCGGTCTGTATATCTTCTTTGGAGAAATGTCTATTTAGGTGTTCTGCCCATTTTTGGATTGGGTTGTTTGCTTTTTTGATATTGAGCTGCATGAGCTGCTTGTAAATTTTGGAGATTAATCCTTTGTCAGTTGCTTCATTTGCAAATATTTTCTCCCATTCTGAGGGTTGTCTTTTGGTCTTGTTTATGGTTTCCTTTGCTGTGCAAAAGCTTTGAAGTTTCATAAGGTCCCATTTGTTTATTTTTGTTTTTATTTCCATGTCTCTAGGAGGTGGGTCAAAAAGGATCTTGCTGTGATTTATGTCATAGAGTGTTCTATGTTTTCCTCTAAGAGTTTGATAGTATCTGGCCTTATATTTAGGTGTTTAATCCATTTTGAGTTTATTTTTGTGTATGGTGCTAGGGAGTGTTCTAATTTCATCCTTTTACATGTAGCTGTCCAGGTTTCCCAGCACCACTTATTGAAGAGGCTGTCGTTTCTTCATTATATATTCTTGCCTCCTTTATCAAAGATACGGTCACCATATGTGTGTGGGTTTATCTTTGGGCTTTCTATCCTGTTCCATTTATCTATATTTCTGTTTTGGGGCCAGTAGCATACTGTCTTGATTACTGTAGCTTTGTAGTATAGTCTGAAGTCGGGGAGCTTGATTCCTCCAGCTCTGTTTTTCGTTCTCAAGATTGCTTTGGCTCTTCAGGGTCTTTTGTGTTTCCGTACAAATTGTGAAAGTTTGTTCTAGTTCTGTGAAAAATTCCTGTGGTAGTTTGATAGAGATTGCATTGAATCTGTAGATTGCTTTGGGTAGCATAGTCATTTTCACAATGTTGACTCTTCCAATCCAAGAACATGGTATATCTCTCCATCTATTTGTATCATCTTTAATTTCTTTCATCAGTGTCTTATAATTTTCTGCATACAGGTCTTTTGTCTCCTTAGGTAGGTTTACTCTTAGGTTTTTTATTCCTTTTGTTGCAAAGGTAAATGGGAGTGTTTTCTTAATTTCACTTTTAGATTCTTCATCATTAGTGTGTAGGAATGCAAGAGATTTCTGTGCATTAATTTTGTATACATTTGTGTATGTATTAAAATTTATTGATTAGCTCTCGTAGTTTTCTGGTAGCATCTTTAGTATTCTCTATGTATAGTATCATGTCATCTGCAAACAGTGACAGCTTTACTTCTTCTTTTCTGATTTGGATTCCTTTTATTTCTCTTTCATCTCTGGTTGCTGTGGCTAAAACTCCAAACCTATGTTGAATAATAGTGGTGAGCATGGAAAACCTTGTCTTGTACCTGATCTTAGTGGAAATGGTTTCAGTTTTTCACCATTGAGGACGATGTCGGCTGTGGGTTTGTCATATATGGCCTTTATTATGTTGAGGTAAGTTCCCTCTATGCCTGCTTTCTGGAGGGTTTTTATCATAAATGGGTGTTGAATTTCGTTGAAAGCTTTGTTGAAAACTTTGCATCTATTGAGATGATCATATGGTTTTTCTCCTTCAATTTGTTAATATGGTGTATCACGTTGATTGATTTGAGTATATTGAAGAATCCTTGCATTCCTGGGATAAACCCCACTTGATCATGGTGTATGATCCTTTTAATGTGATGTTGGATTCTGTTTGCTAGTATTTTGTTGAGGATTTTTGCATCTGTGTTCATCAGTGATATTGGCCTGTAGTTTTTTTGTGACATCTTTGTCTGGTTTTGGTATCAGGGTGATGGTGGCCTTGTAGAATGAGTTTGGGAGTGTTCCTCCCTCTGCTATATTTTGGAAGAGTTTGAGAAGGATAGGTGTTAGCTCTTCTCTAAATGTTTGATAGGATTCGCCTGTGAAGCTGTCTGGTCCTGGGCTTTTGTTTGTTGGAAGATTTTAAATCACAGTTTCAATTTCAGTGCTTGTGATTGGTCTGTTCATATTTTCTATTTCTTCCTCGTTGAGTCTTGGAAGGTTGTGCATTTCTAAGAATTTGTCCATTTCTTCCAGGTTGTCCATTTTATTGGCATAGAGTTGCTTGTAGTAATCTCTCATGATCCTTTCTATTTCTGCAGTGTCAGTTGTTACTTCCTTTTCATTTCTAATTCTGTTGATTTGAGTCTTCTCCCTTTTTTTCTTTCTGAGTCTGGCTAATGGTTTATCAATTTTGTTTATCTTCTCAAAGAACTAGCTTTTATTTTTATTGATCTTTGCTATTGTTTCCTTCATTTCTTTTTCATTTATTTCTGATCTGATCTTTATGATTTCTTTCCTTCTGCTAACTTTGGGTTTTTTTTTTTGTTGTTCTTTCTCTAATTGCTTTAGGTGTAAGGTTAGGTTGTTTATTTGAGATGTTTCTTGTTTCTTGCTATAAACTTCCCTCTTAGAACTACTTTTGCTGCATCCCATAGGTTTTGGGTTGTCGTGTTTTCATTGTCATTTGTTTCTAGGTATTTTTTGATGTCCTCTTTGGTTTCTTCAGTGGTTTCTCGGTTATTAGGTAGTGTATTGTTTAGCCTTCATGTATTTGTATTTTTTACAGACATTGTCCTGTAATTGATATCTAGTCTCATAGTGTTGTGGTCAGAAAAGATACTTGATACGATTTCAATTTTCTTAAATTTACCGAGGCTTGATTTGTGACCCAGGATATGATCTATCCTGGAGAATGTTCCATGAGCACTTGAGTAAAATGTGTATTCTGTTGTTTTTGGATGGAATGTCCTATAAATATCAATTAAGTCCATCTTGTTTAATGTATCATTTAAAGCTTGTGTTTCCTTATTTATTTTCATTTTGGATGATCTGTCCATTGGTGAAAGTGGGGTGTTAAAGTCCCCTACTATGATTGTGTTACTGTCGATTTCCCCTTTTATGGTTGTTAGCATTTGCCTTATGTATTGAGATGCTCCTATGTTGGGTGCATAAATATTTACAATTGTTATATCTTCTTGGATTGATCCCTTGATCATTATGTAGTGTGCTTCTTTGTCTCTTATAATAGTCTTTGTTTTAAAGTCTATTTTGTCTGATATGAGAATTGCTACTCCAGCTTTCTTTTGATTTCCATTTGCATGGAGTATCTTTTTCCATCCCCTCTCAGTCTGTATGTGTCCCTAGGTCTGAAGTCAGTCTCTTGTAGACAGCATATATACAGGTCTTGTTTTTGCATCCATTCATCCAGTCTTTGTCTTTTGGTTGGAGCATTTAATCCATTTACATTTAAGGTAATTATCAATATGTATGTTCCTATTACCATTTCCTTAATTGTTTTGGGTTTATTATTGTAAGTCTTTTCCTTCTCTTGTGTTCCCTGCCTAGAGAAGTTCCTTTAGCATTTGTTGTAGAGCTGGTTTGGTGGTGCTGAATTCTTTTAGCTTTTGCTTGTCTGTAAAGTTTTTAATTTCTCCATCAAATCTGAATGAGATCCTTGCTGGGTAGAGTAATCTTGGATACAGGTGTTTCCCTTTCATCACTTTAAATCTGTGCTGCCACTCCCTTCTGGCTTGCAGAGTTTCTGCTGAAAGATCAGCTTTTAACCTTATGGAGATTTCCTTGTACGTTATTTGTTGCTTTTCCCTTGTTGCTTTCAATATTTTTTCTTTGTATTTAATTTTTTTTTTTTTTTTTTTTTTTTTTTTTTTTGCGTTACACGGGCCTCTCACTGTTGTGGCCTCTCTCGTTGCGGAGCACAGGCTCCGGACGCGCAGGCTCAGCGGCCATGGCTCACGGGCCTAGCAGTTCCGCGGCATGTGGGATCTTCCCAGACCGGGGCATGAACCCACATCCCGTGCATCGGCAGGTGGACTCTCAACCACTGCGCCACCAAGGAAGCCCTGTATTTAATTTTAGATAGTTTGATTAATATGTGTCTTGGTGTGTTTCTCTTTAGATTTATCCTGAATTGGACTCTGTGCTTCCTGGACTTGATTGACTATTTCCTTTCCCATCTTAGGGAAGTTTTCAACTATAATCTCTTCAAATATTATGTCAGTCCCTTTCTTTTTCTCTTCTTCTTCTGGGACCACTATAATTTGAATGTTGGTGCATTTAATATTGTCCCAGAGGTCTCTGAGACTGTCCTCAATTCTTTTCATTCTTTTTTCTTTATTCTGCTTTGTGGTAGTTATTTCCACTATTTTATCTTCCAGGTCACTTATCCATTCTTCTGCCTCAGTTATTCTGCTATTGATTCCTTCTAGAGAATTTTTAATTTCATTTATTGTGTTGTTCACCATTGTTTGTTTGCTCTTTAGTTCTTCTAGGTCCTTGTTAAACGTTTCTTTTATTTTTTCTGTTCTATTTCCAAGATTTTGTATCATCTTTACTATCATTGCTATGTATTCTTTTTCAGGCAGACTGCCTATTTCTTCTTCATTTGTTTGGTCTGGTGGGTTTTTATCTTGCTCCTTCATCTGCTGTGTATTTCCCTGTCTTCTCATTTTGCTTACCTTACTGTGTTGGGGGTCTCCTTTTCAGAGGCTGCACGTTTGTAGTTCCCATTGTTTTTGGTGTCTGCCTCCAGTGGGTAAGATTAGTTCAGTGGGTTGTGTAGGCTTCCTGGTGAAGGGGACCGGTGTCTGTGTTCTGGTGGATAAAGCTGGATCTTGTCTTTCTGGTGGGAAGGACCACGTCCAGTGGTGTGTTTCGGGGCGTCTGTGAACTTAGTATGATTTTAGGCAGCCTCTCTGCTAATGGGTGGGGTTGTGTTCCTGTCTTGCTAGTTGTTTGGCATGGGGCGTCCAGCACTGTAGCTTGCTGGTCATTAAGTGGAGCTGGGTCTTAGCGTTGAGATGGAAATCTCTGGGAAAGCATTCTGCATTTGATATTACGTGTGGCTGGGAGGTGGACCAATGTCCTGAACTCGGTTCTCCCACCTCAGAGGCTCAGGCCTGACAGCCGACCAGAGCACCAAGACCTTGTCAGCCACACGGCTCAGAAGAAAGCGGAGGGAAAAAAAGAAGGAAAGAAAAAATAAAATAAAGATATTAAAATAAAAAATAAAAGAATATATTATTAAAATAAAAACAGTAATAGGAAAAAGAGAGTAACGAAACCAATAAATAAATCCACCAATGATAACAAGCACTAAAAACTAAGCTAAAATAAACATAAAAATCAGAAAATGGTCAGTCATATACAGCAAACCCCAAGTCTACAATTGCTCCCAAAGTCCACCGCCTCAATTTTGGGATGATTCGTTGTCTATTCAGATATTCCACAGATGCAGGTACATCAAGTCGATTGTGGAGCTTTAATCCGCTGCTCCTGAGGCTCCTGGGAGAGATTTCCCTTTCTCTTCTTTGTTCTCACAGCTCCCAGGGGCTCAGCTTTGGATTTGGCCCCGCCTCTGCGTGTAGGTTGCCTGGGGGCGTCTGTTCCCGGCCAGACAGGAGGGAGTTAATGGAGCGGCTGATTAGAGGGCTCTGGCTCACTCAGGCCTGGGGGAGGGAGGGGTACGGATGCAGGGTGAGCCTGCGGCAGCAGAGGGCAGTGTGACCTTGCACCAGCCTGAAGCACGCCACGTGTTCTCCTGGGGAAGTTGTCCCCGGATCACGGGACCCTGGCAGTGGCGGGCCGCACAGGCTCCCAGGAGGGGAGGTGTGGACAGTGACCTGTGTTCGCACACAGGCTTCTTGGTGGCTGCAGCGGCAGCCTTAGCGTCTCATGCGCGTCTCTGGGGTCTGTGCTCGCGCCCGTCTCTGGAGCTTGTTTAGGTGGGTGGTGCTTTGAATCCCCTCTCTTCGCGCACCCGAAACAATGGTCTCTTGCCTCTTAGGCAGGTCCAGACTTTTTCCCAGACTCCCTCCCGGCTAGCTGTGGTGCACTAGCCCCCTTTAGGCTGTGTTCATGCAGCCAACCCCAGTCCTCTCCCAGGGGTGTGACCTCCAAAGCCCGACCCTCAGCTCTCAGCCCCTACCTGTCCTAGCAGGTGAGCAGACAAGCCTCTCGGGCTGGTGAGTGCCGGTTGGCACTGATCCTCTTGGCAGGAATCTCCCCGCTTTGCCCTCTGCACCCCTGTTGCTGTGCTCTCCTCCGTGGCTCCAAAGCTTCTCCCCCGCCACCCCCCATCTCCTCCAGTGAAGGGGCTTCCTAGTGTGTGGAAACTTTCCTCCTTCACAGCTCCCTCCCAGAGGGGCAGGTCCCATCCCTATTCTTCTGGCTCTGTTTTTTCTTTTTTCTTTTGCCCTATCCAGATATGTGGGGGAGTTTCTTGCCTTTTGGGAAGTCTAAGGTCTTCTGCCAGCATTCAGTAGGTGTCCTGTAGGAGTTGTTCCACATGTAGATGTATTTTATTTTAATTTATTTATTTTTGACTGCCTTGGGTCTTCATTGCTCTGTGCAGGCTTTCTCTAAATGTGGTGAGCGCGGGGTACTCTTCGCTGTGGTTCGCGGGCTTCTCATTGCGGTGGCTTCTCTTGTTGCAGAGCACAGGCTCTAGGCATGCAGGCTTCAGTAGTTGTGGCATGCGGGCTCAGTAGTTGTGGCTCACAGGCTCTAGAGTGCAGGCTCAGTAGTTGTGGCACACAGGCTTAGTTACTCCGTGGCATGTGGGATCTTCCCAGACCAGGGCTCAAACCCATGTCCCCTGCATTGGCAGGAGGATTCTTAACCACTGCGCCACCAGGGGAGCCCAAGATGTGTTTCTGATGTATATGTGGGGAGGAAGGTGATCTCCACGTCTTACTCCTCCACCATCTTGAAGGTCTCCCCCATTTGTCTCTTTGTAGATTTTTTGATGATGGCCATTCTTTGTGAGGTGACACCTCATTGTAGTTTTGATTGGCATTCCTTTCATAATTAGTGACGTTGCCTATATTTCCATGTGCTTTTTTTTAAATACAGGTTGAGTAGAATTTAGCTTTTAACATGGGCTTCGTGAACATCTGCCCGGTTTTGAATTTTTTTTCAGTGACCTATCCCAGGACATTTCTTGAGGGCAGGTGTTTCCAGCCCACAGGCCTTGTGACTATTAAACGACCATCAGCACCCGTTTTAAAGTTGTTGTTGCGGGAAAAGACCACAAGGCGGCAGCATTTCTTCATGCCCAAGTCTGGTTACTGTGGCAACAAGAGCCTTAGGGAAAGTCCTGTTCCTGGGTCCTCAACTAGAGTGGAATATGCCAGAAGAAACACCCGAAGTCTTGTGTCTCATTGCTTCTTCTCACTTACCCTTCACTCCCAGGACAAATCCCACCCCCTGCCATATCGCTCTGCTCAGGATCTGTGGTCCTCAGGCGGGTTGACTTCTAGGAAGGAGGCTGGAGGAGGGAACCCCCACCCCCAGGAGATGTGGATCCCAGGGGTCTTTTCAAAGCTCCGCCGGCCCAGAGGGCCCACCCTCCTTCGGGTGCATGGGGCTCGGTTCAGCTGTAGGGGGCGCTGCCTGGATCTAGAGATTATGGTCTGAGGCAGAGGGGACCGGGCACTCCAGGGCCAGGGGGCGGGGCTAACTTGCTGGCACACCCTTCTGAGCTCCCTCAGCCCCACGACAGTCCAGTCTTGAAACCCAAGCCTGCTTAGGCTCCAGGGATGTGACACCAGCCCTGGTTACTGAGGCCTGAAGGGGAGTAGAGTTGGCATTTTTGATTTGTTTTGTTTTAATTTTTATTTTGTATTGGAGTATAGGTGATTTACAATGTTGTGGGTTGTTTTTTCTTTTTTGGGGGCGGTGGTGGTGTGTAGCAACTTGATACTGTTATATATGGGAGTACATATATTCCATTTTGGGTTTTTTCCCCATATAGGTTATGACAGAGTGTTGAGTAGATTTCCTTCTACATTACAGTGGGTCCTGGTTGATTATCTATTTTATAAATATTAGTGTGTTATATGTTAATCTCAATGTGCTAACGTCTCCCTCCACCCTTCCCCTTTGGTAACAATGTTTGTTTTCAAAGTCTGAGGTTGTTTCTGATTTGTATAGACATTCATTTGTATCCATTTTTAGATTCCACCTTTAAGTGATATCATATGATATTTGTCTTCCTCTGTTTGACTTACTTCACTTAGTATGGTCATCTCTACTTCCTTCCCTGTGGCTGGAAATCCACTATTTCATCCTTTCTTATGGCTGAGTAATATTCCATTATATATATGTATCACGTCTTCTTTATGCATTCATTTGTCAATAGATATTTAGGTTGCTTCCCTGTCTTGGCTATTGTAAACAACACTGTAATGAACACTGTGGTGCATGTATCTTTTTGACCATGGTTTTCTCCAGATACATGCCCAGAATTGTGATTGCTGTATCCTATGGTGGCGCTATTTCATCTTTAAGGTACCTCCCTATTGTTTTCCATAGTGGTTGTACCAATTTACACTCCCACCAACCATGTAGGAGGGTTCTTTTTTTGGAAGAAAATTTGAAAGAAAGATTTCTGTAATAATGGAAAATTCAAGTTTTCTCCACCTATATTAGAAATTTTTTTCCCATTTGAGCTGGGACCTTTACTTGTCCCATCATTAAGAAACATATTTGGGATCAAGTAGTTTTTTAATAAACTAATTAATTTTGAATTATAATACCTGACACAGGGCTAAAAGTTTTAAAGCTGTAAGATCTATTTGCAGCTCTCTGTATGGTTTTGTATCTCTATGTACATTTGTATTCCTGGTATTTTTTACCTCCAGATCATATTGATATAAATTAGTCTGTATAACAGCTTTATTTAACCGGCTTAAATAAAGACTAGTCAAACAAATTTATGCTATAGCAATTAAATGTTTTAGATGGTAATGTTATTAATTTAGCCTAAGAATAAAACATACTCCCAAGTGAACTGCTTAATATATGTCAAGCATAACTGTAAAAAAATTTTTTTTCAAGCCATATGCTTAAATTTTTAGGTTCTTAACTTCTGTGACATTTTATGCTTACTATATATATAACAAAATTGTCATCAAGAGAAATGAGATGAAAGATAGCTTTGCTTTTCTCATGAAATTTAAGAATACTTGTAAAAAACAAGTGAATTAAGTTGATTTAAGTGAGATACATTTTGTAAATGAACTTTTCCACAATGATTATATATTTTGTAAAACATGTCTGCTTGAAGTATTTCCAACAAATTTTTGATAACTTAGTATAACTTTAAGCTTTCAAGTTAAGGTGAATGAAAGGTATTTATTTAACATCCAGTTAACTTTTACATAAAAATATTGAAACATTATTTGTTTAACATAACTTTATCTACTTTGATTTCTTAGTTTTACAGAAACAAGAGATAATTGGGTCTAGTATGTATATATGTATGTGTATTCATTCATTCATTCATTCATTGGTTTATTTATATGGCTGTGCGGCATGGCACACAGGATCTTAGTTACCCAACCAGGTGTTGAACCCACACCCCTGGAAGTGGAAGTGTGGAGTCTTAACCACTGGACCACCAGGGAAGTCCCTGTGGCTGATAATTTAAATGAAGGATTCCAAAACAGTACCTCCCAGCACGATTGTCCACATGGTAGAAGGAGTGAGTCCCCAGAACCGCTGCTGCCAGTGTCTGTGTCCCCACAGTGAGCCTCCTGTGTCCCCAAGAGACTCTCCAGGGTCAGCAGTTAGGTCTGACCCAGGCTCCTGTCCAGTTACTGCTTCTACCCTGGGTCTAGAGCATGTGAGATTTTGTATGCACCCTTAAGAGTGAAGTCTTTATTCCCCCAGCCTTCTGGGACTCCCCAAAGTAAGCCCCACTGCTCTTCAAAGCCAAATTCTCTGGGGGCTTTTCTTCTTGGTGAAGAACCGCTGGGCTGAGGGGCCCAGTGTGTGGTCAGACCTCTCATCCCTTTGGGAGGAGCTCTGCTGTTGTAATTATTCTCGTATGTGTAGGCCACCCACCCTGGGGTGAGACTTGACTTTCTTGTGACTCTACCCCTCCTACCTGTCTTCTTGTGGTTCTTTCTTAATATTGTTAGTTGTAGAAGATTTTTTTGTTTTGGTCGTGTGGCCTGAAGGATCCTAGTTCCCTGACCCGGGATTGAACCTGGGTCCTCAGCAGTGAGAGCACGGAGTCCTAACCACTGGACCACCAGGGAGTTCCCAGTTGTAGAAGATCTTTACTGGTAAGATCCTGTCTTTTTCATCAGTGGTTCCGTAAATAGTTGTATTTAGTGTGTCTGTGAGAGGAGGTGTGAACTGAGGATTCTCCTACTCCACCACGTTGGCCCTAGTTCTTCCCAATTTCTTTTAAAGAGTAAATCTGTGGTCCATAATTGTTTAAAATTTGCCCAATGTAATAAAACGAGTTTAGTGGGAAGGCAGAGAGAATCTCATTCTCACTTGATTTTTATTCTGGAAAGTATTCTATATAGGAAAGCCTCAGGTATCTGAATGAGCATACGTGTGTGTGTATATATATATATTAGTATATTTATTTATTTTTGGCTGCATTGGGTCTTCATTGCTGCGCATGGGCTTTCTCTAGTTGTGGCGAGCAGTGGATACTCTTCATTGTGGCGTGCGGGCTTCTCATTGTGGTGGCTTCTCGTTGCAGGGCACGGGCTGTAGGTGCGCAGGCTTCAGTAGTCGTGGCATGCATGCTCAGTAGTTGTGGCTCACGGGCTCTAGAGCTCAGGCTCAGTAGTTGTGGTACATGGGCTTAGTTGCTCTGTGGCATGTGGGATCTTCCCGGATCAGGGCTCGAACCTGTGTCCCCTGCATTGGCAGGTGGATTCTTAGCCACTGCACCACCAGGGAAGTCCCAGAGCATATATTTTTTACTTTTATGTTTTTCAGTTCTTTCTGTGATCTCATCTTTTCCCTGATGTTTTATTCCTGAGTTGAACTCTTACCTGACAGATGTAATTTCTTCATAAAATAGTTTTTTGTTCAGGATTTGCTGAATTTTGCCCTTCTCTTTGGCATCAGGTGTGTATTGAAAGTTGAAAGAGGCTATTTATTATCCTATAGTGCTCTGGTTTTCTTTTTTTTGGATAATCGTGTAGTTCCTGTGCTGGTTTGATTTTGACCATTTTGGACGGGGAGGGGCTTTTTATCATCTAGCTAACGCCAGGAGGTTTATCCTTTCATGGGTAGTTCAGAATTCAGCTTGATTCTTCTCTTTCCCGTGCTGCTACCCATACGCTATACTTCCTGCTACCATGATTGACCTGTTTCTTTTTTCAGCTGTAACTCTTTTGCTTTTTGGAATCGATCTGTTTTTTGGGCTCCAGCCACCGTCAACCATGCTTCTATTGCCAGAAACGGTGTTTTGGCTGTGGTCTTCAGCTTGTGGATTTCAACTTAAATCAATGTAATTTGCTAGTATTTTTTAATTTTTATACCTTTATCTTTTGGAATATTTTCAGACTTCAAATCTTTGCAACTCAACACCTAGATAGAGCAAATGTTAACATATTTCATAACCATCACATGATGATCATAATCAGGAAATTAACAGTTAAATATTGATACTACAATTTAAAGACTAAAATTTCACCAGTGTCCTACTTCCAGATGTGGATCCAATCCACAGTCACACACTGCATTTAATCAGCCTGTCTCCCTGGTCTACTTTAATATGAAAGTTTGTTTTTTTTAATCAGTTTGTGAGATGATGGAACTGTCTCACCACCTTCAGAATCCATTGATGATTCTTCTCTGAAACAACTATGACCATGGTGTTTGCCTAATGGTTCTGTTTCCATGACCCCTATTAAATTAATTTTATTTCCTGTTAATCTGTATCAGTAAGTATGTATGTATTTTCATTTTATGGATTAGACTCCATTATTGTCATTAATTTTGTTTATAAACTTGTCTGATTAGGTATTCTCACCAGCGATAGGTGAGAGTGCTCAATTTTCCTATTATCTTGGTTAAATCTTTTTGATTTTTGTCCGTCTGCTAAGTCAATAATGGTATATCAGTGTAATTTTAATTTGCCTTTCTCTATGCTCTTTTCATGTCTTTAAGAGCAATTTTATACAGTTTGGTGTTTTGTCTCTTTTTCTATTTAAACTTGATTCTTTTCCCATCAATCTTTAAGAATCCCTTATAGATTAGCAGTAGTAAACATTTGTGCTAGATATTCCAGATATTTCCTTTAGTATGTCCATTGTCTTTTGAAATTTATTTTTGGTCATACATTGTTCTAAACTGTAAATCAATGTTATGTAGTGGAGGAGAAATTTTTCCTCTACCCTTCTTGGGTTCTCGACTAAGGCTCTGTAATAAAAGCTTTCAAGTAAAAAACAAGTTTATTAACATGTATATCTCACATACACATGGGAGAATCTCAGGGATGAGTAACTAAAAGAGGTGGCTTAGAATTCAGGTTATATATAATCTTCAACAAAGACAATAAATTTCTAGAGAAACAGGACAATGAAAAGCAACTTTGGGCTTCCAAGGGCAATAAACTGTGGGAAGGTAAATATATGGGAAACTAAAGGGAGACAAAGCCTAATTTGTTATGAAAATTCCTTTCGTGCTGTCTCAGTGCTGTCTCCAGGTTGATAAAGTCTCTGGTGATCAGTTTTCGTCTTTCCTGATAGGGGAAGAGGGACAGCTTTGAAAATTTATGTCCTATTTTTAGGCAAATAGAGAAGGGCAAAAAGCATTTTTTTAACTTTTATTGGAGTATAGTTGATTTATAATGTTGTTTCTGCTGTACAGCAAAGTGAATCAGTTATACATTTACATATATCCCCTTTTTTACATTCTTTTCCCATATAAGTCATTACAGAGTATTGAGTTCACTGTGCTATACAGTAGGTTGGTATTTATTTTATATATAGTAGTGTGTATGTCAATCCCAATCTCCCAATTTATCCCTCACCCCCTCACCCCCTGGTAACCATAAGTTTGTTTTCCAGATCTGTAACACTATTTGTTTTGTAGGTAAGTTCGTTTGTACCCTTTTTTTAGAGTCCACGTATAAGTGACATCATATATTTGTCTTTCTCTGTCTTACTTCACTCAGTATGACAATCTCTAGGTCCATCCATGTTGCTGCAAACGGCATTATTTCATTCTTTTTATGGCTGAGGAATATTCCATTGTATATTTGTGCCACATCTTCTTTATCCATTCATCTGTCGATGGACACTTAGGTTGCTTCCATGTCCTGGCTATTTAAATAGAGCTACAATGAACATTATGGTACATGACTGTTTTTGAATTATGGCTTTCTCTGGATACATGCCCAGGAGTGGGATTGCTGGATCCTATGGTAGGTAGCTCTATCTGCTTCTCCTCAATTGCTTACAGCTCAAATCCTTATTTCAAAGTGGCATATTTGGGGGATGACATATTCAGGTTTCCTTCAGTCCCCCATTTGAAACTGGGCTTTCAGAAATTTTCACATCTTACCAGCTGATTTGGTAGCTGTGGAGAGATTCATTTTAGAAATGATGAGGTAAGAGATCTGTAAAAGAGAAAAACAGAAAATGTCAAAAGTCCACTGTCTCGTATCTCACCAACTCAGTCCCGAGGATGGTTCAGTCCAGTGAAACAGTTGTGTCTTTGTTCTCTCTATGGTGCAAGCAATCAGGTATTTAACAAGAGACATTCCTATGGAAACAAAAGAAAAACAAAGGTTAATGATTATAACAAACCATAAATTCATTCCTTGAGTCCACAGCACAGTGTGTTGAGATGTCTAGATTTCAGCTTGAAGCATCTTTGGATGGTAGAATGAAGATGGCTTTTGCAACCTGATGAATCTCCTGGTTTGCAGTTTGAGTGTCTCTGGTTACGGCATTAAACCTTTTGAATAGCCCATACAGTATTAGGCAAGACAGTTGTCCAGACTTGCGCTGTTGTAATGATTTCTCTGAAGTGTATAGCAGGTTGTCCAGCTTTGTCTTGTAGGGCTTTGGGGAAAGTGTCGTCCTTAGTGATTCATCCTTAGTGATTCCAAGTCAGAAGGGCTACAGAAAAATTGGAAATATTAATTTGGAGAGTTGTAGCCAGATACTGGAGGAAACTAGAAGAATTCAGAATCCAGTCCAATCCAGGTAAATAGCAAAGACAATGAAAGGGACTAGATAGAATCTAATATCCATAAGGGTGCACTGTAGTGTTCCACTGAAACATATCTTTATAGCCACCTCCCTTTCCATCAAATATAATTACAGTAGGACTAATTGTTTGTAAAATAAACAGCCCAACTTTAAAGACTTATTTCCATAAATGCAGCAAGAATACTGCTTATTATATATTGAACCCGGGTCCTCAGCAGTGAGAGCACGGAGTCCTAACCACTGGACCACCAGGGAGTTCCCAGTTGTAGAAGATCTTTACTGGTAAGATCCTGTCTTTTTCTTGAGATTGCTTTGCTAGAACTTTTCATAAGGAATCATCAGTTCACCTCGGGAGGCTTTCAAAAATCTCAGAAGCCAAGAACTTGCCACCAGGTTTTGGCTGCAACACCTGTAGATTTAGGTGAAATTCCTCTCTCCTCCATGTCCCCCAACTATGCTGAGGTTCCTGGGTCTACTGGGTAGTGAACTTCCTTACTCACCTGTAAGGCAGGAATTTCTGTAACCCAGGTACAGGCTGGTTTTATACAAGCAGGGCTTTATAAGCATTGGTTCCTTAAAGTCAACCTTCTTTAAAGTTGTCTGGTCATATCTGATTCAATGCACATCATTCTCAAATAGGACATTCTAGGCAAAGCCTTGGTACTTATTTTTTCATTTCTGTTGGAGTATAGTTGATTAACAATGTTGTGTTAGTTTCCGCTGTACAGCAAAGTGAATCAGTTATACATTTACATATATCTACTCTTTTTTAGATTCTTTTCCCACATAGGTCATTACAGAGTATTGAGTAGAGTTCCCTGTGCTATACAGTGGGTCCTTATTTGTTACCTATTTTATATATAGTAGTGTGTATTTTTCAATCTCCCAGTTTATCCCTCCTCTCTTCCCCCTGGTAAGCATAAGATTGTTTTTTACATCTGTGATTCTATTTGTTTTGTAATTAAGTTCATTTGTACCATTTAATTTAGATTCCACATATAAGTGATATCATATGATATTTGTCTTTCTGTGTCTAACTTACTTCACTCAGTATGACAATCTCTAGGTCCATCCATGTTGCTGCAAACGGCATTATTTCACTTCTTTTTATGGCTGAGTAATATTCCATTGTATATATGTACTACATCTTCTTTATCCATTCGTCTGTCAATGGACATTTTGGTTGCTTCCATGTCCTAAAACCTCACTACTTTAAACAATGTTTCCAACTGGGACCTGTTAAAAGAACAGAGTCATGCTGAACTTATGAAAATGGATATATTGTCATGAAACCTGGAGTACTCAATAAGAGTTTGCAAATTCCAGAGGGATCAGGTAGAGAAGAAAGATAAATGCTTCAATTCTGTTTATAAAGAAATAACTTACCAAATTGCTCCACATTAAAGATAGCTTAAAGGCAAAGAGAAAAATGTGCCCTTAAATCTGGAAATCAAAACATTAAAGAACGAGCAATGTTTCAAACAAAACGTCATAGAAAAAATTATAATCATCCTCATTGATTCAGTCCCATGTAATTGATTTTCGTCTGTTTGATCTGTTAACAGTTCCCATCAGCTTCTTCATTAGTTCTGGAACTTCTTAGTCCAGTGACCTGCTCTCAGTTATTCAAGTGGAGCAGCCTCACCTGTAGCTTATTGTAAGTGCCTCACCTGTAGCTTATTGTAAGTGCTTTCAGAGAGTGATCAGAGTAAAACAGTAACTGCCTGTGAGTGACAAAAGACTCAAAACCACACCATGGTTACAAATCTGATGACAGTGCATTATTTGTTTGAAATGCAACATATAACGATAACTGGAATTATGACTGACAATATGCCAGGGCAAATCAGGTTGCTAAGAATTTCATACAATGTCTAATACATTTATATTAGTAAGGTATATCCACTCAAATGCAACCTAAAGAAGTTTAAACATCACGTCTTTTCGACAGTGTGTCCTATGTAATTGAAGAAATCAAATGAGCCTAATTACTTTAACATCTTTCTTTAATGAGAGAGAAGTTGTTTTTCAAAATTTTCCAGAGGCCGTCTGGAAAGTCCCAAAGTTAGTTTGAGGTAAGAAAGACTTCATTTAGGATCTGATTTTGGTTAAGTTGTCAAAATTGTCAAAATGTGTAAAACTTGATTAAATAAGATAATGGGTCACTGTGAAGTACTACTTAGTTATTGGTGACAATAAAAGATTTCAAAGGCCAAGACAGAAAGTAACGGGAATTCTCTGGTGGTCCAGTTGTTAGGACTCTGCACTTCCACTGCCAGGGGCCTGGGTTCGATCCCTAGTTGGGGAATTAAGGTCCTGCAAGCTGTGCAGTGCAGACAAAAAAAAAAAAAAAAGGGAGTAACATAGTTGAGAATAAAATGCACTTCAGCCCTTTTACTATTGAGAAAATGTGCTTTTGAAAAAATAAGCAAAGACCTGAAAAAGACAACGAAGCACAGGGAAGTATTTTGACAGCACACAGAATCGTTGTTTCCTAGGTGAATTACTCAAAAGGTAAAGAAGAATCTTTAATCCAAGAAAACTTTCTCCTTTGGATATAGAAAATTCTAGTTTTGCATAGGCACATTGTTAAAACCTTTATTATAATTAATCCATTCAGTTTTAGCCAGTTTGACCATACAAGATTTTTCCTTAATACATTTTAATGAGTCTCATGTACCTCTGTAAATAAGTTCATTTGTGCCTTTTTTCTAGATGCCACATATAAGCGATACCATGATATTCATCTTTCTCTGATTGACTTACTTCACTTAGTATGATCATAGCTAGGTCTATCCTAGTTGCTGCAAATGGAATTATTCCATTCTTTTGTAATATTCCATTGTGTGTGTATGTTATTGGGATTGGCATATAAACACTATTATGGATTGTAGATCGTCCAAAAGGACCCTGTGAATAGCGCAAGGAGCTCTACTCAACACACTACAATCACCTTCTGGAAAACCAACCGGAAAAAGACTAGATAGAGCTCTCTGTACGAGGGAATGACGTTGCTGAACAGGTAAACCCAAAATACGTCACTGCAAATCAACTCTACTCCCATATAATATAAAAATTAAGTTGAAACGGAAAAAAGCAAAGCAAAAAAAAAAAAAGAAAGAAACCTGGGCAAGAGGAAATGCTGCCGCCTTGTGGACCGTTCCTGTAATTACAACGTGGAAAACGCTGCTGACGGGCCCTGAATAATCGCAAGGCCTGTGAGGCTGTAATTCAGTAACACCGGCCCTCCAGAAAAACCCGAAGGGACTGTGCCTACTTGTTCCCCTCCTTGTTCCATGCCATGGGAGATAAATCACCACGGCCCAGAGATCAGAAAGAATGTAAACTGAGACAAGCAAAGCTGTCTCCCCCGTGCACGTGCAGGTTATTTTTGATGATTCTGGGTTTATGGGTTTTCTCCCAGGGAAGTTAACCTTGAAGCCGAGACAGTTGTAGATAATGTAAACCACCATCTGGCAACCTCCCTTTTTCTAGTCTGTATAATCTGCAACTGTAGCATAATAAAACTGGCCTTGCAACCGTCAGTTGTCTTGGTCCTCTGAACCCATTCGTCGGTGCTACTTCAGTTCCTTACCCCTTCCCTTCCGACCCTGGGCGGTGAAATCCTTTCTCCGGCTGGTGCACGGCAGGCAGACATCAAGGGAAAACCAAAATTTCGACATACACCTGCACCCCGGCATTCACGGCAGCACTGCTAACAACCGACAAGACACGGAAGTCACCAAAGTGTAGAAGGACAGATGAATCGGCCCAGCAGGTGCGGCCCCGGTTACCAATGGAATTACTCAGCCATAAACAAAGGATGAAATCATGCCATTTCCAGCCACAGGGATGGAACGAGAGATGATCATACGTAGTCAACAAGTGAGACACACAAAAACAAGTATCATATGATATCACTTAGAGGTGGCATCCAAATACGGATCGAGAGGAATTAATTTGCACAACAGAGAAGGCCTCACAGATAGGGAGAACCAAGTAATGCTTACCAAACGGGACAGGTGGGGTGAGGGAGACATTGACAGGTTCAGATGCATGTATACAGGCTAATATTTAACACACAGGTAATCCAGAAGGATAGGACAAGGAACTCGACTCAACCCGCTGTAATAACCTATACTGGAAGAGAACCCGAAAAGGAACATATATACATGTATATATAACTGAATCACTTGCTGTGCACCAAAAAAAAAAAAAAAAACCCCACTCTCCTGACTATATCAACTATACTCCAGTACAACATACACGTTGCAATTAAAAAATAATGCCGACCCCATTCCCCTACGGCCTCTGGGACCTGGGCTGGAGTCTCATCCATGGACGCGGAGCAGGCTTGGGGCCCAAAGCTGGACCGTCGCGGTGCTGAGCGAGCTGGGGACGATGCGACAGCAAAGGACCCCCTTGGACCTGGAGTGCCTGGTCCCGTCTTAATTGGCCCACAATCTCCACATCAAGGGGGGCTCCCCTACAGCTACACCAAGCCTCCGGCACCAGAAGTGATGCTGCATTCTGGGCGGGAAGGAGAGCTCTCAAAGATGCCCGGGGGCCCACGTCTCCTGGGGGTGGGGTTCCCTCCTCCAGCCTCTTTCCATGCAGTCGCCCCACCTACGCACTACACCTCCGTCATCAGAGCAGTTTCCCGGGCTTTGGGATCTCCCTCGGGGGTGAAGGGCAAGGGTGAGGAAGCGATGAGACACAACCCCTTCGGTGTTTCTTCTGGCACATTCCACTCACACTGAGGACCCAGGGACGGGACTTTCCCTCAGGCTCAGCTTCCCGGGTAACCTCAGTTGGGCCTGAAGAAATGCTGCCGCCTTGTGGACGTTTCCTGTAACAACAACGTGGAAAACGCCGCTGCCGGGCCCTGAAAAATCGCAAGGCCTGTGGGGCTGTGAATAAATAACACCTGCCCTCCAGAAAAACCCGGGGCTACTTCCTCGAAAATGAATGCAAAACAGGGCAGCCGTTCATAAGCCAACTTGAAGGTGTCAATTTTACTCACACTGTAGAAAAAAAAGCCCATGGAAAGACGCTCAGCATCACTCATTATTAGAGAAATGCAGAGTAAAACTACAGTCAGGTATCACCTCACACCACTCACACTGGCCATCTCCAAAAACATCTACAGGGAATCAAGGCTGCAGAGGACGTGTGCAAAGGGATTCGTCCTACACACTTGCTGGGAATATCAACTGGTGCAGCCACTATGGAGAAAGGTATGGAGCTTCCCGTAATGTAACTAAACAGAGAACCATAGGTGATCCGTGAATCCCACTCCTGGCCTTGCATCCCGATATAATCGTAATTCGAAACACGTGCCACCTGTATTTTCACAGCAGCACGATTAGGACCAGTGCAGACATACATTCCACCCCAATGTCCATCAACAGAAAAATGAACATTATGGGCTACATACATACAAAGAGATACTACTCAGCCGACAAGAAGAATGAAAACATACCATCTGCAGCAGCAAGGATGGACTAACCTATGATCGTACTAGGTGAATGAGGTCAGAGAGAGAAGGACAAATAGCACAAGAGAGCCCTTATAGGTGAAACCTATCAATTCATGCAAATGATCTAACTGAAAAAACAGAAAGAGACTCTCACAGATAGACAAGTAACTTACGATGACCATACAGGAAAGGTGGGTGAGGGATATATTTTGAGGTTGGGATTGGCGTATAAGCACTATTATGGATCGTAGATCATCCAAAAGGACCTTGGGAATAGCTCAAGGAGCTCTACTCAACACACTACAATCACCTTGTGGAAAACCAAGCCGAAAAAGACTAGATAGACCTCTCTGTACGAGGGAATCACGTTGCTGAACAGGTAAACCCAGAATACGTCAGTGCAAATCAGCTCTACTCCCACATAATATAAAAATTAAGTTGAAACGGAAAAGAAGCAAAGAAAAAAAAAACAGACAGAGAAACCTGGGCAAGAGGAAATGCTGCCGCCTTGTGGACCGTTCCTGTAATTACAACGTGGAAAACGCTGCTGACGGGCCCTGAATAATCGCAAGGCCTGTGAGGCTGTTATTCCATAACACCTGCCCTCCAGAAAAACCCGGGGCTACTTCCTGGAAAAAGAATGCAAAACAGGGCAGCCATTCAAGAGGCCGAGTTGAAGATGTCCATTTTACTCACACTGTAGGAAAAAGAAGCCCATGCAAAGCCGCTCAACATCACTCATTATCAGAGAAACGCAGAGTAAAACCACAATCAGGTATCACCGCACACCACTCACACTGGCCATCGCCAAAAAAATCTACAAGGAACAAAGGCTGCAGAGCACGTGGGAAAAGGGAACTGTCCTACACTCTTCCTGGGAATGTCAACTGTTGCAGCCACTATGGAGATCTGCATGGACCTTCCTGTAACATAGCTGAACAGAGAACCCATAGGGGACCTGGCAGTCGCACTTCTGGCCTTGCATCCCGATATGATCATAATTCGGAACGACACGTGCCTTGGGGCCGTTTCCCTTCACTAAACGTTACTAAAACCGGTGCTGCTGGGCGCTTCATATTCACAACCCCTGCGGGGCGGAAAAGCACGCCTGCCCTCAAGAAATGTGCTGAGGTAGGCGACTGAAAAGGAAGTCACGACAGGGCAGAGGTTCAAGAAGCCAAATTCAACAGGTTACTTTGCTCACACTATGATCAAAACGTATTTTAAAACAGGACCTGACACGTTTCAACCTCGCTGAACGTGAGAGAGCTACAAATCAGAACTACAACAAGATACCTCCTGCCACCAGTCACATGGCCATTGTCAACTTAATGTACAAATAAGAAATGCTGGAGAGGGCGTGGAGCAGAGGTAACCCTCCTACACCGTTGCTGGGAACGTAAAACGGTAGAAGCCTCTATGGAGAGCACTGAGGGGGTGCCTTACAAAATAGAGAATGATAATGGAACGCTCCCCAAATAACTGAATCACTTGCTGTGCACCAAAAAAAAAAAAAAAAAAAAACCCACTCTCCTGACTATATCAACTATACTCCAGTACAACATACACGTTGCAATTAAAAAATAATGCCGACCCCATTCCCCTACGGCCTCTGGGACCTGGGCTGGAGTCTCATCCATGGACGCGGAGCAGGCTTGGGGCCCAAAGCTGGACCGTCGCGGTGCTGAGCGAGCTGGGGACGATGTGACAGCAAAGGACCCCCTTGGACCTGGAGTGCCTGGTCCCGTCTTAATTGGTCCACAATCTCCACATCAAGGAGGGCTCCCCTACAGCTACACCAAGCCTCGGGCACCAGAAGTGATGCTGCATTCTGGGCGGGAAGGAGAGCTCTCAAAGATGCCCGGGGGCCCACGTCTCCTGGGGGTGGGGTTCCCTCCTCCAGCCTCTTTCCACGCAGTCGCCCCACCTACGCACTACACCTCCGTCATCAGAGCAGTTTCCCGGGCTTTGGGATCTCCCTCGGGGGTGAAGGGCAAGGGTGAGGAAGCGATGAGACACAACCCCTTCGGTGTTTCTTCTGGCACATTCCACTCACACTGAGGACCCAGGGACGGGACTTTCCCTCAGGCTCAGCTTCCCGGGTAACCTCAGTTGGGCCTGAAGAAGTGCTGCCGCCTTGTGGACGTTTCCTGTAACAACAACGTGGAAAACGCCGCTGCCGGGCCCTGAAAAATCGCAAGGCCTGTGGGGCTGTGAATAAATAACACCTGCCCTCCAGAAAAACCCGGGGCTACTTCCTCGAAAATGAATGCAAAACAGGGCAGCCGTTCATAAGCCAACTTGAAGGTGTCAATTTTACTCACACTGTAGAAAAAAAAAAGCCCATGGAAAGACGCTCAGCATCACTCATTATTAGAGAAATGCAGAGTAAAACTACAGTCAGGTATCACCTCACACCACTCACACTGGCCATCTCCAAAAACATCTACCGGGAATCAAGGCTGCAGAGGACGTGTGCAAAGGGATTCGTCCTACACACTTGCTGGGAATATCAACTGGTGCAGCCACTATGGAGAAAGGTATGGAGCTTCCCGTAATGTAACTAAACAGAGAACCATAGGTGATCCGTGAATCCCACTCCTGGCCTTGCATCCCGATATAATCGTAATTCGAAACACGTGCCACCTGTATTTTCACAGCAGCACGATTAGGACCAGTGCAGACATACATTCCACCCCAATGTCCATCAACAGAAAAATGAACATTATGGGCTACATACATACAAAGAGATACTACTCAGCCGACAAGAAGAATGAAAACATACCATCTGCAGCAGCAAGGATGGACTAACCTATGATCGTACTAGGTGAATGAGGTCAGAGAGAGAAGGACAAATAGCACAAGAGAGCCCTTATAGGTGAAACCTATCAATTCATGCAAATGATCTAACTGAAAAAACAGAAAGAGACTCTCACAGATAGACAAGTAACTTACGATGACCATACAGGAAAGGTGGGTGAGGGATATATTTTGAGGTTGGGATTGGCGTATAAGCACTATTATGGATCGTAGATCATCCAAAAGGACCTTGGGAATAGCTCAAGGAGCTCTACTCAACACACTACAATCACCTTGTGGAAAACCAAGCCGAAAAAGACTAGATAGACCTCTCTGTACGAGGGAATCACGTTGCTGAACAGGTAAACCCAGAATACGTCAGTGCAAATCAGCTCTACTCCCACATAATATAAAAATTAAGTTGAAACGGAAAAGAAGCAAAGGAAAAAAAAACAGACAGAGAAACCTGGGCAAGAGGAAATGCTGCCGCCTTGTGGACCGTTCCTGTAATTACAACGTGGAAAACGCTGCTGACGGGCCCTGAATAATCGCAAGGCCTGTGAGGCTGTTATTCCATAACACCTGCCCTCCAGAAAAACCCGGGGCTACTTCCTGGAAAAAGAATGCAAAACAGGGCAGCCATTCAAGAGGCCGAGTTGAAGATGTCCATTTTACTCACACTGTAGGAAAAAGAAGCCCATGCAAAGCCGCTCAACATCACTCATTATCAGAGAAACGCAGAGTAAAACCACAATCAGGTATCACCGCACACCACTCACACTGGCCATCGCCAAAAAAATCTACAAGGAACAAAGGCTGCAGAGCACGTGGGAAAAGGGAACTGTCCTACACTCTTCCTGGGAATGTCAACTGTTGCAGCCACTATGGAGATCTGCATGGACCTTCCTGTAACATAGCTAAACAGAGAACCCATAGGGGACCTGGCAGTCGCACTTCTGGCCTTGCATCCCGATATGATCATAATTCGGAACGACACGTGCCTTGGGGCCGTTTCCCTTCACTAAACGTTACTAAAACCGGTGCTGCTGGGCGCTTCATATTCACAACCCCTGCGGGGCGGAAAAGCACGCCTGCCCTCAAGAAATGTGCTGAGGTAGGCGACTGAAAAGGAAGTCACGACAGGGCAGAGGTTCAAGAAGCCAAATTCAACAGGTTACTTTGCTCACACTATGATCAAAACGTATTTTAAAACAGGACCTGACACGTTTCAACCTCGCTGAACGTGAGAGAGCTACAAATCAGAACTACAACAAGATACCTCCTGCCACCAGTCACATGGCCATTGTCAACTTAATGTACAAATAAGAAATGCTGGAGAGGGCGTGGAGCAGAGGTAACCCTCCTACACCGTTGCTGGGAACGTAAAACGGTAGAAGCCTCTATGGAGAGCACTGAGGGGGTGCCTTACAAAATAGAGAATGATAATGGAACGCTCCCCAAATAACTGAATCACTTGCTGTGCACCAAAAAAAAAAAAAAAAAAAAAAAAACCCACTCTCCTGACTATATCAACTATACTCCAGTACAACATACACGTTGCAATTAAAAAATAATGCCGACCCCATTCCCCTACGGCCTCTGGGACCTGGGCTGGAGTCTCATCCATGGACGCGGAGCAGGCTTGGGGCCCAAAGCTGGACCGTCGCGGTGCTGAGCGAGCTGGGGACGATGTGACAGCAAAGGACCCCCTTGGACCTGGAGTGCCTGGTCCCGTCTTAATTGGCCCACAATCTCCACATCAAGGGGGGCTCCCCTACAGCTACACCAAGCCTCGGGCACCAGAAGTGATGCTGCATTCTGGGCGGGAAGGAGAGCTCTCAAAGATGCCCGGGGGCCCACGTCTCCTGGGGGTGGGGTTCCCTCCTCCAGCCTCTTTCCACGCAGTCGCCCCACCTACGCACTACACCTCCGTCATCAGAGCAGTTTCCCGGGCTTTGGGATCTCCCTCGGGGGTGAAGGGCAAGGGTGAGGAAGCGATGAGACACAACCCCTTCGGTGTTTCTTCTGGCACATTCCACTCACACTGAGGACCCAGGGACGGGACTTTCCCTCAGGCTCGGCTTCCCGGGTAACCTCAGTTGGGCCTGAAGAAATGCTGCCGCCTTGTGGACGTTCCCTGTAACAACAACGTGGAAAACGCCGCTGCCGGGCCCTGAAAAATCGCAAGGCCTGTGGGGCTGTGAATAAATAACACCTGCCCTCCAGAAAAACCCGGGGCTACTTCCTCGAAAATGAATGCAAAACAGGGCAGCCGTTCATAAGCCAACTTGAAGGTGTCAATTTTACTCACGCTGTAGAAAAAAAAAGCCCATGGAAAGACGCTCAGCATCACTCATTATTAGAGAAATGCAGAGTAAAACTACAGTCAGGTATCACCTCACACCACTCACACTGGCCATCTCCAAAAACATCTACCGGGAATCAAGGCTGCAGAGGACGTGTGCAAAAGGATTCGTCCTACACACTTGCTGGGAATATCAACTGGTGCAGCCACTATGGAGAAAGGTATGGAGCTTCTCGTAATGTAACTAAACAGAGAACCATAGGTGATCCGTGAATCCCACTCCTGGCCTTGCATCCCGATATAATCGTAATTCGAAACACGTGCCACCTGTATTTTCACAGCAGCACGATTAGGACCAGTGCAGACATACATTCCACCCCAATGTCCATCAACAGAAAAATGAACATTATGGGCTACATACATACAAAGAGATACTACTCAGCCGACAAGAAGAATGAAAACATACCATCTGCAGCAGCAAGGATGGACTAACCTATGATCGTACTAGGTGAATGAGGTCAGAGAGAGAAGGACAAATAGCACAAGAGAGCCCTTATAGGTGAAACCTATCAATTCATGCAAATGATCTAACTGAAAAAACAGAAAGAGACTCTCACAGATAGACAAGTAACTTACGATGACCATACAGGAAAGGTGGGTGAGGGATATATTTTGAGGTTGGGATTGGCGTATAAGCACTATTATGGATCGTAGATCATCCAAAAGGACCTTGGGAATAGCTCAAGGAGCTCTACTCAACACACTACAATCACCTTGTGGAAAACCAAGCCGAAAAAGACTAGATAGACCTCTCTGTACGAGGGAATCACGTTGCTGAACAGGTAAACCCAGAATACGTCAGTGCAAATCAGCTCTACTCCCACATAATATAAAAATTAAGTTGAAACGGAAAAGAAGCAAAGAAAAAAAAAACAGACAGAGAAACCTGGGCAAGAGGAAATGCTGCCGCCTTGTGGACCGTTCCTGTAATTACAACGTGGAAAACGCTGCTGACGGGCCCTGAATAATCGCAAGGCCTGTGAGGCTGTTATTCCATAACACCTGCCCTCCAGAAAAACCCGGGGCTACTTCCTGGAAAAAGAATGCAAAACAGGGCAGCCATTCAAGAGGCCGAGTTGAAGATGTCAATTTTACTCACACTGTAGGAAAAAGAAGCCCATGCAAAGCCGCTCAACATCACTCATTATCAGAGAAACGCAGAGTAAAACCACAATCAGGTATCACCGCACACCACTCACACTGGCCATCGCCAAAAAAATCTACAAGGAACAAAGGCTGCAGAGCACGTGGGAAAAGGGAACTGTCCTACACTCTTCCTGGGAATGTCAACTGTTGCAGCCACTATGGAGATCTGCATGGACCTTCCTGTAACATAGCTGAACAGAGAACCCATAGGGGAGCTGGCAGTCGCACTTCTGGCCTTGCATCCCGATATGATCATAATTCGGAACGACACGTGCCTTGGGGCCGTTTCCCTTCACTAAACGTTACTAAAACCGGTGCTGCTGGGCGCTTCATATTCACAACCCCTGCGGGGCGGAAAAGCACGCCTGCCCTCAAGAAATGTGCTGAGGTAGGCGACTGAAAAGGAAGTCACGACAGGGCAGAGGTTCAAGAAGCCAAATTCAACAGGTTACTTTGCTCACACTATGATCAAAACGTATTTTAAAACAGGACCTGACACGTTTCAACCTCGCTGAACGTGAGAGAGCTACAAATCAGAACTACAACAAGATACCTCCTGCCACCAGTCACATGGCCATTGTCAACTTAATGTACAAATAAGAAATGCTGGAGAGGGCGTGGAGCAGAGGTAACCCTCCTACACCGTTGCTGGGAACGTAAAACGGTAGAAGCCTCTATGGAGAGCACTGAGGGGGTGCCTTACAAAATAGAGAATGATAATGGAACGCTCCCCAAATAACTGAATCACTTGCTGTGCACCAAAAAAAAAAAAAAAAAAAAAACCCACTCTCCTGACTATCTCAACTATACTCCAGTACAACATACACGTTGCAATTAAAAAATAATGCCGACCCCATTCCCCTACGGCCTCTGGGACCTGGGCTGGAGTCTCATCCATGGACGCGGAGCAGGCTTGGGGCCCAAAGCTGGACCGTCGCGGTGCTGAGCGAGCTGGGGACGATGTGACAGCAAAGGACCCCCTTGGACCTGGAGTGCCTGGTCCCGTCTTAATTGGCCCACAATCTCCACATCAAGGGGGGCTCCCCTACAGCTACACCAAGCCTCGGGCACCAGAAGTGATGCTGCATTCTGGGCGGGAAGGAGAGCTCTCAAAGATGCCCGGGGGCCCACGTCTCCTGGGGGTGGGGTTCCCTCCTCCAGCCTCTTTCCACGCAGTCGCCCCACCTACGCACTACACCTCCGTCATCAGAGCAGTTTCCCGGGCTTTGGGATCTCCCTCGGGGGTGAAGGGCAAGGGTGAGGAAGCGATGAGACACAACCCCTTCGGTGTTTCTTCTGGCACATTCCACTCACACTGAGGACCCAGGGACGGGACTTTCCCTCAGGCTCAGCTTCCCGGGTAACCTCAGTTGGGCCTGAAGAAGTGCTGCCGCCTTGTGGACGTTTCCTGTAACAACAACGTGGAAAACGCCGCTGCCGGGCCCTGAAAAATCGCAAGGCCTGTGGGGCTGTGAATAAATAACACCTGCCCTCCAGAAAAACCCGGGGCTACTTCCTCGAAAATGAATGCAAAACAGGGCAGCCGTTCATAAGCCAACTTGAAGGTGTCAATTTTACTCACACTGTAGAAAAAAAAAGCCCATGGAAAGACGCTCAGCATCACTCATTATTAGAGAAATGCAGAGTAAAACTACAGTCAGGTATCACCTCACACCACTCACACTGGCCATCTCCAAAAACATCTACCGGGAATCAAGGCTGCAGAGGACGTGTGCAAAGGGATTCGTCCTACACACTTGCTGGGAATATCAACTGGTGCAGCCACTATGGAGAAAGGTATGGAGCTTCCCGTAATGTAACTAAACAGAGAACCATAGGTGATCCGTGAATCCCACTCCTGGCCTTGCATCCCGATATAATCGTAATTCGAAACACGTGCCACCTGTATTTTCACAGCAGCACGATTAGGACCAGTGCAGACATACATTCCACCCCAATGTCCATCAACAGAAAAATGAACATTATGGGCTACATACATACAAAGAGATACTACTCAGCCGACAAGAAGAATGAAAACATACCATCTGCAGCAGCAAGGATGGACTAACCTATGATCGTACTAGGTGAATGAGGTCAGAGAGAGAAGGACAAATAGCACAAGAGAGCCCTTATAGGTGAAACCTATCAATTCATGCAAATGATCTAACTGAAAAAACAGAAAGAGACTCTCACAGATAGACAAGTAACTTACGATGACCATACAGGAAAGGTGGGTGAGGGATATATTTTGAGGTTGGGATTGGCGTATAAGCACTATTATGGATCGTAGATCATCCAAAAGGACCTTGGGAATAGCTCAAGGAGCTCTACTCAACACACTACAATCACCTTGTGGAAAACCAAGCCGAAAAAGACTAGATAGACCTCTCTGTACGAGGGAATCACGTTGCTGAACAGGTAAACCCAGAATACGTCAGTGCAAATCAGCTCTACTCCCATATAATATAAAAATTAAGTTGAAACGGAAAAGAAGCAAAGAAAAAAAAAACAGACAGAGAAACCTGGGCAAGAGGAAATGCTGCCGCCTTGTGGACCGTTCCTGTAATTACAACGTGGAAAACGCTGCTGACGGGCCCTGAATAATCGCAAGGCCTGTGAGGCTGTTATTCCATAACACCTGCCCTCCAGAAAAACCCGGGGCTACTTCCTGGAAAAAGAATGCAAAACAGGGCAGCCATTCAAGAGGCCGAGTTGAAGATGTCCATTTTACTCACACTGTAGGAAAAAGAAGCCCATGCAAAGCCGCTCAACATCACTCATTATCAGAGAAACGCAGAGTAAAACCACAATCAGGTATCACCGCACACCACTCACACTGGCCATCGCCAAAAAAATCTACAAGGAACAAAGGCTGCAGAGCACGTGGGAAAAGGGAACTGTCCTACACTCTTCCTGGGAATGTCAACTGTTGCAGCCACTATGGAGATCTGCATGGACCTTCCTGTAACATAGCTAAACAGAGAACCCATAGGGGAGCTGGCAGTCGCACTTCTGGCCTTGCATCCCGATATGATCATAATTCGGAACGACACGTGCCTTGGGGCCGTTTCCCTTCACTAAACGTTACTAAAACCGGTGCTGCTGGGCGCTTCATATTCACAACCCCTGCGGGGCGGAAAAGCACGCCTGCCCTCAAGAAATGTGCTGAGGTAGGCGACTGAAAAGGAAGTCACGACAGGGCAGAGGTTCAAGAAGCCAAATTCAACAGGTTACTTTGCTCACACTATGATCAAAACGTATTTTAAAACAGGACCTGACACGTTTCAACCTCGCTGAACGTGAGAGAGCTACAAATCAGAACTACAACAAGATACCTCCTGCCACCAGTCACATGGCCATTGTCAACTTAATGTACAAATAAGAAATGCTGGAGAGGGCGTGGAGCAGAGGTAACCCTCCTACACCGTTGCTGGGAACGTAAAACGGTAGAAGCCTCTATGGAGAGCACTGAGGGGGTGCCTTACAAAATAGAGAATGATAATGGAACGCTCCCCAAATAACTGAATCACTTGCTGTGCACCAAAAAAAAAAAAAAAAAAAAAAAAAACCCACTCTCCTGACTATCTCAACTATACTCCAGTACAAAATACACGTTGCAATTAAAAATAATGCCGACCCCATTCCCCTACGGCCTCTGGGACCTGGGCTGGAGTCTCATCCATGGACGCGGAGCAGGCTTGGGGCCCAAAGCTGGACCGTCGCGGTGCTGAGCGAGCTGGGGACGATGTGACAGCAAAGAACCCCCTTGGACCTGGAGTGCCTGGTCCCGTCTCAATTGGCCCACAATCTCCACATCAAGGGGGGCTCCCCTACAGCTACACCAAGCCTCGGGCACCAGAAGTGATGCTGCATTCTGGGCGGGAAGGAGAGCTCTCAAAGATGCCCGGGGGTCCACGTCTCCTGGGGGTGGGGTTCCCTCCTCCAGCCTCTTTCCATGGAGTCGCCCCACCTACGCACTACACCCCCTTCATCAGAGCAGTTTCCCTGGCATTGGGATCTCCCTCGGGGGTGAAGGGCAAGGGTGAGGAAGCGATGAGACACAACCCCTTCGGTGTTTCTTCTGGCACATTCCACTCACACTGAGGACCCAGGGACAGGACTTTCCCTCAGGCTCGGCTTCCCCGAGTAACCACAGTTGGGCCTGAGTAAATGCTGCCGCCTTGTGGACGTTTCCTGTAACAACAACGTGGAAAACGCTGCTGCCGGGCCCTGAAAAATCGCAAGGCCTGTGGGGCTGTGAATAAATAACACCTGCCCTCCAGAAAAACCCGGGGCTACTTCCTCGAAAATGAATGCAAAACAGGGCAGCCGTTCATAAGCCAACTTGAAGGTGTCAATTTTACTCACACTGTAGAAAAACAAGCCCATGGAAAGACGCTCAGCATCACTCATTATTAGAGAAATGCAGAGTAAAACTACAGTCAGGTATCACCTCACACCACTCACACTGGCCATCTCCAAAAACATCTACCGGGAATCAAGGCTGCAGAGGACGTGTGCAAAGGGATTCGTCCTACACACTTGCTGGGAATATCAACTGGTGCAGCCACTATGGAGAAAGGTATGGAGCTTCCCGTAATGTAACTAAACAGAGAACCATAGGTGATCCGTGAATCCCACTCCTGGCCTTGCATCCCGATATAATCGTAATTCGAAACACGTGCCACCTGTATTTTCACAGCAGCACGATTAGGACCAGTGCAGACATACATTCCACCCCAATGTCCATCAACAGAAAAATGAACATTATGGGCTACATACATACAAAGAGATACTACTCAGCCGACAAGAAGAATGAAAACATACCATCTGCAGCAGCAAGGATGGACTAACCTATGATCGTACTAGGTGAATGAGGTCAGAGAGAGAAGGACAAATAGCACAAGAGAGCCCTTATAGGTGAAACCTATCAATTCATGCAAATGATCTAATTGACAAAACAGAAAGAGACTCTCACAGATAGACAAGTAACTTACGATGACCATACAGGAAAGGTGGGTGAGGGATATATTGTGAGGTTGGCATTGGCGTATAAGCACTATTATGGATCGTAGATCATCCAAAAGGACCTTGGGAATAGCTCAAGGAGCTCTACTCAACACACTACAATCACCTTGTGGAAAACCAAGCCGAAAAAGACTAGATAGACCTCTCTGTACGAGGGAATCACGTTGCTGAACAGGTAAACCCAAAATACGTCAGTGCAAATCAACTCTACTCCCATATAATATAAAAATTAAGTTGAAACGGAAAAAAGCAAAGGAAAAAAAAACAGACAGAGAAACCTGGGCAAGAGGAAATGCTGCCGCCTTGTGGACCGTTCCTGTAATTACAACGTGGAAAACGCTGCTGACGGGCCCTGAATAATCGCAAGGCCTGTGAGGCTGTTATTCCATAACACCTGCCCTCCAGAAAAACCCGGGGCTACTTCCTGGAAAAAGAATGCAAAACAGGGCAGCCATTCAAGAGGCCGAGTTGAAGATGTCCATTTTACTCACACTGTAGGAAAAAGAAGCCCATGCAAAGCCGCTCAACATCACTCATTATCAGAGAAACGCAGAGTAAAACCACAATCAGGTATCACCGCACACCACTCACACTGGCCATCGCCAAAAAAATCTACAAGGAACAAAGGCTGCAGAGCACGTGGGAAAAGGGAACTGTCCTACACTCTTCCTGGGAATGTCAACTGTTGCAGCCACTATGGAGATCTGCATGGACCTTCCTGTAACATAGCTAAACAGAGAACCCATAGGGGAGCTGGCAGTCGCACTTCTGGCCTTGCATCCCGATATGATCATAATTCGGAACGACACGTGCCTTGGGGCCGTTTCCCTTCACTAAACGTTACTAAAACCGGTGCTGCTGGGCGCTTCATATTCACAACCCCTGCGGGGCGGAAAAGCACGCCTGCCCTCAAGAAATGTGCTGAGGTAGGCGACTGAAAAGGAAGTCACGACAGGGCAGAGGTTCAAGAAGCCAAATTCAACAGGTTACTTTGCTCACACTATGATCAAAACGTATTTTAAAACAGGACCTGACACGTTTCAACCTCGCTGAACGTGAGAGAGCTACAAATCAGAACTACAACAAGATACCTCCTGCCACCAGTCACATGGCCATTGTCAACTTAATGTACAAATAAGAAATGCTGGAGAGGGCGTGGAGCAGAGGTAACCCTCCTACACCGTTGCTGGGAACGTAAAACGGTAGAAGCCTCTATGGAGAGCACTGAGGGGGTGCCTTACAAAATAGAGAATGATAATGGAACGCTCCCCAAATAACTGAATCACTTGCTGTGCACCAAAAAAAAAAAAAAAAAAAAAAAACCCACTCTCCTGACTATCTCAACTATACTCCAGTACAAAATACACGTTGCAATTAAAAATAATGCCGACCCCATTCCCCTACGGCCTCTGGGACCTGGGCTGGAGTCTCATCCATGGACGCGGAGCAGGCTTGGGGCCCAAAGCTGGACCGTCGCGGTGCTGAGCGAGCTGGGGACGATGTGACAGCAAAGAACCCCCTTGGACCTGGAGTGCCTGGTCCCGTCTCAATTGGCCCACAATCTCCACATCAAGGGGGGCTCCCCTACAGCTACACCAAGCCTCGGGCACCAGAAGTGATGCTGCATTCTGGGCGGGAAGGAGAGCTCTCAAAGATGCCCGGGGGTCCACGTCTCCTGGGGGTGGGGTTCCCTCCTCCAGCCTCTTTCCATGGAGTCGCCCCACCTACGCACTACACCCCCTTCATCAGAGCAGTTTCCCTGGCATTGGGATCTCCCTCGGGGGTGAAGGGCAAGGGTGAGGAAGCGATGAGACACAACCCCTTCGGTGTTTCTTCTGGCACATTCCACTCACACTGAGGACCCAGGGACAGGACTTTCCCTCAGGCTCGGCTTCCCCGAGTAACCACAGTTGGGCCTGAGTAAATGCTGCCGCCTTGTGGACGTTTCCTGTAACAACAACGTGGAAAACGCTGCTGCCGGGCCCTGAAAAATCGCAAGGCCTGTGGGGCTGTGAATAAATAACACCTGCCCTCCAGAAAAACCCGGGGCTACTTCCTCGAAAATGAATGCAAAACAGGGCAGCCGTTCATAAGCCAACTTGAAGGTGTCAATTTTACTCACACTGTAGAAAAACAAGCCCATGGAAAGACGCTCAGCATCACTCATTATTAGAGAAATGCAGAGTAAAACTACAGTCAGGTATCACCTCACACCACTCACACTGGCCATCTCCAAAAACATCTACCGGGAATCAAGGCTGCAGAGGACGTGTGCAAAGGGATTCGTCCTACACACTTGCTGGGAATATCAACTGGTGCAGCCACTATGGAGAAAGGTATGGAGCTTCCCGTAATGTAACTAAACAGAGAACCATAGGTGATCCGTGAATCCCACTCCTGGCCTTGCATCCCGATATAATCGTAATTCGAAACACGTGCCACCTGTATTTTCACAGCAGCACGATTAGGACCAGTGCAGACATACATTCCACCCCAATGTCCATCAACAGAAAAATGAACATTATGGGCTACATACATACAAAGAGATACTACTCAGCCGACAAGAAGAATGAAAACATACCATCTGCAGCAGCAAGGATGGACTAACCTATGATCGTACTAGGTGAATGAGGTCAGAGAGAGAAGGACAAATAGCACAAGAGAGCCCTTATAGGTGAAACCTATCAATTCATGCAAATGATCTAATTGACAAAACAGAAAGAGACTCTCACAGATAGACAAGTAACTTACGATGACCATACAGGAAAGGTGGGTGAGGGATATATTGTGAGGTTGGCATTGGCGTATAAGCACTATTATGGATCGTAGATCATCCAAAAGGACCTTGGGAATAGCTCAAGGAGCTCTACTCAACACACTACAATCACCTTGTGGAAAACCAAGCCGAAAAAGACTAGATAGACCTCTCTGTACGAGGGAATCACGTTGCTGAACAGGTAAACCCAAAATACGTCAGTGCAAATCAACTCTACTCCCATATAATATAAAAATTAAGTTGAAACGGAAAAAAGCAAAGGAAAAAAAAACAGACAGAGAAACCTGGGCAAGAGGAAATGCTGCCGCCTTGTGGACCGTTCCTGTAATTACAACGTGGAAAACGCTGCTGACGGGCCCTGAATAATCGCAAGGCCTGTGAGGCTGTTATTCCATAACACCTGCCCTCCAGAAAAACCCGGGGCTACTTCCTGGAAAAAGAATGCAAAACAGGGCAGCCATTCAAGAGGCCGAGTTGAAGATGTCCATTTTACTCACACTGTAGGAAAAAGAAGCCCATGCAAAGCCGCTCAACATCACTCGTTATCAGAGAAACGCAGAGTAAAACCACAATCAGGTATCACCGCACACCACTCACACTGGCCATCGCCAAAAAAATCTACAAGGAACAAAGGCTGCAGAGCACGTGGGAAAAGGGAACTGTCCTACACTCTTCCTGGGAATGTCAACTGTTGCAGCCACTATGGAGATCTGCATGGACCTTCCTGTAACATAGCTAAACAGAGAACCCATAGGGGAGCTGGCAGTCGCACTTCTGGCCTTGCATCCCGATATGATCATAATTCGGAACGACACGTGCCTTGGGGCCGTTTCCCTTCACTAAACGTTACTAAAACCGGTGCTGCTGGGCGCTTCATATTCACAACCCCTGCGGGGCGGAAAAGCACGCCTGCCCTCAAGAAATGTGCTGAGGTAGGCGACTGAAAAGGAAGTCACGACAGGGCAGAGGTTCAAGAAGCCAAATTCAACAGGTTACTTTGCTCACACTATGATCAAAACGTATTTTAAAACAGGACCTGACACGTTTCAACCTCGCTGAACGTGAGAGAGCTACAAATCAGAACTACAACAAGATACCTCCTGCCACCAGTCACATGGCCATTGTCAACTTAATGTACAAATAAGAAATGCTGGAGAGGGCGTGGAGCAGAGGTAACCCTCCTACACCGTTGCTGGGAACGTAAAACGGTAGAAGCCTCTATGGAGAGCACTGAGGGGGTGCCTTACAAAATAGAGAATGATAATGGAACGCTCCCCAAATAACTGAATCACTTGCTGTGCACCAAAAAAAAAAAAAAAAAAAAAAAAACCCACTCTCCTGACTATCTCAACTATACTCCAGTACAAAATACACGTTGCAATTAAAAATAATGCCGACCCCATTCCCCTACGGCCTCTGGGACCTGGGCTGGAGTCTCATCCATGGACGCGGAGCAGGCTTGGGGCCCAAAGCTGGACCGTCGCGGTGCTGAGCGAGCTGGGGACGATGTGACAGCAAAGAACCCCCTTGGACCTGGAGTGCCTGGTCCCGTCTCAATTGGCCCACAATCTCCACATCAAGGGGGGCTCCCCTACAGCTACACCAAGCCTCGGGCACCAGAAGTGATGCTGCATTCTGGGCGGGAAGGAGAGCTCTCAAAGATGCCCGGGGGTCCACGTCTCCTGGGGGTGGGGTTCCCTCCTCCAGCCTCTTTCCATGGAGTCGCCCCACCTACGCACTACACCCCCTTCATCAGAGCAGTTTCCCTGGCATTGGGATCTCCCTCGGGGGTGAAGGGCAAGGGTGAGGAAGCGATGAGACACAACCCCTTCGGTGTTTCTTCTGGCACATTCCACTCACACTGAGGACCCAGGGACAGGACTTTCCCTCAGGCTCGGCTTCCCCGAGTAACCACAGTTGGGCCTGAGTAAATGCTGCCGCCTTGTGGACGTTTCCTGTAACAACAACGTGGAAAACGCCGCTGCCGGGCCCTGAAAAATCGCAAGGCCTGTGGGGCTGTGAATAAATAACACCTGCCCTCCAGAAAAACCCGGGGCTACTTCCTCGAAAATGAATGCAAAACAGGGCAGCCGTTCATAAGCCAACTTGAAGGTGTCAATTTTACTCACACTGTAGAAAAACAAGCCCATGGAAAGACGCTCAGCATCACTCATTATTAGAAAAATGCAGAGTAAAACTACAGTCAGGTATCACCTCACACCACTCACACTGGCCATCTCCAAAAACATCTACCGGGAATCAAGGCTGCAGAGGACGTGTGCAAAGGGATTCGTCCTACACACTTGCTGGGAATATCAACTGGTGCAGCCACTATGGAGAAAGGTATGGAGCTTCCCGTAATGTAACTAAACAGAGAACCATAGGTGATCCGTGAATCCCACTCCTGGCCTTGCATCCCGATATAATCGTAATTCGAAACACGTGCCACCTGTATTTTCACAGCAGCACGATTAGGACCAGTGCAGACATACATTCCACCCCAATGTCCATCAACAGAAAAATGAACATTATGGGCTACATACATACAAAGAGATACTACTCAGCCGACAAGAAGAATGAAAACATACCATCTGCAGCAGCAAGGATGGACTAACCTATGATCGTACTAGGTGAATGAGGTCAGAGAGAGAAGGACAAATAGCACAAGAGAGCCCTTATAGGTGAAACCTATCAATTCATGCAAATGATCTAATTGACAAAACAGAAAGAGACTCTCACAGATAGACAAGTAACTTACGATGACCATACAGGAAAGGTGGGTGAGGGATATATTGTGAGGTTGGCATTGGTGTATAAGCACTATTATGGATCGTAGATCATCCAAAAGGACCTTGGGAATAGCTCAAGGAGCTCTACTCAACACACTACAATCACCTTGTGGAAAACCAAGCCGAAAAAGACTAGATAGACCTCTCTGTACGAGGGAATCACGTTGCTGAACAGGTAAACCCAAAATACGTCAGTGCAAATCAACTCTACTCCCATATAATATAAAAATTAAGTTGAAACGGAAAAAAGCAAAGGAAAAAAAAACAGACAGAGAAACCTGGGCAAGAGGAAATGCTGCCGCCTTGTGGACCGTTCCTGTAATTACAACGTGGAAAACGCTGCTGACGGGCCCTGAATAATCGCAAGGCCTGTGAGGCTGTTATTCCATAACACCTGCCCTCCAGAAAAACCCGGGGCTACTTCCTGGAAAAAGAATGCAAAACAGGGCAGCCATTCAAGAGGCCGAGTTGAAGATGTCAATTTTACTCACACTGTAGGAAAAAGAAGCCCATGCAAAGCCGCTCAACATCACTCATTATTAGAGAAATGCAGCGTAAAACTACAATCAGGTAGCACCACACACCACTCACACTGGCCATCGCCAAAAAAATCTACAAGGAACAAAGGCTGCAGAGCACGTGGGAAAAGGGAACTGTCCTACACTCTTCCTGGGAATGTCAACTGTTGCAGCCACTATGGAGATCTGCATGGACCTTCCTGTAACATAGCTAAACAGAGAACCAATAGGTGACCTGGCAGTCGCACTTCTGGCCTTGCATCCCGATATGATCATAATTCGGAACGACACGTGCCTTGGGGCTGTTTCCCTTCACTAAGCGTTACTAAAACCGGTGCTGCTGGGCGCTTCATATTCACAACCCCTGCGGGGCGGAAAAGCACGCCTGCCCTCAAGAAATGTGCTGAGGTAGGCGACTGATAAGGAAGTCACGACAGGGCAGAGGTTCAAGAAGCCAAATTCAACAGGTTACTTTGCTCACACTATGATCAAAACGTATTTTAAAACAGGACCTGACACGTTTCAACCTCGCTGAACATGAGAGAGCTACAAATCAGAACTACAACAAGATATATCTTGCCACCAGTCACATGGCCATTGTCAACTTAATCTACAAATAAGAAATGCTGGAGAGAGCGTGGGGCAGAGGTAACCCTCCTACATTGTTGGTGGGAACGTAAAACGGTAGAAGCCTCTATGGAGAGCACTGAGGGGGTGCCTTACAAAATAGAGAATGATAATGGAACGCTCCCCAAATAACTGAATCACTTGCTGTACACTAAAAAAAAAAAAAAGAAACCCACTCTCCTAACTATATCAACGATACTCCAGTACAAAATACACATTGCAATTAAAAAGTAATGCCGAGGGCTTCCCTGGTGGCGCAGTGGTTGAGAGTCCGCCTGCCGATGCAGGGGACGCGGGTTCGTGCCCCGGTTCGGGAAGATCCCACATGCCGCGGAGCGGCTAGGCCCGTGAGCCATGGCCGCTGAGCCTGCGCGTCCGGAGCCTGTGCTCCGCAATGGGAGAGGCCACAGCAGTGAGAGGCCCACATACCGCAAAAAAAAAAAAAAAAAAAAAAAAAAGTAATGCCGACCCCATTCCCCTACGGCCTCTGGGACCTGGGCTGGAGTCTCATCCATGGACGCGGAGCAGGCTTGGGTCCCAAGGCTGGACCGTCGCGTTGCTGAGCGAGCTGGGGACGATGTGACAGCAAAGAACCCCCTTGGACCTGGAGTGCCTGGTCCCGTCTGCATAGGCCCACAATCTCCACATCAAGGGGGGCTCCCCTACAGCTGCAGCAAGCCTCGGGCACCAGAAGTGATGCTGCATTCTGGGCGGGAAGGAGAGCTCTCAAAGATGCCCGGGGGCCCACGTCTCCTGGGGGTGGGGTTCCCTCCTCCAGCCTCTTTCCATGGAGTCGCCCCACCTACGCACTACACCTCCGTCATCAGAGCAGTTTCCCGGGCTTTGGGATCTCCCTCGGGGGTGAAGGGCAAGGGTGAGGAAGCGATGAGACACAACCCCTTCGGTGTTTCTTCTGGCACATTCCACTCACACTGAGGACCCAGGGACGGGACTTTCCCTCAGGCTCGGCTTCCCGGGTAACCTCAGTTGGGCCTGAAGAAATGCTGCCGCCTTGTGGACGTTTCCTGTAACAACAACGTGGAAAACGCCGCTGCCGGGCCCTGAAAAATCGCAAGGCCTGTGGGGCTGTGAATAAATAACACCTGCCCTCCAGAAAAACCCGGGGCTACTTCCTCGAAAATGAATGCAAAACAGGGCAGCCGTTCATAAGCCAACTTGAAGGTGTCAATTTTACTCACACTGTAGAAAAAAAAAGCCCATGGAAAGACGCTCAGCATCACTCATTATTAGAGAAATGCAGAGTAAAACTACAGTCAGGTATCACCTCACACCACTCACACTGGCCATCTCCAAAAACATCTACCGGGAATCAAGGCTGCAGAGGACGTGTGCAAAGGGATTCGTCCTACACACTTGCTGGGAATATCAACTGGTGCAGCCACTATGGAGAAAGGTATGGAGCTTCCCGTAATGTAACTAAACAGAGAACCATAGGTGATCCGTGAATCCCACTCCTGGCCTTGCATCCCGATATAATCGTAATTCGAAACACGTGCCACCTGTATTTTCACAGCAGCACGATTAGGACCAGTGCAGACATACATTCCACCCCAATGTCCATCAACAGAAAAATGAACATTATGGGCTACATACATACAAAGAGATACTACTCAGCCGACAAGAAGAATGAAAACATACCATCTGCAGCAGCAAGGATGGACTAACCTATGATCGTACTAGGTGAATGAGGTCAGAGAGAGAAGGACAAATAGCACAAGAGAGCCCTTATAGGTGAAACCTATCAATTCATGCAAATGATCTAACTGAAAAAACAGAAAGAGACTCTCACAGATAGACAAGTAACTTACGATGACCATACAGGAAAGGTGGGTGAGGGATATATTTTGAGGTTGGGATTGGCGTATAAGCACTATTATGGATCGTAGATCATCCAAAAGGACCTTGGGAATAGCTCAAGGAGCTCTACTCAACACACTACAATCACCTTGTGGAAAACCAAGCCGAAAAAGACTAGATAGACCTCTCTGTACGAGGGAATCACGTTGCTGAACAGGTAAACCCAGAATACGTCAGTGCAAATGAGCTCTACTCCCATATAATATAAAAATTAAGTTGAAACGGAAAAGAAGCAAAGAAAAAAAAAAACAGAGAAACCTGGGCAAGAGGAAATGCTGCCGCCTTGTGGACCGTTCCTGTAATTACAACGTGGAAAACGCTGCTGACGGGCCCTGAATAATCGCAAGGCCTGTGAGGCTGTTATTCCATAACACCTGCCCTCCAGAAAAACCCGGGGCTACTTCCTGGAAAAAGAATGCAAAACAGGGCAGCCATTCAAGAGGCCGAGTTGAAGATGTCCATTTTACTCACACTGTAGGAAAAAGAAGCCCATGCAAAGCCGCTCAACATCACTCATTATCAGAGAAACGCAGAGTAAAACCACAATCAGGTATCACCGCACACCACTCACACTGGCCATCGCCAAAAAAATCTACAAGGAACAAAGGCTGCAGAGCACGTGGGAAAAGGGAACTGTCCTACACTCTTCCTGGGAATGTCAACTGTTGCAGCCACTATGGAGATCTGCATGGACCTTCCTGTAACATAGCTAAACAGAGAACCCATAGGGGAGCTGGCAGTCGCACTTCTGGCCTTGCATCCCGATATGATCATAATTCGGAACGACACGTGCCTTGGGGCCGTTTCCCTTCACTAAACGTTACTAAAACCGGTGCTGCTGGGCGCTTCATATTCACAACCCCTGCGGGGCGGAAAAGCACGCCTGCCCTCAAGAAATGTGCTGAGGTAGGCGACTGAAAAGGAAGTCACGACAGGGCAGAGGTTCAAGAAGCCAAATTCAACAGGTTACTTTGCTCACACTATGATCAAAACGTATTTTAAAACAGGACCTGACACGTTTCAACCTCGCTGAACGTGAGAGAGCTACAAATCAGAACTACAACAAGATACCTCCTGCCACCAGTCACATGGCCATTGTCAACTTAATGTACAAATAAGAAATGCTGGAGAGGGCGTGGAGCAGAGGTAACCCTCCTACACCGTTGCTGGGAACGTAAAACGGTAGAAGCCTCTATGGAGAGCACTGAGGGGGTGCCTTACAAAATAGAGAATGATAATGGAACGCTCCCCAAATAACTGAATCACTTGCTGTGCACCAAAAAAAAAAAAAAAAAAAAAAAAACCCACTCTCCTGACTATCTCAACTATACTCCAGTACAAAATACACGTTGCAATTAAAAATAATGCCGACCCCATTCCCCTACGGCCTCTGGGACCTGGGCTGGAGTCTCATCCATGGACGCGGAGCAGGCTTGGGGCCCAAAGCTGGACCGTCGCGGTGCTGAGCGAGCTGGGGACGATGTGACAGCAAAGAACCCCCTTGGACCTGGAGTGCCTGGTCCCGTCTGCATAGGCCCACAATCTCCACATCAAGGGGGGCTCCCCTACAGCTACACCAAGCCTCGGGCACCAGAAGTGATGCTGCATTCTGGGCGGGAAGGAGAGCTCTCAAAGATGCCCGGGGGTCCACGTCTCCTGGGGGTGGGGTTCCCTCCTCCAGCCTCTTTCCATGGAGTCGCCCCACCTACGCACTACACCCCCTTCATCAGAGCAGTTTCCCTGGCATTGGGATCTCCCTCGGGGGTGAAGGGCAAGGGTGAGGAAGCGATGAGACACAACCCCTTCGGTGTTTCTTCTGGCACATTCCACTCACACTGAGGACCCAGGGACAGGACTTTCCCTCAGGCTCGGCTTCCCCGAGTAACCACAGTTGGGCCTGAGTAAATGCTGCCGCCTTGTGGACGTTTCCTGTAACAACAACGTGGAAAACGCTGCTGCCGGGCCCTGAAAAATCGCAAGGCCTGTGGGGCTGTGAATAAATAACACCTGCCCTCCAGAAAAACCCGGGGCTACTTCCTCGAAAATGAATGCAAAACAGGGCAGCCGTTCATAAGCCAACTTGAAGGTGTCAATTTTACTCACACTGTAGAAAAACAAGCCCATGGAAAGACGCTCAGCATCACTCATTATTAGAGAAATGCAGAGTAAAACTACAGTCAGGTATCACCTCACACCACTCACACTGGCCATCTCCAAAAACATCTACCGGGAATCAAGGCTGCAGAGGACGTGTGCAAAGGGATTCGTCCTACACACTTGCTGGGAATATCAACTGGTGCAGCCACTATGGAGAAAGGTATGGAGCTTCCCGTAATGTAACTAAACAGAGAACCATAGGTGATCCGTGAATCCCACTCCTGGCCTTGCATCCCGATATAATCGTAATTCGAAACACGTGCCACCTGTATTTTCACAGCAGCACGATTAGGACCAGTGCAGACATACATTCCACCCCAATGTCCATCAACAGAAAAATGAACATTATGGGCTACATACATACAAAGAGATACTACTCAGCCGACAAGAAGAATGAAAACATACCATCTGCAGCAGCAAGGATGGACTAACCTATGATCGTACTAGGTGAATGAGGTCAGAGAGAGAAGGACAAATAGCACAAGAGAGCCCTTATAGGTGAAACCTATCAATTCATGCAAATGATCTAACTGAAAAAACAGAAAGAGACTCTCACAGATAGACAAGTAACTTACGATGACCATACAGGAAAGGTGGGTGAGGGATATATTTTGAGGTTGGCATTGGCGTATAAGCACTATTATGGATCGTAGATCATCCAAAAGGACCTTGGGAATAGCTCAAGGAGCTCTACTCAACACACTACAATCACCTTGTGGAAAACCAAGCCGAAAAAGACTAGATAGACCTCTCTGTACGAGGGAATCACGTTGCTGAACAGGTAAACCCAAAATACGTCAGTGCAAATCAACTCTACTCCCATATAATATAAAAATTAAGTTGAAACGGAAAAAAGCAAAGGAAAAAAAAACAGACAGAGAAACCTGGGCAAGAGGAAATGCTGCCGCCTTGTGGACCGTTCCTGTAATTACAACGTGGAAAACGCTGCTGACGGGCCCTGAATAATCGCAAGGCCTGTGAGGCTGTTATTCCATAACACCTGCCCTCCAGAAAAACCCGGGGCTACTTCCTGGAAAAAGAATGCAAAACAGGGCAGCCATTCAAGAGGCCGAGTTGAAGATGTCCATTTTACTCACACTGTAGGAAAAAGAAGCCCATGCAAAGCCGCTCAACATCACTCATTATCAGAGAAACGCAGAGTAAAACCACAATCAGGTATCACCGCACACCACTCACACTGGCCATCGCCAAAAAAATCTACAAGGAACAAAGGCTGCAGAGCACGTGGGAAAAGGGAACTGTCCTACACTCTTCCTGGGAATGTCAACTGTTGCAGCCACTATGGAGATCTGCATGGACCTTCCTGTAACATAGCTAAACAGAGAACCCATAGGGGAGCTGGCAGTCGCACTTCTGGCCTTGCATCCCGATATGATCATAATTCGGAACGACACGTGCCTTGGGGCCGTTTCCCTTCACTAAACGTTACTAAAACCGGTGCTGCTGGGCGCTTCATATTCACAACCCCTGCGGGGCGGAAAAGCACGCCTGCCCTCAAGAAATGTGCTGAGGTAGGCGACTGAAAAGGAAGTCACGACAGGGCAGAGGTTCAAGAAGCCAAATTCAACAGGTTACTTTGCTCACACTATGATCAAAACGTATTTTAAAACAGGACCTGACACGTTTCAACCTCGCTGAACGTGAGAGAGCTACAAATCAGAACTACAACAAGATACCTCCTGCCACCAGTCACATGGCCATTGTCAACTTAATGTACAAATAAGAAATGCTGGAGAGGGCGTGGAGCAGAGGTAACCCTCCTACACCGTTGCTGGGAACGTAAAACGGTAGAAGCCTCTATGGAGAGCACTGAGGGGGTGCCTTACAAAATAGAGAATGATAATGGAACGCTCCCCAAATAACTGAATCACTTGCTGTGCACCAAAAAAAAAAAAAAAAAAAAAAAACCCACTCTCCTGACTATCTCAACTATACTCCAGTACAAAATACACGTTGCAATTAAAAATAATGCCGACCCCATTCCCCTACGGCCTCTGGGACCTGGGCTGGAGTCTCATCCATGGACGCGGAGCAGGCTTGGGGCCCAAAGCTGGACCGTCGCGGTGCTGAGCGAGCTGGGGACGATGTGACAGCAAAGAACCCCCTTGGACCTGGAGTGCCTGGTCCCGTCTCAATTGGCCCACAATCTCCACATCAAGGGGGGCTCCCCTACAGCTACACCAAGCCTCGGGCACCAGAAGTGATGCTGCATTCTGGGCGGGAAGGAGAGTTCTCAAAGATGCCCGGGGGTCCACGTCTCCTGGGGGTGGGGTTCCCTCCTCCAGCCTCTTTCCATGGAGTCGCCCCACCTACGCACTACACCCCCTTCATCAGAGCAGTTTCCCTGGCATTGGGATCTCCCTCGGGGGTGAAGGGCAAGGGTGAGGAAGCGATGAGACACAACCCCTTCGGTGTTTCTTCTGGCACATTCCACTCACACTGAGGACCCAGGGACAGGACTTTCCCTCAGGCTCGGCTTCCCCGAGTAACCACAGTTGGGCCTGAGTAAATGCTGCCGCCTTGTGGACGTTTCCTGTAACAACAACGTGGAAAACGCCGCTGCCGGGCCCTGAAAAATCGCAAGGCCTGTGGGGCTGTGAATAAATAACACCTGCCCTCCAGAAAAACCCGGGGCTACTTCCTCGAAAATGAATGCAAAACAGGGCAGCCGTTCATAAGCCAACTTGAAGGTGTCAATTTTACTCACACTGTAGAAAAACAAGCCCATGGAAAGACGCTCAGCATCACTCATTATTAGAAAAATGCAGAGTAAAACTACAGTCAGGTATCACCTCACACCACTCACACTGGCCATCTCCAAAAACATCTACCGGGAATCAAGGCTGCAGAGGACGTGTGCAAAGGGATTCGTCCTACACACTTGCTGGGAATATCAACTGGTGCAGCCACTATGGAGAAAGGTATGGAGCTTCCCGTAATGTAACTAAACAGAGAACCATAGGTGATCCGTGAATCCCACTCCTGGCCTTGCATCCCGATATAATCGTAATTCGAAACACGTGCCACCTGTATTTTCACAGCAGCACGATTAGGACCAGTGCAGACATACATTCCACCCCAATGTCCATCAACAGAAAAATGAACATTATGGGCTACATACATACAAAGAGATACTACTCAGCCGACAAGAAGAATGAAAACATACCATCTGCAGCAGCAAGGATGGACTAACCTATGATCGTACTAGGTGAATGAGGTCAGAGAGAGAAGGACAAATAGCACAAGAGAGCCCTTATAGGTGAAACCTATCAATTCATGCAAATGATCTAATTGACAAAACAGAAAGAGACTCTCACAGATAGACAAGTAACTTACGATGACCATACAGGAAAGGTGGGTGAGGGATATATTGTGAGGTTGGCATTGGCGTATAAGCACTATTATGGATCGTAGATCATCCAAAAGGACCTTGGGAATAGCTCAAGGAGCTCTACTCAACACACTACAATCACCTTGTGGAAAACCAAGCCGAAAAAGACTAGATAGACCTCTCTGTACGAGGGAATCACGTTGCTGAACAGGTAAACCCAAAATACGTCAGTGCAAATCAACTCTACTCCCATATAATATAAAAATTAAGTTGAAACGGAAAAAAGCAAAGGAAAAAAAAACAGACAGAGAAACCTGGGCAAGAGGAAATGCTGCCGCCTTGTGGACCGTTCCTGTAATTACAACGTGGAAAACGCTGCTGACGGGCCCTGAATAATCGCAAGGCCTGTGAGGCTGTTATTCCATAACACCTGCCCTCCAGAAAAACCCGGGGCTACTTCCTGGAAAAAGAATGCAAAACAGGGCAGCCATTCAAGAGGCCGAGTTGAAGATGTCAATTTTACTCACACTGTAGGAAAAAGAAGCCCATGCAAAGCCGCTCAACATCACTCATTATTAGAGAAATGCAGCGTAAAACTACAATCAGGTAGCACCACACACCACTCACACTGGCCATCGCCAAAAAAATCTACAAGGAACAAAGGCTGCAGAGCACGTGGGAAAAGGGAACTGTCCTACACTCTTCCTGGGAATGTCAACTGTTGCAGCCACTATGGAGATCTGCATGGACCTTCCTGTAACATAGCTAAACAGAGAACCAATAGGTGACCTGGCAGTCGCACTTCTGGCCTTGCATCCCGATATGATCATAATTCGGAACGACACGTGCCTTGGGGCTGTTTCCCTTCACTAAGCGTTACTAAAACCGGTGCTGCTGGGCGCTTCATATTCACAACCCCTGCGGGGCGGAAAAGCACGCCTGCCCTCAAGAAATGTGCTGAGGTAGGCGACTGATAAGGAAGTCACGACAGGGCAGAGGTTCAAGAAGCCAAATTCAACAGGTTACTTTGCTCACACTATGATCAAAACGTATTTTAAAACAGGACCTGACACGTTTCAACCTCGCTGAACATGAGAGAGCTACAAATCAGAACTACAACAAGATATATCTTGCCACCAGTCACATGGCCATTGTCAACTTAATCTACAAATAAGAAATGCTGGAGAGAGCGTGGGGCAGAGGTAACCCTCCTACATTGTTGGTGGGAACGTAAAACGGTAGAAGCCTCTATGGAGAGCACTGAGGGGGTGCCTTACAAAATAGAGAATGATAATGGAACGCTCCCCAAATAACTGAATCACTTGCTGTACACTAAAAAAAAAAAAAAAGAAACCCACTCTCCTAACTATATCAACGATACTCCAGTACAAAATACACATTGCAATTAAAAAGTAATGCCGAGGGCTTCCCTGGTGGCGCAGTGGTTGAGAGTCCGCCTGCCGATGCAGGGGACGCGGGTTCGTGCCCCGGTTCGGGAAGATCCCATATGCCGCGGAGCGGCTAGGCCCGTGAGCCATGGCCGCTGAGCCTGCGCGTCCGGAGCCTGTGCTCCGCAATGGGAGAGGCCACAGCAGTGAGAGGCCCACATACCGCAAAAAAAAAAAAAAAAAAAAAAAAAAAGTAATGCCGACCCCATTCCCCTACGGCCTCTGGGACCTGGGCTGGAGTCTCATCCATGGACGCGGAGCAGGCTTGGGTCCCAAGGCTGGACCGTCGCGTTGCTGAGCGAGCTGGGGACGATGTGACAGCAAAGAACCCCCTTGGACCTGGAGTGCCTGGTCCCGTCTGCATAGGCCCACAATCTCCACATCAAGGGGGGCTCCCCTACAGCTGCAGCAAGCCTCGGGCACCAGAAACGATGCTGCATTCTGGGCGGGAAGGAGAGCTTTCAAAGATCCCCGGGGGTCCACGTCTCCTGGGGGTGTGGTTCCCTCCTCCAGCCTCTTTCCATGGAGTCGCCCCACCTACGGACGACAGCTCCGTCATCAGAGCAGTTTCCCAAGCATTGGGATTTCTCTCGGGGGTGAAGGGCAAGCATGAGGAAGCGATGAGACACAACCCCTTCGGTGTTTCTTCTGGCACATTCCACTCACACTGAGGACCCAGGGACAGGGCTTCCCCGAGTGACCACAGTTGGGCCTGAAAAAATGCTGCCGCCTTGTGGCCGTTTACTGTAACAACAACGTGGAAAACGTTCCTGGTGTGCGCTGAACAATCCCAAGGCCTGTGGGGCTGTGAATAAACAACACCTGCCCTCCTGAAAAACACGGGACTAGTTTATCGAAAATGAATGCAAAACAGGGCAGCCATTCAAGAAGGCAATTTGCAGATGTCATTTTACTCACACTGTAGAAAAAAGAAAAGCACATGGAAAGACGCTGAGTGAGCATCACTCATTTTTAGAGAAATGCAGAGTAAAACTACAGTCAGGTATCACCTCACACTGCCAAGATCTGGAGAAACCCTAAATTTGGAGAGACACCTCCTCCTTAACTTTCATGGCAGCACTGCTTACAATAGCCAAGACATGGAAACAAATTGTATAATGACTGATGAATGGATGAAGAAGGTGTGGCCCCTGTACCCAATGGAATATTATTAAGCCATAAAAAAGGACGAGTGAATTCCACTTGCAGTAACAGGCATGGAAGCAGAGATGATTATACTAAGTTAAGTAACTCAGACCTAGGAAGACAACTAAGATGATATCACTTACAGGCAGAATGTAAAACTGGAAACAGATGAAACTGTTTCCAAAATAGAAACAGGCTCACAGACTTAGAAAACAAACTAATGGTTACCACAGGGGAAAGCAGCATGTAGGGAAATTAGCAATTTGAAGTTGACATATACACAGAAATATTTGTAAAGTAGATAATGAACAAGGACCCACTGGATAGCACAAGGAACTCTACACTGTAATAACTTAAATGTGAAAGGAGCCCAGAAAGGAACAACTATTCCTCTATGTATAATTGAATCAAGTTGCTCTACTCCCCGCAAAAACAAACAACAAAATACCCCAACACTGTCAATTACCTATACACCAATACATAATATAAATTAAAATAAGAGAATAAAAGAAATGCTGACTCTATTCCCTTCATGCCTCAGTGATCTGGGCTGGTGTCACATCCCTGGAACCTAAGCAGTGTGGGTCCCAAGGCTGGACTGTGCAGGGGTGTGGGAGCTGGGGACGATGTGACAGCAAAGGACGCCCTTTGACCTGGAGTGCCTGGTCCCCTCTGCATTGGCCCACAATCTTCAGATCCGGGGGGGGGGGCCCTACAGCTAAAGCAAGACTAGTGCACCCAAAGGATGGTGGACCGCAGCCTGTGATTGGCCCTTGGGTCCCTCTAGCTCCTATCAGGTCTGTCTCCGGGCATCCCACCCCCTTTGTTGCAGCGTGTCTCGGGATAGGGCAAGAAGCCACCAAGACCCAGCTGCTACAGGTAATTGCAGAGTCCTCTTCTTTTAGGTGTTAATCATCCCCACCTGGGAGAGGGGAAGCAGAGATGGGTTTCTAATTAAAAACCCATCTGATGTAAACGGAATCTTCCACTTCAGCCAAAGGCCACTGATAGTATCCTACCATCTGTAGGGTCTTGTAGGACAATGAAAGATGATAGGAATCAAGAATCTGTGAGGCCTCGATACAGAGAACAGACTACTGACTGCCAAGGGGGAGGTGAGGTAGGTAGGTAGGTAGGGTGAAGGGCTGGGAGTTTGCGTTTTAGCAGAAGCAAACTATTATATATCAAATGGATCAACAAGTCCTACTGTATAGCACAGGGAACTATATTTAACATCTTGGGATAAACCATAATAAAAAGGATATTTAAAAAGAATGCAGGGCTTCCCTGGTGGCGCTGTGGTTGAGAATCTGCCTGCCAATGCAGGGGACACGGGTTCGAGCCCTGGTCTGGGAAGATCCCACATGCCACGGAGCAACTGGGCCTGTGAGCCACAATTACTGAGCCTGTGCGTCTGGAGCCTGTGCTCCGCAACAAGAGGGGCCGCGATAGTGAGAGGCCCGTGCACCGCAATGAAGAGTGGCCCCCGCTTACCACAACTAGAGAAAGCCCTTGCACAGAAACAAAGACCCAACACAGCCATAAATAAATTAATTAATTAATTAAAAAGAATGCATATATATGTATAAAAATCACTTTGCTGTACAGTAGAAATTAACACACTGTAAATCAGCTCTGCTTCAATAAAAACTTTTGACCTCAAAAAATAAATTAATAAACATAAGTGGACTGAACACTATTTAAAGACTATCTGGAAAACTAGATTAAAAATAAAAAAGATCAACCTTCAAGATGGCAGAGGAGTAAGATGTGGAGATCACCTTCCTCCGCACAAATACATCAGAATTACATCTACATGTGGAACAGCTCCTACAGAATACCTCTGAATGCTGGCAGAAGACCTAAGACTTCCCAAAAGGCAAGAAACTCCCCACGTACTTGGGTAGGGCAAAAGAAAAGAGAAAAAACAGAGACAAAAGAGTAGGGACGGGACCTGCACCTCCGGGAGGGAGCTGTGAAGGAGGAAAAGTTTCCACACACTAGGAAGCCCCTTCGTGGGCAGAGACTGCGGGTGGCGGAGGTGGGAGCTTCGGAGCCGCAGTGGAGAGCGCAGCAACAGGGGTGCGGAGGACAAAGCGGAGAGATTCCCGCACAGAGGATCGGTGCCGACCCGCACTCACCAGCCCGAGAGGCTTGTCTGCTCACCCGCCAGGCCGGGCGGGGCTGGGAGCTGAGGCTCGGGCTTCAGTGGGAGCGCAGGGAGAGGACTGGGGCTGGCGGTGTGAACACAGCCTGCAGGGGGTTAGTGCACCACAGCTAGCCAGGAGGGAGTCCAGGAAGAAGTCTGGACCTGCCTAAGAGGCAAGAGACCATTGTTTTGGGTGCACGAGGAGAGGGTATTCAGAGCACCCCCTAAATGAGCTCCAGAGATGGGCGCGAGCCGCGGCTAACAGCGCAGACCCCAGAGACAGGCATGAGATGCTAAGGCTGCTGCTGCAGCCACCAAGAAGCCTGTGTGCGAGCACAGGTCACTATCCACACCTCCCCTGCTGGGAGCCTGTGCAGCCCGCCACTGCCAGGGTCCCGTGATCCAGGGACAACTTCCCCAGGAGGACGCACAGCGTGCATCAGGCTGGTGCAACGTCACACCGGCCTCTGCAGCCGCAGGCTTGCCCCACATTCCGTACCCCTCCCTCCCCCCAGCCTGAGTGAGCCACAGCCCCCGAATCAGCGGCTCCTTTAACCCCATCCTGTCTGACCAAAGAACAGACGCCCTCAGACGACCTACACGCAGAGGCGGGGCCAAATCCTAAAGCTGAACCACAGGAACTGTGCGAACAAAGAAGAGAAAGGGAAATCTCTCCCAGCAGCCTCAGGAGCAGCGGATTAAATCCCCACAATCAACTTGATGTACCTGCATCTCTGGAATACCTGAATAGACAACGAATCATCCCAAAACTGAGGTGGTGGACTTTGGGAGCAACTGTAGACTTGGGGTTTGCTGTCTGCGACTGACTTGTTTCTGATTTTTATGCTTATCTTAGTATAGTTTTTAGTGCTTGTTATCATTGGTGGATTTGTTTATTGGTTTGGTTGCTCTTTTCTTTTCTAATTACTTTTTCATTTTAATTATTTTATTTATTTTAATTATTATTTTTCTTTCTTTTCTTCTCCCTTTTCTTCTCCCTTTTCTTCTGAGCCGTGTGGCTGGCAGGGTCTTGGTGCTCCGACTGGGTGTCAGGCCTGAGCCTCTGAAGTGTGAGAGCCGAGTTCAGGACATTGGACCAGCAGAGACCTCCCGACCCCATGTAATATCAATCGGCGAGAGCTCTCCCAGAGATCTCCGTCTCAACGCTAAGACCCAGCTGCACCCAACGGCCAGCAAGCTCCAGGGCTGGACGCCCCATGCCAAACAACTAGCAAGACAGTAGCACAACCCCACCCATCAGCAGAGAGGCTGCCTGAAATCATACTAAGTTCACAGACACCCCAAAACACACCACCAGACACAGCCCTGCCCACCAGAAAGACAAGATCCAGCCTCAGCCACCAGAACATAGGCACCAGTCCCCTCCACCAGGAAGCCTACACAAGCCACTGAAGCAACCTTACCCACTGGGGGCAGACACCAAAAACAATGGGAACTACGAACCTGCAGCCTGTGAAAAGGAGACCCCCAAACACAGTAAGTTAAGCAAAATGAGAAGACAGAGGAATACACAGCAGATGAAGGAGCAAGGTAAAAACCCACCAGACCAAACAAATGAAGAGGGAATAGGCAGTCTACCTGAGAAAGGATTCAGAGTAATGATAGTCAAGATGATCCAAAATCTTGGAAACAGAACGGAGAAAATACACGAAACGTTTAACAAGGACCTAGAAGAACTAAAGAGCAAACAAACAATGATGAACGACACAATAAATGAAATTAAAAATTCTCTAGAAGGAATCAAGAGGAGAGTAACTGAGGCAGAAGAACGGATAAGTGACCGGGAAGATAAAATAGTGGAAATAACTGCCACAGAGCAGAATAAAGAAAAAGAATTGAGGACAGTCTCAGAGACCTTTGGGACAACATTAAATGCCCCAACATTAGAATTATAGGGGTCCCAGAAGAAGAAGAGAAAAAAAGGGACAGAGAAAATATCTGAAGAGATTATACTTGAAAACTTCCCTAATAAGGGAAAGGCAACAGTCAAGTCCAGGAAGTGCAGAGAGTCCCATACAGGATAAATCCAAGGAGAAACATGCCAAGACACATACTAGTCAAACTATCAAAAATTAAATAAAAAGAAAAATATTAAAAGCGGCAAGGGAAAAGCAACAAATAACATAGAAGGGAATTCCCATAAGGGTAACAGCTGATCTTTCAGCAGAAACTCTGCAAGCCAGAAGGGAGTGGCAGGACATATTTAAAGTGATGAAAGGGAAAAACCTAAAACTAAGATTACTCTACCCAGCAAGGATCTCATTCAAATTTGACACAGAAATTAAAACCTTCACAGACGAGCAAATGTTAAGAGAATTCAGCACCACCAAACCAGCTTTACAACAAATGCTAAAGCAACTTCTCTAGGCAGGAAACACAAGAGAAGGAAAAGACCTACAAAAACAAACCGAAAACAATTAAGAAAATGGTAATAGGAACATATATATCGATAATTACCTAAAGTGTAAATGGATTAAATGCTCCAACCAAAAGACACAGACTGGCTTGAATGGATACAGAAACAAAACCTGTATATATGCTGTCTACAAGAGACTGACTTCAGACCTAGGGACACATACAGACTGAAATGAGGGGATGGAAAAAGATATTCCATGCAAATGGAAACCAAAAGAAAGCTGGAGTAGCAATTCTCATATCAGACAAAATAGACTTTAAAATAAAGACTATTACAGGAGACAAAGAAGGACACTACATAATGAACAAGGGATCAACCCAAGAAGAAGATATAACAATTGTAAATATTTATGCACCCAACATAGGAGCACCTCAATACATAAGGCAAATGCTAACAGCTAAGAGGGGAACTCGACAGTAACACAATAGTAGGGGACTTTAACACCCCACTTTCACCAATGGACGGCTCATCCAAAATGAAAATAAATAAGGAAACACAAGCTTTAAACGACACATTAAACTAGATGGACTTAATTGATATTTATAGGACACTCCATCCAAAAACAACAAAATACACTTTCTTCTCAAGTGTTCATGGAACATTCTCCAGGATAGATCATATCTTGGGTCACAAATGAAGCCTTCGTAAATTTAAGAAAATTGAAATTGTATCTTTTCCAACCACAACACTATGAGACTACATATCAATTACAGGAAAAAAACTAAAAAATACAAACACATGGAGGCTAAACAGTATGTCACTAAATATCCAAAGGATCACTGACGAAATTAAAGAGGAAATCAAAAATACATAGAAACAAATGACAATGAAAACACGACGACCCAAAATCTATGGGATGCAGCAAAAGCAGTTCTAAGAAGGAACTTTATAGCAAAACAATCCTACCTCAAGAAACAAGAAAGATCTCAAATAAACAACCTAACCTTACACCTAAAGCAATTAGAGAAAGAACAAAAAAAAAAAAAAAACCCAAAGTGAGCAGAAGGAAAGAAATCATAAAGATCAGATCAGAAATTAATGAAAAAGAAATGAAGGAAACAATAGCAAAGATCAATAAAACTAAAAGCTGGTTCTGTGAGAAGGTAAACAAAATTGATAAACCATTAGCCAGACTCATCAAGGCACTTAGAGAAAAGCTAACACCTATCCTTCTCAAACTCCTCCAAAACAGCAGAGGGAGGAACACTCCCAAACACATTCTATGAGACTACCATCACCCTGATACCAAAGCCAGACAAAGATGTCACAAAAAAAGAAAACCACAGACCAATATCACTGATGAACATAGATGCAAAAATCCTCAACAAAATACTAGCAAACAGAATCCAACAGCACATTAAAAGGATCATACACCATGATCAAGAGGGTTTATTCCAGGAATGCAAGGATTCTTCAATATAAGCAAATCAATCAATGTGTTACACTATATTAACAAATTGAAGGAGAAAAACCATATGACCCTCTCAATAGATGCAGAAAAAGATTTTGACAAAGTTCAACACACATTTATGATAAAAACTTTCCAGAAAGTAGGCATAGAGGGAACTTGCCTCAACATAATAAAGGCCATATATGACAAACACACAGCCAATATCGTTCTCAATGGTGAAAAACTGAAACCATTTCCTCTAAAATCAGAAACAAGACAAGGTTGCCCACTCTCACCACTATTATTCAACATAGTTTTGGAACTTTTAGCCACAGCAATCAGAGAAGAGAAATAAATAAAAGGAATCCAAATTGGAAAAGAAGAAGTAAAGCTGTCATTGTTTGCAGATGACATGATACTATACATAGAGAATCCTAAAGATGCTACCAGAAAACTACTAGAGGTAATCAATGAATATGTTAAAGTAACAGGGCACAAAATTAATGCACAGAAATCTGTTGCATTCCTATACACTAATGATGAAATGTCTGAAAGAAAAATTAAAGAAACACTCCCATTTACCATTGCAACAAAAAGAATAAAATACCTAGGAATAAACCTACCTAAGGAGACAAAAGACCTACCTGTATGCAGAAAACTGTAAGACATTGATTAAAGAAATTAAAGATGATACAAACAGATGGAGAGATATACCATGTTCTTGGATTGGAAGAATCAACATTGTGAAAATGACTCTACTACCCAAAGCAATCTACAGATTCAATTAAATCCCTATCAAATGGCAGTTTTCACAGAACTAGAACAAAAAAACTTCACAGGGCTTCCCTGGTGGTGCAGTGGTTGAGAGTCCGCCTGCCGATGCAGGGGACACGGGTTCGTGTCCCGGTCTGGGAAGATCCCACATGCCGCGGAGTGGCTGGGCCCATGAGCCATGACCGCTGAGCCTGTGCATCCAGAGCCTGTGCTCTGCAACGGGAGAGGCCACAACAGTGAGAGGCCCGCGTACCGCAAAAAAAAAAAAAAAAAAGACAGTATGGTACTGGCACAAAAACAGAAATAAAGATCAATGGAACAGGATAGAAAGCCCAGAGATAAACCCATGCACATATGGTCACCTATCTTTTATAAAGGAGGCAAGAATATACAATGGAGAAAAGATAGCCTCTTCAATAAGTGGTGGTCAGAAAACTGGACAGCTACATGTAAAAGAATGAATGTAGAACACTTCCTAACACCATACACAAAAATAAACTCAAAATGGATTAAAGACCTAAACTTAAGGCCAGACACTATAAAACTCTTTGAGGAAAACATAGGCAGAACACTCCATGACATAAATCACACCAAGATCCTTTTTGACCCACCTCCTAGAGAAATGAAAATAAAAATAAATAAATGGGACCTAATGAAACTTAAAAGCTTTTGCACAGCAAAGGAAACCATAAGCAAGACAAAAAGACAACTCTCAGAATGGGAGAAAATATTTGTAAATGAAGCAACTGACAAAGGACTAATATCCAAAATATACAAGCAGCTCATGCAGCTCAATATCAAAAAAACAAACAACCCAATCCAAAAATGGGCAGGAGACCTAAATAGACATTTCTCCAAAGAAGATATACGGATTGCCAACAAACACAGGAAAGGATGCTCAACATCACTAATCATTAGAGAAATGCAAATCCAAAGTAAAATGAGGTGTCACCTCACACCAGTCAGAACGGGCATCATCAAAAAATCTACAAACAATAAATGGTGGAGAGGGTGTGGAGAATAGGGAACCCTCTTGCACTGTTGGTGGGAATGTAAATTGATACAGCCACTATGGAGAACAGTATGGAGGGTCCTTAGAAAACTACAAATAGAACTACCATACGACCCAGCAATCCCACTACTGGGCATATACCCTGAGAAAACCATAATTCAAAAACAGTCATGTACAACAATGTTCATTGCAGCTCTATTTACAACAGCCAGGACATGGAAGCAACCTAGGTGTCCATCAACAGATGAATGGATAAAGAAGATGTGGCACATATATACAATGGAATATTACTCCGTCATAAAAAGAAACAAAATTGAGTTATTTGGGGCTTCTCTGGTGGCGCAGTGATTGGGAGTCCGCCTGCCGATGCAGGGGACGTGGGTTTGTGCCCTGGTCCGGGAGGATCCCACATGCCGCGGAGAGGCTGGGCCCGTGGGCCATGGCTGCTGGGCTTGCGCGTCCAGAGCCTGTTGCTCCGCAGCGGGAGAGGCCACAGCGGTGAGAGGCCCGCGTACCGCAAAAAAACAAAACAAAATTGAGTTATTTGTAGTGAGGTGGATGGACCTAGAGTCTGTCATACAGAGTGAAGTAAGTCAGAAAAACAAATACCGTATGCTAACACATATATATGGAATCTAAAAAAAAAATGGTTCAGATGAACCTAAGGGGCAGGACAGGAATAAAGACACAGACATATAGAATGGACTTGAGGACACGGGGAGGGAAGGGTAAGCTGGGATGAAGTGAGAGAGTGGCATGGACATATATACACTACCAAATGTAAACTAGATAGCTAGTGAGAAGCAGCTGCATAGCACAGGGAGGTCAGCTCGGTGCTTTGTGTCCATCTAGAGGGATGGGATAGGGAGGGTGGGAAGGAGATGCAAGAGGGAGGGATATGGGGATATATGTATATGTATAGCTGGTTCACTTAGTTATACAGCAGAAACTAACACACCATTGTAAAGCAATTATACTCCAATAAAGATGTTAAAAAAATAAAGAAGATACACTTCAAGTATCAGAGCATAAACCATTTAAATTAATGGGGAGTAATGCAGTATGTACACCCTAACCAGAAATAAATGTGCATAGCTATATCATTGTCATGTAGATTTTAAAGCAAAATTACTACTAAATACATAGCACACTATATATTGTTGAGTACAGCAGGAAGATATGGCAAGTCTAAAATTTTATGTACCAGATAGTATAACTTCAAAATATAGAAAGCAAAAACAGAACTAAAAGGACAATACATTGGAGATTTAAATACATCTCAATAGCAAAGTGAACAAGCAGGAAAATCATGTAAGGATCTAGATTATTTGAATCACATCGTTAATCAACCTGACCTAATTGATATAGATACAACTACACCCAACAACTGCAATAAAAATATTTAGGGGGTCAGAACACTTCAACAGGAACCTCACAAATGAGGTTAACCAAATGACCAATAAGCATGCCTCAGAAAATTTCCATTAAAACCCCAAGGAAATAATATTGCCCTCCATGTGACTAAAACGGTAAGAGTTGACATCACCAACTGTTATCAAAAATGCACAGCAGGGCTTCCCTGGTGGCGCAGTGGTTGAGAGTCCGCCTGCTGATGCAGGGGACACGGGTTCATGCCCCGGTCTGGGAAGATCCCACATGCTGCAGAGCAGCTAGGCTCGTGAGCCATGGCCACTGAGGCTGCGCGTCCGGAGCCTGTGCTCCACAACGGGAGAGGCCACAACAGTAAGAGGCCTGCGTACCACAAAAAAAAAAAAAAAAAAATGCACAGCAACTGGAATGCCCATACGTTACTTGTGAGAATTTTAAAAGATACGTCCAATTTCTAACATTGTTTGCAGCATATATGTACATACACCCTGTAATTCCACTCCAAAGACATGTGCAAGGATGTTTCCAGCAGCTCTACTCGACGATAAACATTTGGAACAAATAAAATGTCCACCAAGGAGAACGTGTTACCTTCGTATGATGGAATTCTACAGAGTAATACAAATAACTAATTGATACAGGCAACAGGACACATGACCCTCACAATTATGTTGAGCAGAAAAGATAACCAAAGGCTCCCACTGCATAATACCTTTCTATGAGTTCAAACATGGGCAAAAAGGAACCAACTCTACCATGTGTTGAGAAGAGTGGTCAGTGCTGAGGGGGGCATTTGGAGGCATTCTCGGGCACCAGAAATGTTCTGTAGCTTGAGCAGGGAGATGGCCTGTGGGTGTCGACATAAAATACATTAAGCGGGCCTCCCTGGTGGCGCAGTGGTTGAGAGTCCGCCTGCCGATGCAGGGGACGCGGGTTCATGCCCCGGTCCGGGAAGATCCCACATGCCGCGGAGTGGCTGGGCCCGTGAGCCATGGCCGCTGAGCCTGCGCGTCCGGAGCCTGTGCTCCGCAGCGGGAGAGGCCACAATAGTGAGAGGCCCGCGTACCACAAAAAAAAAAAAAAAAAAGCATTAAGCCATTGTGAGCACAAATACAAGTCAACATTTTTTAACTTTAATTCTCACTCATGTAAACAGGCACAGAGACTTTCCTCTTCCCCCTTTTTAAAAAAATCAGTTTTATTGGGGTATAATTGACAAAATTGTAGGATACTTAAGTGTGCATCGTAGTGATTCGATATATGTACACATTGTAAAAGGACTGTCCCCATCTGGTTAATACATCCATCACTATATGTGATAACATATATATACACACATATTTTGGGGTGAGAAAATTGAAGTTCTGCTCCCTGATCAAATTTCCATTATATAAGACAGTGTTAGCAGCTAGAGTCTGCACGTTTTACATTAGTTCCTCAGAGCTACACTAGGAACTGGTGACACGGATGTGAGTGAGCAGATCTCACAAGCTTACGTGTTGGTGATGAAGATCATGTTTAGGAAATCCTTGTCTGCCTCGTTCAATCCTCCATTCCCAGGCACACGAGGCGCACATGATAACAGAACCACTGCTTCTACGGGAAATACAGGATTAAGTACCTTCGAGCCTCTGGTTACAACATTTTGGTCAACAAATCAATACGTAACCTTATTTTATGTGTGTGTCTGTTTAAAGACACCTTACTCAAAATATATTGTCGATTCACTCATGTTGAACTCACAGCCTACAGCACTGTAACTCATGCCTGAAGGAAGCTTATATAACACGCCTGTTTCTCCGGAAGACACATGACAGCCTTCAGGTGCTCAGGAACATTAGACCACACTTTCAGGACTATACTTGGGTTTGTTAAACAGCAATGTCACACCCAAAAATTGGCACCAAATAGATACACATAAACAACACTCGTATAGAGGATGAGACTTCAGACTTAACCAAGAAGGCAAAGAACTGCCTGGTCCAACCTCGGCTGGGTTGTGTCAGGGGACTCAAATTTTTCATCTTTCTGTGCATGCCCAAGAATGACCAGGGAGAGTACCCCAAGTATTGATTTGGGGAGTTACTAATAAATTTTAGCAAGCAGCTGAATTCACAAACATGGAAGCCAACAATAAGGAGGATCAACTGTAATTAGTATCATGTGTGTTGAGTGTGAGACGGGATTTTCCCCCCGACAGGAGCCATGAGATGATACCGTGTAGAACAAGCGAGCCTAGGAAAGGGAATTACGAGAGACTCGAAGGATGCATCATCTTGAGGCAAGGAGGGTGGAAAGGCTTACAGAGCAGTGGTCAGTGAAAACAGGTGGGAGGGAGAAAAAACAAGAAGGGAGAAATTCATCTGCAATTTCTCAAAGACCTGTGTAGAATCTCCTGGGTCTAGAAAGCAGGAAGCTTCAAATGAGAGGACAGAGGTGCAACAGATTCCTGCTGATTAAGAAAACGCCAGCAACAACTCCCCGTTTTCCGCTCCCCCACCCCAAGCTCCTGGTAACCACCGTTTTCGTCTCTGCTTCTAAAAGTTGGAGTCTTTTCGGTACCTCACAGATGTGGAATCTTGCTGTATTTTCCTTCCGGCGCTGGTTTACTTCACCTAGGATAATGTTCTCCAGCGTCATCACACAAATGACAGAATTTCCTTCTTTTTTAAGGCTGAATAAAGTCCTATTGTACGTATCTCCCACGTTGTAAAGTGTCAGTTATGCAAGATGAATCAGTTCTGGGGATCTGCCCTACAGCAAAGTGCCCATAGTCATCAATACTCTATTGTACCCTGAAAATTTTAAGAGGATGGGTGTCATGTTAAATGTTCCTGCTACACACACACGACACAAAGAAATTTTGGAGGTCCTGGCTATGTCTATTCCCTTGATTGTGGTGTATGCCTGTGTCCAAACTCATCAAGTTACGTGTGTTAAATACGAGCAGTGTTTTTTTCATATATTAATTATACCTCAAAAAAGCTGCTTGTTTCTACCCACCCCACGACTTTAAATCAATCACAATAAAGCTGTTCTTTTAAAAAAGAAAAAAAAACCAAAGGACAGGAAAGTTTGAAGCCCCAGAGAAAGGAGACATCACTTACCTATCAGACCTCTAATCTCATACAAGTTTCCAGATGCCCTTTGCAGGGAACCTCAAAGATGAAGTCAACTCCACGCCCTCCCCAGCCTGTGATTGGCCCTCGGGTCCCTTCAGCTCCTATCAGATCTGTCTCTGGGCGTCCCGCCCCCTCCATTGCAGCCTATCCCGGCATAGGTCAAAACTCAGCTGCTACAGGTAATTGCTGAGCCCTTCTCTTCTAGGTGTAAATCATCCCCACCTGGGAGAGGAGAGGCAGCGATGGGTTTCTAATTAAAAACCCATCTGATGTAAATGGAATCTTCCACTTCAGCCAAAGGCCGCGGATGTGAATACCTCTCCTACCATCTTGTAGAACAATGAACGACTAGAGGAATCAAGAGTGCCTGAGGCCTCAGATACAGAGAACAGACTAGTGGTTGCCAAGGGGGAGGTGAGGTGGGGGAGGGAAGGATTGGGCGTTTGGGGTTAGCAGATGCAGACTATTATATATTGAATGGATAAACAACAAGGTCCTACTGTATAGCACAGGGAACTATATTCAATTTCCTGGGATAAACCATCATGGAAAAGAATATTAAAAAGAATGTATATATATGTATAACTGAATCACTTTGCCATACAGTGGAAATTAACACAGCATTGTACATCAACTACAATAAAAATTTTAAAAAGTGTCCTTGAGGCCTGAAAACCACAGAGGCAACCGCATCTAGGGACCATTTCTTCTCCCAATGCCAGGAAAACCACCTGTGAAACCGTTCCATCATAACACGGAGGCTTTTATACTGAAGTCAGGAACGAGACAGATGGTCTCATGGCCACCACTAACTAACGTCCTGTTGGAGGTTTTAGCCAATTAAATTAGCAATTTTAACTACAATTTTAACTAATTTAACTCACCCCTGGAGGGAATTAGGCTTCCTGGCTCCTGTCAGAAACATCTCCCAAAGCAGAAGGAAAATGCACTTGGTCTGCCCCACCTTCCAACTTAATAAGCTCTGGGGATCCAGGAAGTTGACAATTGTAACTAATTTTAAATTTAAATCAGCAATTAGAGAAAGGCATAAGAATTGGAAAGGAACAGGTAAAACTATATGTGCAGATGACTTGATTACATTTCAGAAAACCCAAAAGACGGCAAGGAAATCTACTACCAATATATGTGTTTATATATATGTCTGTGTGTGTGTGTGTGTGTGTGTGTGTGTGTGTCATTTTCCTACCTGCTCTGTCTCTGAGTCTCCTTCGACAGGGTCTATTGCTTTGGGACCCACATTAGGTCCCTGTGATACAGAAACCCTCCTTTTGCTTAGTAAGATTACATTCCAAATAGGGGAGATGCTCATGTGAACGAGATCATCCAATTAATTGCTCTAGATGTTTTCCGTTGGATGCAACACCTTTGGGCTGACAGCAGTGTTAGCCCTCTGTGAGTTTGGGGAACACTCCAATCCTGTAATTTTCTAAAGTTGTTTGTTCTTCTGAATCTAAGAGGTAGGAGACCAGCTCCTTCACAAACTGGAAGCACCTGTGAGAATAAGCCTCGTAGCCCAATTCCTCTGACCGAGGATGCTAAATGCTTTCAAATCTGTGCCATGAAGAAGAACGATAACGCACCAGCCCCAGCCAATGGGAAGGGAGGATGCACGTTGCCCAGAACCCCAGGGCCTATTAAGGTGGAAAGTGGGGCAGACCAAGTGCTTTTTCTTTCTGCCTTGGGAGATGTTTGTGACAGGAAGGAGACAGGAAGCCTCATTCCCTTCAGCGGTGAGTGGTGGTGTTGTTTTCCTCTCTTCTACCTCCTATTTTTCCACATCACTTTCTTACAGTTACTACACCAGATACTTGAGTTCACCAGGTCCAGTTGAGCTAAGTTCGTTCTTTTTCCAGTTCTTTGAGGTGTAAAGTTAGGTTGTTTATTTGAGACCTTTCTTTTGTCTTAAGGTAGACTTTTTCTTTTTGCTCCAATATCAGAATAACAGAATCAAGAGTGGAGGTGAAGGTTAAGTAGCGAGGCTACTTCAGAGGTGGTCGTCATCCACAGGGAGCTTGCAATTCTCCAAATTCACTGCAGTGAATTGAAGGAGATAAAACTTTGAGTCAGTGCCCAATACATGATGACTTAAGTATCCAGGAAGTTCTCGGGTGATGGAGATGAGAATTAACAGATGATAATAATAAAAAAGATAACTCAGAGAAGCAATAGGATAGGAGTAGTAGGTAGACCAAGGCGAAAGCCCCACTCCCCCTAGTGAATTCATTCTTTTCTCCTCCACATTCCACTTTTTACACACAATAGAAGGAAGCCCCGAGTCATTGTTAGCTATGATGAACCAGGCACTGTCTTAAATGTACTTGTGGGTGTATCTCTTTGAGAATCCTCACAACCCCAAGAGCACATAGGATAAGATCCTGGTACCAGAGATGAGAAAAGAGGCGCAGAGAGGCTCTGCAATTTCCCCAAAGTCACCTTGCTAATAAGTGGCATAGAGAATTAAAAACTACAACGTGGTTTTGAGTCTAAACACTGAGCCCCAATAGTGGAGGGGCTCCCAGGTCTTTCCGCAGGCCAGAGAATCTTGGAGGAAGGGAGGGGAAGAGGATATCCAGCACATGGTATGCTCCATCAGGTATGGATTACATAAATCTGTCCCCTGGGGTGGTGTTCTCACGTTCCTATAACTTCATGTCTCCCCAGGTCGCGTCTCTTCTCTCTTCCAACTGGTCCTCTTTATCGCTGGCGCTGAGGCTCTCGGCCTCGGGTAAAGATGAGTGACGTGAGCTGGGATTCTGACTCTTCCCCCCGCTCTTCCTCACCTCCTTCTCCCCCCCCTTCCTCCGCTCACTCGCCTTCTTTCTTCCCATCCTCTTCCTCCTCCGCCTTCCCTTTCAAAGACGGAGTCATGCTGTACATGGTCTATTTAAGCAAGGAGAATCTCCAGAGGTTCAAGCAGCTTTTAGTGGAAGAGAGCCCCAGACCTGGCTCTCTCCAGATCAGCTGGGACCAGCTGAAGACAGCCCGGTGGGCGGAGGTGGTTCACCTCCTAATCGAGTCCTTCCCTGGACGCCTCGCTTGGGAGGTGACTCACGACATCTTCGCCAAGATGGACCAGGCAGAACTGTGCCTTCGGGTACAGATGGAGCTGAATGGTGAGTGAGAATCTGGTATACAAGATGCGGTTGGGCTTGGGTGCTGCAGACCTAAGCGCTTCACTAGCCTCTCCTGTGTAGGTACACTATGTTTACACTTTATGTTCTTATACATCTAACTATGCACGTGCATAGATATATACACATATAGCACATGCATACATGGATATTAAAGCGTTTATTTATTTCTGTCGACTATGGTTTTGTTTTTTAATTTGGAAATTGGCTCCCTTTTTCATTGAAGTATAGTTGATTTACACTGTTGGGTTAGTTTCAGGTGTACAGCACAGTGATTCATATATATATATATTCTTTTTCAGATTCTTTTCCATTATAGCTTATTACAAAATATTGAGTAGAGTTCCCTGTGCTATACAGTAGGATATTGTTGTTTATTTTATTATTTTTTAAATTTTTATTGGAGTATAGTTGATTTACCGTGTTGTGTTAGTTTCAGTTTCAGGTGTTAGTACAGCAAAGTGAATCAGTTATACATATACATATATCCACTCTCTTTTAGATTCTTTTCCCATATAGACCATTACAGAGTACTGAATAGAGTTCCCTGTGCTATACAGTAGGTCCTTATTAGTTATCTATTTTATATATAGTAGTGTGTGTATGTTGATCCCAATCTCCCAATTTATCCCTCCTCATACCTTTTCCCTTTGGTAACCATAAGTTTGCTTTCTGTGTGTGTGGGTCTATTCCTGTTTTGTAAATAAGTTCATTTGTATCATTTTCTGGATTCCACATATCTCTGATTCCATCCATGTTGCTGCAAAGGGCATTATTTCGTTCTTTCTTGGAGCTGAGTACTATTCCATTGTATGCATGTACCACATCTTTTTTACCCATTCATCTGTCGATGGACATTTAGGTTGCTTCCTAAATGCACATACGTGTGTATTAAAGTGTTTATGTGTTTTACGTGTGTGTGTGTGTGTGTGTGTGTGTGAGTGCAGTGTTTGGCTGGGCTGTACATTTATATGTTATTAAACACCCTCCTCAGGACCTTCTGACACACCACCCTTTGCACACTTCCTAACACCGAGATGGGAGGTCTAGGTCATCTTCTTCTCCCTGAACTAAGGTGGTGAGAGAATGAGACTCGTGAATGACGTGGCTGCCGCTATCCTAAAAGGTCCCGTTACCTCCGTGCTGCTCTCCCTGTTCTGTCCACCTTATCATTCCAATGAGGGGCTCTTTGTTTGTCTGTTCCAGACATTTTACCTAACTTGGAACCGGAGGCCTTGAACCCAAGAGAAACACAAATGAACTTGGAGGAAGATGAGGCTGGTACGTGCTGGCCCTGTGCAGATTCTGGTGGAAAACAGGCTATGGGTGGGGATGAGAAGCCCAGTCCCCAAGGCAAAGCAGGTTGTAAATGCATATGTCTAGTGTCCCTTCTGTGAATCAGAACTTCAGAAAAGAGAGCAGCTGTGTACTCACCTAAGCGGGAAGTCCAGCCACTGACCCAGCTGGATGCAGGGGCTCAGGCTACATCCTTGAGACGTCACTTCTCTCCCTCCTTCCATTGGATTCAGTCTTGAGTGGTCCCTCCTCTGCACACTGGCCGTTTCTGCCACCAGCTGCCCTTAGCAACACCAGCAGGAAAACAGAGTGCTTATTTCTCATTTTTCCAACACAAGTCCTGGAGCTCACTCCCCTGAATGAACTGAGACCATGAGCTCCTCGATGAATAATGTGGTGAAATGCTCTGGCGGGTGGACACTGGCTTATGTGCTTATGAGACAGCTTGATGGTAAGTCCAGCCACAGTCCAAAGTAACGGTCGGAGAGTGCGAAGGGGGCAGTTCTCCAAAAAATTTAGGGTGCTGTTGCCAGGCGAGGAATGGTCAGTAGATAGGCAAACACAGCAGCTATCTTAATCCATCCCTCCTTCCCCTACTCCATTATCCTGGACCATCAAAGTAGGATTCTAGGGAACTCCCTGGGGGTCCAGTGATTAGGACTCAGCGCTTTCACTGCTGAGGGCCCAGATTCCATCCCTGGTTGGGGAGGCTAAGATCCCACAAGCCGTATGATGCAGCCAAAATAAAATTTTAAAATATATTTTTTAATTTAAAAAATACAAATAACATAGGTAAAGCTACCCCAGCCATCTTCTGAGAATTAAGAAATAGGAAGAAGGGACCAAAAGAACTGCGGAGCCAATAGAAGCTATGGGGTCACTGAACCAATTTCAAGAACTTTATAACCTCCCCCCACTTCTTATGTAAAGAGCAGCTCTTGCTTTGTCTGAGTCACTTCAAGTTGTCTGTTCTGTTCCTTGCAGCTTCTTAATTGATGCACTGCTCTCCGGAAACGTGCGTGATTGATGCACTGTGTCCTGGAGCTGGATGTAGACGTCAAGCCTCGTTTTCTGGTTGTTCAGTCAGTTCTCACAAACAACTGATGCTGTACCCTGTATCTCTCCCTTCTCATTCATCCAGATAAATTACGGGAGTACAGACTACACTTGATGAATGAATATTCGACCCTACGGAACAGCACCGCTTGGCCTGGGAACCACATGGACTTCTTTTACCAAGACCTACACAGAGAAGAAACATTCTTACCCTGTCTACTTCTTCCCAGAAAACCTCAAGGAAGACAGCCCAAGACTGTGGTTCTTCAGGGGGTCGCCGGGGTTGGAAAAACAAGCCTGGCCAAAAAAGTGATGTTAGAATGGGCAGAAAACAAGTTCTATGCCCACAAGCTCTGGAACGCTTTCTACTTCCATTGCCAGGAGATGGACCAGTTGGACGAGCAGAGCTTCGCTGAGCTCATCGCACGCAAGTTGTCCGGGTCTCGGGCTCTGGCGTCCAAGATCATATCCAAAGCAGACCAGCTTCTGCTCTTCTTTGATGGTTTTGAGGAACTAACCTCAACCCTCATAGATAGACCAGAGGACCTGAGTGAAGACTGGAGCCAGAAGGTGCCCTGGTCTGTCCTCCTGACCAGTTTGCTGAGCAAAAGAATGCTCCCCGGGGCCACGCTAATCATCTTCCTGAGGTTCACCTCTTGGAAGAACTTGAATCCCTTTCTGAAATGCCCGTCTCTGATAACCCTTACAGGGTTTAGCGTGCCTGAGAGATCCAGGTATTTCAGGACGTACTTCAGAAACAAGCACGAAGCTGATGAAGCCTTGAGTTTTGTCATGGGAAACACGATTCTCTTCTCCATGTGCCAGGTCCCTGTCATCTGCTGGATGGTATGTTCTTGTCTGAAACAGCAGATGGAGAGAGGAGCAAATCTCCTGCACACATTTCCAAACGCCACAGCTGTATTCGTCCACTTTCTTTCCAGCTTGTTTCCAACCAGGGTTAGAGACCTTTTCAATACGACTCACCAAGAACAATTGAAAGGTCTGTGCTCCTTGGCCGCAGAGGGTATGTGGGAAAGGAGATGGGTGTTTAATAAGAGAGATCTCAATCTGGCCAGACTGGATGAAACAGACGTCGAGACTTTTCTCAGCGCGAATATCTTTCGAAGGGTGGTGGGCAACAGAGACCTTTACGCCTTTGCCCACTTGAGCTTCCAGGAATTTTTTGCTGCCTTGTTGTATGTTCTCTGCTTCCCACGAAGACTCAGAAATTTCCATGTGTTGGACCGGTTCCACGTCCTACGTCTGATAGCACATCCCGGAAGAAAGAGGAACCATCTCGCCCAGATGGCTCTTTTTTTATTTGGCCTTTTAAATGACGCGTGCGCTCTAGCCGTGGAGCGGGTGTTCGGATGCAAGGTGTCCTTGGGCAACAAGAAGAAATTGCTGAAAGTCGCAGCCGAGCCTCATGAATGTGACCCACCAACCCCGCACCACGGGGTTCCACAGCTGTTCCACTGTCTGCATGAAATCCGGGAGGAGGTATTTGTGAGTCAGATCCTAAACAGCTATCGTAAAGCTACTTTGGTCATCAGCAGAAGTAAAGATGTGCAAGTGTCTGCCTTTTGCCTCAAGTTCTGTCGACGTTTGCAGGAGTTAGAGCTGACGATCACCCTGATCATCACCAGAGCGAGCAGGCTCTACCCGGATCCCCTTCCTGCCTCTGGGTAAGTGCACCCATCTCTCCCTTGGTAGATTCACGGTCCTATCGGGGACCTTGCCTACCATCTCCTGGGCATCTAGGGCGACCACCTCCGTCTTGAGGGGATCCCTTGCACATGGGACTTTCAGTCTTAAAAACAGAACGCAATGTAAAATAGGTAGCAAGTAGGATGCAGCCGCATAGCACAGAGAGATCAGCTCGGTGCTTTGTGACCACCTAGAGGGGTGGGATAGGGAGAATGGGAGGGAGATGAAAGAGGGAGGAGATATGGGGATATATGTATATGCATAGCTGATTCACTTTGCTATACAGCAGCAACTAACACACCACTGTAAAGCAATTATACTCCAATAAAGATGTTAAAAAAAAAAACAAAAACAAACAGAAGGTGTTCCTGGGGTGCCGATTTCCATGCTAAAACTGGGAGAATCCTGGAAAAAAACAAGATGAGTGGTTCACCTACCTTGCCTCTATGCTGCACACCCTCCTTCCCATGTATGTGGGGACTCTGTTTCAACTGTCACCCCGATTCTGTATATCATAAGCCTTTTAGTCTCTAAGGAAGTGCTGTCCAACGAGACTTCCTATGATGGGGAAGAATGAAGGAGAAAATTCGAGGTGTTCCCAGAGCCAAAGACACTACGTGCAGATCTTTCTCTGGATTTTGGATTCTGGTTCACCGTGCCCCTCCCCCACCCCCAAAAAGAAAGAATAATTTTCCCTTATTCTGTTCCTATATAGAGTTTTTTCTTTTTAGTAACAATTTCATAAGCACAGAGTAAGAATATGGATTATGTTTTGCATCCTAATCTCTGCCCTCATATAAATCCTAAGTGATTAAAAAGCAACTCCTTTTTTCCCTAAGTCATAGGACCATATAAGTGAGGCCACGAGTCTTCCTGGAATGAAATGAAAAATCCTGTAACAGTTCTGCTGGGCATCTTCTTAAATGAGGGCATCTTTTGAAAGTCACAAAGGGGTCTGTGATCATAAGGAAGCCCCGGGTTTGCTAGTAGGTTTTCTCAAGCTTAATCTCTAACGATGAGCCCTTTTCTCTTTTTCTCCCACACAGACCAGAGGGCAGTGATAGGTGTTACCTCTGGTGGCAAGACTTCTGCTCTGTGTTTAGGACACATGAGAGTTTGGAAGTCCTGGCTGTGACAAACAGTACTATGGACCCTGATTCAGTGAAGGTCCTTTCTACAGCACTGAAACACCCACACTGTAAACTCCAAAAACTGATGTGAGTATAAAACAAATCCTAGTTGGAAGGAATTCCATGGAAACAGTCTGTTTCCCTCTCTGCTCACGCTAGACATGCTCAAGGCATCCACGTCCGTAGGTTTTTTTCCTAGTCTTACTGAGATATAGCTGACCTATAACACTGTAGGTTTAAGTGTTACAGCCTAATGACTTGACATACATATATTGCAAAATGACGAGCACAGTAAGTTTAGTTACCATCCATCACCTCGTACAGTTCCCAAAATGTTCTTTCCTAGTGATTGAATGGTCTACTCTCTTAGCATCTTTCAAATCTACCACACAGCATGGTTAACTACAGTCACCCCAGCACTTATTTGTCTCATAATTGGAAGCTTGTACCTTCTGACCACCTTTGCTCAATTCCCCCACCCCTGCCTCTGACAACCATAAATCTGATCTCTTTTTCTATGAGTTTCATTATTTTTTAGATTCCACCTGTAAGTGAGGTCGTTTTTCTAAAGAAGACATACAGATGGCCAACAGGCTCATGAAAAGAGGCTCAACATCACTAAACATTAGAGGAATGCAGATGAAAACCACCATGACATATCACCTCACACCTGTCTTCAAAAACACGAGAGATAATAAGTGTTGGTGAGGATGCAGAGAAAAGAGAACCCCAGTGCACTGTTGGTGAAAACATGAATTGGTGGCCACTGTGGAAAACGGCATGGAGGTTCCTCAAAAAACTAGAAGTCCTAGTTGTTTTTACTGCCTGAGTGGTGATGTGCTAAGCAGGTACTTAGTGTGGTGTACCACTGCATTCCTTTGGGGTAAGTACTGTTATCCTGATTTTTTTTAAAGGGAGAACCAGAGAGGTTGAGTGACTTGTCTGAGATCACACAGCTGGTAAGCTTTGGGGAACGCTCCCCATCTCAGGTGGTCTGAGGCTCGCCTCCTCCATCACCACACCACACACGCTTAGCAGGCCCCTGCGTGTCACAGGTCAAGATTTCCATGAAAGAGGGAAGAAGGTGAGCCAGATCCAGCTGCCGTTTGGCAGGCTCTACGAAATGAAAAATGCATGTACACCTTGACCCCAAGGTCCACTTTTTTAAATCCACCCAAGGTAAATACACATGCACATACTCAGAGGAATGGTTGAGACCATCACTGCAACATTATCTTCAATAGCAAAAAATGTACAGACATTTATGTAGCGCTCACCCTCTGCTGGGCTGTCTTAGGTCCAGCATTACAGTTCAGTGCTCTTAAAACTCACAGCCATCCTAAAGAAGTAGGTATTTCATGAGGAAGCTAGGGCATGAGGTTACACAGCTGGTACGTAATTGGAATACAGATTTAAACTCCAGAATCAGTTCTCTTAGCTATTACCTTATACACCCTCTCCCTATGGTTTTTAAAACCCAGAAACTCAATACTTCATCAAAATTCCTTGAAATAGCCCACTTGACCAGTATCTGACCTATTTTCTCTCCTGTTATTATAAAGATTATCATTAACTCCCATTGTTTTAAAAAGATTTTTTTTGATGTGGACCAATTTTTTAAAAATCTTTATTCAATTTGTTACACTATTGCTTTTGTTTTATGTTTTGCTTTTCTGGCCACAAGGCATGTGGGAATCTTAGCTCCCGGACCAGAGGTCGAACCCACACCCCCTGCATTGGAAGGCGCAGTCTTAACCCCTGGACCACCCGGGAAGTCCCTAGCTCCCCTTTTTTGAGTGCCTTCCTTTCTGCATCAAGTCCTATGCAGAACCTCTTACAGGCATCACTAGTGTTAATTCTCACGACCATCCTAAGTGGAAAATGTCATGAGCTCTCTCGAGGATGTGAAATGAATCTTGGGGAGATTAAGTGACTCACGTAAGGTCGTCCAACTAGGAGGCTGAGCTGAGAAGAGAATCCAGTTTGGAGCCTTGGGCTGCACAGAAAGGGGCCTCACGCATTTATGGACTGATTGAATGAAGAAGAACTAATTAGCAAATGGGGAAATGTTGGTCAAAATGTACTATAGGGCTTCCCTGGTGGCGCAGTGGTTGAGAGTCCGCCTGCCGATGCAGGGGACACGGGTTCGTGCCCCGGTCCAGGAAGATCCCACATTCCGCAAAGCGGCTGGGCCCGTGAACCATGGCCGCTGAGCCTGCGCGTCAGGAGCCTGTGCTCCGCAACGGGAGAGGCCACAACAGTGACAGGCCTGCGTACCGCAAAAAAAAAAAAAAAAAAAAAAGTACTATAAACTCCCAGTTAAACATTGAATACTTTCTGGGGATCTCATGCACAGCATGGTGACTATAGTTAACAATACTGTATGGTATACTTGAAAGTTGCTAAGAAAATAGATCTTCAATGTTCTCACCCCAAAAAAGAAATGGTAAGTATGTGGCCAGATGGAGGCAGTTAGCTGATGCTCAAGTGGTGGTCATTTTGCAATATGTAAGTGCATCCAATCAACAAGCGATGTACACTAAACCGATACATTGTTATCTGTATCATCTCAACAAAGCTGGAGGGGAAAAAAAACTAATGAGCCACCTTGATTGTGGTGATGGTTTCATGGGTGTATGAACACATCCAAACTCATGAAGTTGGGTGCATTAGGTATATGATAGATGCACTTTTTTTGGTGTGTCGATTATACCTCAATAAAGCTGTTCAAGAAAAAAGAGCTGATGGGCTGATGCGAGCCTATGATAACCGGACACTGCTTACCTCTGCAGCTTTAGGCACGTGAGCCCCCTCGTGTTGAATGAAGACTTAATCAGGGTTTTGGTGGAAAACCAGTACCTGAGATACTTGGAAATACAAGACACGGAAGTGAGATGCCAGGTCATGGAGTTTCTGTGCAATGCCTTGAAACACCCCCAGTGTTTTCTACAGTGTCTGAGGTGAGACTGGGAGGGATGGAGAGAGAACCCTGGTACCCAGGCAGTCCGTTCAGAGGTGGGGGGTTACATGCTCAGCCTGCCTGACATCTTACTGCAATCAGTTGTCAGTTTCACTCAGCTTTTTTCTTTTATCAAAGTATAGTTGATTTACAATATTGTGTTAGTTCCGGGTGTACAGCATATTTACATATATACATATATATGTATATATGTATATATATGTATGTATATATGTATATATGTATATACATATGTATGTATGTATGTATATATGTGTATATATGTATGTATATACATATATATATTATATTATATTTTTATATATATTTTTAATATTTTTTAATATATTTATTTATTTATTAATATATTTATTTATTTATTTTTGGCTGAGTTGGGTGTTTGCTGCAGTGCGCGGGCTTCTCATTGCGGTGGCTGCTCTTGTTGCGGAGCACGGGCTCTAGGCGTGCGGGCCTACAACTTCAGTAGTTGTGGCTCGCAGGCTCTAGAGCGCCGGCTCAGTAGTTGTGGCACACGGGCTTAGTTGCTCTGCGGCATGTGGGATCTTCCCGGACCAGGGCTCGAACCCGTGTCCCCTGCATTGGCAGGCAGGCAGGATTCTTAAGCGCTGGGCCGCCAGGGAAGCCCTACATATATATATTTTTAACATCTTTATTGGAGTATAATTGCTTTACATTGTTGTGTTATACATATATTTTTGCAGGTGCTCATCCATTATAGGTTATTGTGAGATATTGAACATAGTTCCCTGTGCTACACAGTAAACCCTTATTGTGTATGTATTTTATATATAATGGTGTATATCTGTTAATCCCAAACTCCTGATTTATCCCTCTCCCCACCCCTTTCCCCTTTGGTAACCATAAGTTTATTTTCTATGTCTGTGAGTTTGTTTCTCTTTCATAAATACATTTATTTATGTTATGTTTTAGATTCCACTATAAGTGATATCAAAATATTTGCCGTTAAATCACTTCACTCAGTATGATAATCTCTGGGTCTATCCATGTTGCCGCGAATGGCAATATTTCATTATTTTTTATGGCTGTTCACTCAGATATTTTTTAAGGTGACAGTTTCATATATGTATGCACTGTGAAATGATTGCCACAGTCAGGCTACATAACCCATGTGCCACCTCACAAAGCCACCATCTGAACACTTGAGATCAACTCTCTTAGCAAACGTCAAGTATACACTACAGTCTTGTTGACCATCGTCACCATGATGTACATTAGGTCTCCAGAAGTTATTCATCTTATAACTGGAAGTTTGTGCCCGTTGACCATCATTTCCCCCACCCCAGCCCCTGCAACCACCATTCTACCCTCGGGTTCTAAGTTTCACTCAGCTTGAAAACTACAATTTGATGTCCCAGGTGTGTCTGAGATAGAGAAACCATAGCCTTAGGGGTGAGCTTGGGCCAGCCCACCCTGGCTTGCAAGAGCTGATCGTTAAACATTCAGGAATTTGGTGAAGGTTGTTAGACAGCATTATTAAAAAACTAACTCACACAAACTTAGTATCGAATAAATTATATTAAAAAACAAAGGCAATAGTTAAAACTCATTACTTCCTAATTTTTCTTACTATATTATTATCGGTGTCAGTGTTCAGCAAACCTTCTCTATGAAGGGCCGGGTAAGGAATATTTTCAACTTTGCAAGACGTACAGTCTCTGTCACGACTGTTCAACTCTGCTATAACATCTGAATTAAATAGTGGTGACAGAGAGCTAAAATATCCATTGCCAATATGCAAATGAATAGGCATGGTCGTGTTCCAATAAAACTTGATTATGATTAATAATTATGTATTCCTAGAGTTCATCAATAACTTTAATGATTTATTAAGTATCAATTGTGTTATTAATAACTGTAATAATTATATAATTTACTAGTGATTTTATGTATGAACACTGCAATTTGAATTTCATTTAATTTTCATGTGTCACAAAATATTCTTTAACTATTAAAAAAAATTTTAGGGATTTCCCTGGTGGTGCAGTGCTTAAGAATCCGCCTGCCAATGCAGGGGCCATGAGTTCGAGCCCTGGTCCGGGAAGATCCCACATGTCACGGAGCAACTAAGCCCGTGCGCCACAGCTACTGAGCCTGCGCTCTAGAGCCCGCGAGCCACAACTACTGAGCCCGTGCGCCTTAGAACCTATGCTCGACAACAAGAGAAGCCACCGCAATGAGAAGCCCGCGCACTGCAACAAAGAGTAACCCCCTCTCGCTGCGGCTAGAGAAAGCCCATGTGCAGCAACAAAGACCCAACACAGCCAAAAATAAATTTGAATTTTTTTTTTTTGCGGTACGCGGGCCTCTCACTGTTGTGGCCTCTCCCGTTGTGGAGCGCAGGCTCCGGATGCACAGGCTCAGCGGCCATGGCTCACGGGCCCAGCCACTCCACGGCATGTGGGATCTTCCCAGACCGGGGCACGAACCCGCGTCCCCTGCATCAGCAGGCAGACTCCCAACCACTGCGCCACCAGGGAAGCCCAAATTTTAGAAAAATTTTAGATTACTCAGTTCACAGGCTGTACAGGACCAGGTGGTAATGCAAATTTGGTCCACGGGCCATAGTTTAACTGAATCTCATTCTTTATCCTGAAAATGGTTTGGCCAATAAATGTTTAAAAGAAGTTGTGTTTCAGGGGCAGAATCAAGTCCCTGGTTTGGAATTAAAGCCTGACAGCCCATGCCAATTTGTCATGGCCCTGAGTGTGTATTATTTTCTATTGATTATTTGCAATTCAGACGCCGAATTTGATGCAGGTTCACTCAGGCAAGATGGAAATCACCCCTCCAGTCACTCTTGGGTGAAGAACAAGGATGTGAGACAGTAGGTGAGGTCTAGGTGGCTATGTGGGTACCATTTTCCCCAGGAGCTAAGGTTCAGTGTTTTTGCGTGGCTTCTGTAGGGTGGAAGATTGCCCTTTCAGCCCGAGAAATTGGGCTGATCTCGCCAGGAATCTCAAAAACAATGTTCACCTGAAGACTCTAATGCTGAAACGTAGCTCCCTGGAGAGGTTTGAGCCATGTCACCACCTGCCAGTGGCCCAACTGGAGAAGCTGTCGTAAGTCTTTTTGTGGTTGTCATGCTGTTGCCCAGTTGTTTGGTAGATTGAGTGTTTCTAGGAGAAAAACAGAAATGGGGGAATGTGTGTATAATGGAGCAAAATTAAGTGGTGATTGTTAATGACATAGATGGGGCAGTGAAGGCTTGAGCTGAGAGAGAGACAGACAGACAGAGAGACAGAGACAGAGAGACAGAACTACATAAAAGTACATATTCGCACCTAATATCCTAGAATATATAACTGTAATGAGCCTGATGTATCCATCATCCAGTTTTTGAAATAGAACCTTAACCGTACTATTTTCCTTCCCCACTGATCATATCAATCCCCAAGTCCATGACCCCCACGCCCCCATAGCCATCTTGAATTGGGTTGATCAGGCTCCTTATTTGTATTTACACTGATAATACTGTACATGGATCCTTAAACAGAGCACAGTTTTGCCGTGCTTTGAATTTCACATAAGTGGCCTCATTGAGCATGTGTGCTTTTTCCCATCAACCGACGTTTTAGTCTTCATCAGTGTTTTGTAGTTTCTATAGGCTGTTCCTCTTTGGTGCTGAATGATAACATTTGTATAAATGTGCAACAATTTAGGTGTCCATCTTACTTGCCACCGAGGGTTGAGCTATTAACACACACACACACACACACACACACACACACACACACACACACACACACACTGACACACCGACACACGCTAGTAGAATTGCCACGTCATGGAGAGCATTCATCTTCAGTTCTACCAGGCTTGTTTCCAGACAGTTGGTACCAATTTGCAGTCCCACCAACGGTGTGTATGAAAGTTCCCCCAACTCCAAATTCTCATCCGACTCTTGTTACTGTTACTGCTTTTGCCAATCTGTTGAGCAGAAAATAACATGTTATTGTTTATTTATGACTCAAGTACCACTTTATTATTTTTTAATTGAAGTATAATTGACTTACAATATTATATGAGTTTCAGGTGTACGACCTGATATTTTTCTACGTTACAAAATGATCTCCATGATAAGTCTAGTTATCATCTGTCACCATACAAAGTTATTACAACATTAGATACTTTCTTGTTTACGTTTGCACTTCCCTCACCACACATGAAAACGTTTTCAGGACCTTCCTATACATCTTAGTTTCTCTAATACGAGTGCCCGCTTCTGTCTTCAGTGCGTGTTTCTATCTTTCTTTACCTTGTGAGATGGTGTCTCTTCCCAGGTCACCTCCATACATGTTATTTACTGTTTAGTCATTGCTGGTCCCTTTCTCTTCCCTCTTCATCCCGCTCTGTAACTGTTTTCCTGATCCCCAATTGCTTCTCACATCAAAGTTCTATCCTCCCCCTTAGATCTGAGAAGCCCTAAGGGCTGGTAACAGGAGTAGGATGAGGCGTTTGCATTTAGAAGGAAAGCCCTGATTGAAATCTTCGTCTCTCAGCACGAGACAAGGAAAATCCTGTCGCAGGCATGAATTAAATTGCACCCTGTCTGTGTGTGTCTGTCCCACAGGTTGGAGAATTGTGACCTCACGTCACTTTCCTGCAAAAGTCTTATCTCTTCTCTTGCGAGTAACAAGAACCTGACCCATTTGAGCTTGGCAAAAAATGCCTTGAAGGACGATGGGGCGAAACAGCTTTGGAACGCCTTGCAATGCTCTCAGTATCCTCTGCAGAGGCTGGTGTAAGTCCCAAAATGTCCTCTTTTTGGAACTCCCTGGAGTAGAATAGGGCAATGGAGAGCAACTGTGATATGTGTGTCCATTTATGCAACATACTTTTTAAGCGCCTACTGCATATTAGGCATTGTGCTGATACTGGAAGAAAGCATAATGAAGAGGAAGGTGGTTATGATTTCAGTCTCAGAGATAAATTATCTAGCGGCAGAGTTCTCAAACTGTGTGCCGAGGTACCCAGGGGTGAACTCACAGAGGCGCTGCAGGATATTTTAAATGTAAGAGATACTGACATCATCGCCGCAAGAGCTATTAGCTTGAGGTAGTTCTGTTCTAACATCAGGTTGTGCTACTTCCTTTCAATGATGTCATATCTTTGCAAAGCTCTGTCTTTAGCAATTGCGATCACGAGAGCAAGTGCATTGCAAGAATGTTTTTTAACAGATTTTTTTTTTTTTTTTTGGCCATGCCGTACGGCTTGTGGGATCTCAGTTCCCTGACCAGGGATCGAACCCCAGGCCCCCGGCAGTGAAAGCCTGGAGTCCTAACCCGTGGACCCCCAGGGAATTCCACAGAGCAAAATTTAATGAAGTACAGGGGTGATGTGAAAAAAGTGAGATGCTAAGGAGGGCATAAATGGAGAAAGTTTGGGAACCTCTGATCCAATGCATTCCTCTAACTCCCAGAGTTTGGGAGTGAGAGTTATACCTCTGAGATCAGAATAATGTAATGTGACCTGGCTTTCTGCTCAGAAGTGAGGCGTGTATCAACCTCAGTGATATGGACCAGCATACATACTAAGTGATATCCTGTTTGGTGTTTATCTCACTCTATCCTGAATTCTTTAAATGACTTCCCCTAGGTATCAGGGCACATTGGCTGTCATTGACAGAAATTAAACTCAGACTGTCTTAAACCGTAAAGAAATTTGCTGGCTGGTAAAACCAGAAATGCCGAACTGACACACAATACCCCCTGAACCCATTGAAGCTTTCAGGATCCCAAAAAGAAGCAGGAAATTGTGCAGCTGCTTCGGAAGACAGACGGGTGTCTCCTCAAAAGGTTAAACAGAAACGTAACATGAGTCAGCAGTTCTACTCCTTGGTATACATGCAAGAGAAATAAAAACAAAATCTGCACAAAAAATCGTACACGGATTTCCATAGCAGCATTATTTGTAGTAACAAAAAAGTGGGAAACAATCCAAGTGTCCAAAAGCTGATGAATGGATAAAGTGTGGTCTCTCCATATGATGGAATATTATTCAACCATAAAAAGCAACAAACTATATATTAATACATGCCAAGTGGATGAATCTTGAAAATATTATGCTAACTGAAAGAAGCCAATCACAAAAGACCACATATAGTATGATTCTATTTATATTAAATGTCTAGAAGAGGCAAATTGACAGGAAGAGAAATCAGATTAGTGGTTGCTAGAGCTGGGGTGGGTGGGGGAAGAAATTGGGAATGACTGCTAAAAGGTACACCGTTTTCCTTTTTGGGGTGATGAAAATGGTCTAGAATCATGGTAAATGTTGTGCAACTCTGTAAATATACTGAAAACCAATGGTGTGTACACTCCCAATGGGTGAACTATATGGCACGTTAATTATATCTTGATAAAGCTGTTATACCAAAAAAAAAAAAGGCGGGAAAGAAAGCTAAGGGTGTTTTGGTTGGTGTTTCTCTGCAGGCTGAGAAATTGTGCCTTGACCTCTGAGTGCTGTCCGGATATGGCTTCTGCTCTTGATAAAAATAAAAACCTGAGAAGTCTGGACCTTGGTTTTAACAGCCTGAAGGACGACGGGCTTATCCTGCTCTGTCAGGCCCTGATGAACCCTGACTCTGGCCTACAGATTCTTGAGTAAGTTGTCCCCGTTTCCTTCTTTGAGACCGAGTGTCTGTAAAATTCTCTTGGGGTAGAATGTGGGAGTGTGTTTTGCACTTCTGGGGTGTTCCCTCCATTTGGTTGGAGGACTTGGAAACTTCAGAGCAGTGGTTCTCAAAGGACAGTCCTCAGACTAGGAACTTTTTCAGCAGGGAAGTTGTTAGAAAGGCAAATTCTTGCATCATTTGTCTCTCTGTGTCTGGTTTATGTCACTGAGCATAATGCCCTCAAGGTCCACCCATGTTGTCGCAAACAGAATTTCATTCTTTTTATCGGCTGAGTAGTATTCCATTGTACGTATGTGCCACATCTTCTTTACCCATTCGTCTGTCGATGGGAATAGAGGTTGCTTCCGTGTCTTGGCTATTGTGAATAGTGCTGCTATGAACATGAGGGTGCAGGCGTCTCTTCCATACCCTGGTTTCGATTCCTTTGGGTCCATTCCCAGAAGTGGGGTTGCTGGATCTTGTGGTGCCCTGAGGGTGGGGGACACCCCAGTCTGTGCTTCACAAACACCTCCCATGATTCCTGTGAATGTCAGAGTTTAAGGACCATTGTTAAATTCTTCCATTCAATGAAAGATAAAGAAGAATTTGTTAATCTTAGACTAATACCTTAGATGGCGAGTCTTCCAAAATCAATGTTTATTCTTAGGGAATCCTTTTTGTGTGTATGTTTTTTCCTTCTCCTAAAGGTCTCTATGCTAACATGCATACTAGCCAAGTGATTTGAAAGAATTCATCCTATTTTTAATTGTTTTAGTGGTTACCCTAAATATTTAGAAAAGATTTATAGACATCTCTGATGACAAAGGTTGAAACTTTTTTTTGAGTTTTTTTTTTATTGGCGTGTAGTTGATTAACAATGTTGTGTTAGTTTCAGATGTACAGCAAAGTGATTCAGTTATACATATACAACTTTTTTTTGCCTCTTTCCTACCTGCATTTTCTGTTCACTATTGGTATGATCTGGGTTCTAAGTCTAGGTCACTTTTTTCACTCAGAAATGTTAGCTTTTATTCTTTATTGAAGTATAGTTGATTTATAATATTATATTAGTTTTAGGTGTACAGCATAGTGATTCTGTATTTTGATAGATTATACCCCCATTAAACATTATTATAAGATAATGGTTACAATCCCCTATGCTGTACAATATGTTCTTGTTGCTTATCTATTTTATACATAATAGTTTGTACCTCTTAATTCAGTACACCTAATTTGTCCCTCCTCTCTTCCCTCTCCCCTTTGGTAACCACCAGTTTGTTTTCTATGTCTCTGAGACTGCTTCTGATCTAGGAGAGGCAGCAGTGAGCGGTGGCGTGAAGCGAGATCTTAATTCCCTGCCCAGGGACTGAACCTGGGGAGCCTGGATGAAAACCAGGAATCCCAGCCACCACACCCGCTGGCTCTTGCCCCAGTGAAAAATGCATTTCTCACGGAGGCAAAAAAAGAAACCTGTAAAACAGGTACAAAGTTTATTATTAGAGACATAGCACAACAACAAGTGGGAGAGCACACAGAAACAGTTTGCTTAGTTAAGATAGAAGCAGGGCAGAGACGCACACTCGGAGGGAAAGGATGTGGGCGTCCCCCCGATGAGGAAGAGCCCCATAAAAAGGCGGTTACGTCATTCATATAGGGCAGTTCTTCCGGGTCTTTGTTTCCCTTTGGCCAGTTATCTGATTTCTTTTTCCACACCTGACCTTCCCTAGGACCTTCCCCAACTTGTGTGTGCAACTTTTTTCCAAGATGGATTTCAGCCCAGAGCCCTATGGGAGGGCCTTAGCATCACATGTTGTGGGGTGGTGCCCCTCCTTTTTGACCCCCAAGGAGCCTTTCTGCACATATGCAATGTCTCCCTTGCCCCAAGGATGGGAAATACGTAACCTCTTGATCTTTCAACAGAGTTTGTCCCACTCTGTCCCTGCCATAAAAACGTCCAGTGTCTAGTTATTTACCCTATTTCTGTTACTGGTTTTTATATCGAGGTGCAGATCTTGAAATATAGACAGGAGTCCGGTCATAAATATGTAGTCCTGGAGTCCACTTGTCTCTTGCTTCAGGAAATGTAAACAGGGGGGCTGATAATGAATGTCTGGCCTGGAGCCCACCTTCTTCTCACCCAAGGAAGTGTAAGCAGGAGGCCAGTTGTAAATGGCTAGCCTGGAGCCCATCTATCTCCTGCCTCCCTTTTATTTTGCATATATACTCATTTGTGTTCTTTTTAATATGGCACATATAAGTGATATCACATAACTCTAGAGCATTTAAATCACAGTAGGTTACATCCTTAATTTCTAGGATTAGTCCTGATAATGGATTTCATTTTTGTTGATAATTACTCGAAGGGAGTTCTGGAGGTCACAATTCTTTTACTCCAGAAAGTTAGTCTTGGGTTGGGTTTTTTTTTTAATTATTTTTTTATTTATTTTATTTTGGCTGCGTCGGGTCTTCATTGCTGCCCGCGGGCTTTCTCTAGTTGCGGCGAGCAGTGGCTACTCTTTGTTGCGGTGTGCAGGCTTCTCATTGCGGTGGCTTCTCTTGTTGCAGAGCACGGGCTCTAGGTGCATGGCTTCAGTAGTTGTGGCTCATGGGCTCTAGAGCACAGGCTCAGTAGTTGTGGCGCACGGGCTTAGTTGCTCCACAGCATGTGGGATCTTCCCTGACCAGGGATCGAACCCCTGTCCCCTGCATTGGCAGGTGGGTTCTTAACCACTGTGCCACCAGGGAAGTCCTACTACTATATTTAAAATAATCAACAAGGACTTAGTACAGAGAACTCTGCTTAATATTCTGTAATAACCTAAATGGGAAAAGAATTTGAAAAAGAATAGGTACATGTATATGTACAACTGAATCCCTTTGCTGTATGTCTGAAACTAACACAACATTGTTAATCAACTATACTCCAAAATAAAATAACATTTTTTTTTAATTCTTTTCTTTTTTTTTTTTTTTAAACCCCACATTTGTTTATTTATTTATCTTTCTGGCTGTGTTGGGTCTTCATTTCTGTGCGAGGGCTGTCTCTAGTTGTGGCAAGCGGGGGCCACTCTTCATCGCGGTGCGCAGGCCTCTCGCTATCATGGCCTCTCTTGTTGCGGAGCACAGGCTCCAGACGCGCAGGCTCAGTAGTTGTGGCTCACGGGCACAGTTGCTCCGTGGCATGTGGCATCTTCCCAGACCAGGGCTCGAACCCGTGTCCCCTGCATTAGCAGGCAGATTCTCAACCACTGCGCCACCAGGGAAGCCCTAAAATAACATTTTTGAAAAGAAAAATAAGCTCCTTGGAATGAAATGACTCATTCCGGTCAGAGTGTGATTTCCAGGCTGTGAGCAGCTAGGCTGGCTCAGCTCTCAGGGGAGGGATGTGGTGACTTTTCTGCTGCCTGTTTCTCTCCCACAGGCTGGACAAGTGCCTGTTCACCTCCGGCTGCTGCCAGGCCATGGCTTCTGTGCTCCTCAACAACCAAACTCTGAGATACCTGGACTTGAGCAAGAACGACATCGGGTTCGGGGGCATCCTCCACCTGCGTGAGGCCGTCAGGAAGAGGAAGTGGGGATCTGAGGTCTCTCTGTAAGTCTCCGCTGGGTTCCCTGTGCAGGATGCATAGCCCTAGGAAACCTCCTCAGCAGCAGTGAGATTCTGGACCCCAAATGCTGTTGGCAGATGTTGCTAACGACCTTTGTTCCTTTCCTGGGGATTTTTATTTTAATAAATTTTTTATTTTATTTATTTATTTTTGGTGGCATTGGGTCTTCGTTGCTGCGCATGGGCTTTCTCTAGTTGCATCGAGTGGGGGCTACTCTTCGTTGCGGTGCGTGGGCTTCTCATTGCAGTGGCTTCTCTTGTTGCGGAGCACGGGCTCTAGGTGCGTGGGCTTCGGTAGTTGTGGCTCGCGGGCTCTAGAGCGCAGGCTCAGTAGTTGTGGCGCACGGGCTTAGTTGCTCCGCGGCATGTGGGATCTTCCCGGACCAGGGCTCGAACCCGTGTCCCTTGCATTGGCAGGTGGCTTCTTAACCACTGCGCCACCAGGGAAGCCCTCCTGGGGATTTATAGTTTCCTTCATGTGGCTGACAAACCACAACTCCTGCGTGTGAAATGAGAAAATAAACCTGGATTCTACTGTCTGCTCTTTTTTTTTTTTTTTGCATTTTAAAAATATTTGTTTGTTTTTTACAGTAGGTCTTTGTTGGTTATCTATTTTAAGTATAGTGTGTACATATCAATCCCAGACTCCCAATCTACCCCTCCTCCCCACTCTTCCCCCCAACCCCGTAACCATAAGTTCATTCTCTAAGTCTGTGAGTCTGTTTCTGTTTTGTAAATCAGTTCATTTGTATCATTTCTTTTAGATTCCGCATATAAGCAATATCATATGGTATTTGTCTTTCTCTGTCTGACTTACTTCACTCAGTATGATAATCTCCAGCCCATGCATGTTGCTGCAAATTGCATTATTTCGTTCTTTTTTATGGCTGAGTAATTAATATTCCATTGTATATATGTAGCACATCTTCTTTACCCATTCCTCTGTTGATGGACATTTAAGTTGCTTCATGTCTTGGTTATCAGAAACAGTGCTACAGTGAACACTGGGGGGCATGTTTTCTTTCAGGTTATGGTTTTCTCTGGATATATGCCCAGGAATGGGATTGCTGGATCTTATGGTAGCTCTATTTTTAGTTTCTTAAGGAAACTCCACACTGTTCTCCATAGTGGCTGTACCAATTTATACTCCCACCAACAATGTAGGAGGGTTCCCTTTTCTCCACACCCTCTCCAGCATTTATTGTTTCTAGATTTTTTGATGATGGCCGTTCTGACTGGTATGAGATGGTAGCTCATTGCAGTTTTTTTTTTAATTTTTTATTTATTTATTTTTGGCTATGCCTCACAGCTTGTGGGATCTTAGCTCCCCGACCAAGGGTCAAATCCGCACCCCCTGCATTGGAAGTGCAGAGTCTTAACCACTGGACCGCCAGGGAGGTCCCCTCATCGTAGTTTTGCTTCGCATTTCTCTAATAATTAGCGATGTTGAGCATCTTTTCATGTGCCTCTTGGCCAACTGTAAAAAAAAAAAAAAGTAAAAACGTAGCCATCTGCTCTTAAACTGTTTGTTTCTTCATCTTCTCTCCTGTCTTAAACAAATGAATGTGTTATCATCACTTACCAGATCTGCGGCTGTGAAGGGCTTAGTGGATCTTTCTGTTTCTCCATCTGTAATTTTGGGTTGGCATCCTCCTCCAGGAGATACTATGAGGATTGGAAGAAAGTGCATCTATAAGGCACTAAGTTCAGTGCCTGAGACCATCATGATCTCAATTATCGATGGATTCTGGGTATAGGTCATAGGAAACAGCTGGTGTATTCATTATCTATTGCCCTGGAACAAATTATCTCAATGCTTAATAAGGCAACACACATCTGTTGTAAAATTTCTGAAGGTCAGAAATACAGGAGCAGTTTAACTGGATGGTTCTACTCAGACTCTTTTACAAGCTGAGTTAAGGTGTTGACTGGAAGGTGATGAGGCTGGAGGACCAACCTCCAAGCTCACCCATGTGGCTGTTGGCAGGAGGCCTCAGTTGCCCTCTGCAAGGCTGCTCCTAATGTTGCAGCTAGCTCCCTCCTGAACAAGTGATGGGAGAGGGAGGAAGGGGGAAGAGGGGGGGCAAAAGTGCCCAAAACAGAGCCACAGTCCTTTATTACTGAATCTTGAAAGACCCATCCCTTCTGCTTTACTCTAACGGTCACACAGACCCACTATAGCCCAGTGAGAGAGGGGGCTACATGATAGTGTGAATAACAGGAAGAAGGATCTTTGGGGCCACTTGGAGTCACCTGCCACACCTTGTAATTGGTGGATCCAAGGCACCTGGGCTTCATCCCTGAGCTCTTGAGAGCTGCACCATTGATCTTGAGCTTGTTGACTTGAAAAATATATTCACAGCCTAAAAGTTGAGAGGTAGGTTTTATTCAGTAGGAATTTTTAGGACTTCAAGCCCAGGAGTCAGAGTCTCAAGTAACCCTGAGGAAACTGCTCTGAGGAGGTGAGGGGAGAGCTAGGATATATAGGAGTTTTGCAACAAAGGGCAGGTGGTAGGAACAAAAGATTACTCTTAATAAAAGAAAAGCAGATACCTCGAGTTAAGGCATATAGCACTTTTCTATGTATGGGAAGATGCAAGAGTCTGGGCTCACTGAAATCATTCCTTTGCTATGTATCTCAGCTACTTGGGGCTAGTATCCTGTGTTTTCTCATCCTGAGTTCCCTCAGGGCTCACCGTGGGGAGTGGCTGCAGTCTGATGGCTGCTAGATGGCAGGTGTTCTTTGTTTCCTTCCTGAGTTCCCTCGGTGCTCACCAGCTCACCACTGGGTTGCAATCACTGATGACTGTGACATCCTTTGTTTACTGATACGGCAGGCAATATTCCATTTACATTAAGTCCCCTACGTATGAACCTTCAAGTTGCGAGCTTTCAGAGATGTGAACGTGCATTCACATCTGTGTATGCCTGTCTGGCATACATTGTCTCGTGCGTGCGTCCTCTACTGGTTGTGCATCTTGCCCTCTGTCTCCTATGGCTGAGGATCCTTCAGCTCTGCCATCTGCCACCTCCTCTCCCTCCTCCAGTCAGTAACTCTTCTTGCCTGTTCACTCAGTGCAGCCCCTGTATGCTAGCTGTTATACTGTACTACTGTACTTTTCAAGGTACTGTTCTGTAAGATTAAAAATGTTTTCTTTGCTTTTATGTATTATTTGCGTGAAAGGTATTATAAACCTATTATAGTACAGTACTATATAGCTGATTGTGTTAGTTGGGTACCTAGGCTAACTTTGTTGGACTTATGAACAAATTGGACTGACAAACGTGCTCTCAGAACGGAATGTGTTCATATGTAGGGGACTTACTATATCAATCTCATGGGTGGTAAATTTCTGTCCTAGAGGTCTTACATATTTTCCAGCACTGCAAAAGAAAACTGAGCACAGGAGAACCAAACCTGATTCTTATCCTTCTCAGGGAGAAGAAACAGAGCGATGGAGTGGATATGATGAGAAGACTGGAGGGCCCAGTAGTGAACAACAAAATCCTGAAGATAGTTCAGGATTGGAAAGATGAGTGCTGTGATAAGGCAGAGTGGACGAATTGATCCGGTGACGCCCTGGATAACTTTTTCCTGATGAAAAATTGGGCAATGGTTTCCTATTCTGTGGGCCCTTCTGAGTCTACAATGGCTCAGTTAGTTCTGGGAAATGGTGTAACGCGTGACCTCCAAATAGCTCCCTCGGAGATACTGAAGGTCACATGTCAGACATAGATTAGTCACGGAATTGGGGGCACCACGGTAAGCAGCGTTCCAGCTCACTTCTACTCCTGGCTTCTGGAAGTCATTGAATATGTCATGTTAACATTGTCTCTGGGAAATATCTGACTCACCTACTGGAGTATTGTGAGAATTGAATTAAAAATGTGCATGAATGCAATTCAAAAACTTGTCAAGTGTTGTTTATTTACAAATAGACTTGTACATCAACTGTTACGAAGGAAAACATCTTGCCTCGAAAGAGGGTCCACTATTGTATAGCACAGGGAACTCTGCTCAATGTTATGTGGCAGGCTGGATGGGAGGAGACTTTGGGGGAGAATGGATACATGTATATGTAGGGCTGAGTCCTTTTGCTGTGCACCTGAAACTATCACAACATTGTTAATTGGCTATACTCCAATCCAATACAAAATAAAAAGTTTTTAAAATAATAATAAAAAATAGGAAAAAAACAGTGTCCAGAGAAAATTTCTGAGGGAGATAATATAGCAGGTGATGGAACAGGGAAATCACCTCATGTTTAAGGAACTCTTTTTTAAAAAGTGAAGTGTGGGACTTCCCTGGTGGCGCAGTGGTTGGGAATCTGCCTGCCAATGCAGGGGACACGGGTTCGAGCCCTGCTCCGGGAAGATCCCACATGCCACGGAACAACTGAGCCCGTGTGCCACAACTACTGAAGCCCGTGCACCTAGAGCCCATGCTCTGCAACAAGAGAAGCCACCACAATTAGAAGCCCGCACACCGCAACAAAGAGTAGCCCCAGGTCTCTGCAACTAGAGAAAGCCCGCGTACAGCAATGAAGACCCCATGCAGCCAAAAATAAATTAATTAATTAAAAATAAATAAATAAGGGCTTCCCTGGTGGCGCAGTGGTTGAGAGTCCGCCTGCCGAGGCAGCGGACACGGGTTCGTGCCCCGGTCCGGGAAGATCCCACGTGCCGCGGAGCGGCTGGGCCCGTGAGCCGTGGCCGCTGGGCCTAAGCGTCTGGAGCCTGTGCTCTGCAATGGGAGAGGCCACGGCAGTGAGAGGCCCGTGTACCGCAAACAAAAAAAAAAATAAATAAAAATAAAAAGTGAAGTATGATTCAACTTTTTTTTTGAAGGAGTTTAGTCCATTAATAAACAAATTAAAGTGAATTTCTCTTGGATGTGTACTAGGCTGAACCTGGACCCAGTTTGGAAGGTCTAGAGGGTGGTTTCCTGAATTCTGTCTCCCTAGTGACCATCACAGGACCTTGAGAAGCTTTAGAATGTGCAGGTGGCCTCCTGTGCAACGTCGTGGAATAGACTGCACATCACAGGGCAGACGCTGCACTTTTTTTTTCTTTTGGCCGCACCATGTGGCTTGTGGGATTTATTTCCCCAACCAGGGATTGAACCCAGGCCCTCTGGACCAGCAGGGAATTCCCCAGACTGCAGTTTTTCAGGTCCTAGCTATCTAGCACAGGATTAAAGTATTAGGGCAGCATTTAGAACTCAAAGATCTAGAAAGCAGTCATACAAGTATTTTCTTTTGAAACAGTCCTCTTATTCTACACAAAGTGATGACCGGGTATTACCTACATTGGTTTCTCAGCTCTCTAAAGGGGTTTTGTTGCAAAAGTCAGAGCAGTTGAGACCCTCAACCCTACCCCCAGTCCATTCTTCAGCGGTGGACAGAAATAAATGTCCATCCAAAGTCGGACTCTAAAGTGAAAATTTGCTTTAATTTGTTCTCCAGAGCCCAGAATTTCACATGTCATGCATTGCTAAAAGGATTCACAGTGACTGAGGTGAGGCTGCCCAAAATGCTTTGCTGGGGGTGGGCAGGCTCGGAGGTGGGCAACGTAAAGCCAGAGACCTCCCCAACTGACACGTTCCCCAGAAGGACCTAGGAGACCCCCACTTTGCTAAAGCAAGGAGGGAATATGCCTTGAGATGAGCAAGGCTGAAAGTATGATCAAGGTTTCCCATCTTCGTGGCACACTTTATTAACACGGAATCCTTAAAGATGCTGTAGCCTAGCTCCCAGCTCCAGACATCCTGACTTAATTGGAATGGGTGCAGCCTGAGTATGAGGGATTTTAAAAGTTCCCCCAGAGGGAAGAGATATGGGAACAAATGTATATGTATAACTCGTTCACTTTGTTATAAAGCAGAAACTAACACACCATTGTAAAGCAATTATACTCCAATAAAGATGTAAAAAAAAAAAGTTCCCCCGGGTGATTCCAACCTGCAGTGAAGTTTGGGAACCACTGAAGTAGGAGATATTGTTACTGTGGTAACCATTTTGCAATATATGTCTATGAAATCAACATGTTATACACCTTAAGCCTACACAGCGTTGATGATTCCCTCAATAAAGCCAGAAAAAAAGAAAGAACTGCTTTGGGAGGTAACCATTAATGTGGAGGCTCGAGGCACAAGGTAGCTGGTGTTGCTATTAACCGAGATGGGCACTTTTTATTTTTTACACAATTTTCAAAGGTTACTTTCCACTTACACTTATTACAAAATATTGGCTAAATTCCCCCATGCTGTGCACTACCTCCTTGTAGCCTGTCTTACACCCAATAGTTTGTACCTCCTACTCCCCCACCACTCTATTACCCCTCCCCCTCCCCACTAGTAACCAGTGGCTTGTTGCCTATATCTGTGAGTCTGCTTCTTTTTTGTTATATTCACTCGTTTGTTGCATTTTTTTAAGATTCTGCATATAAGTGATAAAATACAGTATTTGTCTTTCTCTGACTTATTTCACTTAGCATAATGCCTCCAAGTCCATTCATGTTGCTGCAACTGGCAAAATGTTCCTTTTATGGCTGAGTAATATTCCATTGTATGTATGTACCACATCTTCTTTATTCATTCCTCTGTTGGTGGACACTTATGTTGCCTCCATATCTTGGTTATCGTGAATAGTGCTGCTATGACCGTTGAGGTGCAGGTATCTTTTCGAATTAAAGTTTTTGTTTTTTTCCAGATATATACCCAGGAGTGGACTTGTTGGGTCATATGGTAGTTTTATTTTTAGTTTTTTGAGAAACTTGCATACTGTTCTCCATAGGGGCTGCCCCAATTTACATTCCCACAACAGTGAATGAGGGTTCCCTTTCCTCCACACCCTGTCCAGCAGTTGTTACTTGTGGTCTTTCTGGTGATGGCCATTTTGGCAGATGTGAGGGGATAGCTCATTGCATTTTTAATTTGCATTTCCCTGGTGATTAGCAATGGTGAGAAGAGGGGCACTTTAGAATGTTGGAAAAGATTCATTTGATAACAAACAGGTATATATATTATGAGTTCACAGGACTCCAGGTGAGAGAGTTTTATGGAGAAAGTCAATTGAACAAACAACAGCAGCATCATTAGAGAGGTCAGTAAATGCCAGGTCTGGTAAAATGAGGACACACACACACATCATTGCTCTGGGACAACCAGGTGAGGGCTGTAGAGGTCCTGGGCACAGGTGTGCTAAGGGTGCTGCAGCATCCTCACCTGTTAGGTGGGAAGGGGGCGGGGCATGCAGGTGCAGAAAGCAGCGGCTCCACATCTACCCTGGGTCTGGCCGTTTAGAGCCGTAGCAGCCAATGGACGGCAACAACGTCACCGGCCCAAGATTCCCCAAAGACCCATCACCACGTGGTTGCCAGTTGGGATCTGGTCTTGGAGGCGAGGAGTGAACTTGGTGAGTAGTTTCTCCTGTCTTGTTCCTGGTACCTTTCTCTCCCCGTTTTTCTACATTCCTGGTTGGAACTGTTCGTTGCGCCCTGCTCTGTGCTCCCTCTCTCTCCATTTAGACTAGTCAGAGCCCAGAGACCAAAGATACCCTTAGACAGAAGGAAGTGTCCCATTTCCCCGCTTTGCTGAAAAATCTACCCACAAAACATATCTGTTTGGGGTGTTTCGGTACAGCTCTCAATGCTTCCTAATCTCTAGGTCTAAAGTGCAGGACAGAATTGGGGTGCTCTGACTCAAAGGGTCGAGACCAGCTGATGTCTGGTCCACATCTTACAAGACTCCTTTTTTAATTCTGCTAATAATATGTTCACTATGGCTTACAGCCATCAAAGTGCTATATGGTCCTGAGGGTGTTTGTCAAGGGAGGAAACTGAGTTACAGGTGAGTTAAATGTGTTTGCCTGGGGTGCTGAGAGGTGACTCAATATTTGAAACGGGGTCTAACTTATGTCAAGCCCTGTAATCTTAACTGCTTCTGTGGAATCATTCAAGACACCTGTGCAGCAAATGAACCTATCTACTACAAAACAGAAGCAAACTCACAGACTTGCAAACTCACAGACTTCCCCTTGCCGAGGGGGAAGGGGAAGGGGTGGGTTGGGAGTTTGGGGTTAGCAGGTGCAAACTATTACATATAGAATGGATAAACAACAAGGTCCTACTGTACAGCTCAGGGAACTATAGTCTACACCCTGGGACAAACCATAATGGGAAACAGTATAAAAAAAGTATATATGTGTATAGCTGAATCACTTTTCTGTACAGCAGAAATTAACACAACAATGTGAATCAACTATACTTCAATAAAAAAAAAATTTTTTTAAGATACCTGTGCAGAAAGGTGTTTCAGGAAAGAGTATAGATAAAGGATAGAGACAAACACAGTTTTGGTGAGTCATTTGTTCCCAGAAAATAGCTTTGACCACCAGTCTTTTTTTCTTTTTTTTTTTTGGCTGTGTTGGGTCTTTGTTGCTGTGCGTGCACGGGCTTTTCTCTAGTTGTGGTGAGCAGGGGCTACTCTTCGTTGAGGTGTGTGGATTTCTCACTGCAGTGGCTTCTCTTGTTGCAGAGCACGGGGCGCACAGGCTTCAGTAGTTGTGGTGCACAGACTTAGTTGCTCTGCAGCATGTGGGATCTTCCCAGACAGGGCTCGAACCCATATCCCCTGCATTGGCAGGCAGATTCTTAATCACTGCGCCACCAGGGAAGTCCCTGACTACCAGTCTTAACTTATATCCCTACAACCTACAGCCCTGCTTCTATTGGAATAATGTCTTTGCCTTCTCACCAATCCTGCCTCGATTTTACAGCAGAAGGTGTCCGTCAGCCTATCCCACGTTAATCCTTCCACCTGGGCTCTCCTCCCATCAATTCACCTGTCTTTTGTGTTTGATGTATCAGTTCCCAGTCTGGGATGTATTGGAAGAGGTGGAGTGTTAGAATCAGATGCACAGGACAATGCTCTTTTCTAAAAGAGAGCAAGCTCTTCCACTTTACAGAACTTTACAGAACCTCTGATTTCAACTCTGTGAAGTGAGGACAATAATAATATTATTATTATAGTAATAATACAGTAATCGCTATATATTGATACTGTTTACAGAAAGTTTACCTGAGATGCTGCAAATCTCCTAAGAAGGGATTTAGATAAGTACTCATTTAATTTTTGTTTTTTTGCGGTACACGGGCCTCTCACTGTTGTGGCCTCTCCCATTGCGGAACACAGGCTCCGGACGCGCAGGCTCAGTGGCCATGGCTCACGGGCCCAGCCACTCCGCGGAATGTGGGATCCTCCCAGACGCGGAATGTGGGATCCTCCCAGACCGGGGCACGAACCCGCGTTCCCCGCATCGGCAGGCGGACTCCCAACACTGCGCCACCAGGGAAGCCCTATTTATCCTTTTATTAGGAGGTTTTTTTTACAGGGAAGAGCCAAAACCGACTACGTGTTGGATCTGTTTCTTTTACTTTAACCTTTGCTTCCTGTTGCCTTTGTTCACTAAAAGGATACTGTCTATACATAATGGCCTGCCTTGGGGAAACCTGCCCTCTGCCTGAAGGTTAAACCAAAGTGCCTTTGTTCAGGGAAACATCTGGACCCTGTTCGACCTGTGAATGGCTGCAAGAAAGAAGAAATTAACACATCCGCTCCCGGAGGCTGGCCATTCCAGGAGATATTTGCAAATCTTATGGCCTTTTTTACTTTACTTCCTCATCTCCTCCCCCTCTCTGTGCTATAAAAGAAGCTGGCATCCAAACCCTGATAAGATGGTTATTTGGAGACTTTAGTCTGCCACCTTCTCAGTCTGCCGGCTTTCCGAACAACTCGTCTCCAATTTATTGGCCTGTCGTTTGGCGAGCAGAGAGAGCTTGGACTTGAGAGCAGTTTTATATTTTCTAGATACAAGTTCCAGATCAGATATTTTCAGATACTTATTAGTATACTTTTTTTTTAAGTAGTACCTTCCTTCATCTACCTTTAAATTTATTTATTTTATTTATTTTTGGCTGTGTTGGGTCTTTGTTGCTGCACGTGGGCTTTCTCTAGTTGCGATGAACAGGGGCTACTCTTAGTTGCGGTGCACGGGCTTCTCATTGTGGTGGCTTCTCTTGTTGTGGAGCAGGGGCTCTAGGCACGCAGGCTTCAGTAGTTGCGGCACGTGGGCTCAGTAGTTGTGGCTCGCTGGCTCTAGAGCGCAGGCTCAGTGGTTGTGGCACATGGACTCAGTTGCTCTGCAGCATGTGGGATCTTCCCGGACCAGGGCTTGAACCCGTGTCCCCTGCATTGCCAGGTGGATTCTTAACCACTGTGCCACCAGGGAAGCCCTATCAGTATACTTTTATACCAAAAATCTTTACTGTGTGTGTATAACTGAATGTTATATTAACAGGCACAACCGGAATCAACTGATCTAAAAACTGTGTGACTGATTTTCAGTAAGTGATGGGAACCTATGTGCCAATTCCCTGAGTCTGGCCTGTGAGCCAAGATCATTCACTGGCAAGTGTTTTCAGTCTTACTCTGTGCCAGATGCTATTTCAGGAACTAGGGATACAGGCAGTAAAATATCCCAGAGCTTATATTCTGGTAACAAGATAGATAATGGCGTCAAGTAATTCTAAGTCTATGAAGAATTGTTACCTGTTAATTGGGCTTCTCTCAGTATCTTTCACAAAAGGAATAGAGAACGTCATTCCATCTGGTGAGTCCATTGAGGCTGGTTGTACAAACTTGAGAATTGGATGCAAGGTTCTCTTTTGAATCGTGTCACTTTTCCAACAGGTCCCATTTGCTTCGTTTACCGAAGAATCTACTTCTCCAACAAAACCTGAGCTCTCAGCCTTGCGTTAAGATGGGAGAAGCCAAATTATCCTCCTTTTCCAGCTATGGACTGCAGTGGTGTTTCAAGCAGCTACACAAAGAAGAGTTTCAGATATTTAAGGCATTACTAAAGGAAAGCGCTTCGGAACCAGCAGCCTGCTCTTTTCCACTGGTTGAAGTGGATAATGCCGATTCGGAACAGCTCACCTCCCTCTTGCATGAGCATTATAAAGAATCTCTTGCCTGGAAGATATCCATTGACATCTTTGAAAAGATGAGCCTGTCGGCCCTCTCAGAGATGGCCAGGGATGAGATGAAAAGTGAGTAAGACAGATTTGGGGCAGATCTAGGGGTAGGAGAAAAGGGAGGTGACCTCAGGTTCCCATGGGAATGGGAAAGGTATCATTGTTCTCTCAGGGAGTCCACCTCTACAGCATGAGTCTGAACTAGGAGAGCTAACTCACTCATTGGTCCACCTCCCTGGCTGGAAGCTAGAGTCATCTCCAGCCTGTGAAACAATGAAGGAGAAGACAGGGGTAGATAAGCCCTCTATCTGGACAGAATTTGGTCAAAGTTAGTAGATGGGATTTGTAGTCAGAAGTGCATAGCTCTGGTGCCACCACAAGTATGACTTATGGCAAATTTTCTCCTACTCTGACCCTTGGATTCTACAACTGGGAACAGTAACTGTGATGCTTATCTGTGCTGTTGCAGAGGTTCCATAAGATAATGTATAGAAAGTCCTTAACAAAGCTTCACTCATTTTTTGAGAACACTAATGGCTGTACAATGGGCATCTCCCTTATTTCTTGCCCCAGACTGAGGGACTAAGGTTCAAGGAACTTCTCTAAGGACTGACCTTCCTCAGAATGTTGGTGCCCATATTATAGCAACGTACTTAGATCAAATTGTGTAGTTATCTTAAGGTATTTAGGAGAAAGGTAGTAGAAAAAAATAATAGCTCTCCTTCATCAGGAGGAATTGTCTCCTCAACTGTGGACAAAAACTTAACGAAGAGCCCCAAGTGTAAGCAATCAGATTGGCCCTAAAGACTTACAGGTATTACATGCCTATATGTAGCTCATCAGCTGTAGCTGCAAAGGACTTGAACAGAAGCTATTCCTTCGGAGCCTCAAAAAAGCCCTGGGTGGAAAACATATTAGTATTATTCACAGGAAATAAGGGTTATAAAATTAAAATAATTGTTGGTGTTTACCAGTCAGTACCCCAGTCTAAATACCATGTTGAAGTTGTCATGTGCTCTGCTATTGATTTTCAAACTCACCCAAAAAATAGGTTCCCCATGACAGAAGCTAAAATAGAGATTCTACCAAGTTACACAAGTTGACCAGGTTCATGACCTAATATGTGACAAAAATTACTTAACATTCATTTTGCGTATCTTTAAATTCTCGTGTAAGCTGACCAAGTTCATGACCTAATATGTGACAAAAATTACTTAACATTCATTTTGCGTATCTTTAACATTCATTTTGCATACTCTCGTGTATCGTGTGCCAGAGATTTATAGCTTGCAATGCAATAGGGAAGAGGGATAAATGGGCAATTTTTTAAATGGATGGTGTAGAAAAATATGTGAAGACTAGAATCACTTCCTAGAAGAAGTAAGGTTTAGACTGAGACAAAAATGAAGAAAAGGAATTAGCCGAGCTAATTGGGTAGAGGAGAACATTCTGAGCAAAAGAGAGCAACATTATGAAGTCTTTAACAAAGAAAGAGGTTGGATAGACCATGAAGCATTGGAGAGAATATGGCAGGAGATGAAGATAAAAAGATGGTCTAGGGGCTTCCCTGGCGGCGCAGTGGTTGAGGGTCCGCCTGCCGATGCAGGGGACACGGGTTCATGCCCTGGTCTGGGAGGATCCCACATGCCGCGGAGCAGCTGGGCCCGTGAGCCATGGCCGTTGAGCCTGCACGTCCGGAGCCTGTGCTCCGCAACGGGAGAGGCCACAACGGTGAGAGGCCTGCGTACCGCAAAAAAAAAAAAGATGGTCTAGAAGTCAGACAGCATCTTGAAAATAATTTTAATAGCAAAGCACAAGCAATTAAATAGTTTTAAAGGGGTAGGGGTAGAAATAATCAAACTGGCATTTCACCATTGTTGCTGAAGTCATGAGTGGTCTGGAAAGAGTCATGAGTGGATATGGGGAGACCAGTTAGGGGTCCATTCTAGCATCCCATGGGAGAAATAAAGGCGGCTTGGACTAGGGTGATGATGGCAGTTAAAAAAAAGTAGAAATGGAATTGGAAGATATTTTGGAAACAGACACAACAGTTTTTGAGGACTAAATGCAGATGGAGAATATGGAATCAAGCATGGTACCCAAGTTTCTGGCATGAGTTACGGGGTGGATGGGGTTCCATTGCCTCATCCCAGGAAATACTGGAAGAGATTTTTGCAGCAAGTAGATGGGGGAGGGGGAGGGGGAGGGAGGATTGGTCAATGTTAGAGCTTATGAGTTGAAGGTACCTCTATTTGGAGAACTCACAGGCATCTGAGTAGTTAACAAACTATTCTGATGTTCGAGAGAGGTGTTTAAGATGACTCTTGACGATTAACTCTTTTTTAAAATTTATTAATTAATTAATTTATTTTGGCTGCCTTGGGTTTTCATTGCTGCACGCGGGCTTTCTCTAGTTTCAGCGAGTGGGGGCCACTCTTCGTTGTGGTGTGCGGGCTTCTCATCACAGTGGCTTCTCTTGTTGCAGAGCACGGGCTCTAGGCACGTGGGCTTCAGTAGTTGTGGCACGTGGGCTCAGTAGTTGTGGCTCGCAGGCTCTAGAGCGCAGGCTCAGTAGTTGTGGCACATGGGCTTAGTTGCTCCGCGGCATGTGGGATTTTCCTGGACCAGGGCTCGAACCCGTGTCCCTGCATTGGCAGGCGGATTCTTAACCACTGAGCCACCAGGGAAGCCCTTGACAATTAACTCTTAATAACCATAATATACTGTCTTATTATATGACCTACCCAGGATCACACAGCAAAAATGGGACTGAAATGTACATTTACATGCTCAAAATTAGACAGTCTTTACTATAAATCTCTGCTGCTTCACCGTGCTGGTGGTATTTGAGGGTCTGTCTCCATTTTTCTCATTTCAGACTAGTCATGGAATAAACTGTGAGATCCTGAGACTAGTCTTTGTTGCCCTCAGTAATTTGGGCAGAGGATGTGCTCATCCCTGATTTGGGGAATTGCCATGACTTTATTGAGACATTATCTCATCTACTCTCTATTGCAGAATATTTACTGGCTGAAATACCAGAACATTCTACACCAACAAAGATGGACCAAGGTCTAAGCATGGAAGAAGTACCAAGTTAGTGGGGGAGAGGGGGGTGGAAAATGGATGTGTATGAATGATGCTGCTATTAACATTTATGTATAAGGAAATTATCACAGAAAAATATTTATTGCGATCTAAGATAGTAATATCTCAGTAAGATATGGGGTAGATATATCTAGTAGAATTTGGCGTTGAGGGTTTCAGAAAAACAGAGGTTCAGAAATTGCTCCCACCTTTCTGTTCAGACAACCTGGTGGATGGTGATGTGGAAAGTCAATGATTTTTTTCAAAAATATTGATTGATGGATTGACCGATTTGGCTGCACAGGGTCTTAGTTGTGGCACACGGGATCTTCGTTGCCACATTCAGGATCTTAGTTGCAGCCTGTGAACTCTTCATTGTGGCATGGCATGTGGCATCTTAGTTCCCGGACCAGGGATTGAACCTGGGCCCCCTGCATTTGGGAGCGCGGAGTCTCAGCCATTGGACCACCAGGGAAGTCCCGAAAGTCCATGAAGTAAATTTCAAACTCTGAAATCACTTCAAGCTGGGCTTTTATTCCATCTGTACAACATAACGTATGTTGGCAGGTGTGGGTTACTTTAATCATTCCTTGGACAAATACTTGAAAACCTAATAGCGGCCAGTATTGTCCGTTTTCAGTTGGAATGGGTAGTAACAAATACCAACAATGACGACATTTCTAGAATACTTGCCGTGGGCCGGGCGCTGTTCTCACATTTTGGGATTATGTTGTGGGATCCTACACCTGTCTCATAAGGGAGGTATTAATATCCCCATTTTATTGATGAAAAACTACCATAGAGTGATGGTGTGGGGCTAAAATTAGATTTCTGTATAAGGGAATGAGCCAAATATCTGTTCCAAGGTAAGTTCAGAAAGAGAAGCTTCTTTCTAATTATCATTTACGGGACACTTACCAGAAGGAGTAAGTTTTTGGTTAGAGGTAAAAGCTGAAATGAGTTTTTGGTGCATTGAATTTGAGGTCCCTTTAAGGTAGTGAGTTAGACATATGATCCTGGATTTTTAGGGAAGAAATCAGCACTAGAGAGCAATATTTGGAACTCTTAAGTACAGACATGATCACTAAATCCATGGAAGAAGAAAAGGTGTCTCCCCCCGACCCCTAGTATCCCCTTTGGTAACCCTAAGTTTGTTGTCTATGTCTGTGAGTCTGTTCGTTTTGTAAATAAGTTCATTTGTATCATTTTTTAGATCCCACATATAAGTGATATCATATGATATTTGTCTTTGACTTACCTCACTTAATATGATAAACTCTAGGTCCATTCATGTTGCTGCAAATGGCATTATTTCATTTTTTATGGCTGAGTAATATTCCATTGTATATATACACAACACTGTATATAAAATAGGTATATTTAAAACATATATAAAACAGGTACCTACTGTATAGCACAGGGAACTATATTCAATATCTTATAATAAACCATAATGGAAAATAATCTGAAAAAGAATATGTGTTTATATATACTCATAAATATATATAAATAAATATATATACAAATATTAATATAAATATATATAAACTGAATCACATTGCTATACAGTTGAAAATAACACAACATTGTAAATTAACTGTACTTCAATTTAAAAAAAAAAGAAGAAAAAGAAAAAGCGGCTGAGGAAGAGGCAAAGAAGGGTTGAATTCAACTGCAGCCTCTCTTTCTGGGGTTCCTCTACCTCTGCAAAAACCTACAACCCAGGAGCACAGTCTGTCCTTTTGACGGAAGATAATACATCAGTGTGACCTCAGCAAATGGACCTTGTTCAGATCTCAGAGGGTCTGCTGCTTGTGGGTTCAATACAGATCTGTTCATGACCTTCCTGATGCAGAACAATGAAGTTTTAAGATTTGGACTTTTGTGTAGAGATTTTATGTAGGGCTAGTCACTGTCTCATGCACTTGTATAGAGAGAGTCTTACTCTCTCTCTCTTTTTTTTAAAGATAATGGTAGTACCAGCAAATGTAAGGGACCGGATAGGAATTTTTAAATTTTTTTTAATTTTTATTTTATATTGGTGTATGGTCGATTTACAGTGTTGTGTTCGTTTCAGGTTTAGAGCAAAGTGATTCAGTAACACATATATATCTCTTCTTTTTCATATTCTTTTCCCAACACAGAATATTGTGTTCCCTGTGCTATACAGTAGGTCCTTGTCGGTTACCTATTTTATATATAGTAGTGTGTATACTTTTCTCCCTCCCCGCCCCCGCCATTTCCCATTTTGGTAACCATAAGTTTCTTTTCTAGGTCTGTGAGTCTCCTGTTTTGTAAGGAAGTTCATTTGTATCCATTCTTCGATTCCACTTATAAGTGATATCTATGATACTTGTCTTTCTCTGTCCCACTTACTTCACGTAGTATGATCATCTAATTTTTTATGTTAGTGCATACCTATTGGATGTCAGAGACGGTTAAAGAGGCTACAGGGATGGAGGTAAAATGACAAGGTATTTTTCTCATGGAGCTCACCTTGGAAGCTGGGAGCTAGATGATTAAACACATAAAAGAATTGCCATTTATGACAAGTGTTGGGAATAAAATAAAGAGGGTAAGGTTGAAAGAATTACACTTTTTAATGCTAATACTGGCCATTGCTCATCTTTGCCAAGCCCCGTGCCGATAAATATCGAATGCACTTTCTGTTCCTTAAATATTTGTCGCAGCCCTTGAAGAGGATGTCCATCTCATCTTATGGGTGAGGAAATGGAGGTCCAGAAAATGAGGCAACTTGTTCCAAATCACAGACACTATAGAGCTTCGAGTTGCAGGCAGTACCGGTCTAACTTCAAAGGCTGTGCTTACCTCCCCGTAAACAGCAGTATCCCGTCACATGGAGCTGTTTCTCCACAGTAGCCCGGGATTCCTGGGCTGGAACTGAATGTGCACGCCCACCCCGAGGTCTGGAACGCAGGGCCAGGCACGCATCCTCAGCTCCCCCAAGCTTCTCTGTCTTTCAGAGACCACATAGGCATGTTCAATGTAGATTATTCAGTGAATACGTAGTTGTGTGTCCACAGGGCACCAGGCGCTGTTACAATACTGAAGAAACAGTAGCAAGTAGCAAAGTCCCTGCACAGAATCCATTGCCGGAGACAGACAATAAGCAAACAAAAATGTAACCTATCAGGTATGAAGTCCTGGAAAGAGAAATCAGGTTAAAGGGACACAGAGCTATTTTGCAGAGCATCAGTAAACTTTGAGGAAGTGATCTTCATACAGGGACAGAGCTTGTTATATGTACGTTGCTAGGAAGAAACAAAAGACCCACAGCTGTAGGCTGTGTGACTTAGGATCCACTCGGTCTGCGGTTTTTGTTTTGCTTTTCTGCTAGTTTTTTTTTACTGAAATCCAGACTTTCTTCAAACTCTCTATCTCGTTCTTCTTCTCTCCTGTCCGACTCAGGCCACAGAGATGACCAACAAGACTATAAGAGTCACGTGATGAGGAAATTCTCCACGAAGCTGGATGCACACCACAGCTTTGAAAAATTTGCCTCTGACTGTCCAGATGTGCACGTGTTGTTGGGGGCTTTTAATCCAGACCAGGGGGGCTTCCGGCCTCTCACTGTGGTTCTACACGGAAAGGCGGGGATCGGGAAATCAGCTCTGGCCAGAAGGATCCTGCTGTTCTGGGCACAAGGTGAGCTCTACCAGGGCATGTTCTCCTATGTCTTTTTCCTCCACGCCAGAGAGGTACAGCGGACGAGGGAGTGCAGCTTTGCAGAGTTAATCTCCAGGCAGTGGCCAGACACCCAGGTCCAGGTGGAGGAGATCCTGTCCCAACCAGAAAGGCTCTTGTTTGTGGTTGACGGATTTGAGGACCTGGACCTCGCCTTCAAAGACGATGACTCAAATCTCTCTGGAGACTGGGTGGAAAAGCAGCCCGTGTCCGTCTTGATGCACAGTCTTCTGAAGAAAGTCTTACTTCCCGAGTCTTCCCTGATCATCACCGTCCGAGACTCGGGCATAGAAAAGCTCCAGTCCGTGCTCCTGTCTCCCCATTACCTGTTGGTTGGGGGACTCTCAGTGGAAAAAAGGATGCAGTTGCTTCTTGAGCATATGAAGCATGAACATCAAAAGATGCAAACCTTGCGTTCAGTAGTGGGCAACCATGAGGTGTTTGACAAGTGCCAGGTGTCTGTCGTGTGCTCCCTGGTCTGTGAGGCTCTCAACCTGCAAGAGGCACCAGGAAAGAGCCTTTCCATCACTTGCCAGACTCTCACGGGCTTGTATGCCTCATTCGTGTTCCATCAGCTCGCTCCAAAAGATGCAGTCAGGAGCTGTCTGCGTCAGGAGGAAAGAGTCACCTTGAAGGGCTTGTGCCAGATGGCTGTGGAAGGCGTGTGGAATACGAAGTTCGTGTTTTACAGCGATGACCTGGGCATTCACGGACTGAAGGAACCTGAGCTCTCCTCTCTGTTTCACACAAGCATCCTTCTCCAAGGCAGCCGCTGTGAAGAGTGTTACATGTTCTTACACCTCAGCCTCCAGGAGTTCTTTGCTGCCTTGTACTATGTCCTGGAAGGATGGGAAGGAGAGGGGGACCCCTACCCTCTGTTCACTGAGAATGTAAAGAGTTTGATGGAACTCAAGCAAATCGACTTCAACGTCCACTTGGTCCAGATGAAGAGGTTCTTGTTTGGCCTCATGAGCAAAGAGGTGATGGGGGCGCTGGGAACCCTCCTGGGATCTCCTGTCCCCCTGGTGGCAAAGCAGAGGCTTCTGCACTGGATCTCTTTGTTGGGTCAACACACCAACACCACTGTCCCGCTAGACTTCCTTGACGCCTTCTACTGTCTTTTTGAGACACAGGATGACGAGTTTGTTCGCTCGGCATTGAACAGCTTCCAAGAAGTGTGGCTTCCGCTGAACCGGCCAATGGACTTAATAGTGTCTTCTTTCTGTTTCCGGCATTGCCAGTATTTACGGAAAATTCGGTTGGATGTCAGAGAGGTCCCAAAGCATGAATTTGCTGAGTCATGGCCCAGCATTCCCCAAGGGTGAGTACCTTATCTCTGCAATTCGTTTTTTTCTTTCCATCTTTGGGAGGGGGGCTATAATTGACAAATGAAAATTGCATATATTTAAGATGTATGCCTTGGTGTTTTGATATACCTGAAATAATCATCACCGTCAAGCGAATTAACATACCCATTACCTCTTATAGTTATCATTTTCTTTGTGTGTGTGTGTGAGAGCCAGCGTGTGTGTGGTGAAAACACTTAAGACTACCTACTATCCCTAGGCACATCATTGTACATTAGCTCTCCAGCATGTATTTATCTTGCACAAATGAAACTTTGTACCCTTTGGCCAACATCTCCCCATTTCCCCCACCCCCAGCCCCAGGCAACCACCACTCTACATTCTGCTTCTATGAATTCGACTCTTTTAGAATCTCCGTGTAAGTGAGATCATGCATGTCTCTCTGTTACTGCTTTTTTTAGCATAATACCCTCTAGCTTCATCCCAGTTGTTGCAAATGGCAGGACTTCCTTCTCTTTTAAGGCTGAATGATATTCCATTTTGTGTGTATACCACATTTTCTTTATCCACTTATCCACTGACGGACACTTAGGTTGTTTCCATGTCTTGGCTATTGTGAATAATAGAGTACAAATATCTCTTTGGGATCCTGATTTCAATTCTCTGATATACCCCCAGAAGTGGGATTGCTGGATCATGTGGTAGTTCTATTTTTAATCTGGGGGGGAAACTCCATACTGTTTTCAGTAGTGGCTGCACCCTCTGACATTCAAGGGGGAGCTAGAATTTAAGCACAAATCTTACTCGAGAGCTGGAGGTGTGCCCCGTGGGTGTCAAAATATTCAGGAGGCAGGTGGTTATGAGAGCACTTCTCCAGAGCATGAGGCGAGATCTGCTACACTAGCCTCAGAGTCTCTAAAACCATCCCTGTCCCGCCCTAATACACTGGTTTCTCCCCCGGGCATTTCTGGGGCAGTTGTTCATGTCAAAATCCATCCTGTGGAAGCAAATGCTTATTTCCTTCTCCAACATAGCCTGCAGATCAAGACCCATGATGAGCATTGGGAACACCTCTGCTCTGTGCTCAGCACCCACCCAAACCTACGACAGCTCGACCTGAGTGGCAGCATCTTGAGTGAAGAGGCCATGAAGACCCTCTGCATCAAGCTGAGGCAGCCAACCTGTAAAATACAGAATCTGATGTAAGGCTTCCCAGCCCTTGTACATGCCCCTTTGCCTGGCTGTGTCATGGGTCTCCTCTCCCACCTACTGAGGAAGACCAATCTATAAAATGTATTTGGAGGGAATAAGTGCCATGGAAGGTATAGGAACCAAGTTCCCAAAAGCACAGGATGGGGAATGACTAAAGACCTTGTGAAGGGATTACTAAGGTGGCTTCATTTACTCGGGGTCTTGAAGGATGAATAGGAGTTTGTTAGTGAGGGAAAAGTGAGGGAGGCTCATTTCAATAAATGGTAGAGCATGAGGCAATAGCAAGATCAAAGTGCATGATCTGTGAGAGCCTTTAACTCAGTCCTTAATGCTTTTAGGCTAATAAGGTAACAAATATTTAAATATCCAATATATTGGGTTGGCCCAAAAAGTTCATTTGGGTTTTTCCATAACATCTTACAGAAAAACCCAAATGAACTTTTTGGGCCAACCCAATAAGTTCCTGGGTCTGTTGGAGATGCCAGGGTACTTACCAGATACCTAGAACAGGAAATGAAGGGCTTGTTCTACTTCAACAAAGGTTCTATTTCTACTTTTCCCTCCAGGACCAAGTGAAGCACATGTGACACTCAAGACTAGACCAAGTCAAGTTCTTGGCTGCAAACATTTTCCTCTCCTGTGGCCACTTCTATCTCTTCCCGAATTAGTTTCCTTAAACTGGGCTGAGCCAAGGAACTTGGTGATCCCAGAATAAGGAATAATGCCTTGTTCACCTTAAGTCCTACACCAAACTTGATTGCTCTGTCAGCTGTTATCTTAACTGTTTTTCCCTTGGGAATCCCTCCCCACTAGCCGCCCCTATGTTAAGCTCTTGTTACACCCTGTCACTTGCTTTAATCCGTGTCATCCATATATACACTACCAAGTGTAAAATAGATAGCTAGTGGGAAGCAGCCGCATAGCACAGGGAGGTCAGCTCCGTGCTTTGTGACCACGTAGAGGGGTGGGATAGGGAGGGTGGGAGGGAGATGCAAGAGGGAGGAGATATGGGGATATATGTATATGCATAGCTGATTCACTTTGTTATACAGCAGAAACTAACACACCATTGTAGAGCAATTATACTCCAACAAAGATGTTAAAAGAAAAAACAGTAACTCTAAAAAAAAAAAATCCATGTCATCAATATTTGTCATTCAACCCTAATACATGATCATCGTAAAGAGATTCAGGTAGTCCAAAGGATTTTCAGTAAGTCCCCTGATGCCTCTTCAGCTTCCTGTTTGCCTAATTACTTTCACATATTCTCATAAATTTTCCATGCAATTATAAATATTTAGTGGCATATGAAGCTCTTAATCCAAATGATATCACATTGCACAGTCTGACATTTGACTTTTTTCTTCCACTTGAACTTGGCTAGATATCTGTAGCTCTATTCTTAATGAACTATAACATATTTCATTCTTTTTTTATAATTTTTTTGGAATATAGTTGATTTACAATGTTGTGTTAGTTTCTGCTGCATAGCAAAGTGAATTAGCTATACATATACATACATCCACTCTTTTTTAGATTCTACTCCCATATAGGTCATTACAGAGTATTGAGTAGAGTTCCCTGTGCTATACAGTAGGTCCTTGTTAGTTATCTATTTTATACATAGTAGTGTGTATGTGTCAATCCCAATCTCCCAATTTAGCCCTCCCCCACCCTTTCCCCCTTGGTCGTCATAAGTTTGTTTTCTACATCGTGATTCTATTTCTGTTTTGTAGATAGGTTCATTTGTACCATTTTTTTTTAGATTCCACATAGTGATATCATATATTTGTCTTTCTCTGTCTGACTTACTTCACTTAGGATGATAATCTCTAGGTCCATCCACATTGCTGAAAATGGCATTCGTTTGTTCTTTATATGGCCGAGTAGTATTCCATTGTATATATGTACCATGTCTTCTTTATCCATTCATCTGTTGATGGACACTTAGGTTGCTTCCATGTCCTGGCTATTGTAAGTAGTGCTGCAGTGAACATCGGGGTACATGTATCTTTTTGAATTATGGTTTTCTCTGGATATATGCCCAGGAGTGGGATTGCTGGATCCTATAGTAGCTCTATTTTTAGCTTTCTTATGCATAACTCTTTTGCCTCTGTTGAATGTCTTCCCTGATAGGTTAAGCTCCATAAGGCACAGAATATTAGCATTTGTTTAATACACTCTTCCCAGTGCCTGATGCATCATAGGTACTCAAGTGTTTGCTGCTTTAAAATAAAATACTTTTGACCTTTGAACAATGCAGGAATTGTTTTGACCCTTGAACAATGCCAAGCCCTGGCCCCACGCAGTCAAAAATCCAAACATAACTTTTGACTCCCCAAAAACTTAACCACTAGTAGTCTACTGTTGACCAGAGGCCTTACCAATAACATAGTCAATTAATACATATTTATATATGTATTATATACTTAGTCTTACAATAAAGTAAGCTAGAGAAAAGATGTTATTAAGAAAATCATAAGGAAGAGAAAGTACATTTTTACAGTACTGTATTGATACCATAAATTGACGTTGTCTGTTTATAAGGGGAATCATTTGTCAGTATCTCCATCAATATTATATGATACAAAATACTTTAGATGTTATATGTATAACATACATATGTGTAGATACATACGTGTTACAGTGGACATCAAAAATGAAAATATAATGTGAAAGAAATTCATATTTATTTACAGGTGTAATGATTCATGCATAGATAATGAGGAAGCAGCAATAAGATTGCTTTATGGTAGCCTAGCCTGTACACTAATGAATGAATCATTATAATTTTTTTTTTCTTTTTTTTTTTTTTGCGGTACGTGGGCCTCTCACTGCTGTGGCCTCTCCCGTTGCGGAGCACAGGCTCCGGACATGCAGGCTCAGCGGCCATGGCTCACGAGCCCAGCCACTCCGCGGCATGTGGGATCTTCCCAGACCGGGGCACGAACCCGTGTCCCCTGCTGCCAGCAGGTGGACTCTCAACCACTGCGCCACCAGGGAAACCCCATTATAACGTTTTTATGGCATCCATATTACAGTCATACTCATAATACAGTATTGGAAACATTGTTACATTTTTTAAAAAAAACACCTGTGACGATCAGCTGATACAGTGTCTACAATTATGAGAGAGAAAGGCAGACTGTACAGTAATGCAATTCTTTGAAAGCAAAGTTTTAAAACAGTGAGAAAACAAACACATTAATTTTATACTGAATATCACTCACCTTATTCCTGTGTAATGATAGGCTATCCACTTCAATACAAGTTTTGCACACAATGTTCTACATATATATTTTTATTGAAAAAAATCCATGTATGAGTGGACTTGTGCAGTTTAAATCCATGTTATTTGAGGGGCAATTGTAAATGCAAATAATGAGAGATCAGAGTTGAAATGGAAGAAAGAGCAAGAAGGAAACATTAGGATACAACCAAATGTCACCCAAATGTCTAACTAGTGTTTTCTTTCCTCTTCTGTAGATTTACAGGTGCCCAGATTACCCCTGGTCTCCGTCACCTCTGGCTAACGCTTATCAACAGAAATATTAAATACCTGGACTTGGAAAGCACTCACCTGAAGGATAGAGATGTTATGATGGCATGTGAAGCAGTAAAGCACCCAAACTGTTTGCTGGAGTCTCTGAGGTAAGTCCTGGGTATGGTTTTTGCTTGGCGGATTTCAGGGCTTTATTGTTTTTACTTTTTATTTTGAAATAATCATTCACAGAAAGCTGCTAAAATATTATAGAGAATCAGGAGTCTGGATAAAGTTGGTGGCGATGGCTGCACAACAGTGTGTCTATAATTAATGCCACTGAATTGTACACTGAAAAGTTAAGATGGTAAATTTTGTGTTACGTATATTTCACCACAAGAAAAAAGTAACTTTCAATTTTTTTTTTCTGGCAAAAACCAATTTTATTTAGGCTGTTAAAACATTTTTTTATTGTGGTACATTGACTTGTGTATATGAAACTTACATAACATTATATTTCTTTTTGATTAATTAATTAATTAATTTTTGGCTGTGTTGGGTCCTCTTTGCTGCGCATAGGCTTTCTCTAGTTGCGGCGAGCGGGGGCTACTCTTTGCTGCGGTGCATAGGCTTCTTGAGGTGGCTTCTCTTGTTGTGGAGCATGGGCTCTAGGCGTGTGATCTTCAGTAGTTGTGGCACACGGGCTCAGTAGTTGTGGCTCTCGGGCTCTAGAGCGCAGGCTCAGTAGTTGTGGTGCACGGGCTTAGTTGCTCTGCGGCATGTGGGATCTTCGTGGACCAGGGCTCAAACCTGTGTCCCCTGCACTGGCAGGCGGATTCCTAACCACTGCTCCACCAGGGAAGCCCAGGTCCTACTGTTAACACGCAGCTTCCAAGACCCTGCTGGGCACAGGCAGTCTGCTTATAGAAGCAGAGGGAGCTTGGGGAAACCTGGAGGTCTTATGGACCTGACCCAGAAGTGGTTCAAATCACTTCCCCTCATATTTCTCTTAGCAGGAACTCAGTTCTGTGATCATACTCACTGCAAGGCAGGCTGTGAAATGTAGTCCAACTCTGCATCCAGGTAAAAGCAAGAACAGGTTTGCACAATTAGAGCAATGCCTGGCTGCGGTATTTACTCTTTTAATCCTCACAAGCACCACTGTGATTGGTAGCGGTTATCTCCATGTTTCAGATGGTAAAGCTACTTGCAAAACGGCAGATTACGTGACACATCAGGCCTAGAGGATATACTATTTAAGGGTACCAACTTGCCAATAGATAGATAGGTCCTGGAGATCTAATGCACAGTATAATGATTATAGATGCCCCAGTATTGTATTATAAACATCAAAATTGCCAGGAGACTAGATCTTAATTATTCCCACCAAAAACAAAAAAAAAAGAAATGATAACGTGTGATGTGATAAAGGTTATAGCTACTGCTACATTGGCAATCATATTGCAATATATGAATGTATCAAATCAATGTATACATATTGCAATGTATAAATATATCAAGTTACACCTGATACACAATGTTACATGTCAGATAAATATATGAGATGTCAGCTTTTGATAATTGCTATGAATAAAATAATACTGAAGCAAGAGGATGGGGTTGGGTAGGGAAGGGCAGGCATAGTTAAGGAAGGTAGTGAGACTCGCTTACTCAGAAGAAATGACACTCCGGAGAGTGAATGGAAAATTGAACCACAAAAAGACCTGGGGCTGGGCTGAGAAGGGGTGTTGCAGACAGAAACAGCAAATGCTCAGACCCTCAGCCGGGAGCAAACAGCATCCAGGAACCGGCCAAATGGACAGAGTGGCTGCCGTGCAGGGAAGGAGGGGAAATGGCTTGCTTCTGGGAAGAGGTGAGGATGTGTCTCCCGTTGCCTGTCTCTGCAGGTTGGATCACTGTGAATTAACCCACACCTGTTGTCAGGTGATCGCCCAAATGCTTGTTACGTCCATCAGCCTGAAATCCCTGAGCCTGGCAGGAAATAAGGTGACGGACCAGAGCATAAAGTCTCTCTGTGATGCCTTGAAGGTCACACAGTGCACCCTGCAGAAGCTTATGTGAGTTGAACTCTGTTCACCAGAGTTATCTTCTCTTGAGATCATCCAAGTCTGTGGGAAAAGGGAGGGGAATTGGCTGAGTAAGCCGAGGGTTAGAATGGGAGATGGGACCTCGTGGGAGAGCCCAATGTGGAGGTTGGAGAAAGACCCAAAAACTAACATCTGTGTCTTTGCTACTGACTCCAAACGGATATAAAAGACCAGAGCAGAAGCTGAACTTGCAGAAACAGAGTAGAATGGAGGTTGCCAGAGGCTGGGAGTGGGGAAATGGGGAGCTATGTGTCAAAGGGTATAAACTTCCAGTTATAAGAGGAATAAGTTCTGGGGATCTAACATACAGCATTCAGATTACAGTTAACAACACTGTACTATATACTTGAAACTTTCTCCAATGCCCAAATCCCAAAGAGACGTAGGATTGTGGTTCAGCTGCCATCTATGGCATCCTTAAGCGCCAGGCTCTGTGCTAAGTGTTCTCTCCCGTTAACATCATTTTCACAAGAAACCTACCAGCTGGGAATTTTTTCCTCCCACTTGCTGGTAAGGAAAACAGAATCCAGAAGAAGGGAAGTCTCTTGTCTCAGGTCACACAGGGAATAAAAGGCACAACTAAACTCTGAGCTCCCGTTTGATACCTAGGGAACTGCTCTGTTACCTGGGAATTTCCTCCTTGACATCCCACAATTCGGACAAGGTTGTTTCTCCCCACCATTCCCAAAGCGTGCCATGGCAGGAGCATCCTCCTTCAGTGGGAGTTTGGTTCTGAATCCGAGCAAAAGTTGAAAACCAAGTGGCACTAATTACCCTTTCAAGCCCAGAAGGGGGAAAAAAAATCACAGTGGAAGCCAACATACCTTCTAGCCATCAACCTGTGGAGGGGTGGGGGAGAAAAACTTTATTCTGCACTCTTATGATCAGTATCTGGGGCCTGCAAATTAAACAGACAATGGACAGATTTGCAGGAGAAAAGGTATACAAATTTTATTGATGTTAATTTTTTTTAACGCGCGTGGGGCCTTCACGGAAAGAAAGTGAAAATCCCGAAGAAGCAGTTAGACTCGGGAGCTTATATATCATTTTAACAAAAGGTAATGAATTGCGGAGAAGTGACTAGACAAAGGAAAGGGGTTTGGGGCTTCTATGGGCTGATAAATTATGGGAAGGTGACTAGGAAGTAAATGGGGGAAACTAATAGAAAATAAGGGTTCTAGGAAGACTTGCCTCAGTGCCACCTCTATCTCTGTGATAAAGGTTGTTCTTTCCCTGGTACAGGAAGTGGGGGACATGTGTGCCCTGCTTTCAGGCAGATAGGTGGAGGGCAGAGAGCTCCTCCTGTGTCTGGTTTTTCTTAATTGCCTCCAGCTCAAAATACTGTTTAAGTCAAAGTAGCATATTTTTGAGGTGGCCTGTCCTGATCCCTTTCAAGTCCAACCCAGCAAGCATTTCTTCCTTCATCGAAAGGAACCACCACCAATAATACAGCGGAAGTGCTTGCTATGGGCATTATACTGCTCTAAGCACGTCAGATGTGTCAATTCATCTAATTTTGTCACAATCCCATGAGAGAAGTACTATTAAACTCTCATTTTCAAGTACTGTTGCTTCTTAAGCTTTGCTAAAGTGGTGGACTATCTAGTTTGTATCTATGGGTCATGGTGTATTAAATGTTAAGTCCTTCTAAATAGGGAAGTCACCCATCTCTGCAAAACCTCACACCACAGTAAAACAGCCAGATAGAGAGATTTGCTTTGCCCAGGCGCTGCCCATGGTGGTTGATGGAAGATTTAATCACCCACGATATTTAGAGTAGTATTTTTGTTTTACTTTGTTCTGTTTTGTTTTGATTTGAAGTATAGTTGATTTACAATGTTGTGTTAGTTTTGGGTGTACAACAAAGTGATTCAGATAAAAATGTACATGTATATATGTATATATATGTGTAGGTATATATACGTATGTATATACACATATATATATTCTTTTTCAGATTCTTTTCCCTTGTAGATTATTACAAGACATTGAGTAGAGTTCCCTGTGCTGTACAGTAGGTCCTTATTTGTTATCTATTTTATATACAGTAGTCCGTATCTGTTAATCCCAAACTCCTAATTTATCCCTCTCCGCCACCTTTCCCCTTTGGTAACCATAAGTTTGTTTTCTATGTCTGTGAGTCATATTGCTGTTTTGTAAATTCACTTGTATCTTTTCTTTTAAGATTCCACATATAAGCGATATCATATGATATTTGTCTCTCTCTGTCTTACTTCACTCAGTATGACCATCTCTAGGTCCATCCTTGTTGCTGCAAATGGCATTATTTCATTCTTTCAGAGTGCAATTTGGGGACTGAATCACTGGAGCTGAGCTTGCAAGTTAAACACGGACATGATGTGACATCACCAGATATCTGCCAGGGCGTGTCGGCTATGGGGGTGACCTTTCTCTCCCTTCCTTGCAAGGGAGGGAGAGATGGAAATCTAAGAATAGATATCATTGCCTTTCTGGGACTCTCTCCTTGCAGACTGGGGAACTGCGGCCTCACAGCCACTGACTGCCAGCATCTGGCCTCGGCTCTCACCAAGAACCAGAGCTTGACACACCTGTACCTGTCAGGAAACAGCCTGGGGAGTGAAGGCATGAATCTGCTGTGTCGAGCCGTGAAACTTCCCAACTGTGGTCTACAGAGGCTGATGTGAGTCCAACTCGCTGCCCTGCGAGGATTCATAGCTTTATTACAAAGAGCAGAAAGCAGTGGGGAATGTGGAAATTGTCAGGACGAAGGGACCTGATAAGTGCCACATCCTGCTCCTCCTGAGAGCGTCTATATTTCATCCTTCCGTGGAAAATTCCACCTCTGCCTCTGTGTTTTCTTACAGTGGGAAGTCCTCATTTATCCAAATACAGCTGATTCTCATTACTGGTGGCAGTTGTTTTCTGTAAAGTTGCCGTGAATACTGAATTAGTAAATGCTGAATTAGCGAATACTGAACCATTGCTCCTGGGGGGGGGGGGGGGGTGGAATACAGGGTTAGGTTCCTGGGAGCCGCTGGTCACATTTTTTAAAATTTATTTTATTCAAGTATAGTTGATTTATATTGTTGTGTTAATATCTGCTGTATAGCAAAGTGATTCAGTTATACATATATATATTCTTTTTCATTATGGTTTATCACAGGATATTGAATATAGTTCCCTGTGCTATACAGTAGGACCTTGTTGTTTATCCATCCTATAGATAATAGCTTACATCTGCTAATCCCAAGCTCCCAATCCATCCCTCCCCCAGCCTCCCTCCCCCTTGGCAAGCACAAGTCTGTTCTCTATGTCTGTGTGTCTGTCTCTGTTTCATAGGTAAGTTCACTTGTGTCACATTTTCTTCAACCAATCAATACATAACCTTGTTTTGTGTGTTTCTTTTTAAAGACACTTTATTTAATGCATATTATTGATTCGTTAACATTGAACTCACAGCCCACAGCACTAGATCTCATCCCTGAAGGAAGCTTATGTGATACATATGTTTTCTCCATAAAGCACATCCCAGCCTTCTTACCCTTAGGACACTAGACAGCACCTTAGCACTACCCTTGGGGGCCATTTTAAACAATGAAGTCACCACCACCAACCAAAAAAACCACAAAAATGCAAAAAATCATGGCGTTAACTGGACCGTGAAAAGGATGCCTGTTTATGGTGGGACAGCTGAAAAATTCCAACCTCAGCTAGGAGCATGTGCAACCGACAACTCAAATTTTTCTCTGCTCTGCACATTATTGATTTGAAAATATCGGTTTTTGGGGACACCAGTGTTCGCAAGGAGGCGGATTCAGGAATGCAGAGTCCATGAATAATGAGATTTTTCAGTACTTCCCTGGTGGTCCAGTGGTTAAGACTCTGTACTTCCAATGCAGGGTGCACTGGTTTGATCCCCAGTCAAGGAACTAAGATCCCACGTGACGTGTGGCCAAAAAAAAAAAAAGAGAGAGATGAGATTTTTAGACGAGGGTACTGGTGATGTAGGATTATTAGCCAGAAAGTGTGTGTGACACCCACACATATCTGGGGGTGCTGCATACCCTAGCTATTTTACAGTAGGTGTAGGTGTCCCTGTCACTGTTTTAAATACTGCCTCCTCGTGTTGCCAGACTCTTCCATCAGAAATCTTTGGTTTGACGGTAAGAATGTGAGACTGTCAGCCCTGCTCAGGGCCGACAACCAGCTCTGCCGTTTCACCTCTTTGACCCATTAGTCCACCAACAACGTCACGTGAGGGGAAAATATTCGTGCATTAATGGTGTACCTGTAGCCAGAAATTCTGTTGAAGCATATAACTTTGATTCATATGTCTACCTTACGACGAGTTCTAAGGTTCCCCAGTGAGTAAGTATGGGGAGATAGCAGTGTAGAGAGACTAGTGGGCACCACCCCCTCGCCAAGATGTCCGTGTCCTAATCCCCGGAACCTATGAATATGTTACCTTACGTGGTAAAAAGGACTTTGCAGTGTGATTAAGTTAAGAATCCTGAGGGACTTCCCTGGCGGTCCAGTGGTCAGGACTCCATGCTTCCACTGCAGGGGGCGGAGGTTTGATCCCCGGTCAGGGAACTAAGATCCCTCAAGACGTGCGGTGCAGCCAAAGTAAAAATAAAATAGAATAGAATAAAAGAGCAAAAGAAAAAAATTTTAAAAATAATCTTGAGATGGGAAGATTCTCCTAGATTATCTGGGTGGTCCCCATGTAATCACACATGTCCTTCAGAGGAAAGAAGGAGGTAGGAGACTCACAGGTGGAGGGGTGATAACAGAGTGATACAGTTGCTGGCTGGAGATCGAGATCTAAGGCATGGGGGCAGCTTCTAACAGCTGGAAAAGGCAAGGGAACAGATTCTCCCCAGAAGGAACACAGCCCTGCTGACACCTTGATTTCCAGACCAGTGAGACCCTGACCTCCAAAACCGTGAGATAACATAGGTGTGTTTTTAAAACACTAAGTTTGTGGCCACTTGTTACAGCAGCCACAGGAAGCGAATGCATTGAGTATGGAGGAAAATTTTAAAAAGATGGATTTTGAGTAGCATCCAGCACGTGCACTGTGCCAGGTGTTCCAAGGTCATCCCATCCCTGACACCCACAGGAGGAGAAAACTGAGGCCGAGGGGAGTTGCTCACATGAGGTCACACTGAGGAACACGTATGACCGTCCTCTTTCCCTGTGTGTGCCCTGCAGATTAAACGCGTGCAACCTGGATGTGGCTGGCTGTGGCTTTCTTGCGTTTGCACTCATGGGCAACAGACATCTGACGCATCTGAGCCTTAGCATGAACCCCTTGGAAGATGACGGGATGAACCTTCTGTGTGAGGTCATGATGGAGCCGTCTTGTCTCCTCCAGGACCTTGAGTAAGTTTCCCTGGTTGTTGGGGATCAACTCTACCATGGGGGGGCCTGAGGTTCTAGAATGTCAAGAGCGATGGTACCACAAATGAGTTCTAGGGTCGACTGAGGCTCATTCTTTCCAGTGGACACTCTGCGTAAGTTGATGTGTTGACACTGCAGTGAGTATGGGAAGGAAAGAGAAAGTATTCTGAACGGGAGCCCCGTGGAAGGATCTGTGGGATTCTAGGACATGCTTGATCTCTAAAACCTCTTTACTTTTTAGAACATCTTGCACCAGGTTAATCTTCAGCTATTCATTCTGTTTGTGGGGTGGAGGGGGAGGGGGGCAGCTGTCTATCTCTCAATCCCTTTTCTCTCTGGGGCTCAAATTTCTTCACCCCTATTGGAACATTTTTATATACTAGGAGTATTCCATCACTAAACCAACTAGAAAAAATTAAAGGACCTCAATGAACAGAAATAAATCTCTAAGCTTGAAACCAAGCAATAATCACTCAATATTTCAGTTAATGTCTCCCGGATGCATAAGCAGTATTGAATGTGTCACAAAGAAAGGATCCTAGCAGTTTCCACTTCAGGTATTCTTACCATGTGGCAGGCATGTGGTTCTCAATATTTCTGCAGTTCCCCCACCAATCATACACCAGGGGGAACTAAAACTCCCAAGGACCATAAACCTTGCTTGGGTCTCACGTTCTGTCCTTGAGGATAAGCAAATCATAATAATAAATGAAGCACGATATGGTATTCCATTTAATGGTGCCTAATAACTTTTAAAACCCCCCAGAGCTGGGACTTCCCTGGCGATCCAGTGGTTACGACTTTGTGCTTCCACTGCAGGGGGTACGGGTTCAATCCCTGGTCAGGGAACTAGGATCCCACATGCCAAGTGGTGTGGCCAAAAAATAAAATTTTAATAAATAAAATCCCCAAAAGCTTATGTCCAGTGTTTTAGTCATGTGTCCCTTATCAAACTCTGTGTGCTTGATAGCCTTTTCTTATGATCGATTACAAAGGTAGAGTTAGTGGACCAAAACGTGGGACCACTTTGAGAGCTCTCCCTCCCCAAAAATAAGTAAACGAAAGGAATTGGATAGAGATCATAGTACACAAACCTCTGAGTAGCCCCCAAGTATTAATTCTTCTATTTCTTTTCATGGAATTGGCATTTTGAGCCCTAATGCTGCATGGTATAGAAAATTCAGCTTAGTCCATTGGAGACGCCATTTCTTTGGGGTTGCACTTAAGTGCTGGGAGATTTTCTGGTCCTCACCATCACCATTGGTCCATACTGGCCTCTAAGACTTGTTCATTCCCACCTGGTCTTCACAAGTGAGTCCTTCCTTGTTCTTTTTTCTTTTTCTTTTTTTAAATTTATTTTTGGCTGCGTTGGGTCTTCGTTGCCGCATGCGGGCTTCCTCTAGTTGTTGCGAGTGGGGGCTACTCTTCTTTGCTTTGTGCAGGCTTCTCATTGCGGTGGCTTCTCTTGTTGCGGAACACAGGCTCTAGGTACATGGGCTTCAGTAGTTGTGGTGCACGGGCTTCAGTAGTTGTGGCGTGCAGGCTTCAGTAGTTGTGGCTCATAGGATTAGTTGCTCCACGGCATGTGGGATCCTCCCAGACCAGGGATCAAACCCGTGTCCCCTGCATTGACAGGTGGATTCTTAACCACTTGCACCACCAGGGAAGCCCTCCTTCCTCGTTCTTGATGTGAATGCCTCATGGAGATGGACCCAGTGGGATCATTCTGTGCTGAGCACACTAAGTTGATGATGTGAGACTCCGGAGCTGTTTCTGTCATGTCTACTCAGATGACTCATATAGTCACTACTGAAGGGGCCATTTCCACCCTCTCCCACTCCTCCTGGGAACAGACACACAAGACCCCTTCTCCTTTTGGATCCCAAACCCTACCTAGTGTTTCAGTGACTTCTATCATCTTTTCTGTCCCTCTCAGGACTCTGTCCCTTTGTCAGAGGCTCTACCAATTTCTACTGGTGTTTTTTTCCGTCTCTCTCCCTGCCCTCCACCAGGGAGAATGTTTATCTCATTTTCAGGTGAAAAGAATGCTCTGATAGCTCATTTCTTTGTCTGAAGACACCTCCAGTCTCTTCAAAAACTTTCCCCACCCTCTGCTATTATCTGTCTCTTGAGATGATAAACTTTCCTAAGCTGTTCACAGGGATGGACAGAAAGATCCCCAGTTAGGAAGGAACAAGGGGAATCTCTACTAACGTTTCTGAACCTTATCCCACTGTGGCGCTCTCCTCAAAAGGTACAGATATTGTCTCTCTCTCTAAATCTCGCTCAATAATCTCCATCTCTCTCCTCTTCATCTCAACCTCTCTCTCTCTCCCTCTCTCTCTCCATCTCTCTATATCTATTCATCTTTCTGTCTTCATCTCTCTCTCTTCATCTCTCGCTCTCTCTCTCTCTCCATCTCTCTCTCTCTCACGCTCTCTCTCCCCCACCGACCCCCACTTCCTTCCTCTTGCAGATTGGTAAAGTGCTGTCTCACTGCCGCTTGCTGCAAGAATCTGTCCTATGTCATCACAAGAAATCAACACCTGAAGAGCCTGGATCTAGCCGCCAATGCCCTGGGTGACCACGGGATTGCAGCGCTGTGTGAGGGATTGAAACAGAAGAATTCTCTGAGGAGACTTGGGTACGTTCCTGGGATCACCTCTTTGAGGGCTGGGCACAGAGTGAAGGGGACCCAAACGTTAAGTTGCTTGAACAAAGACCGTGTTCTGATTTTCACAATTCCATCAAATTAGACAGCATACAACCATGGCAGAGTAACAGACTGAGGCACAAATTCCAACTGGGCTCCTTTATGTGGATGAATTAAATAGCCAACGCTTGAGAACAGGGTCTGGAGGTAGTGAGAACTAAATAGATGCATGTTTACTGGAAAACCCATGTGTGCTGAGCACAGTGCCAAATGGTGGAGGTATGGACATACATGGACCATGGAGTGGTGCATTTATGGTCTAGTGAGAAAGGTGGACCAAAGAGCAAATGATGGCTGGTTCTCAAACCCTAGTAAGCATCAGAATCACCCCAGAGGCTTGTTTAAAACAGTGTGCCAGTACATACAATGGAATATTACTCAGCCATAAAACAAGAATGAAATAGTGCCATTTGCTGCAACATGGATGGACCTAGAGATGGTCATACTAAGTGAAGGAATTCAGACAGAGACAGACAAATACCATATGATATGGCTTATATGTGGAATCTAAAAAAAAGGATACAAATGAACTTATGAAAAAGAAACAGACTCACATAGAAAACAAACATCGTTACTAAAGGGGAAACATGGCGGGCAGGGATAAATTACGAGTTTGGGATTAACATATACACACTTATGTGTATATATATATATAAAATAACCAACAAGGACCTACTGTACAGCACAGGGAATGCTACTCAATATTCTGTAATAACCTATATGGGAAAAGAATCTGAAAAAGAATGTATATATATATATATATACACACAATTGAATCACTGCTGTACACCTGAAACTAACACAACATTGTGTCAATAAATCAACAATATAATGTAAAATAAAAAATTTTTAAATTTTTAAAAAAAAGAACTGAAGCACTGACACATGCTACAATGTGGATGAACGTTGAAGACATTAGGCTAAAGTGAAATAAGCCAAATACAAAAGGTCACGTGTTGTATGATTCCATTTCTATGAAATATCCAGAATGGGCAAATCCATAAAGACAGAAAGTAGATTCCAGGCAGACCTCATCTTATTGTTCTTCCCAGATACTGTGTTTTTCACAAATGGAAGGTTTGTGGCAACCCTGCATGAAGCAAGTCTATCAGTGCCATTTTTCCAACATTTTCTCACTTTGTGTCTCTGTCACATTTTGGTGATTCTCCCAATGTTTCAAACTTTTTCACTTTTATTATATTTGTGATGGTGATCTGTGAGCAATGAGCTTTTTTTTACTTTCTAATTTTTTTTAACTGAAATATAGTTCATTTACAATGTTGTGTTAGTTTCAGGTATACAGCAAAGTGATTCAGTTATACATTATACATATAATTATTTTTCAGATTCTTTTCCCTTATAGGTTATTACAGGATATTGAGCATATTCCCTGCGCTATACAGTAGGTCCTTGTTGGTTACCTATTTTATATACAGTAGCTTGTATCTGTTAATTCCAGATTGGTGAACTTTGATGACTTGATGAAGGCTCAGAAGATTAACATTTTTTAGCAATAAAGTATTTTTTAATTAAAGTACACTGTTTTGGGACTTCCCTGGTGGTGCAGTGGTTAAGAATCTGCCTGCCAACGCAGGAGACATGGGTTCAATCCCTGGTCCGGGAAGATCCCACATGCCGTGGAGCACCTAAGCCCGCATGCCACAACTACTGAAGCCCGCGCACCTAGAGCCCATGCTCTGCAACAAGAGAAGCCACCACAATGAGAAGCACACGCACGGCAACAAAGAGCAGCCCCCGCTCACCGCAACTAGAGGAAGCCCACGCATAGCAACGAAGACACAATGCAGCCAAAAATAAATAAATAAATAAATATTTTTAAAAAACTACATTGTTTCTACAAACAATAAATGCTGGAGAGGGTGTGGAGTAAAATGAACCCTCTTGCACTTCTGATGGGAATGTAAATTGATACAGCCAGTATGGAGAACAGTATGGAGGTTCCTTAAAAAACTAAAAATAGAGCTACCATATGACCCAGCAATCCCACTCCCGGGCATATACCCAGAGAAAACTGTAATTCAAAGACACATGCACCCCAATGTTCATTGCAGCACTATTTACAATAGCCAGGACGTGGAAGCAACCTAAGTGTCCATCAACAGATGAATGGATAAAGAAGACGTGGCACATATATACAATGGAATATTACTCAGCCATAAAAAGAAATGAAATTGGGTCATTTGTAGAGATGTGGATGGACCTAGAGACTGTCCTACAGACTGAAGTAAGTCATAAAGAGAAAACCAAATATCATATATTAATGCATATATGTGGAATCTGAAAAAATTGGGAAGGTAGATTCTTAACCAGGGGACCACCAGGGAAGTCCTGCTGCTGATTTATTTTATACCTAGTTGTTTGTACCTCTTAATCCCCTACTTCTCTATTGCCCCTCCCCCACCACTGGTTTTTTTCTCTGTGTCTATGACCCTATTTCTGTTTTCTTCATTCATTCATTTTATTTTTTAGATTCCACATTTAAGTGAAAACATACAGTGTTTGTCTTTCTCTGTCTGACTTACTTCACTATGCATAATACACTCCAGGTCCACCCATGTTGCTGCAAGTGGCAAGATTTTGTTCTTTTTCATGGCTGAGTAGTATTCCATTGTGGTATTTATTTTTGGCTGCATTGGGTCTTTGTTGCTGTGTGCAGGCTTTCTCTAGTTGTGGCATGTGGGGGCTACTCTTTGTTGTGGTGTGCAGGCTTCTCATTGCGGTGGCTTCTTTTGTTGCGGAGCATGGGCTCTAGGCACGCGGGCTCAGTAGTTGTGGCTCGCGGGTTTCAGTAGTTGTGGCTCGCGGGCTCTAGAGCACAGGCTCAGTAGTTGTGGTGCACGGGCTTAGTTGCTCCATGGCATGTGGGATCTTCCTGGACTAGGGCTCGAACCCATGTCCCCTGTATTGGCTGGCGGATTCTCAACCACTGTGCCACCAGGGAAGCCCCCCGCTGTGATTTTAAAGTTGTGGTGGAAGTCAAACATGTGTTGAAGGAGGGATCCGGATCTTGGGGTCATTCCTTGGCTGTGCTGTGCTCTCTAAAGGTTGGAGACGTGTGGACTGACCTCCGATGGCTGTGAGGCCCTCTCCTCTGCCCTCTCCTGCAATCAGCACCTGACCAGCCTAAACCTGATGCAGAACAATTTTGGTCCCAGAGGGATGACAAAGCTGTGTTCGGCCTTTGCACAACCCACATCTAATCTACAAACCATCGGGTAAGTCCCCGGCGATGTCTTCTGAAATACGAACCTCCTTCTGCTAAGGCACACTAATTGGCGGAGAAGCAGTGGATCTGAGAAGCTGAGACCTTGTCTCATCAACCAGATCTTTATCCAACCGCCCACCGTGTTCCAGGCACCGCCTGGGGTGCTGTGGATACAGGGTGGGTACAGTGCCTGGTACCCTGGGGTTTCCTCTGGGGATGGGTTTGGGGAGCGTGGAGGGATGACATACAAATAAAATGTTTATCTTAAAAAAAAACCCTAAAACTGGAATTACCATAGGATCCAGCCATCCCACTTGTGGGTATACACCCAACAAAATTGAAAGCAGGTTTTCGAAGAGATATTTGCACATCTGTGTCCATAGCAGCATTATTCACAATAGCCAAGAGGTGGAAGCAACCCAGGTATCTACTGATGGGTGAATGGATAAATGACGTGTGGTCTGTCCATACCATAAAATATTATTCGGCCTAAAAAGGAAGGAAATTGACACATGCTACAACGTGGAAGAACCTTGAGGACATTATGCTTGGTGAAATAAGCCAGTAACAGAAAGACAAATACTACATGATACTACTTAGGTGAGGTCCCTAGACTCATCAGATCCACAGAGACAGAAAGTGGAATGGTGGGGGCCTGGGGAGCGGGAGACGGGGAGTTAGCGTTTAACGGGGACAGAGTTTCAGCTGGTGGAGATGAAAAGAGTTATAAGGATGGACAGTGCTGATGGTTGCTCAACAGTGTGGATGGACTGAGTGCCACTGACCTGTACGATGAAAAATGGTTCAGATGGTAAAGGTTATGTGTATTTTCCCACCATTAAATGTTTTTAATGTTCAGGATTACTGCAGGTGGTAAACACCAAGAAGGAAACAAAAGAGTAAGAGAGAGTGACCCGGTGTGGAATTAATTTTGACGATAGAAAAAGTATTTGCTGCTTAGCACCTCATGTTTGTAGACAAAATAGAAGCTCAGGGCACCCCTGGAGGTGAAGAAGTACAGCTGTGATTGAGGGAAGTAAAGACCTGACTGGAGAAACATAAAACTTGTGGCAGCACAGAAGGCCCCTTGTGGTCGATTGTGATGTATTTATATCAGTAGCAAACTTCCCGGTTGACTAACTGGTTTCTCCTGTATGGTCCAGCGTACAGCAGGTGGATTTATCCAGGGGTCAAGTTTTGACTGATGGACGCCACCAGAAAGAACACGATGGTTGTGGTGTGAAATCCGAGGGGGAGGGTGGATTGGAAAGCATGGCTCAGTGGATTTGGAGATCTTGATGCAGCCAAAGAGAACGGTTTCAGCGATCACTTCAGCGAGTGAGCTGAAAAGGCAGAAGGCTGTGTTGAAAAGGGGCATATTTGTGTCGGTGACTCACGAGGCAATGGAGCCTTTGATGAGATAAGGTTGTGACTTAGGGGACTTAGCAGGTAAAGATGAGAAGAGGCAGACCTAGATTTTACTAATGGACCTTTCAGGAGGCTGTTTCCTCATCTGTCAAATGGGGACAATACCATGTGTCTATTTGGATACCTGTTTCTCTCTCCCAGAATATAAGCTTCATGATGGTGGGGATTTTGCCTTGTTCATCACTGTGCCTCTAAACCCTGTAACAGGACCTGGCACAAAGTCAGTTCTCAGGAAGGAGTTCGTGAATGGATGAAATAACCATGTCTGTCTCTTCAGATAGCTATGAGGGACAGGTGCCTGTAAAAACTCAGTGTAGCGTCTGCCCTGTAAAGGGCTCCTTTACAAGGAGGGACTGACTTTCATTCTATGGGGAACACGCTGTTTCTCCTCAAGAATACAAGAGGAGGGACTTCCCTGGCGATCCAGTGGTTAAGACTCCGTGCTTCCAGTGCTGGGGATGGGGGTTTGATATCTGGCCAGGGACCTAATATCCCACATGCCGTGTGGTGTGGCCAAAAATTAAAAAAAAAAAGTGCAAGAGGAGGTTTCAGCCCCTTGGTGGGGTGTCCAGGAATTCTGAGGAAGGGAGAAGCGTCAGAAGCAAATTCTCAGAGTAGTAAGTCCCCTTTTTGCTCCCCAGGCTGTGGAAATGGCAATACCCTGCTCGAATAAGAAGGCTTCTGGAGGAGCTAGAGCGACTCAAGCCGCACATTGTAATTGGTGACGGTTGGTATTCTTTTGCGGAAGATGACCGGTACTGGTGGAAAAACTGAAGACGTAAAAACCCTCCCCACCCACACTCACTCTGATGGAGGAAACTTCTAGGGTCCAGCTGTGCCCAGGGGTTCCTTTTCAAAGATGGATAATGATTTCTGATTCTCATAAAGCCCTCATAGGTAGTGATTCTTGTGTGTCCACTTTAACTTGGTCATTGCATTTGCCTGAGGTAGGCTTGTGAACTTCATGTCATAGGACCTCAGTATCTGTGAAATGTCTGTCCTACCAGAGGGCATGGAGAGAGAATCAAATAAACACTGAGCATTTGGAAAAAGCATCCAGTGGCCTTCTTTTTTTTTTTTTGGCTGCGTTGGGTCTTCATTGCTGCATGTGGGGTTTCTCTTGTGGCGAGCGGGGGCTACTCTTCATTGTGGTGCGCGGGCTTCTCACTGTGGTGGCTTCTCTTGCTGCAGAGCACGGGCTCTAGGCGTGCAGGCTTCAGTAGTTGTGGCACGTGGGCTCAGTAGTTGTGGTACACGGGCTTAGTTGCTCCACGGCATGTGGGATATTCCTGGACCACAGATCGAACCCATGTCCCCTGCGTTGACAGGCGGATTCTTAAATACTGCACCGCCAGGGAAGTCCCTCCGGTGGCCTTCTTGATCAATGTGGGTGTGATTCCAGAGCAGAGGAGGGAGGACTTAGGTCCTTAAAAGTGCCCCCAAATTTTGATAACACAGATCTGCTGGTTTTTTAAAGCACATATCTGAATTTCAAAGGAGGATGTGACTATCATTCAACATCTGAGATATAAACACAAAGCCGAATTTATTGCTTAGTGTAGTAAAGAACAACTGGTCTACCACAGTCTCTCCCTCAAACCAACCCCAAGAGGTAGGTAATAGTTTCCCTATTTCACAGATAAGGAAACAGAGGCCGATGGATGTTGACATTTGTCTGTCTGGTGTCACAAAGTCAATTAGTAATCCAGAGAAAACTCTAATTGGAAAAGACATGTGCACCCCAATGTTCACAGCAGCACTATTAACAATAGCCAAGACAGGGAAACAATCTAAATGTCCATCAACAGAGGAGAGGATAAAGATGTGGTACGCGTATACACTGGAGTATTACTCAGCCATAAGAAAGAATGAAATAATGTCATTTGCAGCTACATGGGTGATCATACTAAATGAAGTAAATCAGGAGAAAGACAAATACCATGTGGCATCACTTATATGTGGGATCTAAAGTATGATGCATAGTTGCATGCACATTTCTTTTTATATTTGCGCCCCCCGGAAGGCAGAGCAAGAGGACAGGGAGCATCTCCTGGAAGGCAACCGTTGGCAAATCCAGGGACATCGCCCTGACCTAGTACGTCTGGCCACGGGGTGGGGACCCAGGGTGGGCACATGCTGCCTCCTGGATGACTCTGGGCTCTTCCGTTGTCATTTTCTCCAGTTGGATCCTTTCCCCGTGTCATGTGATGGAGCACTCCCTTCTACCCACTCCTCACACTCTGCAGGTGGGTAATGTTGGGGGTGTGTGTGGTGTGAAGCCATGTCAGGTCTGATCCTCTAAGCTACAAGTCACAGAATTCCTGACCTGAGGTCACTGAGTAGAAGTTCCCCGACTGGTGAGTTTAGTGAATTCAGCAGCACCGGGAGGGCAGGATCTCAACCCACCTCCCTGCCATTCCCTTGAACGTCCCCTGGAGCTCACTAGGTGGCGGTAGAGCGTCACCCAGAAAGGACGGCTCACACGTCCCCAGGGCAGGTGTTTCATCCTCAGCACTGTGGAACTTTGGGGCAGGATAATCCTTTGTGGTGGGCAAGGGGGCTGTCCTGTGCACGGTAGGGCATCGAGCAGCATCCCTGGCGTTTACCAACTAGATGCCAGGTGCAACCCACCCCCGGTCCTGAGAACTAAAAACGGCTCCAGACATCGCCAGACGCTACCTTTGGGGCACACTCACCACCACCCGAGAACTGCCACTCTACGTTAAACAGAGAAACCTCCCTCGGAAGCACCGCCACACCCCGCGGGACAGAACTGCTTCCCTGGCAAGCCCACATCGGCGTGTAATGCTGAGGGTGTGGCCACTTCTCGTTTCCCTCGTAGGAGGACAGCTGTTTCGTAGACCCAAAGGTATAGCTGCCAAAACTTGGAAGCAACCAAGATGTCCTTCAGGAGGTGAGTGCATACAGGGCCTGGAGAGGGTAAGCGGCACCTGCTGGCAGAACAGGGACTTGAACCCTGGTTCCTCACCCCTGCATTAGGTGCCTTCCCGGGACAGGAATTAGCTGTCAGTGACCAAGGACCAGGCACTTACAGACACTCCCAGGGATCCCTTGAGACAGTCGAGACAGGCAAGATCTCTGCACAGAGGAGGAAGCCGAGGGTGAGAGGGACTAGCTCACTTGCCCAGAGTCACACAGCCTATATGCAGCACCGTGGAAACTGGCCCAGAATCTTTCTTGCCCCAGGGGTAGGGAGAGAATGACTCAACCCAAGCCCTTACTTCAACCCAAGTGACGGGGCACGTCCCTTCCACCCACCAGGCACGACTCCTCCCTCCCTCCCTCCCCCACCTCCGGAAGCGCCCAAGGGCAGCGCTGGATGAGAGGGAAGGGACTGCGGGCAACGGGCAATGTGTTCTCAGCCTTTGTTTACCCAAGCCCGCTCTGGACAAACAACAGCGTCACCCCTCCCTCCTTTGGAGGGGTCTGAGATCTCAAACTGAACGGCCTCAACCAACTTCCAAGTGAGGCGATGGCCACTTGAGAACAGGGTTCTCTGACCTACGATCGCACCCAAGATGTTCTAATATATCCTCCTGGGGAGTCACGTCTCCGCCCACCAGATGGCCATCCGTGACCTTGGTTTTGAGTCCCTGGTTCACCAGGTGAGAACCTGAGGCCCTGAGGTGGGTGGGGGCAGGATCTGCTCAAGGGCAGCAAAGCACCAGGGGGAGATTCAGGGCTCAAGGTAGAAACCCCCCTTCCTCCTTTAGCTCCCCTTCTGCTGGTAAACTCCTCTCTCTTTCTGCAGAGGTAAAAGGAACGTTGAGTCCAGCCACGGCGTTTGGCCAGGCTGGAAATAACCCCTGAAGATCCCGGGGACGTGGTCCCCAGGACGCCAGCTGAGGGTCCCAGGACACTGGAATTGGCATCATTGGGCCCCACCCTGAGGACTGACCTGCTAGCAGTCCGCAACGTCCCAGGACTGCTGCGATGCTGCTGCAGGACCAGGTCCATCTGGCAAGTAGCACAGCGCCTAGAACACAAGAAACACCAGAAAGCAACTGCCCACCCTTGTCTTCCCGCCAGACCCCTGGCTGGCTTCTCCAGTGGGGCCCTGGGGGCAGGCAGGTATCCACCCACCCACAAGAGTCCATCTCCTGCCTCTAGGATAGTTTTGTTGCTAGGAAGCAGTGGCAGGCCAGGGACACTTCCAGCCTCCTCTGCAGTGACATGTGACCCCGTGACTGTCCCCTGCTCCCCCGATGGGATCTGAGCAGGGGGACACAGGTGCAACGTCCAGGCCAAGTCTTCCAAGAAGCTGGATGCAGGAAGGGGCTGCAGGGGCTGGGGGAGGACGCCCAGACGGGAGCATGGGCTCATTTACTGCGTGGGGGGAGGCTGCCCTCCACTGTGAGGTGAGGCACGGCCTGTGCAACTCCCACCTGCACCTCCAGACGGTGAGATTCCTTTCAAAAGCAGCAGTGGGTGGGCCTTACTCTGAACAACCGCCCCAGTTCCTCACAGGCCTGCCCATCCTCCAGCCTGGATACTTGACGGCCACTCCGCTGGGGCCCAGAACCCGCTGCCAGTGACCTGGCCGGTCACTCTTCCAGGACAACCGCCCAGTCTGCACCCGGGCGCGAGTGCGGGCCGAGCCGGCAGCCTCTCCACGGGCCTGGCCCGTGGTCAGTACCCCCTCAGCAGCAACTGCCCGGTGCGGAGCCCTCCGTTTACCCGAACTCAAGAAACACGCACAGCAGGGACAATTGGATAGTGCGATTTATTGCCCCCCGCACCCCTCCTCCAACCGTGCCCAGGCCTGGGATGAGACGGGAACCCGTTTTCTGCGGGGTGCGCCTGGGACAGGGGCTAGTTCCGCTCCAGCACTTCTCTGCTACCCCAGATCCAGGAGGGGGAGGAAGGACTAGGGCGAGGAAAGAGGATGGGACCCGCGAAGAAGAGAGAAAATAATAGGTAGGCGGGGTCAGGAAGGGGATATGATTATAAAGAAAATTCTAAAAGGGAAAAGGACCCCTCTTTCCCTTCCCTCTCTGGGGCCCCTCCGAGTGGAAAGGTCCCAATGTTCGCCATCTTCTCAACACCCCCCGTTGGTGGGGAAGAGAAAGAGGGAAAATGGTCTTTCGCTCGTGGGTTTTGTCGTATCTTGGTCTCTCTAGTTCTCACACGTCTTGATTCGGGCTCGGCCGAGAACCTACAAGGGTCAGGCCAGGCCGAGGGCCGGGCGCGGGGAGGGGCCAGGCGGCCCGGTGAGCGTCCCCAGTGTCCCGCCCCAGGCCCGCCGCACCTCTCAGGCCGCACAGGCCGCGGGAGGGGAGGGGGTAGAGCGCGCCGCCGGTCCGGGGCAGCCCTCTGTCCGTTTCTCCCCGGGTCTCTGGGTCCTGCGCCGTCGTCCCCGCCAAGCCCGAGGGGCCCTGCCCCCCCGGGCCCCCGCCCCTACCGGCCCTCCCCGCCACGGCACTCGCTGCACCGCCCGCCCGCCGCCTCCTCGTCGTCGTCGTCGTCGTCCTCCCCGCCTGCCCGGTAGTAGCTCTGTCCGCAGCGGCTGCAGACGGAGGGCGCGCCCACGGCGTGGACCTTCTTGTGTCTCCGCAGCGCCGCGCCCTGCACGAAGCCCTCGCCGCACTCCACGCAGATGTGCGCGGGCTCCTCTCCCCCCGCCGCCCCGAGCCCGTCCCCGTGCTGGGCGCGCTGGTGGGCCAGGAGCCCGGCCCCGTGCCCGAAGCCCTTCCCGCACTCCACGCACACGTACGGCTTGGGGGCCGGGGCGCGCCGCGAGCGGGGTCCCGGCGCCTTGGTCCCCGTGCCCGCCATGGCTGCGGCCGCCGCGGCCCCCTCGCCCGGCGCGCCCACCACGATGATCCCCTCGCCGTCGCCCACCGGGATGGCGATCTCGCCGTCCGCCGCCGCCGCCTCCTCGGGTGCCTTGGCCCGGCGCACGCTGGCCGCCAGCACCTTGGCCGCCACGCCAGGCCCCGACAGCTCCGGGTGCAGCCGCAGGTGGCGCGCCAGGCTCTTGGGCTGGCTGAAGCCGCGGCCGCAGCGCGGGCACACGAAGGGCTTGAGGCCGCTGTGCGAGCGCCGGTGCTTGGCCAGGCTCTTGCTCTGCGTGAAGCTGCGGCCGCAGTCGGGGCAGGCGTAGGGCTTCTCCCCCGTGTGGATGCGCTGGTGCTGCATGAGGTTGGAGCTCCAGCTGAAGCGCTTGCCGCACTCGGAGCAGGCGTAGGGCTTCTCGCCCGTGTGGATGCGCCGGTGCTGCACCAGGTGCGAGCTCTGCGAGAAGGTCTTGCCGCAGTCGCTGCAGGCATTGGGCCGCTCGCCCGTGTGCGTGCGCTGGTGCCGCGTCAGCTTGGACCAGTGGCTGAAGCTCTTGCCGCATTCGTTGCAGATGTAGGGGGCGGGCGGCCGCGGCCGGGGCGGGGGACCAGCCGGGGGCGCCGACTGGGGCGGGGACAGCTTGGTTGGGGGCCAGCTGGGGACGTCGTCGTCATCCATGATGAGGATGTCCACTGGAAGGCAAGAGGGGAGAGGAGGGAGTCAGAAAGGCTACGTGCGAGGGCGGCCTGGGGCCCCTCCACCTGCTGCTCTGCGTGCCCCCGGGAACCTCGCTCACCTGTGCGCCCTCCCAGGCTTCCCTGTAACGGGGGCGGTGGCAGAACCTCCCTCAGAGGGCAATTGGGCCCTGCCAGTGCGGAGCCCTCCTCACGGACCTGGCCCTGGTCAGACGTCCCTCCCATCGGTCCCCTTCCCCTCACCCCTCCTAGTGTCTGTCCTCAGGGCATCGAACACGCCCCGGCATTTTACTAAACATTCATTACCCATCCCTTAGGACTCTTCCTTCCTTCACAGCCGTTTCCCCAGCATCTAGAACAATGCCCGGGACTTAGTAGGGACGCCAGAAATGTCTGCTAAAGGAAACAACAGAAACCAACGGGGGTACGGGATGGAGGTCTAGGGAAGGCTCCTAGTAAAGAATGCCTCCCGAAGCCCAGGCCCCAGGCTGGGGGCCAGCAGAGTGCGTCCCCGCCAGACCGGAAGGCAGCCGCAGCGCGGTTTCCACCTTTGCCCAGGGACAAGGGCTTGCAGCACCCTGTGGGTGTACAAGCGGGAAATGATGGTGTCACATCTGGGCTCTCGGAAGATAATCCTGGCTGCGGGTGGAGAAGAGAGAAGAGCAAGGGGTCACCGGACTGGTTAATGGGATCACAGGCCGCATGGAAGTCCTGACCCTCCATTAACTGGGAGTGCAACCTCCAAACACTGCAGCCTCTATTACAGACTTCCTCACCCTGGTCCCTGGGTTTGTAGGTACTGTATGCCCAGTGCAAACAATACAGGAGCGTGGGGCCTTGGTCCTGGCGTCTGCAAACTGAGGACACCACCACGGGCCATCTGCCCAACAAAGCCTCTAACACAATTACGCCGCGCCTGGCCTGAGCGGCCGGCCTCCCGGGAGAGACGAGCGCCTGCCCCTCCCCGCAGCCTGCCCAGCTCTCCGAGACTGTTCTGTGTGCACGCTTGGCCTGCTCTGTGTGCACCCTTGGCGACATTTGCCTTCCCTGTCCGGCTTGGGCCTGAGTTACAGAATGGAGGTGGGGCACGTGCTCAAGCGCGGACTCGTGCCTGGGTTCCGGCCCCGCCCCCTGATCACAGCCCCGCCCTCCCCCCGGCCCCGCCCCTAGGTGCACCGCGAAGGTGTCTTTCAAAGGTGAATCCTATTATAACCTACCATTGTTTTCCCTCTCCCTCTCACTAGCCTGCAAGCCCACAAGGACAGCGGCCCGATCCCCGTGTTCCAGCACCTGGCCGGGAACAAAGTGCTCCAACTGTCCTGAGACAGTGGTCCCATGCACTTCATAAGCATCCATGCGTTTAAGTCTTGTAAGGTGGGCTCCATGGAACTCGGGTCTTTACAGGTGAGAACACCAAGGCACCAGGAAGATGAACCGCCGCCCAAGGCTACACGGCCTGGGAGCAGCAAAGCAGTATCTGCACGGGTAGTCTGGGTCCCAAGACCACCTGTACTGGAAAGGGTAATGGGATATAGAATCATATATGGAGCAGGAAAAAAAAAAATCCAGGTAGGAAGTCTGGGCCGGGTGGGGGCCGCTTTTCAAGAGATGACACAGGGCCCACTTTGGTGTCAACATAAATCAAGAAGTGGCATCATGGGGATTCCCTGGCCGTCCAGTGGTTAGGACTCCAGGCGTCCACTGCCACGAGCCCCAGTTCGATCCCTGGTTAGGGAACTAAGATCCCGCAAGCCACCAGGCACAGCCAAAAGAAAGAAAAAGCAATAGAGTCATAAGCACATTATGTGGAGATATTCAAGAATAAAAAACTGAACCTTGGGGAGCTGTCTGCCTCTGAGCAGTGTGTCCGGGCAGCAGGGGTGGACTGGGCTGGGCTGGAAAGGACACTTGCTCTTTGCGGGAAATGAGCCGCCACCACCTGACCCATAGCAAGTATTCTGCACTCCTTTGATTGAAATAAACGTCTTGTTTTCAAAGTTGTCAAGAAAGTTTAACAATATGCCGCCTGACTCAGCGATGAAGAGTATTTACAATCATGATGACAGGAACTGAACACAGCGCATCTGAACTTGTGAAACACCTGTAACTCAATCCGGGGCCCTGGATGCGGGTGGGGGGGGGGGCGGTTGGCGAGGGGCCGACCACCCGTCCAGGTCCAGAAACAGGGAGAGAAGGCCCGAGGAGCCGGCTGGGCAGTGAGGTGCGTGCAGCGGGTGCAGGCTTCCTCTGTAGCCTTGGGCTACGTGACTCTTCTCTCCGCTGCTGCGTTCTGTTTCCCCCACGCACTACTTTTTAAGCAGGTGTTAAGCTGTTAAATGGAAAAGGGTCTAATCATTTCGGGAGGCGGGGTTCTCTCTCAACCTTCGGATTCCTGGCCCCCCCTGCGAGTGGGTGCAGGGACCGGCGCTCTCCAAGCAGCGGGCGGCTCTCACGCACACCAGAGTCTGAGTCTGCACCCCTCCAGGTCAGGCTGGAAGTCAGCGGCTTCCCTCTGGGCCGCCTTCCTCATGGGGGCAACTTCACTGCCGCACAAACGTCATCTTTAAAAGGATGCAAGAATTCCCGGAAAGCGGAGAGGACAGCGACCAGCACAAAGGGCTCACTCAATAAAAAGCACAGAAATGACGAGTGATCGCCATTCCCGAAGGGAAGTGGAGGGGTGTCCCAGGCTCCAGGTCCCCTCATCCCACAGCAACTGTCACTGTCCTTCTCTCGCTGAAGGAGGGCTCAGCTCCGGCTCCTGCGCTCTGGGCCCAGCCGGGGTCCTGCCGCCCACGCAGCTTCCCGCCCCAGGGTGGATCCTCCCAAGCAGACCTTCTGGGGAAGGGCAGGACCTGCGGCTTTACCGGATGTTAACCTTTTTCCCCTAAAACACACGACATGCAGAGAGCCCGGAATGCAGAGCTGACCACAATCAATGCAGAAAGACAAATGCCCCATCAAGATACAGGTCTTGGCCACCCACCGGGAGTCCCTCCGTGCCCTTCCCAAGCTCACCCCCTCTCAACCCCAAATATAACCACCATCCTGACCTGTGCAGTAATCGTTCCCTTGCATTTCTGTACGGTTGTCACCCAACTGCAACATCCCAGACAGTTCGGTCCGTTACTTTTTCAGTATGTCTTTTTTTTTTTTTTTTTTTTTTTGCGGTATGCGGGCCTCTCACCGCCGCGGCCTCTCCCGTTGCGCGGAGCACAGGCTCCGGACGCGCAGGCTCAGCGGCCATGGCTCACGGGCCCAGCCGCTCCGTGGCATGTGGGATCCTTCCGGACCGGGGCATGAACCCACATCCCCTGCATCGGCAGGCGGACTCTCAACCACTGCGCCACCAGGGATGCCCTAATTCAGTATGTCTTTAAGTCTCCTGTAAGACACGACTTCCTCCGTCTCTTGCTTTTCCTTACCATCTTCCTTTTAAGAAGCGGAGCCCTAAGGCCAGTTGGACCCTTGCTGACTGCATGCTCCTGGCGCCCTGCATCTGCTGCCGCTTAGCAGCTGGCTCACCGAGCCCCGCCGGCCCCTGAAGTCATTCTGAAGGTGCAATCCTGTTCTTTCACTGAAGGCACCCGATATCTCGTGTTTCTCTTTTTGTGATATCAAGGGCCACCGACGCTCAACGCTTAGGTCTGCTGATTCGTCGAGGGGTGCAAAATGGGGCTGCCCTGTGGTTTCTCCTGCGTTTAGGAGCTGGAATAGCTTTTAGAGACTCTACATCATCTGTTGGTTGGTATCCAGTGGTAAATTTCATGTGGTTATGGCAGGATGAATCTCATTTCCCCTTACCTGCCCAGTTTTCCAGGTTACGAACTGGTTCCCTACCACCCTCCAAGGTAACCACATAGTCTTTCCTTTCTTAACAGCATTAGGAGATCACGGATTTAAACATATCCGGTAGGCTGCACTGCCTGCCATCTTCAGCGCGTGGGAGCCTCAAGTGAGCTCCGAGTCCTCTGGACGGGACCCAGGTGGTCTTTGACAGATTCTCTGCCATCCAGCCTAACAAGGGGCTACAGGTTCATCCATACTTCCCACCCCAAACCTGCAACTGGCCGTTTCTCCAAGGGACTCTGGTTTCTTTTCGTGGGAAACAATTTCAAAACCAAAATGTGGAAATGATCTTCACTTTTTTTTTTTTTAAGATAAAATTCCTGTGACTTCTGATACTTCCCATACAAATTCAGGCCAAAAGGCTTTTATGCGGTCTTTTCTAGGACGTCTGCATCTCTGTTCCTCACTAGGGGAGGAGAGGACTTGACTAGCCCATAATTGCTTATTTGCTGAACCCACATCACACAGCTTCACGATAAGCATTCTAACGTGAATGGTTAGAATCACCCCCACCACTGCCAAGTACCATTCCTGAGAAATCAGGTGAACTATTCCTGTTCCCCTCACTGATTTCACAGCCAGACCTCCGCCGCCTGAGCCCTCGTGGAGCCTGCCCCGGCTCAGCGCCCATCTCTCTGGCCACGGCAGCTGCGCAAGGCTCACTTGCCCGCAGACTCCTCGGGAAGGCCCCACGACAACCCTGTTTCCTCAGCTCCTGCTGGCTGAGGTCATCTGCGCCCTTCCAACGTGGAAGGCAGTCTTCCTGAATATGATCCTTAGCTCTACCTTTTCTTCCCCTGAGAATCATAAATATGACTCCATTTTCTCCTGGCATAAAGCATTGCTGGCAAAGTCTGACAGCAATCCCATCTACTTTGCCTTGTAAGTCATTTGCTCTTTTTGCCTAGATGCCCCAAAGGATTTGCTTCTTCCTTTAAAGCCCAGTGACTTGAATAGAATATGTCTTGTTCATCCGAGTTGATATTCTCAGATCTGTGATTTGCTCCTTCAATACCTAACTTTGACATTTCAGGAATGTTTTCTGGACTCGTAGTTTTTACCATTATATTCCTTTGGATTTCTTCTTCAAAGGGCTTTCTTTACCTAACTTCAGTACCTGTTTTTTTTTTTTACTCTGCCTTAATCTTTACTCATTTCTTTTTGATTTTAAAATGGCCCTCTTTTTCACCTTCGATTTTTCTTAAGGAACAATGTGTTATTTTTATTCAGTCTCGAATTCCTCCTACTTCACTTTGAAATTAATTTGACTCTGTTTCCAATTCTCTGCTGAGTTCTGCCCCCTGGGCTGAGCTGTTCTGATCTTGCACTTCCAGGGGCCATCATCTCCTGGCCACTCTGAACAATCCTGACCTGTCTGCAGGTGTATCTCTGACCACCCTCCCTGTCTGTGGAGATACTATTTGCCCCTCTTCTTTTTTATTCTAATAGCTTCCTGGGGCGTGGAAGCAAGAGGACTGAACTCACCATTTTCCAGTTTCGCTCATTTCTGTGGTCAGTCTCCCTGAACTTCTGGGAGGCTACAGTCTGGACAGCGTTTCTGGCTCCTCAGGGCTCCCTCTTCCGAGTGCAGGGCTGCCTGCTCTGCGGCCACCCCTGACTTTATCTGGACCTTCCCTTCTCCCTTGTGGCCAATGACAGGGGTCCCACTCGATCCTGAACCCCCTCCTGACGGGCTCTGCTCTGCGCGGGTCCTGCCCGGGCAGGGCACTTTACCTGGGTAAAGGAAGCCATGGGCCCCAGCAGCCCCGCGCTCCCTGCTCCTGGTCTGGACAGAACCCCTCCAGCTTCAGTTGCTGGCCGCAGCGTGACCAGCCCCAAGTCCTCCGGTGAACCCCCAAGGGCTACCCGGGGCGTCCTCCCCTCCTGCCCCTGCTAACACCACACTGCCCCGGCTGCTGGCTTGTCCCCATCCAGCTGTATTTTGGGGCTTTGCACCTAAGGTGTGCTGCCAGTGTGACCCGGGAACATGGGTTTTGCCCACAGGCAGTTGCTGTGTTTTTACGTGGGTCTGCTGTCATCCGGCTCAGACGTGGCATTTGCGGTGAACTCTGCGGGGTCATTCTGGAGGGCACTGAGATGTGAGAGGCGGGCGTGAGAGCGGGAGGCCGGGACCCTGTCCCTGGTGGGTGATTTCCAACACACCAGCTGAAGACTCTTTCCCGCCTCAGAATTGGGATGTCTCTTTATTATTCATTTTTGGATGGCTTCTCTTTCTGAACACCCTGTAGCTAAGGCCCCAGGCCGAGCCTGGACAGCTCTCGCACCTGCAGGTGGTGGGCCGGGGTCAGTGCGCCAGCGAGGCAGCGCAACAGACTCTGGCTGCAGCCTACGGACAGTCCAGGCCCCAGGCCCCTTCCACTGGCTCCCGGCTGCCTCACCCTGGGCGGTGGCCTGGCCTCTCTCTGCCCAGCACCCTCTGATCAGCACCCCGAGCTCGAAGGGTGTGAGGATTCCATGAGAGGGCCTGCCCGAGGTGGCTGGCCTCAAGCTCGGGGCACACAGGAAGCGCTCACAGCCCTGCTTACGGACCCCTCGTCCCGACCCAACAGGGCAACAGCTTACAGGGGCTACCGCCAGCCCAAGCCTCCTGCTCCTGCGTCCAGGCATCAGCCGGGGGTGGGGGTGGGGTCTCAGTGCAGGGGTCCGGCCCTGTCCCATCACAGGAGGCTGCCACAGAGGTAGGACCCAACAGGGCAGGCCCAGAACCAGGGGACGCACGGCAGCTTGGAGGCATCCGGGCCACACGGCTTACAAGCTGAGCGAAGGGGTGTCACGCGGTTGGGGGTACCACGCAGGGAGGGGCCGGAGCAGACTTGCAACAGACTCCAGTGCGGGGTTGGGTCAGGGACAGCAGGCCGGACAAAGGGGATATGAGAACCCACTTGTGCTTTGTAGAGGTTTCCTCAAGAGAATGAGTTAGTGGACGGAGTGTAAAATTAAAACCACCTTACTTCAAGGCAAACATGCATTTTGGAGACAGCTGGGGACACCTTCACACACTGGGCAACGCTTCGTCAGGTGAGATGAGCGTTTGTTATTGCTGGAGAATCTGTAGGTGAAATGATACAATATCTGGGATTTTCTTTAAAATTCTCCAGAAGAAAAAGCAGGCACAACCAGGGAAAAGACCGCAAAGTACTGCTCACCGCTAACGCAGTGGGAAGTGCAATCACCACACTATCGATGTTTGCAATTTCCAGCATGAAACAGACTGTAAAATTAATTTTAAAAAGGCTAAAAGACAGGGAAAGGAGGAAGGGGCAGGCCCGGCAGCATGAAATGGGGAAGGATGGGCCGTGCACCCTCCTGCTGGGTGGTGGAGGGTCTGCGCCCCACGTGCCATGTGCCCTGAAATCTGTTTCCTCCTGTGTAACCACGGCTGCCCGGAGCCAGCCCAAGGAGCTTCCCTCACCCCCTCAGTGGATCTTAGAACTAGATCAGGCGAAGGGGCTCGAGTGCTTTATGCAATCTATCCCCAGCCCGCCCAGGCCCTCGTAACCTCTCTTGGACAACTATGACACGCTGGCACCGGGATCACGACCTCAGAGCCTGTTCTATAAATAAGGTGGTCGCGCCCATTCACTTCCACGCTGCAGGGGCACAAGGCCTACAATGCTGAAAACACCTCCCCTCTGCCCCCTCACAGCAAGAAATGCTGGCTGACCCCGTCCAAAACGCACGAGGATGGGATGCCCGCACGAAGACGCATCAAAAGCAGCATGAAAAAGAGCTCATACTTTATTTCTCAGGTGCCCTGCATGAAAACCCCAGGAAACGGGGAGCACATCTTCACCAGAGGGCAAGGGGTGAGGCCGTGAAGGGGCCAGCGGGGCCAGGTGGGGTCTCAGCAAGCAAAGCCTAGTCCCCGAGGGCTCCAAGATGAGTTTTATTCAACCCAAATAACGCTTTGTCAAACAAAACATGTGGCCAATATTTAAAGAGTGACAGATAAAACCCCAGAAAGATACAAGCCCCATAAAAACTCAGACACCCAGCTGTCCCTCAGGATGGTCACTGGCCCTGCTCTGTGAGCCTGCCGCTCCCCACACATCACAGTCTGTCCCCAGCTCTCCACGTCCTGGCCCACCGGTATGTGGGCCTGCCACCCTGGTCTAAAGAGCATCCTGCCCAGGAGGTCCAAGGGGCCACCTAGAAACGGTGCCGAGCACCCAGCGAGGGGAGGGGGCAGCCCCCAGGGGCTCCCAGCTGGGAGGGAACTCGCAGACTCCACACAGGCCCGGGAGGCAGCCTGGCTGAGCCCCCAGAGGAAGGATGGTGAGCCCCGAGCCACGGGAGGGGAAGGGGAGACAAAGGAAGCGAGGGTCCAGGGAAGGGTGAGGGACCAGCTGGGAAGAACTCCTCAAGGCCGCCTCACCTGGGTTCTCATGGCTGGCCATCTGCTGGTCCTCAGAATCCAACGGCCCCGGAGACCACGCCTCTTCCCGCAGCTCCATGTCTGGGTCCCTGTTAGAAGGGGACGAGACAGAGGACAGAGTTTACAGGACGCCAGACTGGACAGAGGGCCCCGGGGTGGGGGGAAAGGTGCTATGTGGGCTCCAAGCGCCCAGCTCAGGCCCAGCAGACAGGAGGTGAGTGGCGGCGGGGACTTAAGGGCCAAGGGAGAGATGGCCCTCTGCTCCCGCACTGGACAGGGGTCCAGCCCGAGGCCACACGCAACCTGGGTGAGGAGGAAGTGCTCCGGCTGCGGCCAGCTGGCCGGGGCTAGCATCCCAGCTCCACCGCTGACCAGCTGGGGCCGGGGCAAGAGACCCCCTCCACCCCCCCACTCGGTTTCCTCACCAGGAAGATGGAGGACAGCCCGACACATGGGTCGTGAAGTCTACGCGAGACAAGTACAGACGGGGCTCTCACCCCAAGCAAGGGAACCCTAAATCCACTCCAGGCCAGGGCCCATCCCACCAATCAAGGCCAGAAGGGCTCCCCTGCCAGGCCCGTCCTAAGGCCTCTCCCTGGACCAGGATGAGGCAAACCCCACTGAGACGTGACAGTGTGTGACAGGGAGACAGGTGACGCGGGCACTGAGCGTCTGAGCAGCTCACAGTCTGAGGTCTGCTTCCAGACGTGGGCCAGCCAAGCAAAACTCCACACCAGGCCTGGACACAGCGACGATGGACCCTCCGGGGACCTGCACGGGAGGAGCGCCAGCCGCTCTGGTCCCAGCCCCTGGCCACCACTCGCCCTAACCCTGGACGTTTCTTATGAATGGCATCACACAGCACGTGGCCTCTGGCGTCTGGCTTCTCTCGCTGAGTGGCACGCTCTCAAGGCTCACCCACGGAGCAGCGTGTCAAAATTTCCTTCGTTTTCACGGCTGAGTAATGCTCCCCTGCAGGGACAGACCACGTGTTGTTTGTTTCTCTGTTCTCTGGGTGACAGACAGAGCCTGCGTGTTTCCCCTTTGGCTAAAGTGAGCACGGCTGCTGTGGACACTGGCGTGCACGTCCCTCACATACTGTGTGGCCTGCCTCCAGAGCCCACACTTCCACTCCCCGCCGCTGCCCGGGGCAATGCCACAGCAGAGCTTGGCCCTTGGGGCGCACAGCTCAGCATTCCTCCCCTTCCCTCTCTGGCCCCTGCAGGGTGGGCAGGGCAGGCAGGGCAGGAGCTGCCAGGCCTGGGCTCCAGGCTGCGCAGAGGTGTGGAGCCGGCAGGGGTCTGCCGGCATCTTGGACTCAGTGTGCAGGGCGGGGAGGTGTGGGCAGGCACCCAGCCCCGGCAGCGGAGCCTGGTACTGGGGCCACGGCATTCTGGTCCCCTCTGGGCCCTGCTCCTTGGTGTGACATCCCTGTCCAGCAGGACGCTGGCAGGCAGGCAGGCCTTCTGACAAGAAGGGGCACACCGACTGGGACCCGGGGCGGCGCCTCGGTTCCTCTTCTCGTGTTCAGGCCCCTTCAGGTGCAAACCAAGGCCCGTCTGTCTGCATGCACACAGCTCAGAGAACCTCTCCCCACACAGTCCTTCTGTCCCCCACTCCAGTTGGGGGAACTGGTATCTGGGAACGGAGCCATCCAGCCCCAAGCATCACACACCCTGGCACAACAAGCCTGACCCATTTCTCTTGAATCCCCCAGTAACAAGGGGCTCACCACCATCCAGGCACGGAAAGGAGCCCGTTCCATGGCCCGCCCCTCAGTAACCTCTGCTGACATCTGCCAGAAGCTCAGAGAACTGGCCTGTTTAACCGGCCTGTTTAGTTAAGTAATAAACACACGCGGCTGTGCCGAGCAAGTCGCTCACAAGCCCCCAGGTACTGTTCTCAGTGGTTGATGCAACCCTCTGGGCAGATGCGACCGTCACCCCCAGCCGTGAGGATTCCGAGGCAAGGGGCGGCAGAGCCGGGACGTGAAGGCAGACTGTCCCGGCTCCAAGTCTGTGCCCAGAACCAGCGGAGCTGCCGCTCAGGGTCTGGGCCTGGCTCTCCCGAGCGCTCACTCACGGAGTCCTGAGACCAGGAGACGGGCAGTAACCGGAGAGGCCAGGCCTGCCGCAGAGCTCGCGGGCCAGGAGAGAAGGCGGGCCCCGGTCCCACAGTCAGACGCAGCCCTACGTTAACCTGCGCCCAAGTGCCCCACGTGACCCCCACCCCCACCCCCCGGGTCAGGGCACAGAGGTGGAAGCGCCCAGGAGCAGAGGAGGGACACAGACCGCGTGGCTCACCCGCTCCGCCATCCTGACGCTCAACAAATGGTCACAAGGACTCTTAAGAGCAGGGGCGCAATCCAAGGGCAAGACAAGCCAGGAGGCCAGGGAGGGAGACGCCCCTCAAAGAGGCCTGTCGGGGCCTGGGCCACCTCTGGGCGGAGCTGCCCAAGCACCCCCTGGACCCGGCAGTGAGCAGACCGTCGGGACACGAAGAGGGAGACACCACCCCCAAGCACGCAAGAATTGCCGAAATCTGACGAGAAGGTGGGAGCCTGAACCAGGCAGCTCACGGGAATGGAGCCAGTGGCGAGAGGTGAGGCCGGTGGTGAGGCGGACAAGCTCTGGTTGGAGGCCACGGCAGGGTTGATGACAAAACCAAGGCAGCTTCCCGTCACTGTATCTGGGACGCAGCGGGGCCCGATCCCGGGTCCCCTGCAGCAACAGCAGGGAGCACCTGGACAGCAGCCAGGAGTTACTCAGCGCTGGTGGTGCAGGACTCAGGGCTGAGACGACTCCCAGGACCCTGGCAGCCGGGGGACAAAGGAGGACGCTGCCCTGCCTCCCTCCCGGGCCCACGGCCTCGCTGCAGGTCACGGGGCAGGGGATGTACCCGGCCTCCAGGGCCCTGCCGACACCCTCCGGGGGCCCCACGACAGCGCCAGGCACAGACATGTGCTGCCAACGGGTGGGTGACAGGCCAACTAACAGAGCAGAGGTTCGAGGGACGGAACGCAGTGCACCCCAAATCCGACCCCCACGACCACCCCCCTTCTAGGACCCACTGCAGGAAGTGGTGAGACCCATACCGGAAGGACAGACCGGCCCTCGGGCCCATCGGGCCCCAGCCCCTAGCGGGCCGAGAGCCGGGTACGACATGCACAATCCGGGTGACGAGGGCCCAGTCAGGTGATGCCGCTGCAGAGCTCACGGCCCCTGCCCGGGGAAGCCCACTTCATAAACTAATCTGCGGGGAAAACCCAAACCTCGGAAAATGCTTCCTGCAGGGTCTGCCACAGCAAGATTTAGAACAGGGTAAGAACCGGAAAGAACCCGCCAGCCCCGTGGTGGGAGAAAGTGTAATAAGATCACAGACCATGGGAAGCGGGTCTACGGACATCTCACAGCCTCTGAAACAACGCTGTAAAGTGGCCGCCCCGCCCCCGCCGCCCCGCCAATAACAGGAAGAGCCATCTTAACATTTTCTTCTCCTTTACCTTCACCTTCTCAATTTTTTTTACATTAATGGATAATTACTTGTGTAACGAGGGGAAAAGACTAAAGGTTGGCTTCTTTCTGGTGACAAGGCCTATGTATCACAACAGGGAAATCGGGGTGTTGGGGAGAGAGAACTGTGCGGGCCCTCAGATCACAGGTAAACGTGAAAACTGCACAGCGGGCGGGTGTGCCAGTGGGGCAGCCGCTGTGAAGAGAGCCTGGCACGTCCTGATAACGACGAAGTCACTGTGTGACCCCAGGACCCCACTCCTAAGTGTTATTCACAGCAGTGCTGTGCGTGACAGCCAACACGGGGTGACAACTCCAACGCCCCGGGAAGCCGCCAGCACACAAGGCCACTCAGAGCGCGGCTCCGGGATGTGAACTGTCCAGGCCGAGATAAGCGGCTGCCAGCCTGGGGGTGGGATGGGGAGGGATCGCGCACTGGCACGGGGTTTTTGGAGCGATGAAAATGTTCTGGAAACAGTGGTGATGGTTGCACAACTCTGTGACTATATTAAAAAACCACTAAACTGTACACTTTACGAGGGCGAACTTTGCAACATGTGACTTATATCTCAATTAAAAAGTAAAAAGAGATAAGAATTCGTACGGGGCCCTCTTATTCAAACCCCGGCAACAACAGAAACACACAAGAGAAAGAAAAGGAAGAGAGGCCAAGGGCTCGGGGGCTGAGGAGGTGGGACGGACAGAGGCCGCTCCTCTGTGGCTTCTGGGTTGAAACTCGTTTGCCAGGCGGTTATCATGTGCTGCCACTGGAACAATCACATATAAGTCAATAAAGCAGGGACTTCCCGGCCTCGAGCGTCCACCTCAGGCCAGCTTCCTGCAGCGACAAGGCCTGGGCTGGCCTCCATCCTCCTTCCAGGGAACCCACAGGCTCTGGGGGAAGGGACGGAGGACAGGGAGGTGACAGCGGCCAGCCCTGCACCAGAGATTTCCCTGCACCCAGAGGTGCTTACTGAGCACCGGGAGCAACGCTGCCCAGAACAAGGCAGTGAGGGAACCAACACCCCGATTTCCATGGTGGGAAGAGCCAGCAGGAAAGTGAGGCTGGGCATGGAGGGGAAGGGGCTACTCTTGAACCAGGACGTGAGATGCAGAACTTCCACCTTGATAGGCTGCTTTACCACACTGATGACCCCGAATTCAGGGCAGTCGGAAAACAGCAGGTGCAACAAGGACGCTCTGAACGCACCTTCTCCCCTGAAAGCAGGGGGCACGTGAAAGTGCCCTCCCGGCTCCAGGAAGAAGAAACATCCCGAGAGAGACCTGCTAAAATGACCTTCCTTCCTGCATCCCCCCGGGTCCCGCGGTTACTCCCCACCATGGCACCTGCTCACCCTGGTGTATAAGGAGCACTCCGGCGATTTTCTCCTGAGGGCTCCCAAGCTCACGGAAATAAAATTCGTATGCTTTTCTCCTGTTAATCCGCCTTAGTCAGTCCAGCCGGAAGCCCTAGGAGGGCAGAGGAAAATCCTACACCCCCTACAGACTGCCAAAGGCCCCTCCATGGGCCAGACTGGAGCCAAGACAGGATAACGTAAGGGAGGGTCTGTACACAATGACCCTCCTGGGAGCTGCCCTCCAACCAAGAACGGTTCTCACGGGGTTTAAATGGTCACATGTTAACTGGTATGTAGGTGTCAACATATACCCTCAACATGGCCTCTTGGTCTGTAAGCCCTCAAACGTTTACTCTCTGGCTCATTAAGGAGAGTTTGCCAACCCAGATGCGAAGGAATGACGGATGCCAGGATTTAGGGGAAAGCGTCCCAGGCCAAGCAGACACACAGGAAAGGCCTGGCGGGGACAGGATAGGTGGGCCTGAGGGAGGCTGAGTCCTGGATGGTGGAATGGAGGGCGGGAAGGGGCAGGTGGGGTGCCTGCAGGGGCCACAGCAGGGCCACCAGTGGTGAGGGAGCCCAGCGCATGGGGGTCAATACTCTGTGGTCGCCGCCCTGAGACTACTGCTAATCTTATCTCGGGATCCGCGTTTTGCACAGGAGGTCCTACGGGGCCCCCGGCAGGAGCCAGGCCTGCCCGAGGGCAACCCTGTACCTGGGGGAGTGCGACACGAAATACCAAGTTAAAAACACCCTGACAGGCTGAGAGACCTCGGAAGAAAGGGAAAAGCTTTTTTCTTGCTTTTTGCCCAAGGGGCTCACCTCTTCATTTCATGCCAGGCCCTGAAAACGACGGAGCCAGCCCTGCCCTGGGGTAGTAGATGAGGCACTAGAGGCAGAGGGGCCAGAGCAGGGCCGTGCAGGCCCAGCCAGGCGTCTGCATGGTACTCCAGACACGGCAGGAAGCCCTGACTAGGCAGAACTCTACTACGAGGCCCTAGAAAGAGGCAGCTTCTCTCGCTGACTTCTGGGGGTTCGGCAGGGGCTCCCACTGGCGCTGCTGGTCAGGGGTGCCTGGCGCAGGGCACACCTGGGGACTCGGGGACAGTCCGCTCTGCATTTCGGTTTCAGCCCTGAGCAGAGGGAGGTTACACCACCCACCAGGGAGACTGAAAACCAGCCACGAGGTGAGAGCACCCCGGCATCTCCTCTGTCTCCACGGAAAAGGCCCCGGTGGCGGTGCTGCCCTGGCTTCTGGCACGGAGGCTGGAGCCTGGTGCCTCGGCCACTCTACTCTGTGACCCTGCACATGCGGCTCAGCCTCTCTGGGCCTCGGCTGCCGCCCCCGTGCAACAGGGACCAGCAGGTACCCCTGGAGCTGAGTGAGAGGTCAGGAAGCGCGTGCTGGGGGGCCAACTGCAATCCTGGTGAAGAGCCGAGGGCGTTCACTAAACCATCCTACCCAGGTCCCTCCCTCCCCCGTCCAGCCAGTCACTCATGCGCTCATCCACTCACGCAGCTGTTGGGCCCTCTTGTCCTGATCCGGGGGGCTTGGGGTCCTGCCCCAGGACCTCAGAGGGGAGCGGCCAGAGCTGAGGGCCTCAGGCAGCCCCTAAGCTAGCTGCTCTCAGGACCCGGGCGGCTCTCTGGGGGAGAAGGGGCAATTCCCGCAGCCAGCCTGACTGTGGACTCTGATAGCCCCGGAGGCCAAAAGCAGAGGGTCCTACTCTCCCCCGGCCCCCCAAACGCTCAACAGTACCGGCCCAGCCTCACCCTGCTCGGACCCCCGCTCTGCAGAGACGAAGGCACGCCGCTGCTGCGGCCTTGAGCGATTCAATTAGCGCTGGCTATTAAGTGTAAGACAAATTATCATTATTATTGTTGTTATTAGATCCCGCCCACCTCCTCTGGATGCCTGCCCACCAATTACCCAGCTCTTTCTTCTGCTGCCAATCTCACCTCATCCTCCTCCCCACCTCTGCTTGCTGGCGGCTCCCTGCTCCCCCTGTCCTCACTCTCCGCCCCAGACCCTCCCGAGGGCCCACTCACTTGTCCCCTCACCCCGCGTGCCTCTCTCTCCTCTCCAGCTGCTTTCCCTCCACTGTCGGGCTGAGCTGTGACCCCCACCTCCTCCCCCGCCATCCTCCAACCGCCACTCCCACAACCTTCTGGTCACCAAATCCAGTGGCTACTTCTCAGCCTTGACCCCGGGGGCAGTAGGCAGCACCATCGTGTGCACACACGCTCCCTCCCTTCCCGGAGCTCCCTCCCCGCTCCCTCTCCCCTGCCTGCCATCCTCACCACCCTCCTCTCCCAACTCCCAACTCCCACCCCCCCACCCCACCCCCCGCACTCCTGCCAAACACCCCTCCAGAGTCCATTCCCCACACCACGGACCAATTCATCTTTTCAAGGCACTCAGTTCAAATAAGCAACTAAAAACGGGCAAAGGATCAGAAGAGAGGTTTCTCCAAAGACAGCATGCTGTTAAGTACATGAAAAGATGCTCAACATCATCAGCCCTCAGGGAAACGCTCATCAAAACCACAGAGGGACCCCACTGTACACCCACTGGGACGGACATAATAAAAACAGAAAACACAAGTGTTGGAGAGGGTGTGGAGAAGTTGGAACCCTCGTGCATTGCTGCTGAGACTGTGAAATGGTGCAGCCACTGTGGAAAAGAGATTAGCAGCTCCTCAAAAGGTTAAACACAGAATTACAGTATAATCCAGCAACTCCACTTCTGGCCACGTACCCAAGAGAAATGAAAACATGTCCGCCCCCAAATTTATACACACGTGTTCACAGAAGCATAAATCACAACAGCCAGAAAGTGGAGACAACCCAAACCCCCATCACCGGGTGAATGGACGCACAAACGTGGTCCATCTGTAGCTTGAGTATTACTCAGCCAGGAAAAGGAAGCACTGACCAGTGCTGCGTCACAGATGGACCTCGGCAGACACAGACCACGTGGTGTGTGATTCCACTCACGTGAAAAGTCCAGGACAGGCAAATCCAGTCAGAACACAGACCAGGGGTTCTCAGAGGCTCCGGGCCGGGGGACACGAGTGGGTACACAGCCTTTTAGGGGATGATGAGAAAGTCCTAAAATCAGCGTGGTGATGGTTGCACATCCCTGTGAATACGTTAACTGTATACTTTAAGTAAGTGAACTGTACAACATGGGAATTACATCACAATGAAACTGTTACTTTTTTTTTTTCAGGTAGCTCAGTTCACATCACTCCCCTGCCTGAACCACCTCCAACATGTGTCCGCTGCACTCAGTCCAAAATCCAGACTCCTCTGCAGGTCCTGCAGGGCCCCATCGGCCCCAGTCACCCTTGCAAACTCACTTCCTCCTCCAGCCCCTCACTCCCACCTCCCGCCCAGGCCTCCTCTTTCCCGCCAGAGAGCCTGGCCCAGTCCTCCACCTGCCTGGCCCCTTCTCACCTTTCAAGGGTCTGCTCAAATGTCAAATCCCTAGCCCAACAAGCCCCGCCGACATCCCAGCGCAGGGCCTACTTCCCTCCAAGGCTGCCACCACCCACCACTGTTTGGGATGGCCCTCCTCATCTCCAGCATCCGCTCCTGTGCACGCCAGCTCCCTGCAGGTGAGTGGGCTGGAGCTCTCAGACCACCGACTCAACAGGGCCGCCTCGGACCCTCAGCCCCTCTTCAGCCCTCCCTGGATGGTAGGTGCCCCCCAGTACCCCCAGGGCTGCAGGCACACCCCTACATCTCCCATCCAGCTCCTTCCTCACTTCCCTGTTCTGTAGGCTTCTTCACCCCTCACTCCAGGCCTGAAGACCCAGTCTGTTCCCTCCTCTGCATCTGTCTGGGCCCCCCGGGCCCCCAAGGTGATCCGGGAGCCCTCCCCACGTCAGACCTGTGGTTTGAATGTTGGGGGAATGTCTCTGTGATGCCATCAGGATCTTGCACCCCTTTTTGGGTGGCAACTGTCCGTGTTTCCTCCATGGATTGACCATTTAGATGTTTTCTGTCTGGTCTGGGGCCAGCTGGGCAGACCACTCTTCCCTACAAGGATTCCAGCATGCTTAGACACACAGGGTTGAGCGAGGTCCTGAGGCTCCCCCTCCAGTTTCCTTCTGTCTCTCTGCTTCCTCCCCCTTTCCTTCAATTAGGCTGCCTCCTGCTAAGTCTATTACACTGCTTTATTTCCCACACCTGGCCTCTCTCAGGTCCTTTGAAGCCCTTCCCAGGGGCCCGGCAGGGCCGGGCTGGCTCAGAAAAGAGTGAGCTCAGGGTAGACACGCACAGCCCCAGTCACCACTCCCCATCTGCTCCACGAGAGACAGAAGTTTCTGGAACTCCTAGAACCCTGACCTACTGTTACGGCCGCAGGCCCACCCAGGAGTAGAGGGGAGCACTGCAGCCTCTGCCCCGTCCCGGCCACCGGCCACCACCTAGTGCTTCTAGAGCTTCCGAAACATTTGTGACCACTCCTGATTCTTAAATGTTGGTGAGCAACTGAAAATTGTTTAAACAAACAAAATACTCTTCAGGACAAAAACAAAAAACAAAAAACAAAAACCAGAACTGCACCTATGGGGCATCTCATGTTCTGTCACCCCTCAATCAGGCCAACGGGCCAGACTCCCCATCCTCCAGGTGAGCATGGACTCTCCCAACCTGGCAATCTGTGCGATCTGCACGGTGCTTCCTTCCACCTTGCCCACCCGCCTTCCCCCTGTAGATCTGCTACCAGAGCCCAGCAAAAACAGCACCTCCTCCAGAAATCCTTCCCAGACTTCTCCCTTCCCTCAGCTCAACTGTCCCCTCTTATCAAATAAGACCAATTCGCAGGACTTCCCTGGTGGTGCGGTGGTTAAGAATCTGCCTGCCAGTGCAGGGGACACAGGTTCAAGCCCTGGTCCGGGAAGATCCCACATGCCGCGGAGCAACTAAGCCTGTGCGCGATAACTACTGAGCCTGCACTCTAGAGCCCGTGAGCCACAACTATTGAGCCCACGTGGCACAACTACTGAAGCCCGTGTGCCTAGAGCCTGTGCTCTGCAACAAGAGAAGCCACCACAATGAGAAGCCCGCGCACCACAACGAAGAGTAACCTCCGCTCACCGCAACTAGAGAAGGCCCGCGCGCAGCAACAAAGACCCAATGCAGCCAAAAATAAATAATTAATTTTTTCAAAAAAATGGCCAGCTCGCACTCATCAAGCACAGGCTACACACTGCAGACCGCGTACAGGGTGCAGCAGGTACATAATCTTGATCCCCCACCACCACCAAGAGACGAGAGGCCGTCCTCTCCGGGCAGGAGGGCAGGCTGCCGGGGTTGGGATCGGCCTCACCACCCACCGCCTAGGGCAGCTGCTTCACCCCGTGTCTCCTCTTCGTGGGCTTGGCGTCAAGATCAGACGAGATGACGCGCTCCACAAGGAGCCAGGTGCCCGGTACTGCCTAGTAAGTGTGAACCAGGAGTCTAAAGCCCAGTTCAGACAAGTTCACTGGCTGACCCAACGCCACAGAGCCACAGGGCAGAAGGGCCAAGGTGAAACCAGTGGGTCAGACTCCAAGGCACTTCTTCCCCTTCCACTGAGGACAGGGGCACCTGCTCCCCTTATTTCCACGAGTACAGATGCAGCCTATGTCCCTGGGAGGATCTCCCCGGCTTACTCACCCCTGCGTGTCCCCCACGCAGCCCTGGAGGACTGCGACCTCCCAGCAGACCCTGCACACAGAGCCCCACGGGGCCACAACTTTCTGGCCGGCCTGACCCTGAGCCTCAAGGCTGGGGCCACGTCTGATGCGTCTTTAGGTCCCCAGAAACATTCATTACCAGGCTGCCCACACGGGACTCCTCATTCGGCATGAGAGAGCCCAGAGACCAGGCAGACGGAGCCAGGGAAAGCCCGCCAAGGCAGGCCCAGGAGCAGCCCAGGGCCCTCCCCGCCAGCCCCTCACCCCAAGCTCTGCTGGCTGGCTGTACAGTGGGGTGAGGCAACGGCTCTCTCTGCTCCTACGACAGGGCTGCTGACCCTACTAGCGTGACAACAGAACTCCCCTACCTGCCTCATAGGTTAATGAGGCCTCCTGACACCTGCATCTCAGCACACACTGCCCGTGTCCTCACCACCTGTGAAAGGCACACCTGAAATGAGGGGCTGGGTCTCAGAATCCCCTGAGCCAGCGGCCCCGCCTGTACGAATCTTCACGATAGCTGCCCCACCGGAAGGGGATCCCCGAGTCCCCAAACCAACTAATGACACCTAAGAGACCTCCTTCAGAACAGCCTTTGTCTCCCCCAGGCCCCAAGCCTGGCCAAAAGAAGCTGACGCAGGCGGTGGCATCATGGGAAAGGGCCAGGCTCTGGATTCACACAGACCCATGCTCCGGTGCTGCCGTGGCGCCTGGGACTCAGTCCCCCCCAGAGTGGGGTGACCACCCCATCCCAGGGCCTCCGAGGGCTCAGGACACTGAGTACCGGGCACAGGGCCAGCCGCCTGCCTAGGGCTCAGCCAGAGTGTCGTCAGATCTGCAGTCTGTCTCCACCAGGAGGCCAGGGCCAGAGCTGAGTCCCTGGGGGCAGTGCCCGGCACGTGCCTCGGCAGGCAGGAGACCTCAAGCAGCACTGTGGGACAGCCAGCCAGGGTTAGGGGGCTATGGGCCTCATCTGAGCACAGGTGCCCAGAGATCTGTGTGCCCAGGAGTGACCACCAAAGAGCACAGGGCAGCCAGGCAGTCGCTGGAGGCCATGGAGCAAGATTACCTCTGCCTGCCCAGAACTCACCATCCTCCTCCCCGGAGTCCCAGAGTCCTCTTGGCCAATTCCTCTGTCTTTCAAGACTCGGAACACGCCATCTCCCCAGACATCCTTCCCTGACCAGAATGCCCTCCCTCTGGGTTCCTCTAGCTCCCAGGGCCATCCTGGCAAATTCCCGAGCCTTGGGCTTCCATGCACGTGCCTCCCCGCCAGGGCTCTGAGCTGCTCCAGGACAGGAAGTGCTGCCCAGCCGAGTGACCCTCCTCTCCCACCCCACCGCAGAGCACTGCACCAGGACCACCGCTGTGTCCAAGGGCCCAGCACAGGGCGGGGCCTGGGCAGCAGCTTTGATGGACCAGGCTTATCCAGCGAACGGTCGACTGTGCTCTCCATCTTAAGGGACTGCGGAGGAAACTGAGCCTGGGAAAGGGGAAGTGGCATGTCCAAGGTCACAGGGCTGGAAGAGACGGAGCCAGAGCCTGGCCTAGGAATGCCTGGCCCCAGAGGCCTGTCCACATGCTTTACACCCACTTTTATGAGATTTGCTTTGGCTCTAAGAGGAAAGCGTTAAGAATCTTCCTGCCAAGATCAATACTATTATTATTATCCCTGTTTCACTCAAGTAGAAACTGAGAAATTATTTGTGCCGCAAGGTCACAAAGGTGATGAACGGTGAAATTAGGACTTGAAAGCAAGTCAGTCTGACCCCAGAGCCCCGGGCTAACACACTACAGTGCTGCTCCTGGGCCCAGCATGGTGCTAAGCCCTCCCTGTTCTCTAGCTCTGCTGGGTGGTGGTCAGACCTGGATGACTTCCAGGAGGAAAAGGGCTAATACAAGAGATAACATTAGAAGGAATCTGATCTCAATGTTCTCTGTGGCTGAGGCAGGAGGACAAAGGAGACTACAGCAGAGACAGGTAGGTGAATGCCAGCTGCATTTAGCCAAAGAGGCTTACAGTCTTAGGAGATAAGCCAGGATCAACAGCAACTGTGCTTCCCCAGAAGCGAGGCCAGACCCAGCTCCTAGCTGGATCCTCAGCATTGCCCAACGCAGGGCCGGGCACCAGGAACCACACGGAAAACCCAAACCAAGTCAGTCCTTTCCTAAAACGCTGACTGCCCCTCTGGATTGGGCTGGGTGGGGTGTCTTCCCTGGCTCCCTCGGCCCCCTGGATGAGGACGGGGGTGGAGAGGGGAGAGGGGCACGGACCTCTGTCCAGGTCTCTACCCGCTCCCTCAGGGACCTTGTTCATCTCCCTGTCCTTGGTGCCAAGCATTGGTAACGGCTCTGTAACAGCCTCTGTCCACACTCGCTGTGGCTCACTTTTCCGACTGATCACGCCATCCCAAGCTTGCCCGACCCCGCGGGACCGAAGGGCACTCATTTCCACGAACTGGGGTGTCCCCCTTTACGGCGGAGACTGGGAGCTGGGGTTCAGGGGCGCGGTTCGGCGCCCGGGAGGCCTCGGGATGGCCATCGGGCCTGGCCACCGTCCTTGCCCTGCCCCGCGGGCCACGCGGTGCCTGACCTTGGCCCATCACTTCCCCTCTGGCGCACGCGCTTCCTGCCCGCCGCCCGCGCAGGGGCGAATGAATGAGCCTCCCGCCGGCCGGAAAGCCCGTAATTATCGGCCGGATCAAAGGCCGCACGCAGCCCGCCCGGGACGACAGCGGGACCGAGTTCCTTTGAAAGGGGGAAGGAATGGGGGCAGGCCCGGGGCCACGACGGGCCCCCCGGGGCCGCCGTTTCCGGTCAGGCAGGCTGGGCCCCCGCGGCCTCCTCCCCCACCGGGGCCTCAACTTCCCCCGGGAGTCGCCACCGCTTCCGGCCACGACCGGCCAGGGAAGCCAGGGAGGACGCGTTCGCCCGAGCCTCCGGCCCGGCGCGCGCTCCCGCCTCGGGCGCGCTCCTGGGAGCGGCGCACGCGCACTCCCCAAGCGCGTTCCCCGCAGCCCCTCCCGGTGCCCCCGCCCCGCCCCGCGTCACCGGCCGCGCGCCCACTCACGCCCCCCCAGCGGCGCGCACGCGCACTCGCCCGCCCAGTCGCGCTCGCCTCCCGCCTCCCCGCCCGCCCCCCCGGCCGCAGCCCGGCGCCCTGAGGCGCGCGCCCACCCGGCCCCCGGCGCATGCCCCCCGCCCCCGCGCCCTCCCCTCACCTCCTCGGTCCCGGGGCCGCCGCGCCGCACTCCTCCTCCTCTCTCCTCCCTCGCGGATGGTGGCAGCGGCGGCAGCGGCGACTCAGACCCTGGGGTCAGGGGGACGGGCGCCCAGGCCGGAAGTGACCTTCCTGGCCGCTTCCGCCCGCGCCGCTCCCCCCTCCCCTTCCCACCCCACCTCCAGCCTCCACCCCGTCCTCGCCGCTCTAGGAAGGCGAGCCCGGCAACCCCTAGCTGCCGACCCCCCCCCCCCCCAGCTAAATGGTGCGAAGCGGGCGCCCCAGGGAGCCACTTCCGGATGCGTCTAGGACAAGGGTCCTCCGTCCACGCTCTATGGCGCCGCGCTCTGAGGGGCTTCGGGCCCCGCCCCCTTCCAGGACAGGAGGCCCGGGCTCGGCCCGTTAGGCGGAGACTTCCGGGTGTCTAGGGAGGTGCCCCCCGCCCCCACGCCGGGCTCTCGCGCCTGCGCATTCGGCTCCCGGCGCTAGCCCGGGACGGGAGGCGTTCGTGAGGACGGCAGCTAGGGCGGCTCATGCCACCCATGGTCCTCCTGTCGTCTCTATCGTTGTAACCCCTTCCCTGCCGACGCCGCTCTTAGCGGTTGGAGCCCGCGTGCCCGGAGCGGTCCCTCGTCTGCCACGCTGGTCCTTTCTTTACTGGACTGAGCACTTCAGGCGCCGCCCGGCGTCGACGTCCATCTCTTGAGCCTGTGTCCTCCTTTCTAAAGTAACATTGCACGCCTGCCTCCAAGGGCTTTTAGATACATTAAGTCCTATTGAGTACCCAGTCCAGTTTTGCAGATACGAGGAACAGAGAGATCAAGGCTCTTGGCGAAAGTCACACAACCGAGAATGCAGAGCCTGGGCTCGAACCCGTGGAGTCTGGCTCCAAATTCTTGCATTGACCCGTGCCTGTGCAAACTACCTCCTGTAACAATTTTTTTTTAATTAATTTTTGCTGGAGTATAGTTGCTTTACAATGTTGTGTTAGTTTCTGCTGTACCGCAAAGTAAATCAGCTATACGTATAGATATATCCCCTCTTTTTTGGATTTCCTTCCCATTTAGGTCACCACAGAGCATTGAGTAGAGTTCCCTGAGCTATACAGTAGGTTCTCATTAGTTATCTATTTTATACATAGTATCAATAGTGTATCTGTCACAGAATATTGATCATAGCAGCTAGGGATCCACCTCCCCTCTTGTGAGGAGGGTGCTTTGTAAGCTTAGTTAGCTGTTTCTGTTAGTAAATATATGCTTTTCAAATTCCTCTTTACACCACAGTGTCCTTGCAGGCTGGGACCCTCTCGTCCTTTCCCGGGTCTGTAGTTGGCTGGCTGTCACCTAAGCAACAGATGATTTATCGATGTTATTTATAATTATTTTCTTATCGTCATCACCAAAACAGTCATAAGCTTGGAAGTCATTAGCTTGTTGAATAACACCTTTCACAGCCTCAATTTAACGAGATGATCTGTGTACATTTGCTTAATTCAATACCTGGCTCATAGTAAGCTCTCAATGGAAATGGTAGTGATTAATATTACTTACTAGTAGTATTATTTCTACTACTGTGGTTGCTGTATGCCTTCAAGGCTCAGCCAGCATCAATCATAAAATGTGCATTGTTGATTTAATAATATCCTTTCAGGAAAAAACAAAAAAAAGTCCTGTATTAAGTGTAAATAGTAAGGTATGCCTGTGTCTCACCTTCAGAAATACTACATAGGTAAAATTTTGAATGCATCTTAGAATGGAGGGAAAGGGCTATGACATTAACAATAATACAAATTATATGGGTATGAACTTCACCCCCACGATACCTGTGTATAAGAAAGGTCACACGTTTGTGCTCCTCTGAATCAGATCATTCGGAACTTCTCTGGTTGGTGGGGGAAACAGCTGACTAAATTAAGGACCCAATGGCAAGATCCAGAGCAGCTCTTTTGCATCACCAGATGGAAGCCATAAATGGAGGATAGTGGAGCAACAATCTAGAACGGGTAAGATAGACACTTGATGGCTTTGTGGAAAAGAAGCTCTGTGCTGGCTGAGATGTTACAGGAGAGAAATTGCTTTCTATCTGATTTAAACTATTGGTAATTATGAGTCTCTCTTAAGACAGCCAAAGCAATAGTATTGAGCTATTTCCCAAACACAGGATGGAGTTGCAGTAGAGATGGCTAATTCACCACAAAACCTGCTCTTCCCTTCCAATGTATGGAATTATTCCTGGAATGCCTTCCCATACAGGGACTATATTTACTAGTCCTCTTGGCATCTCAGTGTGGACTTGTGAGCGGTTACCACCAATAGGACTGGAATGGAAGTGACAGTGGCCATTTGCACACCAAGGTGCTTAAAAACAAGCATCCCGGGCTTCCCTGGTGGCGCAGTGGTTGAGAATCCGCCTGTTGATGCAGGGGACACGAGTTCGTGCCCCGGTTCGGGAAGATCCCACATGCCGCGGAGCGGCTGGCTGGGCCCTTGAGCCATGGCCGCTGAGCCTGCGCGTCCGGAGCCTGTGCTCCGCAACGGGAGGGGCCCCAACAGTGAGAGGCCCGCGTACGGCAAAAACAAAACAAGACAAAAAAAAAACAAAAACAAGCATGCCTGCTCCATATTCTTTCCCCTCTTGTTAGCTGGATAGAGAGGATAACAAAACCCTAGGCAATGGTGTAGCCCCAAAACTCAGGGTCCTTTAACAACCATCTCATGGAGACAATCTCCATCACCCAATACCCTATATCCATCCAAATTGTTACATGATCAATAAATAAATAAATCTCTAATTTGTACACCCATGTTACAGCAGCATTAGTCCAAAAGATGGAAACCACTTAAGTGTCCATTGATGAATGAATAAACAAAATGTGGTATATACATATAATGAAATATTATTCAGCCTTTTTTTTTTTGCCACGTGGCATGTGGGACCTTCGTTCCCTGACCAGGGATCAAATCCACGCCCCCTGCACTGAAAGCGAGGAGTCTTAACCGCTGGACCACCAGGGAAGTCCCTATTCAGCCTTAAAAAAAGGAAGACTATTCTGACACATGCTATGGCATGGATGAGCCTTGAGGATATTATACTCAGTGAAATAAGCCACAAAAAGACAAATACTGTATGATTCCACTTATATGAGGTACTTAGAGTAGTCACATTCACAGAGACAAGTTCACAGGTCAAGTAGAATGGAGATTTCCAGGAGTTAGGGGAGGGGGAATGGAGAGTTAAAGTTTAATGGGGACAGAGTTTCAGTTTTGCAAGATGAAAACAGCTCTGGAGATGGATGGTGGTGATGGTCACACAACAATGTGAATGTACTTAATGGTACTGAACTGCACACTTTAAAATGGTTAAGGTGGTAAGTTTTATGTTATGTGTATTTACAATCATTAAAAGTTTTAAGAGAAAAAAGCTTGTGATTTACCATTATAATGTATGGTGTTGTGGTCTGCATATGTGTCCCCACAAAATTCATGTGTTGAAACCTAGCCCCTAAGGTGATAGTATTAGAAGGTGAGGGTCTTTGGAACAAGACAAGGTGAGGGTCTTTGGTCAAGAGGGTGGAGCCCTCATAATTGTAACTAGTGCCCTTATAAAAGAGACCCAGAGAGCTCCCTTGCCCCTTCCACCATGTGAGGACACAGCAAGAAGCCCACCATTTACACCCCTGAAGACGGCATTCACCAGAACACAACCATGCTGGCACCTTAATCTTGGACTTCCAGCTTCCGGAACCGTGAGAAATAGACTTCTGTTGTTCATAAACCTCCCAGTCTGTGGTATTTTAGTATAGCAGCCCTAATGGATTAAGAAGTGTGGGTTTCCTAGTTATGGAAGCTTCCCGCACCCTAACTAATTCAGGGTTTTTGGATGCTAGGCTCAAAAAACAGTTCCAATGCTCCCCTTCAGGGATTCATCAGCATCTAGATGGAAATGAAAGCCGTGGGACCAGATAAGATCACGGGGGCTGGGAAGAGAATGGAGTCTGAGATCGAAGAAAGAAGCAAGCAGTGGTCACCTGACCCAAGGCCAGCCAATCAGCAGCCTTCCCTGGGATTTTTCCCCTTTGGAATTGAGAAAAGCTTTTGTCTATCTCTGTGGGGTATGGGAGACTTGGGAGCTGATGGCAGCCTTGTCATCGTGTGCAGGAAGCCAGGCTGCAGGAGGAGAAAATGAAGCTGCACGGAGAAGCAAGAGGGGAGAGAGAGGATGACTCAGCTGAGTTCAGGTGCCCCCCCAACACCCCCTAACCTTCCTGAGGTTGGTTTGTTCAGCTCTGCCTTCCCTCCAGTGAGTTTCTCCCAGGAAATCCCCTTTGTCGCCTCCGCAAATTCCACTCGAGTGTCTGTCACTGTAACCAAAAGAGCCCCGAGTCCCCCACAGCACTCTGTGCATTGCAAGCATCGGTCAGTGTTGAATGAAGTGATACGTAAACCCCCAGGGCTGTACCCAGAGGGATTCCTGGGTGCAGGGGCTCAAGGAACACTCCCATGCTGGAGCCCTTTACAAACCCCCTTCCTACGTCCTCCTGATTATATCTTCTCCTCCAAGTGACAGGAGCAGCTGCCCTGGGCAGACCGGAGGTGGAGAGTTTGCAGCACAGCTGCTGAGAAGTCCCCTGAGATACAGAGAAAGACCACACACAGAGACACACACACACTATTCAAATTATCATGCTGAGGAGAACCATCTCTTGGGGTTTCGTCATGGGCTGGACACAGTGCTGAGGGCTTTGTTTCGATTAACATTGTCATCCTCTTCTCCACCCCCACAAGGTAGTGTGGACACTTCCTCAAAGTGCGGGTCTCCAACCTGCAGCATCGTCCCCACCCGGGAGCCTTTGAGAAGTGCAGGATCCCAGGCCCCACTCTGACCTACCGAGGCAGAATCAGCCTTTTAACCTGATCCTCAAGTGATTCTCACCCACGTGAAAATCTGAAACGAGCCAGTGCCACATAAACTACAGGATGCCCGGTCAGATTTGGATGAGAAATGTTTTAGTAGAAAATGTCTTGATACTTCTAAAAAATTATTTGTCATTTATTTGAAATGCAAATGGAACTGTGCATGCTTTAATTTTATTTGCTAAATCTGACAGCCCCATGTAGGGGACACGGTGGGTGCTCCTACAACATCCATCCACCCTCTTTGCTTCACTGCCGTCCCCAGATTTCCACACCTACTCCGTGCATCCCAGGTGCTGAGGGGTGCATGGGAGGGAGGGGACAATCCCACCCCTGGCTCTGTCCTGTCCTCCCTGCCTCCGGCCTCTCCCCATATCAGCCTCAGAAACAGCTTTCTATCACCCCGAAATGACGATTTCTTCCCTGTCTGAAGCCCTCCTACAGCTCCCCAACGCCCTCCGGAGGAAGTCAGAGCTGGCTGAGCTCCAAGACCCTTCATTGTGTGGCTCTGGCCCACTCGTCCAGAGTCACATCTGACAGCCGCCCCCAACCCCCAAGGGAACAGTAACCTATAGCCACAGAGAGCTACTGGAAAATTTCCCAGCTGTGCTGCCATCTCTCCACTTCTACATGTTTGTTCTAGCTGTTCCCTCTACCTCTGTTGCCCTCCCTCATTTTGTCTCGATGATTCCTTCTCGTCCTTCACGACTCAACCAGGTTAGGTACCTCCCCTGTGCCACCCGCCACCACCTCCCTGTGCCATCCCCATTATTACAATGACCCCTTTTTGTCCAGAACCCACAGTGAGCAAGGGCAGAACTGAGATTCGATCCCACACCCATCAGGCTCTGAAACTCTGGTCATTGCTTGGGGTTTCCTTGAAGGCCCCTTGTGGCCCTAACACTTTAGAATTCTATGATCCAGGTGTGTGGCTGCTCCATGCAATCTGCACAAATCTCAAGGATTCCAATCCCCAGGAATCGGATCATAAACTAGGAGGACTATGACAGTTAGGGCTCAGGTTGCATGAAATTGAAACACAGTTCAAACAGATTTAAGGCAAAAAAAAGGAGAAAATTGTGTTGGCTTGTATAACATCAAAAAAAACCCATATAGGGGCTTCCCTGGTGGCGCAGTGGTTAAGAGTCCGCCTGCCGATGCAAGGGACACGGGTTCGTGCCCCGGTCTGGGAAGATCCCACATGACGTGGAGCGGCTGGGCCCGTGAGCCATGGCCACTGAGCCTGCGCGTCCAGAGCCTGTGCTCCGCAATGGGAGAGGCCACAACAGTGAGAGTCCCGTGAACCACCAAAAAAACAAAAAAAAACCAAAAAACCATATATATAGACACCTTCAGGTATGGTTTGATCCAGGAGCTCAAAGAGTGTCACCAAGGCCTAGTCTCTTGCCATCTAACTTTTGGCTCTGCTACCCTCCCTTTTGTTTCACTCTAGGCATCCACATGGTGGCAAGGTAGCCTCCAGCAGTTTCCAAGCTACACTTACTTCCCTAAAAGTTAGGTGGGAAAGTTGGTGCCTGCCTTTCTCTCACTTGTTCTGGCAAACGTTCCATTCTGTTTTGTTGAATCTGACTGGGTGGCCTGAACCAATCACAGTGGCCGGGGAGGGGGTGAGTCACATGATCACTCCTAGAGCTGGTAATGGAGCCAGCTTCCCCAAAACCAGGGGGAAGGGGAGTGGGGGAGAAATGGCCCACTCGACTCCCCAGGAAAACTGGGTGCAGTTATCAGAGACAACGGAGTGGGTACCAGGAGAATAAAGATGGTCTCAAGGAAGGGTCCGGGCTGGCAACAGGTGGGCGTGCTGGGTACTTTACAGGCATTTCCTCGTGTTACCTTCATCACTGTGCAAGTGAGACAGGCTGGGACCCGGGACCCTTTGCTGCAGTGCTGCAATGCTTACACCTGGACAAACATCAAACTGTATGGGACTAAAAATAACTGCAAGAAAGTGCAGTTGGGGTAGAATTATGGACAAAAGATACAAAGAGACCGAAAAACCCAACTGCCATTTCTGAAGAGCCAGGAGCAAAAACAGGGTGTTGGGACCCAAAGCAGGTATTGAGCATGCCCCCTGTACACAACACTACCAGAGGGGTGGGCAAACCACCTAAGTCACTCCTCTGGCCTGACCCCTGGACACGCCCCTACCCTCACCCCAGATAAGGAACAAGCTTCCACCATTCCCCCCCCCAGCAAGCCAGCCAGCAAGGGAACCTGTTGCTTGTTGTCGCTCCCCCTTGCTGCAGCAGGGGCCCCAATAAAGCCTTGCCTGAATTTCTTGTCTGGCCTCTGATCAGTTCCTATTGATTAAGTAGGCCTAGAACCCTGGTTGGTAACACAAGGAGTTGACAACATCAACTAAAATTTATCCAGGGGGACACTGGTGTGCTCTTCACTTACGTGATCTCAACTAATCCTCACAATAATCCCACGAAGCGGGTGCTAGACGTGGAAGATAAACAGAGATATGGACCCACACATAAATGTATCACTCTTGTTTCAGTACATTCCGCCTGCTATCACAGAACACAGCAGACTGGGTGGCTTATCAACAACAGAAATTTATTGTTCACAGTTCTGAAAGCTACAAGTCCAAGATCAAGGCCGCAGCATGATTGCCTCTTGGTGAGGGCCCCGCTCTTCCTGGTTTATAGCCAGCACCTTCTCGATGTGGCCTCACACGGTGTAAGGGGCTAGCAAGCTCTCTGGGGTCGCTTTTATAAAAGCACTGATCCCCACATCTGAGGGCACCAGCCTCATGACCTAATTACCTCTGAGGGGCCCCACCTCCCAGTGCCAAGTCACGAAGCATTAGGATTTCAACATGAATGTTGGGGCGACGCGGATATTCAGACCATGGCAACTCCCTCTGTAAAGGAAGTGTGAAAGCATAACTGTGTATTTCTTCTTTGAGAATGAAATGTGTGTCTCATTAAAAGGCTTTCCTAACTACATCTGTTAAAAAATAAAAATACCCAAATGACGGGGGAATTCCCTGGTGGTCCAGCGGTTAGGACTTCAGCTTCCAATGCAGGGGGCATGGGTTTGATTCCTGGTCAGAGAACTAAGATCTCAGCATGACGCTAGGCCAAAACATAATAAAATAATAAAAGACAGAATCATAAAACATTAAGGGACTTCCCTGGTGGCGCAGTGGTTAAGAACCCGCCTACCAATGCAGGGGATACGGGTTCAATCCGTAGTCCGGGAAGATCCCGCATGCCGCGGAGCAACTAAGCCCGAGTGCCACAACTACTGAGCCTGCGCTCTAGAGCCCGCGAGCCACATCTACTGAGCCTGTGCACCAAAACTACTGAAGCCTGCGTGCCTAGAGCCCATGCTCGGCAACAAGAGAAACCACCACAATGTGAAGCCCTCGCACCACAACGAAGAGTAGCCCGCGCTCTCCGCAGCTAGAGAAAGCCCGCGTGCAGCAACGAAGACCCAACGCAGCCAAAAATAAATAAATAAATAAAACATTTAAAAAAAATCCCCGAGTGAGACTACATTGACTATACACACGCTTCCTAAAACTCTTGACACCCAAGGAGAAAAAAGTTGACCAGAGAAAGAAATAAAGCAAAACCCCAAAGACCTCCTTAAGTATAAAGCTAATGAGCTTTTACTACATTTAATTATGAAATATACTATGATTCTTATTACGGAATAGGACAATTATATTAAGATCCTGTAGATTTCAGTTCACGGGAAGCCTGCTTTGGCAATTACAAAACGTCAGGAGAAAGTTAATGTGAGTTGGAGGAGGCGTTGGTTGGTGTAAACAAACTATAAAACCCATTAAACTTTCCTCTTCAGGGGGTGAGTTGTTTCCCGGAGCTATAAAAAGTTCAGCATAAATTCAAATGGTTATGAGGTTATGAGGAACGCTCTCTTGCTGCTGAAGGAGTTCGTTTAAAAATAAACGTTTATTTCTGTCTGGCAGTTTTTCCTGACAATATCACAGGACATGAGATGTTTTGGGTTGCTGGCTCTGCATCTGTTCTCATTCCCATCTCCCTGACTCCGCCCCCGTGTCCCCCCTCCTACCCTGTGCCGCCGGAGAGAGGAGCTGAGAATTACCACCTGGCAATCTAAGTCCAGGGTCGGGCCCTTCACCTTCACAAAGACAGCCCGCTTCTCCGGTGGTCCCCTCTGGGGAGTCAGCATCCCAGAATAAGTGGCACTGGGAAAAGGCTGCTTAACACAGGGACCTGTATCTCATATTTACAAGAATGTTATTTCCTGTTTTTGTGGGGATTCTCTCTTGACAAATGAAACTAAAAATTATTTTTTGAAAGAGTTGATCCTCACTGCATGTGGATTCCATACCTGTGAACTCGCCGACTCACTAAAGTGTGCTACCCCCAACCAGTACCCAAAATCAGTACTCACAAGAAACCAGCCCTGCTGACACCCTGATCTCGGACCTCCAGCCTCCAGAACGGTGAGAAAATAAACGCCTGTTTGACTCCCTCCTACTGTAGGCCCTGCTCACTGTCGGCGTGCCCAGGGAAGGGGGTATTCAGGCCAGTGGAGAACCTGCCCCCCACCCTGGGCTGGGCCATGGCCTCAGATGAGGCTCACCACACCCACTGCTGGTCCTAAAGCCTGAGTCCAGCCCCACCCCTGCCTCTCTCCTGCTGTGTCACTTGGGGAAAGTGCACTTACCTCGTAGAGCCTCACTTATCCCGACTGTAAAATGGGCTGATGCTTTGATCTGCTCTGCCTTCTTACTGGGTGAGCGTGCCGGTGAGCTAACATAAAGGGGGCAGTGTGACCCCATCATTAAGCAATTCATTCACAATTTCATTGTTCACCCTTGACTGGTACCTGCGGCGTGGTGAAGATGATTCACTCTCAAATCCAGCCCCCCACCACGCCCCCCCGCCCCGGGAGCCCTCACTGGGGGGTGCAGTCTTACACAGACACACCACCCATTCATCCCAGGACTCTTCCCCTCCTTTGTTCACAGGCTCATCCATCACCTGTTTATCCAGTAAACGTTACCGGAGCCTCCCGGGTGCTCTGGGCTGGAGACCCAGACGTGAACCCGGCCCTGGAGGATCTCCCTGCTTTAAACACCATACAAAGAGAAAACGTTAATTATTATTTTGAGTAATAATTACATTGGTGCTACAAAGGAGCCGAGGAGCTTCTATAGGGTATGGCTAAGTTTGCTGCCAAAGGAATTCTCGCCCTCGGGCCTGGGAAGAAGGGTGACAACCACTTTCCTCCCATGTTTATTTACTCATTCAGGAGCAGGCCCCAAGCTGGGAGCTGGCAACAACTGGGTCTGTGTTATTGAGTTCCTCACCAGAGGGTCGGCAGGGCAGACACACACACACACACACACACACACACACACACACATAGTTGAAGCATGAGGTGGAGAGAGAAGGGGCACCGTGGAAGCTCAGATGAGGCCCTTCATCCAGGTTTATTGCGGTGGGCATAGTCAGGGAGGACTTCCTGGAGAAGGCAGCATCTGAATTGATCACTGAGGGATGTACGATGTTACCAGGTGAAGAAATGGAGGGAGGACATCCAGGGAGTCCTTCTTTCATTCTATTCCTCACCAATAACTATGGTATACTTTAATGCTGGAGAAACAGCCGTGGTGTTTCTCCAGCATTAAACCATCAGGTGATGTTACATGAATGGCTACTTAATTTGCGGACCCAATGAAGAGTGAAAATGCAGAGCCTCATGTTAAAAAAAAAAAAAAGCATTTAGAATTTGAAGATGGGGACTTCCTTGGTCATCCAGTGGTTAAAACTCCATGCTCTCAATGCAGGGGGGCCCGGGTTCGATCCCTGGTCAGGGAACTAGATCCCGCATACCACAACTAAGACCCAGAACAGCCAAATAAATAAATAAATATTTTTTTAAAAAAAAGAATTTGAAGATGGCCACAGGAGAGCATTAAACCGAGCGTGGGGCCCTGGGCAACCATACAGGTTGCAATTCCAGGGAACTGGCCCTGGATGTGTGTGTGACTTTTGTCACCTTTGCTTTCGAGAGCAGACAGCTTGGCATGAAAAGGCTTGAGGGGATGTGATGGTAAAGAGGAGTCTGGTCGGTTAATTCAACCATGCTAAGAAGGACCAGGTTCATGGGCAGGAGATCTAAATAGACATTTCTCCAAAGAAGACATACAAATGGGCAATAAACAAATGAAGAGAAGCTCATCATCACTAATTGCTAGAGAAATGCAAATCAAAACTACAATTTAACAAATGCCGTGAGCTTGTGGAGAAAAGGGACCATCCTACACTGTTGGTGGAAATGTCAGTTGGTTCAGCCACTATGAAGAAACAGTATGGAGGTTCCTCAAAAAACTAAAAATAGGGGGGGAAAAAAGGACCAGGTTCCCCCCTCTCCTCCCTTCCATCCTAAGTGGGATCTCCGACTGTCACCCCTCATGGCGGCCGCCGCCGCTTAAAGTGTCACCCACAGACCAGACAGTGCAGGACCACTCTGACTGCTTATCTCCTGTTTGAGAGTTGGGGAAACCTCTCCCTGAGGTGCCCCACAAACCTGCCTTCATGCCTCATTGGTCAGAGGGTGTCACACACCTGAGCCTCAGCCAATTGCTGGCAAGGAGAACGGGAGCGTCTGATTGGCTTAGGCCAATAAGCACTGCCCTTTATTGGGCCCTCATCATTCCCACAGGACTCTGTGTGCCAGGTCACTTCCAACTCGGATGAAGACACTGATGAACTGGTCCACCCAGGGTGTTGCATCTCCGCGGAGGGGTGCTGGGGGGCGTTCTGAACCTGGACACACCCACTGTGTGATGCTGAAGCTCGGAATGGACCCAGTTTGCCGTCTGCCCCTGTATTCTCTGAGCCTGCCCAGGAGCTGTCGTTATGATAAGTGCCCAGTACACAGGAATCGGACAAGTGATGAGTAGAGGATAGTCTGTGGTGAAATAAGCTGTTTCGTTCGTTACATGGTGGTGGGCTGGGGGTGGGGTGGGGTCAACTTTGCATCCGGGTTGGGCTTGCCTTCATTAGTGACTCAATGATAGGTAAAGTGAAAAATAGCTAATGTTTATCGACTGACGCCTTACTCTCTGCCAGGCAGTGTCCTAAGTGCTTTGCATGTATTCACTCGTGAATCCCGACAGGAACCCTGAGAAGTGGTTACTATTCTAGCGTGTGGCTGAGGCGTGGATGCACGTGAGGAGCATAAGAATGCCCTGGAGGGCTTGTTAAAACAAAGTGCTGGCCTGCCCCCTGAGGTTCTGAGTTGGGGGCCGAGAATTTGCATTTCTTATTTATTTATTTAGGCTGCGCTGGGGTCTTAGTTGTGGCACGTGGGATCTTTAGTTGCAGCATGCGAACTCTTAGTTGCTGCATGCATGTAGGATCTAGTTCCCCCGACCGGGGATAGAACCCACGCACCCTGAATCGGGAGCACAGAGCCTTATCCACTGCACCACCAGTGAAATCCCAGAATTTGCATTTCTAACGGGCTGCTAAGGGATGCTTTGCAGCTGTTTTGGGGACCGGACTTTGAGAACCACTGTTAGAGGAACATTTGCTTGCCAAGCCCCTGCACTCCTTCTGCGGGGTGCCCTCTTGTAATTTGCACAAAGGCACCACATAAGCTAGAGGAATCCTGGGTCTGAAAGGGTCCGATTGAGTCAAGGGTTTAAGTTTTTTTTGTTTTTGGCTGCACCGTTCGGCATGCGGTATCTTAGTTCCCCGACTAGGGATCGAACCCATGTCTCCTGCAGTGGAAGCTCGGAGTCTTAACCACTGGACTGCCAGGGAAATCCAAGGGTTTAAGTTTTAAGAGGCGCCTTCTGAGGAATGGACACACAAAATGTGGTCTATCTATGCAATGGAATATTATTCAGCCTTAAAAAGGAAGGAAGTTGTGACACCTGCCATGACGACATGGATGAAACTTGAGGACATTATGCTAAGTGAAATAAGCCAGAGTCACAAGAGACAAGTACTGTATAATTCCACTTACTTACTTGAAGTGTCTAGAATAGTCAAATTCATAGGGAGAAAGTAGAATGGTGGCTGCCAGGGGCTGGTGGCAGGGGGAATGGGGAGTCAGTGTGGACAGTTTCAGTTTTGCAAGACGAATCGCGTTTTGGAGATGGATGGTGGTGATGGTTGCACAACTATGTGAATGTACTCAATGCCATGGAACTGTATTCTTTTTTTCTTTTTTTGGCTGTGCCGCGCCGCTTGTGGGATCTTAGTTCTCCGACCAGGGATCAAACCCGTGGCCCTGCAGTGGAAGCGCAGAGTCTTAACCACTGGCCCGCTAGGGAAGTCCCCTGGATTCATTTTCTAAGAGGGGAGAAAACTGGGGGGAAAGCAAGCTTCTTTGCTGGGGGAGGGGCAAAACATTCTCCTCTGTCCACCTTAAGGTTTGAGATGTCCCTTAAAAAATCCAAGTGGAGGGCTTCCCTGGTGGCGCAGTGGTTGAGAGTCCGCCTGCCGATGCAGGGGTCGCGGGTTCGTGGCCCGGTCCGGGAGGATCCCGCATGCCGCGGAGCGGCTGGGCCCGTGGGCCATAGCCGCTGACCCTTCGCGTCCGGAGCCTGTGCTCCGTGGCGGGAGAGGCCACAGCGGTGAGAGGCCCGCGTACCGCAAAAAAAAAAAAAAAAAAAAAAAAAAAAAAAAAAAAATCCAAGTGGAGACGTCAAGTGGTCAATCAGAAGTGAGTGGGAACAAAGATCAGTGTTTTCCTGGAGCAGAAAAGATGCCTGTGTGGCTGGAACACATTGGGCAAGAGGGGAGAAGTGGGCAGAGAGGTGGGCCAGGGTTGGTTAGATCAGTGAGGAGGTTGGTTTTCACCCGCTCTCGGACAGGAGGTTGTGACTCAGCCACTGACCGCTTGTGAAACCAGGGGAAAAGTGATTGTCCATCTAATGAATGATGGTTACGCGCCAGCCACTGTCACACCCTGTCTGCACACCAGTCCGGACGGTGGAGGTGGGGGCGAGGGGAGTGTCCTTCTCACCCTTCCTGCACCGAGGAAACGAGGTGTGGATCAGGCGTTGACTAGCCCTGGGTCCACGCGGCTCCTGGGTCGTCCTCCGGCCTGGAACCGTCTGTGCACGGAGCTCCAACTCATCTTCCCGTTGCTGAAATGGGGAGACTGAGGCCCTGTCCAACGGGGGCACGTCGAGGACTTTCAGGCAGTTCCCTCCCCGACTCAAAGGGGGGTAAACTGAGGCCAGACACCGCGTGCCGGACTCACAGAAAAGATCAGGGCGCCTGGGTCGGCCCCCGGCCCACACTCCCCTGAGGCCGGCAGCCGGCTTACATTCGGATCGCGCATCAACCTCAGACCGCGCATCAACCTCGGACATCACTGCTTCTGCCCGGGTGGGGGTGGGGTGAAACGCGACCCGTTGTCAAGGAGACGCACCCCGCAGGCCCTGATTGGCGTAGAACTCAGGCCCGGGCCGCCCGCTCCTAGGGTACAGAGGCCCCATTTCCTGGGGGCCAGGAGCCTCTAGCCTCCTCCAGTTTCCACGGCAACGCCGCCATGGCTCCTCCTTCTCCCTTCGCCCACCGGCTCCCACCTTCGGCACGTCTGCGCATGCCCGGGGCCCGCCCGCGCGCGGGCCAATGGGAAGACCTACTCGTGCATTCTCGGAAATGTAGTCCAAACCCTGGCGCTCTGAAAGGCCATGTTTGCGAGGACCCATAGGCCGCTGGCAGCCCTTCGATGCATCTTGGGAAATGTAGTTCCTGCTCTGGCGGAGCCAGTCGGGGACGGGAGTGAGTGGGTCGCCACGGCGAGAGCCAATGGGAATCCACTTTTGCCGCGATGCTTCATGGGAGATGTAGTTCTGGGTGAAGCCGGCGGGGTAGTTGGGGGAAAGGACCACTGGGTTTCTGGGAGTGTTGGGGGGAGGGGGACAGATGAGTTTGGCGCAAAGCCTGCCGGGGCATGGAGTCCTGGTGAGCTTTGTGCGCATGTGCGAGGTGGCGAGGGGGCTTGGGGGGCCTCGCCCGGGAGAGTGAGGTGAGCAAGGGGGGCAAGGAGGAATTGGAGGGGGCCGGTTGGACGAGCTTTGGGGAGAGGGGGGCTGGAGGCCGGAGGAGGAAGGAACGGGAGGGTTGGGGGAGGGAGTGAAAAGGGGGCCCGAGAAGAAGGGGGAGGGGGAGGGGAGCGTGAACGGGAGGGGGAGGGTCGGGAAGTGGGAGGGGGTTGTGGGTCCCGGAGGCGGAGAACGCGGGGGAGAGTTGGAAACTGAGGAGGGGTAGTGGGGGAGGGTCGGGAAGTGGGGGGAGGGGGAGGGGACTCCAGCAGCGGGTGGGCTGGGCCCTGCCGAGGAGTCCGGGGGCGCCGGAAGGACCGGGTCGGAGAGGTTTGCTGGAAGGGGCTCTGGGGGAGGGTCGTGGTCCAGACGTGGGTGGGGTGCAGGTGGTTCACGTCGTGCATGTCTTTACAAGTTGGGTCTCACTTTTGTGGAGTTGTGAGATTCCCGAGGATGAGCTGAATTGTCCTCTTTCTTTCTTTCTTTCTTTCTTTCGGGTGCCCTCCCCCCCCACTAGCTTGTTGCAAGGGACTAATTTCGTGGGCGTGCAGTGCTTCAAGGCTGTGTTTGCTCTTGTTAACGTGTGAAGCTGCCCTCCTCCCCGTCAGCCCCCATCACCCTCTTTTATTTGCTATTTTAACCCCTGCTCTTTCTCATACTTGGATTGAATGTGTGTGCTTCTGATCGAAGCTATATCCCTAGCATCTCACCAAGTAACAGTAATAGTAAAGGTTAACTCTGGTTGAAGGCTTGCTTAGCACAGCTGGGTGCTCTTCTCAGCATCTTTGTTTTTCTTACATCTTGAATTCTTACTGCTACTCTTGGGTATGACTTCTCTCCCCATTTTACAACCCGGGAAGGGAGATTTAGTGTGTAAAAGGTTCTATACCTTGTCCTGGGACGACTAGCTGGGAGAGGGCAGGGCTGGGATTTGCTCCAGGGCCCTTTGCTCTGAGTAAATATTTGTTCAGTGGACCGGTGGTTCTCCACCAGGGTCAACTGTGCCTGCCCCCCTCCCACCTCGAGGCACTCTCTGGAGACATTTTTGATTGTCACAGTTGGGGAGATACTGCTGGCATACTGTGGAAGGAGGCCAGGGATGCTGCTAAACACTGTAGGTTGCATAGGATGTCTGCCACACAGAATTGTCCAGCGCTAAATGTCACTAGTGCAGGGGTGGGAAGCCCAGGCGTGGGTCAGCAGGTCTTCACTGAATGCTTACTCTGTGTGGGATGGGGGCTTCTTCTAATTCATGCTCCTAGCAACCCCTGTGGGGAAGGAGTTACTCTTAGATCTGTACTACAGGTGGGGAATTTAAGTCCAGAGAGGGCCCAAGGTCACACCACCGATAAATGGCTGAATTAAAAGCGGAAGCCGGGCAGGCAAGCTCCAGAAGCTGTGTCTCTTTGTTTTTTCCATTTTTTTTTTTGCGTTTTTTAAAACTTATTGCAGTTTAGTTGATTTACAATGTTGTGTTAATTTCTGCTGTACAACAAAGTGATTCAGTTATACACATATATACATTCTTTTTTATTTTGTTTTCCATTATGGTTTATCACAGGATATTGAATATAGTCCCTATGCTCTACAATAGGACCTTGTTGTTTATCCGTCCTATATATAATAGTGTGCAACTGCTAATCCCAAACTCCCACTCCATCCCTCCCCCACTCCCTTGGCAACCACCAGTCTGTTCTTCCAGAGCCCTGCCTCTTAACCATTAAGTTAATGCAGCAGGCGTGGGCTCTGGATTCGAATCCTGCCTCTCTGTCACTCTCTGCATGTCCATTTCTCTCCTTCTTTACAGTGGGGCTCATCTCCCCAAGTCGCAGGGCTGTTGGGAGGAACGGGTGGGGCAGAGTAAGACATGGGCCTCGTGGTGGTCTCCTGAGGCCTCCAGGGTGCCTGGTGGGGCTGGATGATGCTACCGGGACACACAAAGGCGTGTTACAGTTGCTTTCATGGAGGCAGCACAGAGCACTGTGGCAGCTGCTGGAGCCACTGGCCCTCACTGAATAAGAGGAGTTGCTTTCCACAGCAGAGGGACCTTTTGTGTGTGTGGATGTATTTTGCTTTGTTTCTTCTTGTTTTTTGTCAAGCTATAATTGACATATATTCATTTCAAGTATACAACATAACGGTTTGATATTTGTATGTATTGCAAAAGGATGACCACAATAAGTCTAGTTAATATCCATTGCTATACAGAGTTATAGAATTTTTTTTCCATGATGAGAACTTTTTTTTTTTTTTTTGCGGTACACGGGCCTCTCACTGTTGTGGCCTCTCCCATTGCAGAGCACAGGCTCCAGACGCGCATACTCAGCGGCCATGGCTCACGGGCCCAGCCGATCCACGGCATGTGGGATCTTCCCGAACCGGGGTACGAACCCGTGTCCCCTGCATCGGCAGGCGGACTCTCAACCACTGCGCCACCAGGGAAGCCCGATGATGAGAACTTTTAAGAGCTGTTCTCTCAGCAACTTTCTTTTTTTTTAAGATACATATTTTTTAATGCTTTTTAAAAAAAAAATATTTTATTTATTTATTTTTGGCTGTGTTGGGTCTTCGTTGGCACGCGCGGCCTTTCTGTAGTTGCGGCGAGCAGGGGCTGCTCTTCATTGAGGTGTGTGGGCTTCTCATTGCGGTGGCTTCTCTTGTTGCAGAGCACGGGCTCTAGGCGCGTGGGCTTCATTAGTTGCGGCACACGGGCTCAGTAGTTGTGGCTCACAGGCTTAATTGCTCCACGGCATGTGGGATCTTCCCGGGCCAGGGCTCGAACCCATGTCCCCTGCATTGGCAGGCGGATTCTTAACCACTGCGCCACCAGGGAAGCCCAACTTTCAAATATACAACAGAGTATTATTAACTATAGTGGCCAAGTGGTACTTTACATCCCCAGGAATTAGTTCTTTTGTAACTGGGAGTTTGTAAGTTTTGATTCATTTCACCCATTTTGCCTACCAGCGCCCCCACCCCTGCTTCTGGGAACCACCAATCTGTTCAGTGTATCTATGAGTTTGCTTTATTTTTGTTTTTTTTGGATTGCACATGTAAGGGAAATTATACATTTGCCTTTCTCTATCTGATTTATTTTGTCTTAGCACAATACCCTCGAGGTCCATCCATGTTTTCACAAATAGTAGGATTTCATTCTTTTTTATGGCTGAATAATATTCCATTATATTTATTTATATATGTATTTATATTTGTATATTCCGCTTTATATATATATATATACATACACACATATATATATATATTGCATCTTCTCTGTCCATTTATCCATCAACGACACTTAGGTTGCTTCCATGTCTTGGTGGTTATTGTAAATAATGCTGCTATGAACGTCGGGGTGCGTGTGTTTTTTCAGATTAGTACTTTTGTTTTCTTTGAATACATACCCAGAAGTAGAATTGCTGGATCAAACGGTAGTTCTATTTTTTTTTAACCTATTTTTTTTTAAATTAATTACTTCTTTTTTTTTTTTTTTTGGCTTGTGTCGGGTCTTTGTTGCTGCGCGCGGCCTTTCTCTAGTTGCAGTGAGCGGGGACTACTCTCTGTTGCAGTGCGCGGGCTTCTCATTGCGGTGGCTTCTCGTTTTGCAGAGCACGGGCTCTAGGCGCATGGGCTTCAGTAGTTGTGGCACACGGGCTTGGTAGCTGTGGCTCGTGGGCTCTAGAGTCCAGGCTCTGTAGTTGTGGCACACAGGCTTAGTTGTTCCGTGGCACATGGGATCTTCCCAGACCAGGGATCGAACCTGTGTCCCCTGCATTGGCAGGCGGATTCTTAACCACTGCGCCACCAGGGAAGTCCCCAGTAGTTCTATTTTTAATTTTTTGAGGAACCTCCATAGTGGCTGCATGGGGTGACCTTATTTATCAGTCAGTATGTGCTTTCTCAGGAGCAGCCCCTGAGCTTGGTGACCCTGGGACCCAGGGAAGAGTCCGTCTGGCCCTGCCTCAGGGGCTAACCTTGGACAGCTGAGAGCGTGGGTCCCTGAGGTCACAAGGCCCTTCAGCGTGATTCCCAGGGCCTCACTCACTCAGGTGAGACTCCACTCCTGTCCCGGAGGGACCTTTCTCACAACAGAGCAGGCTTCTCTGCCTCTTTTGAGACTCGGCTCTGGCCCAGGTCTTCTGGGAAATCTTTCCTGCCGCTGCTGGGCTAGTCAGTCCTTAAATGGAAGGATGGGAGGGTGGAAGGTGATGCTGTGACCAGCTCCAGGGCCAGACAGACGCCAGTGTGAGTTCAGCCCCTGCCACTTACTAGCTGGGTGATTTGGGGCAAGGCCTTCACATTCTCCATCTACAAAATGGGGGCAATAATGCTGATTACACAGGACCGGTCATCCTATAAATTTTCTGTCAGTGCCAACCAGCATGCTGGGCTCTGTGTATGTGGCCTCTTGCAACGCTCAAATTCTAGCAAGGGAAATCAGCGCCCAGACATGGGAAGACCAGATCTTATTAAACGCTGAGATGAAATTAATACGGTGACATGACAGTAACTGCAGGGGAGGGTGTGTAGGTGATTCAGGGAGGCTGTCCAAGGAGGGAAGGATGGCATCTGGGCCTCAGAGGTGAGAAGGAGCCAGCGGAGCAAAGATGGAGGTAGAGAATGGCAGTACCAAGGCCCTGAGGTTGGGCCAGCCTTGAGTCTTAGAAGATCATCAGTGTGTGGCAGACAGGCATGGCTGTGCGCCAGTAAAACTTGACTTAAACAAACAGGCTGCAGGGACTTCCCCGGTGATCCAGTGGTTAGGACTCTGCCCTTCCAATGCAGGGGGTGCAGGTTCAATCCCTGGTCAGGGAACTAAGATCCCACATACCACACAGTGTGGGAAAAAACAAACAAGCAAACAAGAAAAGACAAAGCAAAACCCAGGCTGCAGGCCAGTGGCTCCTGAAGGTTTTAAACTCAGGACCCCTTTATACTTTAAAACTTTTTTGAAGACCCCCCCAAAGCACTTTTGCTTACAGGAATTACATTTATTGGTATGTGTCATGTTAGAAACTAAAGCTGAGAAAATTTCAAAATATTAATGCATTTAGAAATTGCAGTAATCAACTTTCCATATGTTAAGATTTAAATTACACTTTTTTTCTTAATTTTTTTTTATTTGTGTGTAGTTGATTTACAATGTTGTGTTAGTTTCAGGTGTACAGCAAGGTGAGTCCATTATACATGCATATATAGCCACTCTTTTTCAGATTCTAGTCCCATATAGGTCATTACAGAGTATTGAGTAGAGTTCCCTGTGCTATACAGTAGGTTCTTATTAGTTATATATTCTATATATAGTAGTGTGTATATGTCAGTCCCAATCTCCTGATTTATCCCCCCCCCAGCAAATGACAGTTTATTTTATTTATTTTTTAAAAATAACACTTTTTAAATGAAAAATAACCATGTTTCCCCAAACGAAAAGCTGGAAACGTGGCATCATTGTCTTGCACATCTCAGTGTCTGGCTTGAACAGCTGGGTTCTCCCATCTGCCTCTGCTCGCAGCCTGTGGCCTCTGGAAGGCCCCAGCATACACTCAGGAGAGAATGACAGTGAAAGAGGCTGGGAACCTGTGTTAGGAAAATAGTTCTGACCTCGAGGTACCCCCCGGAAGGATCTTGGGGATCCCAGGGGTCCCCAGCCCATTCGAGGACCACAGTTCTAGGCCGGGGTTTCTTAGGGGCTGGGTCTTTCTCTGCTGGGGGGCCGTCCTGTGCACTGTAGGGTCCTTAGCAGCACCCCCAGTCTCCACCCACCGGATGCCAGCAGCACCCCCACCCCCATACAACGAGACCTTTCTAGATGCCTCCCCGGGGTAACGTCACCCTTGGTCGAGAGCCACTGCTTTGCGTCACCCCGCGACTGAAGCCGCTGCACGTCTGTTTCCTCCAGGAAGGGGAGGAGGAAGTGGAGGGCACACGGCTTCCTGGGGGCGCCGGGGCGCAGGTCTTAGAAAAGGAGAATGGGGAGAACGGATAAGGGGGGCCTCTTGCAGTCTCTCGCGTTTCCCTGTACGCAGACGTGATTGGGGGCCCCTGAGCGTCGTGGCCTGCTGGGCGGCCGTGACAACACCACCGACCAGGCAGCTTCAACAGCAGACATTTATTCCTCGCAGTTCTGGAGATTGGGCGTCGGGGATCAGGTGCAGCCAGACTCGGTGTCTGGTGAGGGCCTCTTCCCGGCTTGCAGACGGCTGCTTCCTGCTGTGTCCTCTCACTCAGGGGAGACAGATCTCCTCTTCCTACGAAGACGTTAGTCCTGTAGGAGCCCGATCTGATAACCTCATTTAGTCTTAATTTCCTCCTAAAAGCCCCATCTCTAAATACATTTGGGGTTAGAGCTTCCACATATGAACCTGGTGGGGGGTACGGACGGACATAGTTCTGTGCACACTGGCTAGTAAGGAAGAGATTGGGGGGACTTGGAGCAAGCATCCTAGGGTGTCTGCCTCGGGGACGTGGGTTGGGACGTAACCAGGCATCGATGGTGGTGATGACAGCTCACATTTTCTCGAGCATGTGCTACGTGCCGGGATCCGTTCTAAGATCTTGGTGCGCGGGGAGGCTGCGGGGCTAGAGGGAGGACAGGGAGGCCACACGAGGCCGGCGAGCGCGGCGCCGCCGCCGCTCCTGGGTGGGCGTGGGCGGTGCACACGCATGCACGCACGGAGCGTGGTTTTCGACCCCATGCCCATGGCAGAGGCAGGGGCTTCCGGGGGATGGTCGGAGTTGGGTTCTCACCGCTACCCTTCGCCCCCGACAGGCGCTGCCGTCCCGCCGGCCCCATGGAGGCCCCGGCCGCCCAGCCTGTGAAGCAGGAGTGCCGGGCCGCCGAGGGCCTGACCCTGGACTCGCCGTGGCACCGCTTCCGCCACTTCCACCTGGGCGACGCCCCGGGCCCCCGCGAGGCGCTGGGCCTGCTGCGCGCCTTGTGCCGGGACTGGCTGCGGCCCGAGGTGCACACCAAGGAGCAGATGCTGGAGCTACTGGTGCTGGAGCAGTTCCTGAGCGCCCTGCCCGCTGACCTCCAGGCCTGGGTGTGCAGCCGGCGGCCCCAGAGCGGGGAGGAGGCCGTGGCCCTGCTGGAGGAGCTCTGGGTGAGCGGAGGCGGCTGGCGGGAGGGGCCTGCACCGCCGCGTCCCCCCACCCCGGGCCTGCCGTCTGCCTTCCCCAGGGCCGGGGGTCCTCAGCTCCACACTGAGACAAACACAACAGGCTCCGTGGGACCCTGAGGTCCAGGGTGTGGTCGAGTCGGGTGGGAAAGTCAGGCCAGTGAGGACGTTTAGAGGGACTGTACACAAGCCCACCCTCCTGATGCTCAGTGCAAGTTCGGGGTCCCCGGGACCACCCTCAGGTCTCACAGCTCAGTGGAAGGACTCAGAGCTCCATCCTGCGCACATGTGTGGCTGGTCACAGCGGAAGGACACAGATTAAATCAGTCGAGGAGGGGGCAGCAGGGCAGGGTCCAGGAGGGTTCCTCCCAGGGGATTCGTGGGCGGTGCCACCTCCTGGCGACAACGGGTGCAAGACACAGGGAGCATCACCAACCAGGGTGCTCCCCGCACCTCCGCGCCTGGAGGTGTTGGGGCTCCGGCCCCCGCGAAAGGCTGAGCGGATACCGTGTGGCCCAGAGCCTTCACATGAATTACGCTGTTGGAGTGTCCAACACGGCCCAAGGCCCCTGGCAGGAGGATGTGCTGAGTGAGGGCTCAGCGGTTCCCCTCCCAGCAGCTGAGGGCAAAGGCCAGACCTCTCTCTGGGTAAGGTCGGCCCTTGGCTGCACCCCAGGGGTCAGCGGACTGCAGCCTGAGGGCCACATCTGCCAGCCTCTGGGGCTGTGGTGTGACACAGCCTCACGGGGCCACGGCCTCACCATCCACTCTCCCAGGGGCAGAGCTGAGCAGTCGCGACAGGGACCAGAGGGCCCGCAGAGCCGAAAACCTTTGCCCCCTGGCCTTTTCAGGGAAAAGCCTGGGCACTGGGCAGGTACCAGGTGATTCGCGTGTGCAGAGTTCGGGGGTCCCAGGACCACCCCCGGGTTCAGTCGTTCATGGGAAGTACTCAGAGCTCGAGGAAAGCTGCTGTTCATCACAGTGAAAGGACACAGATTAAAATCGGCCGAGGGAGCAGGCGGATGGGGCAGGGAGACCCTCACGGAGCTTCCTCGCCCCGGGTCACGTGGACGGCATGAGTATTGCCAACCAGGGGGCCTCCCCAGCCTCTGTAGACATGGCTTCCCAATCGGGGAGGCTGACCTTAATCGCAGGTCCGTCTGAAGATCAAGCCGATACAGCAGGGCCAAGCTTCCCCCAGATCGCACTATCAGCATGGCCTGCCTGTCCCCATGCAGTCCTGAGGGGTGGGCACTGGAGGCTATCATCCTCTCCATTTCAGAGGTGAAGGTATGAGGCTCAGAGAAGTCGAGTGACTTGCCCAAGGTCACACAGCCAGTTGGGGGGGGGTGAGAGGGACAGAACCCATGTGCTGTGGCCTGAGATCCCTGCCTCTGTCCCCTGCTGGGTGCCAACACCTGGCCCAGCATCTTCCTGGGGATGGGGCTCAGCCTTGGCACAGTCCAGCATCCTGTGCCTGTGACCCGGAACCAGAGAGCCCGCAGGCCAGCTGCAGGCCCCACCCCCCCACCCCCTGAGCAGTAGAAAGTTCCCAGGCTTGTGTGCCTGGGAATCGCAGGGTGGCCGGTCAGTGCAGCTTCCCAGGCTCCACTCCGGGGCGAGCCAGCCCGCGTCCTGCTCCCACCCTGCCTGCACACCGGCAGGCGTCACCTGGGGTTACTGGGCCCCACTGAGGCCAGGGAGCTGGGAGCTCGGCGTCCGCCAGTCTGAGCGGGGTCTCCTGGTGAGACCATGTGCTGCCCACCTCCCCCCACAACTGACCCCCCCGTGGGAAGTAACTCGCTTGGGCCCCCCAAGCAGGTCTGTGGCTGGAGGCGCCCAGGACCCAGGTGGCCCCGTGCCAGCCCCACCCCACACCTCGGCACGCCCTTGCCTTGACCCTCTTCCTCGAGGAGCATGTCCTGAGCCATTGGAGCGAAGGCAGGTGGTTGGACACCTCCATCCCTCTGTCCGTGCACTTGCTCAGTGTCCATTGAGGGCTGCGGTGAGAGGCTCCGGGGGTCGGGACCCTCTGAGGTGGTGGGGTTGTAAAATGGTGCAGCCGCAGTGGGGGGCAGTCTGGCAGTTCCTCGGGTTGAACGTGAAGCGGCCACGTGGGCCAGCAGCCCCACTCCTGTGTGTGAACCCAGAGAAGTGAAAACACGTCCACACATACCTCACATGCGATACGACCTGAGTGGTAGCAAGTCAGCGTCACTTGTAACAGCCAAAAAGTGAAAACAACCCTCACATCCACCGGCCTGTCCACGCAGCAGGACACCACTCAGCCATAGAGGCGTGAAGCCCTGACGGGCTACACCGTGGGCGAACATCAGAAACACAAGGAAAACATGAAAGAAGCCGGTCACAAGGACTTTCCGTTGCATGGTTCCGTTGCCATGAGATTCGCAGAAGAGGCAGGTCTATAGAGGCGGGGAGCAGATTAGCGGTTCCCGGAGGCTGGCGGGGAGGAAATGGGGAGTGACTGCTGACAGGGACGGGGTACGGGGGCTGGGGGTGATAAAAATATTCTCGAATCCATTGTGGTAATGGTTGCACAACGGAATGTACCAAAAACCGGAGAATTGCAATTTAAGTGGGTGAATTCTCTGGCATATGAGTCATGTCGCGATAAAGCTGCTGTTTATAAAAAGATTGGTGCCAGGGTCAGCACAGAAGTGGGACAGGCCAGTCCCCGCCCTCCTGGAGCGTGCGAGCCAGGCAGCTCCAATGGGAGGCCGACCAGGCCTTTTGCGGGGAAAATGACCATACCAGCTCTTCCCGACATCTGAAGAGGAAGGAACGTCCCAGCTCATTCTACAGGGCCAGCGTTTTCCTGGTACCAAAACCAAGGAAAGACAACTGTAGGCCTTCTTCCTTAATCTCAAAATAATGATGTTGAGTGAAAGAAACTAGACCCTCCCCCCCGAAGAAGTACCGATTTACTGTATGGCTCTATGAACATGAAGTCCTAGAAGACAGAGACCACTGTATCGTGCCGGGAAGCCCATCAGTGGTTGCCCTGCTGGAGGGAAGGGGGGAGGTTACGGATGTGCACAGGGAAGCTCACGAAGCCACGAGCACATACGCACGTGGAACTCGGGTCGTGTGCCGTGAACCATGTGCATTCACTGTACGCGTGTCACGCTTCGGTGAAGCTGCTGGGAGTGCAGTGTGGAGGGTACCAGGATGGGGGCGCCCTTGAGCCTGCGGGAGGTGGCAGAGCCGGCGCTTGGCCAGGGCCTGCAGGGTGTGTAGGAGGGCAGGCCGGGCACGGGTGGGAATGGGGCTCCAGGCAGAGGGAAGAGCGCGTGCAGAAGCGTGGGGCTCTGAGCGCCTGGCACACCCAGGACACCATTGGCCCTTTGCTGTTGCCTGGGCTTGGAGGTGCAGGCGGGGCCCCGGGCAGAGGTAGGAGCTGAGCACGTGGCAGTGACCAGGCCACAGCAGACGCGAGTGACGTGGCAGCACCTGCGTTGCCGTAACGCCCTGAGCCACACTAGTGTGCTGCAGTAGCAAGGTGACCACGTGGATTCTCCCGCCACCACCAGACAAGGTGGGCACTTAGGGATTCCTAACGACGAGCTTTCATAAAAGGCCCTGGAAGCTTCCTACCATCTGCTCGCCAGCTGGCAGAATTGTCGGCATCTGCAGCCTAATAGCTGCTTGGGTCCAAAAGCACTGAAACAAGTGAAACGTGAGAAGCGGGGTTGGGTGCCTGTAACCCCTGACAGCTCTTCCTCATCAGCACCAGGAGAATTCTGGTCTTTTCCTGGAGGCATGGGCTCGAGGAACAATGAGAAAGAGTATAAGGGAACCAGAGTAGTGTGAAGCTGCTTTTTAAACCACTGGTCTGGCTGGCGCCATGCTGCTTGGAGCTGTCCACTGGCTGAGCTGGGAGAAGTTCCCTTCTCAACTTCCTTTATTTTTTGCTGAGTTAAAAGTAGCTTCTCTGTTTTCCTTCTGCATTTTGTCGAGGAGTTTGCAAAAGGCATTAAAAAGCTAAAATAAGATTCAAAGCAGGTGCATCAGTTATCTGCTGTGTAACAAATCGCACCAAACTTAGTGGCTCAGAACAGTAAACATTTATCATCTCAGGCAGCTTCTGTGGGTCAGGAGTTTGGGGCGGTGCTGGCTGAAGGTCTCTCACGAGGTTGCATTTAAGACCGACTGGGGCTGTCCTCACCTGGAGGCTGGCCCAGGGCTGGAGGATCTGATCCTGAGGCGGCTCCCGCACGCGGTGGTCAGCTGGAGGCCTCCGTCCCCGCCACATGGGCCTCTCCGTGGGGTGGCCGAGCACCCTCCAGCTTGGCATCCGGCTTCCCCCGGAGCGAGCGGTAGGACTGAGAGGGAGAGAAGTAGAGGCTGTGGCTCAGGTTGCTCAGTTGGGGTTGTGGTATCTCTGGTTTCAGGGACCAGCAATGAGGGCACCTCGGGATGCGGCAGAAGGCTCCGGGGTCGGCGTGGGAAAGGAAGACGGTGGGGTAACGCCCTCAGGTGAGCAGCTCACTCCTTCCCCACAGCGCTCCCAGCCCCGGGGGGCCCTCTCCTGTCCGCCCTTTATTTGTCCAGTGAACATCCCTGCTGTGAGCCAGGCCCCGTGCTGGCACCAGGACGGGAGCTGAATCAGACACGCCGTGCTCTGGAGGGCACGGCGAGTGGGGGGTCAGACAGGACAGCGAGCGCCCATGATGCGCCAGGCGTGGTCCCGCCAGCTCGCCAGAATCCCGCGCCCGCCCTTGAGATCCCCGGCGTCATCAGCTACCTTTTGTAGCTGCAGGAACCCAGACCCAGAGCAGTGAAATAACTCACCCAGGTTCGGGTGCCGGCCAAGCCAGGGTTGCACCCCGGCAGCCTGACCCCAGAGCCTTTGAGCCCCAGTTCTTCGCGTGGCGAGACCTCCTGCAGTCATGCTCCTCCTGACCCAGGCACTGTGCAGGACTCTCTTCTCATTGGCCAGCCTGGAGCCGAAGCCCCGGCCGGGAGCTGGGGAAGGTGCTGGCTCCACCCCGACCACAGGCATTAGGGTGAGGAAGGGAGAATCAGATTGAATCTCGTCAAAGCGGGGAACAGACCCGGGAGGCAAAACCCGAGGATGCCCACCAGAGGCAGAAAGGTGACTCTGGTAGCCGGCCTGGACTCAGGCGCCTCGAGACCCGGTGGGGGAGGGTGGCGCTCACCTTGTGCCAGGGCTGTGGCTGGAGAGGACGGAGGAGCTGAGGATCATCTCTGAGGCCACGTGTAGGGGTGTCAGGATGGGGGCCCTTCTGATGACACCATCAGGACCTGTAGAGCCCGGGTCGGCGGGGGGGGGGGGGGGGGGTGGGGTGCCTGTGGACCTCCAGAGGGGCGTGGGTCGGAGAGGGAGCAGCGCTGGGACGGTGACTGGGAACCCGAGGCAGTGCCCTCTTATGCCCCTCAACGGGGACCACAGCGGGGGTGGAATGAGACGGCACACCAACGTGCTCGGCACTGTGCCGGCACAGAGGGAGAGACTAACAGGTTTTTATCACACCCGTCCTCGTGTGACACCTAAAGGTTGCTTATCTCCTTGGAATTCCATAGAGCAGTTTGGAAACCTGAAGAGAGGAAATGTGTGGTTCATCCACCCACCCGACTTATCCATCCCCACTTACCCACCCGTGCACCCACGCATCCATCCATCACCCAATCCATCCACTCCAACATCCGTCTACACACTCTCATTTACCACTTACCTACCTATCGATTTCCTCCTCCCGTCCATCCACCCATCCATTCGTTTATTGGGCACTTACTCTGCACCAGGCCCTGTGCGGTACGGGGACCCAGGGATGAATCAGAAGCTGGCGGACAACGCTCTTCCCTCCCGGAGGGCTCCCTGGCATTAAGCGTTCCCCTCCTGCCCCGGGACCACCCCTCTAGGCAGGACACGGGCCGCCCTTGCGGCCTTCCCTTGCCCGGCTGTGCCCTGCGCCCGGCTGTGCCCTGCGCCCGCCCTGACTGCACCTTTACCTGCAGGAGACGCGGCCCCCGGGGCTGAGGAACTGGCGACGGGGGACGCCCAGGCCGCGCGCCCTTACAAGCAGGAGCCGGGCAGCCCCCAGCCAGCGCCACCGCCCCCACCGGCGTCCGGCCTGCCCGCCTTCCTGGCGGCCCCGGGCTCTGCGTCCTGCCCCGAGTGCGGCAAGGCCTCGCTGAAGCCGGCGCACCTGCTGCGCCATCGGCAGAGCCACTCGGGCGAGAAGCCGCACGCCTGCCCCGAGTGCGGCAAGGCCTTCCGGCGCAAAGAGCACCTGCGGCGCCACCGCGGCACGCACCCCGGCGGCCCGGGTCCGGCGCTGCGCCCGCTGCCTGCGCGCGAGAAGCCACACGCCTGCTGCGAGTGCGGCAAGACCTTCTACTGGCGCGAGCACCTGGTGCGCCACCGCAAGACGCACTCGGGCGCGCGGCCGTTCGCTTGCTGGGAGTGCGGCAAGGGCTTCGGGCGCCGCGAGCACGTGCTGCGCCACCAGCGCATCCACGGGCGCGCGGCGGGCGCGGGCGGGGCGGCGGCGCCGGGCCCCGAAGGCGGGGGTCCCTTCCCGCCCTGGCCGCTGGGGTAGCCCCCGCCCCGCCGTGCAACCCCTCCCGTCCCTCACCGGCTCCTCTGCCCCCTGTCTCTCTCCTCCACCGGCCCCTCCTTTGTCCGAACCTCCTGGTGCCCTAGAGCTTTCTGTTCCTTACCAACTCTCACTTTATGTCCCAAACCTCACTCCTGTTCGGATCTCACGCCGTCCTCGTCCTCGCAGTCTCTCCCGCCTATAGAAGGAGACTCCGCAGTCCTTCCCTCTCCCGGGTGGGGGGCAGGACTGGCCAGGAGCAGCAGGCGGGGCCCCTGGTCTAGAGGAGGCTGGAGGAAGGGGACTGGGTCTTGTTCCCAGGAGACACCCCCCAGGACGGAGTGGAGGACGGCTCTGACAGGACACCCCCCCCAGGAGGCACCCCCCCCCCCAGGAGACACCCCCCAGGGCGGAGTCGGGGACGGCTCCGCCAGGACAGACCTGGGTTCTGGCAGTGGGCTCCCTGGTCTGGCTTGTCTCTCTGCGAGCCAGAAGGCATGGGATGGACAGAGATGCCTGCCCGTGGGAAGCATGTCGGAGACGACAGTTCACCAGCATCTGGAGAGTAATAAAGCCACTGATAAGTTGTGCAGACCCCAAGTGCCCTGCGTTCTGTCCTGGGGGCCGCCCTCCCCAAGCTGCCCAGGATGGGAGGGGCATTGTGGGCCCCACCTCAGATCTTCCCAGCTGGCAGGGCCCTGGGCCCAGGGGGCTGGTTCCTTGTCCTTGAGCCTAGAGATGAGATGAACCCCGCGAGAGGTGACAGAGATGAGTTCTCGTGGGGGTCTGCACTGTGGGGGAAACGCAGGCACACGCCACCTTATGGAGCCCACTCACTGCCCCAGGAGCAGGTCTCCCTGCTTCCACTGCACACAGGCCGGACTCAGCCCAGCACCCAACGGCTTGGGTTGGAGTCTTGGCCTTAACAGCTCCCAGGCTCCATGATCTCAGGCCCCTGAGAAGGGGCCCATTCTGGAAACTAAATGACGGAATGACAGCAAACGCTTGCACTGCCAGGCCAGCAGAAGCAGTGAGCACCGAGGGCACCTTTAGTGGCAGGGCTGTCCTTCCACACTCGAGGTCCATGTGGCCATGTCTATAGCAGAGGAAGCCGGCTTCAAGAGGCCACGTCATCTGCTGCAGGACCTCACAAGGGAGCTGGCAGGAGCACAAGGCAGGAGAGTGGAGGTGTCAGGCCACGGGGCTGGGGGCTGAAGACTGGGTCTGACAAGAGTGTGCCATGCGCCAGCCCCTCTTTCAAGCACTTAAAGCCATCAGGTCTTTTAATCGTCATAACCCAAGGAGGCAAGCACTGTGGTTACTCCCATCATGCAGATGAGGGGCCCAAGTTATCGAAAGGCTGCGTGGTTGGGCCGCAGTCACAGATCTGAGCTGGGTGTCTGGCCCCGGCGTCCTGACGTCTGCTCATCACCCAGCAATAATACTTAGTCCAGCTCCTACCGTGGCTCAGGGGCCCCAGCCTCTGCCGCCAGCACAACCGTGGCTTGGGCTTGTTAAGCCTCCATCCCTGACCTCTGTCTGGGGACCTCCTACCCCAACACACTGCATCCATCAGTGTGGACGGTCCCTCGAGATGTCCCACCCCCTCCACCTTTGTGTCACTGGGGATCACAGTGCTGGATGAGCCTCAGGCATGGTAGGGGTTGGAGGGGGAGAAAACACCTCCGACAGCTGGGAAGATGAAGACAGCTGGGAAGATGAAGAGCTCTGACAGCTGGAGGTTCGCCTGTTTCCACGCAGGTACCACCCCCATCCCCTGTCTGCCTGCCGGGGAGCGCTGGTCCCACCTTGGCTCCCACACCTGGTGATGGGCCGTGCCTTCCTCCAAGGCTCACACAGTGGCCGGGGTCAGGGTGGGAAGGAGAAGCTGGGAGGCTGAAATGGAACAGAAAGACCCTCTGCACGGCAGTAGGAAGCATGTGCCCTGCTGCTGACGGTGCAGGCGGGCGCAAGCAGAACCAGCTGGCAGGACTCCAGATTCTGTAGCGTGTCAGCATCGTCCGTGGTGGACTCACGCCCTGGCCCCCGCCCCACCCCGATGAACTCCCGTGCTCGGCCACACACAGGAGCACTTGTGTAGCCCTGTGCCTCGCAAGGCTGTTCGGACGTCCACCCTGGGAGAGGGGGGAGAGGAGGTGCACGCACGCTGTTCAGGAAAAGTTGTCCAAAACCCAGAAATAGGGTGAGAATTCAGCTCTGCAACCTTATAAAATCATGCTAGAGTGTTAAAAAACAACAACAACACCCCCCCCCCCGAGTTTCCTGTAACTCCCTGCAAATGAAACTGTCGGGCTAACAGTTGTTTGGAGAGGGGTTGGTTCACCACTCCTGCCAAGTCAGAGGTTAACCCGAACACAGCGAGGTGGGTGTGGGGACCAGGTTTATTCTGTCTGGCAGACGGAGCAGCCAGGTGTGGAGGTTGACCGTCTGGTGCGGCATGAACCAGTTATAAGCAGCAGCCCCGCTTCGGCATCCCTCCCCACCAACCACACAGCCCTGGTTCATCCAGTCCTAATCCAGCAAGCTCTGCATCCTGCTGGTCTGTTGTAAAGAAGCCCAATAAGTCATCAACCCAGCGCTGGTAACTATTGGTATGAGATTTTTTTAAATCAATAATTATGACTTTACTGAATACTACCCGAAGCTGGAGGCAATGAACCAGAAGTATCCGCAGAAGCATGACCTTCTCTCTTCGAAACATTCCGGGCGGTGACAGCAGGGAGAATGAAAGAAAGAAAGATAATCAGATCTCTTGCACCACCCCCACCCCACTCACAAAATGGCACAACACATTCCATAAACGCAGGAAAAAAACCAAGATACAATGGGTTCCCCGGGTAACCAGTGAGGAGATGGAGGTCCACAGACCCGCAGGGAATCTACCACAATCCCACAGTCGGCCAGTGAGATGCAGAGATGGCTCCTCACGGCCCCTCTCGAGTCAGGGCAACGACTGAAGCTTGACTCCCCAGATCCCTTCTTTTTGGGGCATGAAGTGGTGAAAACAGTAGTGGGGAAGTGGGGGGCACTGGGATGACACTGACCTCTGGGTTATTTATGGGCAGGAGAGGGAGAGGGGTCTTAATCCTAATCCAGACCCGCAGCCCCAACAATAACACACCCATGTCCTTTAGAGGGTTCATTGTAATCCCCTGATTTTGGTCCAAGATGAGGAGGAACTGATTGAGGGAGATGCAGGAATATTCAGCACAATGGACAGAGGTGCTTGCTCGAAGCTGAGCCACGGGAAAGAAGGATGCCTGTCTCCTGACGCCCCGGAAATCTCTCTTACCTCCTTTCTCAGGCAGGAAAGAGAAATAAAGCTTTCATGCAAATGGTTTTCCAACTGCACAAGGACGTCCTGTTTGTTGCTTCATTGTGTGTGTGTGAGGGGAATTCTCTGGTAAGACTGAAAAGACAAGTATGGGTCTACAACTTTCAATCTGAGCAGATTTTTACAAATGCCAAGTGGCTGGACCACACATCACGTGGGCAGCGGTTTTTTAGAACTGCCTAACTCAGAAGACGTAAAATTCAAAATCATTCACGTGTCTGTTTAGAGAGAACCCCCCTTTCCCATCAAAACATTTAACAGCCCTCCTCAAACCGTCATGGTAACCAGAGTTGTTAACAAGAAGTACACAGCCTGCCAGGGTCATGACAAGGTCTGGCCCCATCTTTTTATTATGATATTTTAGCTCATTTTATTTTACTATTAAAAAAATTTTCTTTTCACTGTACAGTTTTGCAGACTCTGAAGGAACAGAGTCACTTGTGCCATATCTGACAGGAGCATTCCTGGCAGAGCCAATAGCAGAATGCTCTCTCCTTTCCCACACTTTTCAAGATTCTGCCCCCTTTTCCATTCCACTAATAGTATCTGTGCACCTACAAGGGAGGCCAAAGCTGGAGAGATGCAGCCACTCTCTGCATCTCTTCTCTTGAAGGAGTCATCTCCCCCACAAGCATCTCTGTACCATTGACTCAACATCGAGAGCTTGCCTTGTGTTCTTCTCTCTTTTAAAACTTTTCACAACTTGGGCTTCCCTGGTGGCGCAGTGTTTGAGAGTCCGCCTGCCGATGCAGGGGACACGGGTTCGTGTGCCAGTCCGGGAAGATCCCACCTGCCGCGGAGCAGCTGGGCCCGTGAGCCATGGCCACTGAGCCTGCGCGTCTGGAGCCTGTGCTCCGTAACTGGAGGGGCCACAACAGTGAGAGGCCCGCGTACCGCAAAAAAAACAAAACAAAACCTTTTCACAACTTAACAACAAAAAAACAAACCACCCAATCAAAAAATGGTCAGAAGACCTAAAGAAACATTTCTCCAGAGAAGAAATACAGATGGTAAACAGGCACATAAAAAGGCTCAACATCGCTAATTATTAGAGTAATGCAAAACAAAACTGCAATGAGGGATCACCTCACACGAGTCAGAATGGCCGTCATCAAAAAGTCTACAAATAATAAATGCTGGAAATGGTGTGAAGAAAAGGGAACCCTCCTACACTGTTGGTGGGAATGTATGTAGGTGCAGCTGCTGTGGAAAACAGTATGGAGGTTCCTCAGAGAACTAAAAATAGAATTACCATATGATCCAGAAATCCTACTCCTGGGCATATATCCAGACAAAGCTATAATTCAAAAAGATACATGCACCCTTATGTTCATAGCAGCACTATTCACAATAGCCAAGCCATGGAAACAACCTAAATGTCCATAAACAGATGAATGGATAAAGAAGATATGTATACATACACATATACACACACAAACACACACACACACACAAAATGGAATATTACTCAGCAATAAAAATGAATGAAATGATGCCACTTGCAGCAATATGGATGCAACTAGACATTATCAAACTAAGTGAACTTAGAAAGAGAAAGACAAATACCATATGATATCACATATATGTGGAATCTAAAATATGACACAGATGAATCTATGTATGAAATAGAAACAGAATCATGGACATAGAGAACAGACTGGTGGTTGCCAAGGGGGAGGAGCTGAGGAGGGATGGAGTGGGAGGTTGGGGTGAGCAGATGTAAGCTTTCATATATAGAATGGATAAACAACAAGATCCTACTGTATAGCACAGGGAACTATATTCAAAATCCTGTGATAGGGGAACTTCCCTGGTGGCGCAGTGGATGAGACTCCACGCCCCAATACAGGGGGCCCAGGTTCGATCCTGCTCAGGGAACTAGATCCCACATGCATGCCGCAACTAAGAGTTTGCGTGCCACGACTAAGGAGCCTGCCTGCCGCAACTAAGACCTGGCACAACCAAATAAATAAATAAATATGCCCCACCCCCCCCAAAAAATCCTGTGATAAACCATAATGGAAAAGAATATTCAGAAGAACTGATACATATATATAATCTGAATCACTTTGCTGTACAGCAGAAATTAACACATTGTAAATCAACTATACTTTAATTAAAAAATTAAAGTAAAAAATTTCCACATCTTGCTGCCCACTGCCTGTTAAAGGCTAAGCCATACTATTCCATTGACTCCCCATCATGGCTGTTTTCATCTTCCGAACTGCAGGAAGCTCTCCCACCTTCGCAAGCTCCAGCACGAATCAGCACGCTCCTCGCCGCATCACTCCACTTGAGTCCCCGGCGTGAACGCACCGTCAGCACCAGCGATGCTTTCCACATGCTGTCCTCAACATTCTTACGCCTCCTTGGCTCCACTCCATTCTGATTCACCAGATTCACACAGAAATGTTCTTAGGAGGGTCAACCCTGAAATTTCTCTTCCTGACCATGGGCTCCTATCCTGTCACCTCTTGGATATCTTGACCCTTCTGATATCATGATTTGCAGCCTCACCAACCCATCCCTCTTTAAAAAATCTAAGAATTCTCTCCCTTCTGGTTCAGTAATTCAATTAGGTCTTTCTTCTGCACCAACAATGCTTGGGTCCTTCCCAATTCCTCTCACTAACCTTCCCTCAAAATTGTAACCTTCCCAGGTGCAATGGGTACCTGTCTGTAGTGTTGGTGGAACTGCAAACTGGCACCCTATTGTTGAAAGACAGTTTGTAAATATATATTAAGAACCTCTGGGCTTCCCTGGTGGCGTAGTGGTTAAGAATCCGCCTGCCAATGCAGGGGACACAGGTTCGAACCCTGGTCCGGGAAGATCCCACATGCCGCGGAGCAACTAAGCCCATGTGCCACAACTACTGAGCCTGTGCTCTAGAGCCCGTGAGCCACAACTACTGAGCCCTCGTGCCTCAACTACTGAAGCCCACGTGCCTAGAGGCCGTGCTCTGCAACGAGAGAAGCCACCACAGTGAGAAGCCTGTGCACCGCAACGAAGAGTAGCCTCCCACTCGCCACAACTAGAGAAAGCCCACACGTAGCGACGAAGACTCAATGCAGCCAAAAATAAATTAATTAATAAATTAATTAAAAACAAAAAGAACCTCAGAATATGTATAACTTTTGTCTGAGTTACCTTTCTTCTAGGATTTGCGAGTAAAGAATTAATCAGAAACTCATAGGGATGTTGATGTACTGAGACGCTCATTGCCTGCTTCACGTGGCTGACAGTGGAACCCAAGATGCAGTCCAATGTACTGGCTGGGAGTGCTGGCCAAAGAGCACCTGAGCTGTGGCTGAATCTCGTCTCTGACCCCTGGGAGAGTGACACTATTCCAACTCTAGAACCTGCACTTCCCCTCTGTAAAATGAGATCATAATAGTACCCATTTTATGGGGCTATTTTCAGATTGAACGAGATAGCCTAAATAAAGACGTTAGCACAGTGCGTGGCATAGAGTAGAAGTCCAATACAGAAGCTATCGTTTTATCATTCACTTAGCATTGCTCTGGAAATATTTGTTTTGTTCCCTTGACTCTTAGAAGCAGCATGAGTCTTAGGTGCAGATATTCTCTCTGACACTCTGTGTCTTTTCCTCTCTCTTTTTGTCTGTTTTTTCCTTCCATCCATCCATGCAGATATCTAGCTGTGTAGCTACCTAGCCATATCTCCTATTTTTGAGTACTCCATAAGTAGCTGGCACGGTTCTAAATGCTTTAAACATTAAGTCATTCAATCTTCACAAAAGTCTGTGAAGCAGTTTTAATTAAGGTCTTGTATTATTGTTTAGCTGTGTAGCTTTCAATTATCTTTCATTTATACCTATCTACCATTTATCATCTCTGTCAGCTATATATCATCTATCAATATCTATCTATCAATCTATCATCTATCCATCATCACTCTCTATATCTTTCAGGTATATAGCAACTATCAATTATCTGTCTATAATCTATCAATCATCCACCTACCTACCTACCTATCTCTATCCACCCCATCTCTACTTCCCTATTTTTTCCTCAGGATTCTATAGAAGGAGACAGCAGACAGAAAACCCAGTTCCTTCTGCTTCCTGCTCCAAGTTTCTGCTGTGTCTTTCAATTTACAACCTTCATCCTAAGGTAGACGCTTAAGTATATTGTTTGTTGGGAGCAGGCTAAATCCTCCCACCTCATTTCTTCAAGTACTAGATAGTAAATAGATGCAGTGGATAATCAGTCCCTTTGGATGTTAATGAGTGTTCCCAGCAGAAGTAGAATGTGTATGTGGAGGGAGGGGGGTGGGGGAGGAAGTCTCTCCCTGCATTTGCTGTTCGTGTCAGGTGCCCACTGCTCAGAGTAATCAAGATGCGAATATGGCATATTTTGGGGTGGCATATTCTTTCACCCTTTGGACGGGCGCATTGAGGACCAGTCGCTGTTGATACCTTGGCCTTAAAAGCCCCCCGGCCTGCCCCATGAAAATTTAGGTGTAACAGTGGGGGTGGGAGATGTAATCTCTCAGGAAGCCTTCAGGGCAAGTTACAAAAATCTGTCATCTAGCCTAACTCAGGGTATTTCCTGACTTTCCTCTCCATCTCTTCTTTGATCCCTTGGTTCTTAGGAATGTGCTGTTTAATTTCCACGTGTTTGTGAACTTTACAATTTTCCTCTGTTTCTGATTTCTCGTTTCACACTGTTGTGGCCAGGAAAGGTACTCAGTTATGCTAGATGAATATGCTCCAGAGATCTGCATAAGCACAGACTGGGCACCTCAAGATTCTTCAAGAGGGAAGATCTCAAGAGAAGTGCTTTTTTAAATTAATTTTTTAATTAATAAAAATTAATTGATTATAGTTGATTTACAATTGTTAGTTTCTGCTGTTCAGCAAAGTGAATCAGTTATACATTTACATATATCTACTCTTTTTTAGATTCTTTTCCCATACAGGTCATTACAGAGTATTGAGTAGAGTTCCCTGTGCTATACAGTAGGTCCTTATTAGTTATCTGTTTTATATATAGTAATGTGTATATGTCAATCCCAATCTTCCAATTTATCCTCGCCCTCTTCCCCCACCCCCATAACCATTAGTTTGTTCTCTACATCTATGTCTCTATTTCTGTTTTGTAAATAGATTCATTTGTAACATTTTTTTAATTCCACATATAATGCCAGTGTTCTTAACACACACACACACACACACACACACCACCAGTAACAAAGGAACACAAGGAAACTCTGGGTGTTGGATCGTCCTAGGTTTGGCTCCCTCTCATGGTCACAGGGTGATATAACAACTCCTAGGGCTTTGGGCTTTTTAAGGAAGAGAGATATATGTATATGCATATCCTTAGCCATAGCCATATATGTAGAGAGATATGCTTCCAAAAACTCTCTCAGAAGAGCAAGGAAGGGGGCTTCCCTGGTGGCGCAGTGGTTGAGAGTCCGCCTGCCGATGCAGGGGACACGGGTTCGTGCCCCGGTCCGGGAAGATCCCACATGCTGCGGAGCGGGTAGGCCCGTGAGCCATGGCCGCTGAGCCTGCGTGTCTGGAGACTGTGCTCCGCAACGGGAGAAGCCACAACAGTGAGAGGCCCACGTACCGCAAAAAAAAAAAAAAAAAAAAAAAAAAAAGAGCAAGGAATTTTGTGATAACCTATATGAGAAAAGAATCTGAAAAAGAATGAATACATGTATACGTATAACGGGATCACTTTGCTGTACACCTGAAACTAACACAACATTGTAAATCAACAATACTCCAATAAAATTTTTTAAAAAATAGAGAGAGAGGGAGAGTAAGGAAGCACACTTACATACTCACCAGCTATCTTCCCACAAGGCACTTAATAATTACAAAAGGAACTTTGCAGTGGAGACACCTGATGGGCACCATCCTAGCTAGGCAATTAAAGTTAGCATCACCTGGAGCGGATGAATTGACCTCCCAGGCTCCCACGATAGGATGTGCCCAGAAGGAGATAATTCCTACAACAGCACAGCAATAATTTCTGTGGGTTTCCTGCCAAACGTGCATACCAAGAATCTAATCATGAGATGATGCCAGACAAACCCACATTGAAAATCGTCCCACAAAACAAGTCACTGGTGCACCCCAAAATGTCAAGGACCATGTCAAGGTCAAGAAAGACAAGGAAGGTAGAGGAAGGCTTCCAGTGTAGGGGACTAGAGAGGTATGGTGTGGAGGTGGGGTTTGTTTGCTTTTTGTTTTCTTTTGCTATAAATGGAATTACTACGACAACTGGTGAAATTTTAATAAGGTCTGTAGCTTTGATATCAGCACGGTATCAGTGTTAATTTTGCAATTTTAACAATTTTACTGTGGTTATGAGACCGTCCTTGTTTTTAGGAAAAAAGGGGAGAATTTAGAGGTGAAGGGGCATCATGTTTGCGTCTTACTCTCACAGTTCAGAATATCTCTATGCACCTATATGGAGAGGAGAGAGGCAGAGGGGTGGGTGTCCAGGGAAATCAAATGTGGTAAAACGTAAACATGTAGAGCTTCTGAGTATCTGGAAATTATTTGGACAACTTTTCTGTACATCTAAAATTACTTCAGGGACTTCCCTGGTGGCGCAGTGGTTAAGAATCCGCCTGCCAATGCAGGAGACACGGGTTCGATCCCTGGTTCGGGAAGATGCCACATGCTGCGGAGCAACTAAGTCCGTGCGCCACAACTACTGAGCCTGCGCTCTAGAGCCCGCGAACCACAACTACTGAGCCCTTGTGCCACAACCACTGAAGCCTGCACGCCTAGAGCCCGTGCTCAGCAACAAGAGAAGCCACCGCAATGAGAAGCCCGCGCACAGCAATGAAGAGTAGCCCCTGCTCACTGCAGCTAGAGAAAGCCTGTGCGCAGCAACGAAGACCCAACACAGCCAAAAAAAAAAAAAGAAAGAAAGAAAGAAAGAAAGATAACACCCCGATAAGATGGTTATTTGGAGACTTTAGTCTGCCATCTTTTCGGTCAGCCGGCTTTCTGAATAAAGTCGTACTCCTTGCCTCAACACCTCGTCTCCGATTTATTGGCCTGTTGTGCGGCGAGCAGAGTGAGCTTGGACTCCAGAAGGGCTGGAATGAGGAGCTGGAATGGAGCCCCGCGGAATACAGGCAAGGGTCTCAGAGGCTGAGCGCGGCCCTTCATCATAGAGATGAGGAAAACCGTGTCCTGTGAGGACCAGAATGTCAGGAAGCATAGGGCAAAGCCAGGAGTACGTGCCTCTGGAAAACTGATGCTGTCCGGGGCCAAGAGGCAGAGAAACAGATATACCAAGAAACAGAAACGGAGAGGGAGGGAGATAAACACGCACACACACACATGCACTTCATTTGTTCATCCAACAAGTATTTATTGAGTTCTGGGTACTGTTTAGGGGCTGCTGCAGGGTTTCCCATCCTTGGTACTATGGACGTTTGGGACTGGATTGTTCTTTGCTGGGGGGCTGTCCTCTGCACTGGAGGGTGTCAAGCGGCGCCCCTGGCCTCTGGCCACTAGATGCTAGAAGCACCCTCCCAAGTCGCTACAAGCCAAAGAGTCTCCGAGCACAGCCGATTGTGCCCACCTGGTTGAGCACCTCTGTGCTAGCAACTTAGTGATGAGCAGGACTTAAATGCCCCCCCTCCCGCACTGAGCTTATTTTCCAGGGAGGGGGAGATTCACAACAAACAAGGAAAGAGGTGACCCAGGTGCCTCGTGCAGGAGAGGAGAAAAGGACTCAGCAAGGGAACTGCAAACACCAGCTACAGGTCAAGAGAAATCAAGGCTGAGGATAGAACTAAGAATACCAAGCTCTGCATCCACCCACCCCTGCTGCCCCCTGCCCGCAAATACAGACACGGCACGGGGGAGGTCCTTCGATAAATGCAGAGCAAACGCCTCGGGCTGGAGGGCCTGTGGGGAAAACTGCGGCAGAGAAACGTTTCCCTCTGAGAAGCATCCTTGTTGTGACCTCACAGAGCAGCTAGGAAAAGCCTCTCCTGCGGGTGAATGCTCAGCTCGCCCCAGTCCAACCTCCACACTCTCTCTCCCTCTTGTCTCCTAGTTTGCTGAGCACCGCCTCCCCTGCTTTCCCTCCTCAGGCATAAAAGCTGGAGTCTCGGGAGCTGGGACCCAGACCAGACCGGAGAGAGCTGGGGAGAGCTGCCAACTCCAGTGAGGTGAGAGCAGGGAGGTGGTGATGGTCCTGGGAGGATGCAGGGAGGTAGGAAAGGATGGGGGGAAGGGGAGAAATGGGGGCAAGTGGTGACGGGGCACAGGCGAGGGCAGGTACAAGGACAGGAGGTCTGGGAAGGGGGTGGAGGACGGAGTGAGAATGAGGCATTTCAGGGCTTGGTGATGGGCCAAAGGGAATGGGTAGGGGGGGAGTGGTGATGCCTCTGTGGTTCTTAAACTTGGGTCACTCATGCATTGTGGGGTTTGGTGGGGTATATTATGTATCAGACACCCTCTTCCTTCCTTCCTTTGGCTTTCTCCCTTGTTTTACTTAAATAAAACTTAAGTAAAACAGCTCTCTTGTTTTACTTAAATAAGTGTGCTCCACAAAAACTTCAAAAAATTCGGAAATGTTCGTTTTAACTTTCTATTATATATTTAAGACAAAAAGACGTAGGGATGAAACTTCAGTTAACAATAGGGTATTCTGCACTTTATAATATGTTAAAAGTCAGACAGAGACAGACAAATACTGTATGATCTCACTTTTTTTGCTGTTTGTTTTTGGCTGTGTTGGGTCTTCGTTTCTGCACACGGGCTTTCTCTAGTTGCGGCGAGCGGGGGCTACTCTTCGTCGCAGTGCGCAGACTTCTCATTGTGGTGGCTTCTCTTGTTGCAGAGCACGGGTTCTAGGCATGCGGGCTTCAGTAGTTGTGGCATGTGGGCTCAGTAGTTGTGGTTCACGGGCCCTAGCGCACAGGCTCAGTAGTTGTAGTGCACAGGCTTAGTTGCTCCGCAACATGTGGGATCTTCGCAGACCAGGACTCGAACCCAGCTCCCCTGCATTGGCAGGCATATTCTCAACCACTACACCACCAGGGAAGTTCCTGTATGATGTCACTTTTATGTGGCATCTTAAAAAAACAAAACAAACCCATAGAAAAAGAGATCGGATTGGTGGTTACCAAAGGCCGGAGTTGGTGGGGGCATGGAGGAATTGGATGAAGATGGTCAAAAGGTACAAACCTTCGGTTAGTTACAAGATAAATAAATACTGGGGATGTGAAGTAGAGTGTGGTGACAATCATTACCAATACCACCGTATTATATGTTTGAAAGTTGCTGAAAGAATAAATCCTAAAAGTTCTCATCACAGAGAAAAATTTTTTTTGCAATTATATGAGGTGATGCATGTTCACTAAACTTATTGTAATAATTTCACAATATATACCTATGTCAAGCCCCGCTGTACACCTTAATCTGTGTGTGTGTGTGTGTGTGTGTGTGTGTAACAGTAGTATTACATTTGTATAAAGTTCAAAAACAAGCTAAGCTAATTTACAAGGTTCAAAATCAGTTTAACCCTGAAGGGAATAGTAATAGTGATTGGAAGGGAAATTCTGTGGTGTGGTTAATGTTCTACTTCTTTTTCCTTTTTTCTTTGTAAAATTTTATTGGAGTATAGTTGATTTACAATGTTGTGTTAGTTTCAGGTTGTATACCTTAATCTTTCTTTTTTAAACTTAGTTTTAATTTTTTTTTTCTAACGGTATGCGGGCCTCTCACTATTGAGGCCTCTCCCGTTGCGGAGCACAGGCTCCGGACGCGCAGGCTCAGCGGCCATGGCTCACGGGCCCAGCCGCTCCGCGGCATGTGGGATCATCCCGGACCGGGGCACGAACCCGTGTCCCCTGCATCGGCAGGCGGACTCTCAACCACTGCGCCACCAGGGAAGCCCTATGTTTAATTTTTTATCAAAGTAATCACTCAGAAAAATCATACATAGTTTTACAAGTCAAATATACTGCAAGGTTTATAACAAAAGCAGCCCTCCTCTGCCTACTCCATCCCATCTGAGTCCCATACCTGAAAAGTGTTCCTTTTAGCTGTTCCTCTTCCCCTTCCCCTTGTATTCTGCTTCTTTTTTAAAATTTATTTATTTTTAATTTTTGAATTTTATTTTATTTATTTTTTTATACAGCAGGTCCTTATTAGTCATCAGTTTTATACACATCACTGTATATATGTCAATCCCAATTGCCCAATTCATCACACCACCACCCCCATCCCCCCTTGGTGTCCATACATTTGTTCCCTCCATCTGTGGCTCAATTTCTGCCCTGGAAGCTGGTTCATCTGTACCATTTTTCTAGGTTCCACATATATGCGTTAGTATACGATATTTGTTTTTCTCTTTCTGACTTACTTCACTCTGTATGACAGTCTCTAGATCCATCCACATCTCAACAAATGACCTAATTTTGTTCCTTTTTATGGCTGAGTAATATTCCATTGTATATATGTACCAGATCTTCTTTATCCATTTGTCTGTTGATGGGCATTTAGGTTACTTCCATGTCCTGGCTATTGTAAATAGTGCTGCAGTGAACATTGGGGTGCATGTGTCTTTTTGAATTATGGTTTTCTCTGGGAATATGCCCATTAGTGGGATTGCTGGATCATATGGTAATTCTATTTTTAGTTTTTTAAGGAACCTCCATACTGTTCTCCATAGGGGCTGTATCAATTTACATTCCCACCAAGGTTCCCCAAGGGTTCCCTCTTCTCCACACCCTCTCCAGCATTTGTTGTTTGTACATTTTCTGATGATGCTCATTCTAACTGGTGTGAGGTGATACCTCATAGTAGTTTTGATTTGCATTTCTCTAATAATTATTGATGCTGAGCAGCTTTTCATGTGCTTCTTGGCCATCTGTATGTCTCCTTTGGAGAAATGTCTATTTAGGTCTTCTGCCCATTTTTGGATAGGGTTGTTTGTTTTTTAAATATTGAGCTGCATGAGCTGTTTGTATATTTTCGAGATTAATCCTTTGTCTGTTGATTCATTTGCAAATATTTTCTCCTATTCTGAGGGTTGTCTTTTTGTCTTGTTTATGGTTTCCTTTACTGTGCAAAAGCTTTGAAGTTTCATTAGGTCCCATTTGTTTATTTTTATTTCCATTACTCTAGGAGGTGGATCAAAAAAGATCTTGCTGTGATTTATTTCAGAGAGTGTTCTTCCTATGTTTTCCTCTAAGAGTTTTATAGTGTCCGGTCTTACATTTAGGTCTCTAATCCATTTTGAGTTTATTTTTATGTATGGTGTTAAGGAGTGTTCTAATTTCATTCTTTTACATGTAGCTGTCTAGCTTTCACAGCACCACTTGCTGAAGAGACTGTCTTTTCTCCATTGTATATCCTTGCCTCCTTTGTCATAGATTAGTTGACCATAGATGCATGGGTTTATCTCGGGGCTTTCTATCTTGTTCCATTGATCTATGTTTCTGTTTTTGTGCCAGTACCATATTGTCTTGATTACTGTAGCTTTGTAGTATAGTCTGAAGTCAGGGAGTCTGAGTCCTCCAACTCCTTTTTTTTTCCCTCAAGACTTCTCTGGCTATTCAGGGTCTTTTGTGTCTCTATACAAATTTTAAGATTTTTTGTTCTAGTTCTGTAAAAAATGCCATTGGTAAGTTGATAGGGATTGCATTGAATCTGTAGATTGCTTTGGGTAGTATAGTCATTTTCACAGTATTGATTCTTCCAATCCAAGAACATGGTATATCTCTCCATCTGTTGGTATCATCTTTAATTTCTTCATCAGTGTCTTATAGTTTTCTGCATATAGGTCTTTTGTCTCCCTAGGTAGGTTTATTCCTAGGTATTTTATTCTTTTTGTTGCAGTGGTAAATGGAAGTGTTTCCTTAATTTCTCTTCCAGGTTTTTCATCATTAGTGTATAGGAATGCAAGAGATTTCTGTGCATTAATTTTGTATCCTGCAACTTTACCAAATTCACTGATTAGGTCTAGTAGTTTGCTGGTGGCATCTTTAGGATTCTCTATGTATAGTATCATGTCATCTGCAAACAGTGACAGTTACACCTTAATCTAATACAGTGTTGCATGTCAATTATTTCTCAGTAAAACTGGAAGGAAAAAATACATTAAGGGGATAGATCTTATGTGACAAAATAAACAAAAAACTAAAAAAAAAAAACCACGGAAATTTTTGAAGGTGGTGGATGTGTCTATTGCTTTGATGGCATCACAGGTGAAAGCATATGTCCAAACTTACAAAGAGGTACACTTTAAATGTCTGTCATTTTTTGCTTATCAATTATACCTCTGTAAAGCTACAGAATAAGTAAACAAACTCACTACCCTTTCTCTGCAGTACTCTGCAGCCCTAAGCGCCCATCCCTCCAACCCTCAGATGGCTCTGTCTGTCCTACTTGTCCTTCCTGGCATCCTGCTTAGCCTGGCGGAGACTCCAGCCTCTGCTCCTGTCCACCGGGTGAGACCTCCCTGTGCTCCTGCACACCTGTAGCATCCCCTGTCACTGCCCTCCTAGGAAGAGAGTTCTAATTTTCCTGGCTGAGCTGGGGCCAGGGAACAAGTTGTGAAAATATGAGAAGAGGGACTTCCCTGGCAGTCCAGTGGTTAAGATTCTGCGCTTCCAATGCAGGGGGATAGGTTTGATCCCTGGTTGGGGAACTAAGATCCCATATGCCACGGGGCACGACCAAAAAAATAAATAGAAAAAATAAGAGAAGAAAGATGCGGAGTTGATTTCACCTCCTCGGTCCCAGGAGGGTAGAGCAGAACACGGGTGGAATACAGGGGGTGAGGGCTCAGCTTATCCAAAGCAAAAACTTCCTAATGATTAGTGTTTGCCCAGAGATGCCCAAAGATGCCTTCCAAGGTAAAGCTTCCCATCATTGTAAATTTTCAAGGCTGTAACAAGCAGGATAATCCCCTGGAGGGCGTGTTAACGTACAAGGCACCGAGTGCCATCCCCAGAGTTTGTGGTTGACTGAGTCTGCATTTCTAACCAGTTCCCAGGCAATGCTGGTGCTGGTGGTCCTGAGACCACATTTTGAGAGCCCCTGATTCAGAGCCTGGGCCGTGGAGACGGGGCTAAGTTGGAAGTCCCGTTCTGTCACTTTCTAGCTGTATGACCTCTGGCACGTTGCCTATTATCTCTCTCTGTTGATGATCCTCTGCGGGGAGCAGGGGTGGCAGGCTCTTAGAATGACCTTCAGCAGGTAGTCAGTGTGGCAGCCGCATGTTGGGGTACCAGCTATGCTCCATGGTGGCTGGGGGTAAGCCACTTCAGTTTCTTTGAGTTTCTCTCTTTCTATATAATGAGAGGATAATGATCCCCATCTGATGGGATGTTCAGGGGATTTTGACATGCGCTAATGGGTGTGGGGTTCTTTCTTGGCCCCAGGACCAGTGCTAAACCCTGAACATGCACTGGCCAGTTCTATCCGGCAAATTCTAATGTAGACTTTATCGTGTTACTTCCCTTTGACAGAATGGAAAACCGAGGCTTATCAGCAAGACAGGAATTAACAAGTGTACATCATGATCTAGACAGACAAAAGTGCAAGGTGAATGGATGTGTTTCCTAGGCCATAATCCTTTGGAGTATAGGTACATAATAATTACTCAATAAATGTACGTTATTCCTATTATGCTAAAAAAAAGAAAAAAAAGGAAAAAGAAAACCAAGGCTTAAATATTCAGGACACATAACTGTTAAGACTCTCATATCTGCCTGGGTCTGAATTGTAGCTCTGCTATGAAACGTGTTCATTCAGGCTATTAGCCCAACCTTTCTGAGCCTCAGTTTCTTCTTCTGTTAAACAAGGCTACTAATAATTGTTACCTGCCAGGGTTGTTGGGAGGATTAGGTGAGTAAATATGTCAAGGACTAGACCCAGAGCCGGCTTCATGGGCAAGCAGCCTGCAGAGCCACACAGGACCCCATGCCAGGAGGGGTCCCACATGATGATGCCCTGCTGTCATCTTGAAATCCTTAATCGTGTTCATCGAGGGGCCTCATATTTTCATTTTGCGCTGGGCCCCCTAGATTTGGTAGCCAGTCCTTGGAACCGACGCTGGCATGTAGTAAAACCCACAGTAAATGTTAGCCATTATAATTATCAAAGGAACTCAGCACCTTACCTGCAGTCATCCAGTGATGCAGCCTGGATTTGATCCTGGATGTGTGTGTGTGTGTGTGTGTGTGTGTGTGTGTGTGTGTGTGTGAGAGAGAGAGAGAGAGAGAGAGAGATTTGTGACAATACACTACACACGTCAAGGACTTACAGCAGTTGTTTTTAAAGCTTTCTTTTCATTCCCAGTTGCTGGTCTTAGGAAGTCTTCAATTTCCACATTGGTGAAATGTGGATTAAGAGAACCCACTTCACAGACTAGTGGTTAAGCGGCGTGCTGACCCACGTCTCCCCAGACCTGTGGGATGCTGGCTGCCCTTTCTGTCTCTGAGTCTTCTCTCTCCATCTCTCTCCAGGGGCAAGGAGGCTGGACCCTCAACAGCGCTGGCTGTCTCCCGGGTTCCAGTGACTGAGCCTGCTCTGAGCGCTCCATCCCTGGCTCGTGCCTGTGAGCAGTGCATTGGCAACCCTGTAACAACCCTAAACTCACATTCCCTCAAGGCCATGGGCTTTATTTCCTGACCTGTCTTGAGGGTTAGTCTAGCGGAGTGATGGGCTGCATGGATCCTGGAGCCAGAGCGCTGGCTTCAAGTCCCGGCTCTGCCCCTGGCTTGGTGTGCCGCCTTCATCTCTCAACGCCAGAGTTTCCTCATCTGTGACAATGGGTATAACGATGTCCCCCTGCTGCATGGAGATGCTGTGAGGATTAGATAAACTACAGCAATTCCTGGGAGGATCCTCCACCCTCTCTCCCCATTCCCCCAAGCACATCATCATTGGATACTTGCTGTGTACTTGGGATGTGCTGATTCATGACAGTTAAATCAGTCACATGCCAACATTCCAGTGACACAACGGTGTGGCAGAGCAGAGAGGATGTGACGTCTGGATCCAGATGCAGTTGGGCTCAAACCCCAGTTCTGCCACTTAGTGGTGGGATAACGTTGAGCAAGCGTCTACTTGTCAAAGCCACAGTCCGCTCCCTGGCAAGTAGGGATGGTGAGCACGTAGCCTGTTCCCCCGGATTCGGTGGAGGTGCCCCATCCGATGAGCCGTGCTCTGGGTCTGCTGGATTCTGTGTTCTCCCTGCCTTTAACGACCACCTGGTCGTGCCGCCCCCAATCCCCGGCCAGGACTGATGGAGGCCGGAAGGAGAAGATAGCCCTCGGGATCCTAGACCTGTGGAAGGCCACTGGTGAGCGAATGGGTAGTTAGACTGCCCTGCCTTCCATCCCCAGCACTCTACTCCACCTGCCTGTTGCTGGCTTTGGAAACGGTTTTTTTTTTTTTTTCCAACCGTAAAATAAATTTACTGCTGATAACTTTATAGAATTTACTCGCTGTTTTTTTTTTAAACATCTTTATTGGAGTATAATTGCTTTACAATGGTGTGTTAGTTTCTGCTTTATAACAAAGTGAATCAGCTACACATATACATATATCCCCATATCTCCTCCCTCTTGCGTCTCCTTCTCTCCCACCCTCCCTATCCCACCCCTCTAGGTGAAAAATATGGAACGCTTCACGAATTTGCGTGTCATCCTTGCGCAGGGGCCATGCTAACCTTCTCTGTGTCGTTCCAATTTTAGTATATGTGCTGCCGAAGAGAGCACATACTCCCTGTTTTTGATGTTACAAACTTTAGGGTCTTTGAGATATGCAGGATCCTTGTATTTAACTGGTGTAAACCCCATTATTTGAGCTCTCTCTCTCTCTCTCTTTTTTCGTTTGGCTGCGTTGGGTCTTTGTTGCTGCTCGCGGACTTTCTCTAGTTGGCGAGCGGGGGCTGCTCTTTGTTGCGGTGTGCGGGCTTCTCTTTGCGGTGGCTTCTGTTGTTGCGGAGCACGGGCTCTAGGTGCACGGGCTTCATTAGTTGTGGCGCAAGGGCTTAGTTGCTCCGCGGCATGTGGGATCTTCCCATACCAGGACTCGAACCCCTGTCTCCTGCATTGGCAGGCGGATTCTTACCCACTGCACCACCAAGGAAGTCCCAAGCGTATGTTTTTTAAAATAAAGTTTTTGCTTTGTGTTCTTCTTTCAACAATGCATGTCTTGGGCTTCGCTGGTGGCGCAGTGGTTGAGAATCTGCCTGCCAATGCAGGGGACACGGGTTCGAGCCCTGGTCTGGGAAAATCCCACATGCCGCACAGCGACTGGGCCCGTGAGCCACAACTACTGAGCCTGCGCGTCTGGAGCCTGTGCTCTGCAACAAGAGAGGCCGCGATAGTGAGAGGCCCGCGCACCGTGATGAAGAGTGGCCCCCGCTCGCCACAACTAGAGAAAGCCTTCGCACAGAAATGAAGACCCAACACAGCCAAAAATAAATAAATAAATAAATAAAACCCCCCAAAGACAAAAAAACAATGCATGTTTCATTGGTTTTCGGTACTTCATTATGAAACTGAAACTGCTGCTGATTGCCTTTCTGTTAGGAGTGATTTCGTTGTAAAATAGGATGCTCCTGGCACGGCAGCCAGGTAAAATAGAGGAAAACCAGTGAAATTTAAATTTCAAATAAACACATTTTTGTCAAGAGTGTTCTGTGTGTTTCCTCTTCTAAGTCTTTTTTGCATTGAGTAGATGACAGCTGTGGTTTTGTCTACCTGGCCTTTATTATGTTGAGATATGTTCCCTCTATACTTGTTGAGATAAAGTCCTCCTATTTGGATAGGGTGTCATTCTTTTTCCCCATTGGTGCACACCCTCTAGCTTTCTAAATGCCTACTCAGAAATAGCTTCTTCTCCTTGGATGGATCTAGAGACTGTCATACGGAATGAAGTAAGTCAGAAAGTGAAAAACAAATATCGTATATTAACGCATATATGTGGAACCTAGAAAAATGGTATAGAGGAACCAGTTTGCAGGGCAGAAATAGAGACACAGATGTAGAGAACAAACGTATGGACACCAAGGGGGCAAAGTGGCAGGGGGAGGGGTGCTGGTGGGATGAATTGGGAGATTGGGATTGACATATATACACTAATATGTATAAAATAGATAACAAATAAGAACCTGCTGTATAAAAAAATAAATAAAATAGGGCTTCCCCAGTGGCGCAGTGGTTAAGAATCCGCCTGCCAATGCAGGGGACATGCGTTCGAGCCCTGGTCCGGGAAGATCACACATTCCGTGGAGCAACTAAGCCCGTGGGCCACAACTACTGGGCCTGTGCTCTAGAGCCCGCGAGCCACAACTACTGAAGTCCACGTGCCACAACTACTGAAGCCCGCGCACCTAGAGCCCATGCTCTGCAACAAGAGAAGCCACCGCGATGAGAAGCCTGTGCACGGCAACAAAGAGTAGCCTCCGCTCGCCACAACTAGAGAAAACCCGCACGCAGCAACAAAGATCCAACATCGCCAAAAATAAATAAATAAATAATAACTTTAAAAAATAAATAAATAAAATAAAATTTAAAAATTCAAAACATAAAAAAAAGAAATAGGTTCTTCACACACTTCAGCTCATCGGCTGCTTTTAAACAAGTCTTTTACGACTTATTTCATGAGAAAAGAAAAAAGACTAGGTAACCCAATTTGGTTACAACCATCAGATCTCAATTCTCTAACTCCCTCAAACTCTCCAGGCAGTGAGAGTAAATTCACTAGATCAGGAAAACCAATCTGTTTCCCCCCAAAATGCAAACCATAAAGTCTAACATAAATAAAATATGATAAAGATAATCTACAAAAAACCAACATGGTGTCCTCTTTAACAAATCATGATTTCTCCTGGTGGAGTTTCCATGGAAAATTGAATCTACCCAGATTATCTAAAATGGTTCCATCCAAGACCTTTATCCAATCACTGGGATGATGAGGTTATAGGAAGCAACCCCTGGAATTTCCCCTGGCTCTTATATAAATAGACACATTTCAGCTCCAGACACACTTTGAGAGCCAGTCCCGGACTTGAGGAGGCTGAAGGCAAGAGGGCTCCAAGAGGTAAGTGACATGTGGGAATGTCTAAAGAGAATGCTTAGAAATCAGGAGAGATGGAGGTGGGTTTCAGAAAGGTTTGGCTTTCTATTCACCTTGCATTCGCTCGGAGACCTTGGGAAAGCAGCAGTTCTCCCTCAAACCCCACACTAACTATGGTTGATTGTTGAACTCTTCTGTGAGATGAGAAGAACGTTTCCATAGTCCGTGGTGTGGTGTGCTGTGGTTCATTTTTTCAACTAGGGTTTCTGAACCATGGCGCTATGGATATTTTGACCAGACATTTTTTGGTTTTCTTATAAAGGTGGATGTCAGAATTATAATAGAATGGATTATTGTCTGTGGTATGAAATATTGAACCAGTGGGGTGGTGATGTCCAGTATTTGGATGTGGGATGTATGGGAGAGGGAAGGGTGGAATAAAATGAAACTCATCTTGTTCATTCTTTTCCTTTTCTTTTCTTTTTTTTTTTTATCCCAGCGTTCTGAACAGTGACTCTATTGCTGAGAAGAAGCAGAGGAAATCCCTTTCCACAGAGTTCAATTGGCACCAGCTCTACAAGTGTTTCTTCAGAATCCTATTGGAAAATTTCTCCGTCAACATGGCTGAGGACCAGATATTTTTCTGGAGTCGAGGAAAACTCCCCTACGGCCCTGGATCAGAGTCACCAGTGTCTGTGCCACACCAAGATACACTTGTGGAAAAGCCAGACTGTGACCAGGAAACGTGGCATGTTCACTTCAGAACGTTTATCAGCTCAGAGGAATCCGACCCCGTCCAGGATCTGAGGAGACTCCGTGAGCTCTGCCATCTGTGGTTGAGGCCAGATCTTCACACCAAGGAGCAGATGATGGACAAGCTTGTGCTGGAGCAGTTTATGATCTGCATGCCGCTGGAGTGTCAGGTCTTAGTCAAGGAAACGGGGGTGCAGAGTTGCAAAGCCTTGGAGGACATGCTAAGAAATAAGCAGAAACCCAAGAAGTGTGTGAGTAGGAACCTTGGGATTGGTATGGGAAAGGGAGAGATGGGATGGGACCTGCAAGCTGGGGGTTGAACAAGATAGGATCTGAGTGGTTGACTCTAAATCACTGATATTCAAATGGGTGAGAGGTTTCTTTGGGCATCGTTGAGAGTTATTTTTGGCTGTCCCAACTTGAGGGATGTAGATCTTTTAAACAAAAAAAAGTGCGCTTGTACGGTACGATGCCATTGGATGCCTTGAGAGCTGCTTTCCAGGTCATATAGGAGACTGATCTCGATTGAGTTTTTTCCCTCACAGACCATAGTCTGCATACAAGGACAGGAATTTCTTGTGCGAAGCTCAGAAGCTGAGATGGTTGAATCCGAGGCCAGTGACATGAACGATGAGAGAGACCAATGCAGGGAGCCCCGATCCCCTGTGAGTGAGATACCTCCAGAGAACGGCCAGCAGAAAAAACGAGAGCTGCATATTCCGACAGGAGCCAAGGGCCTGTCAAGGAGGCAGGTGAGTGTGTGATGCCCTGGTCTCTGGAGAGAGTCTGGGAGAACTTAGAAGAGGTTCAGGTGGACATTGCTGCTAGAGTAATTGGGAGTTTTGGCAAAGGACAGGAATGGACCCATTGGCTTCAGGGATTTTCATGGATGCCTTCAGTTCCTAGACATTTTCCAGCTGGTGTGAGAATGAAGACTCATCCGTCTTTGTCCCTTTGCCATGAATACGTGTAGTTTTAAGAGTGGGGAGAAAGGAATCCTGCCTCAGTGGAATGGTACTAGGTCAGTTTGCCGCGGGTGAATGCACTGACAGCTGATTTCCACATGGTTGCTTTCCTCAGAGGCACTTCATAGTTCACAAGATGGTCAACCCTTGGAGTTGAAGGAGTGGTTCCCAATTCGACTCATTTTTCCTCCTAGAGGACACTGGAGAATGTCTGGAGACAGCTGATTTGTCCAAATGGGGTTGGGTGTGGGGGAGGGGATGCTCCTGATTTCTAGTGAGTAGAGACTAGGGATGCTGCTCATCATCTTACCATGTACTGCGTAACCACCATCAGAAGGACGAACTCAAACCAAGTAGGAAAAAGTGATGAACTTGGGAGAATGTACCCAGGGTCCTTTGCTTCCAGAGTCAGGGGCAGGGAGTATTGAGATGACACAGAGAGATGTATGCATTGAGAATTCAGAGTGCCAACTGTGGTATCAAGACTTGATTGCACGATGTGGCCAGTAGAGATCAAGGACAGACTTAGGTATCAGGAGATGATTATCAATTGGGGTGATGGGGGTGGCCCAGAAGAAGTCAGGGCATATCCCCCAAACTGATATTAGGAAAGTTGGAGTCTTAGATCATGATATGACAGGGATGGGGAAAGAGGAAACAGCTTTCCATGGACTAAGGTAGATGGGTTATTGACTCTGCTTGGTTGCTCCTTGTCAGGACCAGAAAGATCTCCTGCCAGAGACCTTTCCTGAAACAGGTGAAATGGAGGGTCTGACATCCAAGGAGAACTTGGAGAAAGACCTGATGGAACACACGGAAGAGACAAGAACCCATCAATCTCAAGAGCCGGAACATCTGAAAGGTCCTGGTGAGTCTGGAAACTTGGAATTCAGAGGAGTTAGTGACTCCCTTCCTATGGTGGCTTGGGGCTGGGTACCCAGCATTACCATCCCTTGGGTGGGTGGGCGGGGGGAGTTGGTTCTCCAAACCAACCTTCTCCATCATCCCCTTTCCAGAGTGTGTCATAATCTAGACTCTTAGGTAGTTTAGTTGATGGGAAGTTCTCTGCCACATCAGCTCTGGGTTTCAATGAGGTTGGCACCATGGAAAATGCTCCTTGTTAAATGCTGTGTGCTGAATCTCTTTTTTCAGAACATTCTGAGAGGGCAGAGGGTGGGAAGAATCCCCAAGAAGGAATTCATATTTCAAATGTGGATGCTGAACGTTTTCCTCTTGTGTTCCAGAGGGAGAAGTTTCTACAAAGAGCGGATACAGAAAAGGTTCTCTGAGAGGTCTAAGAGGTTTCAAAAGGAAACAGGCCAACAGTCCCAGTTTCCAGGAAGTACATCAAGAAGAAACCACATCTTTGGACAAAGGAGAATTCTCAGGACAACTTGGGTCCCTTTTCATTGGTTCACCTAGCACGGTGGGACCCAAAATTCTTCCTGAGGGAAAAGAAGCCCAGGCATGGGCACCCTATGAATGTAGGGAATGCAAGAAGAGATTTCCTTATCCATCTCAGCTTACCCTTCACCAGAGGACACACACAGGAGAGAGACCTTTTCGATGCAACACGTGTGACAAAGGGTTCATACAGTCTTCGGACCTGCGAGCTCATGAGCGGATCCACACAGGCAAGAAGCCATACTGCTGTGATCTCTGCCCCAAGAAGTTCACCCACGACTCCACGCTGCGTGCTCACAAAAGGACCCACACAAAGGAGAAGCCTTTCCGATGTGAGCACTGTGACAAAGCCTTCAGCCACAGAGGGAACCTCAATGTTCACCGACGCACCCACTCTGGGCTCAAACCCTACGTGTGTCCCGAGTGTCACGGTGCCTTCTGTCAGCTGGGGACTTTCAAACGCCACCAGAAAACACATTCCAAATGACTCGCCCCAGTCCCTGCCCTCAGATGCCAGTCCCTTCTGATCCAAGAAGGAAATTCAGGACAATTTGTTACTTATGTAATATCAAGAAAGGATGACATTTGAAGAATTTAGGATTATACTGGAACCTAATGGGGTTCCATTCACGTGAATTAGGAGGATCCTTGAGTGCTAACTTATAGTTCCCTTTGGATTTTGTTTTCTACTTTAGTGTAGGCTATGCTTTTCTGATAAGCTTTTGCTCTGTGTTCTTCTTCCAATGAAGTCATGTTTCATTGGTTTTCAGTACTTCATCATGAAACTGAGGCTGCTGTCGATTGTCTTCCTGTTAGGCATGATTTCATTGTAAAATAGGAAGCTCCGTGTAGGGTGCCCAGATTAAATACAGGATAACCAACCAATGACATTTAAATTTCAAATAAACAAACACTTTTCTGTCAAAGAGTGTTCTGTGTATTTCCTCCTCCAAGACTTCTACGTGGAGTAGATAATAGCTGTGTTCTTGTCTATGTGGCCTTTATTATGTTGAAATATGTCGCCTCTGTACTTGTTCAGATATCGCTTCCTTAGGTGTTTACAAAACGGAAGGCTTCCTAAATTGATAGACATCATTCTTTTTCCCTACTGGTGTTCAACCTCTGGTTTTCTAAATGTCTACTCAGAAATAGGTTCTTATAGTTGAGCTCATCAGCTGATATTAGGAAAAAAAAAGTCTTTAAAAATTTTTTTAAACTTTTGATTAATTTTATTTATTTATTTTGGCTGCATTGGGCCTTTGTTTCTGCATGTGGGCTTCCTCTCATTGCGTCGAGCGGGGGCTACTCTTCATTGCAGTGCGAGGGCTTCTCATTGCAGTGGCTTCTCTTGTTGCGGAGCACAGTCTCTAGGCACGCCGGCTTCAGTAGTTGTGGCTTGCTGGCTCTAGAGCGCAGGCTCCGTCATTGTGGCTCATGGGCTTAGTTGCTCCGCAGCATGTGGGATCTCCCTGGATTAGGGACCAAATCCTTGTCCCCTGCCTTGGCAGGAGGATTCTTAACCATTGTGCCATAAGGGAAGTCCTAGAAAAAAGTCTTTTAAGCCTTATTTACATGAGAAAAAATAGGTAACCCACCAACTATCAGATCTCTATTCTCTTTCTCCCTAGAACACTTTACACAAATGAGAAAATAATTCACTAAACCAGGAATACCAATCCACTTCCCACCCACCGACCCCCCCCCCAAAAAAAGCAATCCAGGGCTTCCCTGGTGGCGCAGTGGTTGAGAGTCCGCCTGCCGATGCAGGGGACACGGGTTCGTGCCCCGGTCCGGGAAGATCCCACATGCCGCGGAGCGGCTGGGCCCGTGAGCCATGGCCGCTGAGCCTGCGCGTCGGGAGCCTGTGCTCCACAACGGGAGAGGCCACAACAGTGAGAGGCCCGCGTACCGCAAAAAAAAAAAAAAAAAAAAAAGTAATCCATAAAAGTCTAGAATAAATAAAGTACAATAAAGAAGTCTCCCACAAAACAAATATGGAAGCTTCTTGAATAAATCATGGTTTCTCCTGGTGAAGTTTCCATGGAAAATTGAATCCACCTGGATTATGCAAAATGGTTCGTTCCACAACATTAACCCAATCACTCTGCTTACTGGGTAACAGTCAGGGACCCCTGGAATTTCCCCCAGCTCCATATAAATAGAGACATTTCATCTCCTGGCACAGTTTGAGAGCAAGTCTGTGACTTGAGGACACTGAAGTCAAGAGGGCTCTGTGGGGTAAGTCCCAAGTGGGAATGTCTAAAGAGAATACTTAGAAATCAGGACAGGTAGAAGTGGGTTTCAGAAAGGTTTGGCTTTCTATTCAACTTTCTATTCTCCGAGGTAACTCGGAGACCTTGGGAAAACAACTGACCTCCCTGGATCCTCATATTAACTATGGTTGACTTTTGAACTCTTCTGTGAGATGAGAAGAACTTGTCACCCAAGTGAACCCAAAAACACTAATTCGGAAATATACATGCACCCCAAAGTTCATAGCAACATTATTTACAATAGCCAAGACATGGATGCAACCCATGTCCATCAAGAGACAAATGGATAAAGAAGATGTGGCACAAATATACAATGGAATATTAGCCATAAAAAGAATGAAATAATGCCATTTGTGGCAACATGGATGGACCTAGAGGTTGTCATACTGAGTGAAGTGAGTCAGACAGAGAAAGACAAATGTCATATGATGTCACTTATATGTGGAATCTAAAAAATACAACAAACTAGTATAACAAAAAGGAAGCAGACTCACAGATATAGAGAACAAACTAGTGGCTACGAGTCGGGAGAGGGCAGGGATGGGCAATATATGGGTGGGGGAGTAGGAGGTACAAACTTTTGGGTGTAAATTAGGCTGCAAGGATGTAGTGTACAACACTGGGAATATAGCATATATATAATATATATATATATTATATATTATATATATTTTTATTTTTTTTTAAAGATAGGGAATATTTAGCCATTGTCATTAATTTAATGTAACAATAAATGACAATTAACTCTTCTTAGCAAGTTTGGAACATTTCCCTGATGTCGATAATTGTAAATTGTTGGGTCAAGACACATGCACATTCATACAACATTTAGTATATGTTACCAGATACAATACCTACCAGATACAAAACTAACACTTCACAGTCCAGCCAGCAGAGAGCAGGGTGATCATTTTCCTACGTTCTTGCCAAACTGGATGTTGTACTTTTCGCCTCCAGTGGCACAAATAGAAGGCCATCATTTTGAAGTGTACCTCTTTGCTGGTTAGAATCTCAATATTGTTGCCTATGGTTGCTTTTTTTTTAATTGAAGTATAGTTTATTGACAATGTTGTGTTAATTTCTGCTGGACAGCACAGTGATTCAGTCATACATTCTTTTTCATAACCTTTTCATTATGGTTTGTCACAGGATGTTGAATATAGTTCCCTGTGCTATATTGTAAGACCTTGTTGTTTACCCATCCTATCGATAATAGTTTGCATCTGCTAATCCCAAACTCTCAATCCATCCCTACCCCACCTCCTTCCCCCTTGGCAAACCATAAGTCTGATCTCTATGTCCGTGAGTCTGTTTCCATTTCATAGATGTGTTCATTTGTGTCTTATTTTAGATTCCACATATAAGTGATATCATATGGTATTTGTCTTTCTCTTTCTGTCTTATTTCACTCAGTATGACAATCTCTAGGTCCATCCATGTAGTGGCAAATGGCATTATTTTATTCTTTTTAATGGCTGAGTAGTATTCCATTGTATATATGTACCACATCTTCTTTATCCATTCATCTGTCGATGGACATTTAGGTTGTTTCCATGTGTTGGCTATTGTGAATAGTGCTGAATATAACCAATATTTTTTAATAACTGTAAATGGAGTGTAACCTTTAAAAATTGTATTAAAAATAATTTGAAGTGTCCAAAAAATTAAAATAAAATAAAATACAATAACCAGGACTTCCCTGGTGGCCCAGTGGTTAAGACACCATGCTCCCAATGCAGGGGACACAGGTTTGGTTCCTGGTCGGGGAGCTAATATCCCACATGCTGCATGGCATGGCCAATAATAATAATAATAATAAAATAAAATAACCAATGGAATCTAAAAAGTTAAAAAAGGGACAATATAACAAAAGAGTCTCACAGAATCAGAACAAACTAGTGATACCAGTGGGGAGAAAGAAGAGGGAGGGGCAAGATAGGTGAAGGGATTAATTGGTACAAACTAGTAGGTATAAACTAAGTTACAAGGATGTAATATACAGCACAGGGAGTACAGTTAATATTTTATAATAAAGTATGTAGTATATTCTATAAAAATATCGAATTACTACTTTGTACATCTGAAACTAATGTAATATTGTAAGTCAACTATACTTCAATAAAAAATAAAATGAAAAAATTAAGTAAAATAACCAGTTCTTCAAATAAGGAAATGTTTTGCTAACTGATGTTTCAAGGAATGAGTATCTGTTTTAAAAAAAATAAATCTTTCTGCTGTTAGTGTGGGAATTAATTTGATCCTTCATTTGGTAATTCACATGACCTGCCATTTTTTTCTTTTACTAGAATGGTATATTTAAATTTTATTGTGGGACTTCCCTGGTGGTGCAGTGGTTAAGAATCCGCCTGCCAATGCAGGGGACATAGGTTCAAGCCCTGGTCTGGGAAGATCCCTCATGCCTCGGAGCCGCTAAGCCCATGTGCCACAGCTACTGAGCCCGCATGCCATAACTACTGAAGCCCGTGCACCTAGAGCCCGTGCTCTGCAACAACAGAAGCCACTGCAAAGAGAAACCCGCACACCGCAACGAAGAGTAGACCCCGCTCTCCAACTAGATAAAGTCCGTGAGCAGCAAAGAAGACCCAACACAGCCCCCGAAAAAAAAAATAAAGAAATTTATAAAGAAATATTATATTATATTGAAATATATTATTATTTTTATTATATTATTTATTATTTTATATTTATTATTATTTATTTTAATTTTATTACTATTTACAATATATAAATATATTATAAATAATAAAATGAAATATTTTATAATCTATTATTGTTATTTAAAATATATTATTATATATTAATATTTATAATAAATATATAACATATTATATATATAACATGTAACATATTATTATATATTATTATATATATTAATAATATATTATTATATATATTATTATATAGTTTATATATATTATATATATATTATTATATAGTTTATATATATTATATATATTATACATATTAGTATTATATATTATATTATTATTATTTATAATATTTATTATTATTTATAATATATAAATATATTATAAATAATAAAATGAAATATTTTATTATACAGATCATTATTATTGACCCCAAAGTATTATATAGCGATCAAATTGTGCTTACTATATGATAATCTTCCAATTAGATTATAACCTGTTTTATTTATTATGCTATTTTATGAGACTAAATTATGATTTTACATATTTTTATAATTTGTATTGAGGTATAGTTGATTAATATTACATTAGTTTCAAGTGTATGACATAATGATTCCAAATTTTTATAGAGCTTACTCCATTTAAAGTTATAAAATAATGTCTATACTCCCTCTGCTGTACAATATATCCTTGTAGCTTATTTATTTTACACATGGTCATTTGTAACTCTTAATCCCTTACCCCTATTTACCCTTCTCCCCAGTGGTAACCACTCGTTTCTTTTTTATATCTGTGAGTCTGTTTCCGTTTTGTTACATACATTCATTTGTTTTATTTTTTAGATTCCACATATGAGTGATAACACACAGTATTTGTCTTTCTCTGTCTGACTTATTTCACTATCATACCCTCCAGATCCATCCATGTTGTTGCACATGGCAAAATTTCATACTTTTTATGGTTGAATAATATTCTCTCTCTCTCTCTCTCTCTCTATATATATATATGTATATATATATATATATATATATACATATATATATATATATCACATCTTCTTTATCCGTTCATCTGTTGATGGGCACTTAAGTTGCTTTCATGACTTGGCGATTCTAAATAGCGCTGCTATGAACACTGAGGTGCCTGTATCTTTTTTTTTTTTTTAGGTACCTGTATCTTTTTGAATTAGTGTTTTCATTGTCTATGTATATAGACCCAGGAGTGGGATTGCTGGATCATATGGTAGTTCTATTTTTAGCTTTTAAAGGAATTTCCATACTGTTTTCCACAGTGGCTGCACCAATTTACAATCCCACCAACAGTGTAGGAGGGTTTCCTTTTCACCAACATTTGTCATTTGTAGACTTTTTCTTTTTTAATAAATAAATTTATTTATCTATTTGACTGCGTTGGGTCTTCGTTGCTGCGCGTGGGCCCTCTCCAGTTGCCCCGAGCGAGGGTTACTCCTCGTTGTGGTGCGCGGGCTTCTCATTGCAGTGGCTTCTCTTGTTGCGGAGCACGGGCTCTAGGCACACGGGCTTCAGTAGTTGTGGCATGCGGGCTTAGTTGCTCCGCGGCATGTGTGATCTTCCTGCACCAGGGATCGAACCCGTGTCCCCTTCATTGGCAGGTGGATTCTTAACCACTGCGCCACCAGGCAAGTCCCTGTTTTCGTTTTAAAGTGATGGTTATTACAATGGGGTTTCCAGATGGCAGTGGGATTGGTTAAAAGGGGACTATCTTATACCATTTTGTGGAAGATGACTTAAGTTCCTCTTATGGTTATCAGAGGCATTTAAAAGAAATAATTTAAATTTTGCTTATGTTCCTGAAAGAAGTTAGATTTAGTTTAACTTCCATGACTCACATGGGTTCCTCACTCAGGGAATTTTCAAGTCCTGTCTCCATTTTGTATTTAATTTTATTTGTATTAGTTTTTTTGTATGTGATAGTTTCATTAAAATTTAAAATGGAAAAAGAAGAGGGAAAAAGTGTTGGGCAGGTAAAACAGGACTTGTGCACTAGATGAGGTCTGCAATGAGGAGGTGACACGGTCAGATCTGGGTGTTAGATCCTCGCGGCCCCGGTGGGAGCTGGTTTGAGGGAGAGGAGAGTTCAGTAGAAGGCTGGGGCAACGGTAGTCAGGAGGAGAGGTGAGGCTGGCACCTTGGGGATGGAGAGGAGAGGTGAGGGAACCCGGCAGCAGTGGACCACATTTCAATCTGGGAGGCAGGTGGATTGTGGGTGTGGAGTTCAGAGGAACATCTGTGCGGACAGAGATTCGGGAAGGGCAGGATGTCCACACAGGGAAGGCAGGTCTTCACATCGTCGGTTGTGTCCACTCGGTTCTCCCCAGTGAAGTTTCACCCAACTACTACCACCCTGAAGAAGCCTCCGAAGAAAGAACACCAGATGGAACGCGTTGAGATGCGCCTACATGATGGTCACCTTCTTGTTCGTGTCCTACAATAAAGAAGGCTGGGTAGGAAGAGCCAGGTACCTAATGAGGGAGGGGGAGGGGGAATGGATGGAGGGAGGGGGAGAGAGGGGAGCTTGAAGGAAGGGAAGGAGGAGCCGGGTACCCAAGGCCCAGGCAGGATGTTGGTGATGATAGTGAAGATGAGGAGGACCTTGCAGCACTTGTAGAGGGAGAAGTGCTAACGGATTTGGTGTGAGGGATGGGGAAGACTGAGGGGCCGAGGAGATGAGTCCCAGACTTGGCATGGGCCCTTGGTTAGATGAGTGGTTCTCAGATGGGGGTGACTTTGCCACTCAGGGGACACTCAGCAGCATCTGGAGACCTTTTGGGTTGTCACTGCTGGAGGAGGGGTTGCTACTGGCACTTAGTGGATAGAGGTCAGGGATGTCTCGCCACATCCTATGTGGCATAGGACGGTGCCCACAGCAAAGACTGACCCAGGTCAAAATGTCAGTGGTGATGAGGTTGAGAAACCCCAGGTTAGAGGATCCTGTCACTTATGGGGACGGAGTGAACTGGCTGGAAGATGAAGCAGTAAGAGGGGAGACCTCAGGATGTCGCCACCAGAGGGAAGGAGAAGGAGTCGGGCAGGAAAGAAGGAAGGAGGACTGGGGAGAAAGGGAGGGAAGGTGGTAGACTTGCCTCACCCCTGCCATCTCTTTCTCTGTTTCTGGTTCATCCCTTCTTCAGCCTCCCAAGTGTTACTGCCATTACTGTAACCCAGAGGTGGACACCAAGTATGTTCTCGCAGGGAAGGGGGTTTTGTCCACTGCTGGGGTGGGAGGGCTTGGTCCCAATTGCCTGGTGTTTGAGTAGGGAACCCCAGGGGGGTTTCAAAACTCCAACTGTAGGATCACAGAATTGAATGAAAAGTTTCAAGTTCATCTCCCTAATCTCAAGCCACCGCTCACAAATGATAAGGATATGGAGAACTGAAAGAATTCATTTATGAATTCCCTCAAGAAATGTTATGTGGTATTTTTTTTAAAGTTGTGGCAGGATACACATAATATAAAAAATTTAAAATACATTTATTTATTTATTTTTGCCTGCATTGGGTGTTTGTTGCTGCGCACGGGCTTTCTCTAGTTGTGGTGAGCAGGGGCTACTCTTTGTTGCGGTGCGAGGGCTTCTCACTGGGGTGGCTTCTCTTGTTGAGGAGCATGTGCTCTAGGCACGTGGGCTTCAGCAGTTGTGGCACATGGGCTCAGTAGTTCTGGCACATGGCCTTAGTTGCTCCGCGGCCTGGGGGATCTTCCCAGACCAGGGCTCGAACCCGTGTCCCCTGCATTGGCAGGCCGATTCTTAACCACTGCGCCACTAGGGAAGTCCCTATAAAACTTACCAAAAAAAAAAAGAATGTATTTAAAATATTAAGCCTAACTCTTTCATAGTCTATGAATAACTCCAGTATCTAAAGTCGTTGCTGATATGATTTTTCTGGCAGTTGTTCTTGTTTTCTCTTGCTCATGGTTTAGGTGCCTTGTTTATTTGCCATGTCAAATAAAATTCAAAGAATTTTTTGAAAAAAAATAAAAAATAAAACTTACCATTAGTGACGTTTAGGACATTCACAATGTTGTGCAACCCTCACCACTATCTAGCTCCAAAAATTTTTCATCATCCCCAGAGGAAACTCTGTACCCATAAGCAGTCTCTCCTTCCAGCCCCTGGCAACCACTAATCAACTCTCTCTCTCTCTCTCTCTCTCTCTCTCTCTCTCTGGATTTAGCTATTCTGGACATTTCATATGAGTGGAATCATATACTGTGTGGCCTTTTGTGTCTGGCTTCATTCACGTAACATAATGTTTTCAAAGTCCATCCAAGTTGTAGCATGTAACAACACTTCATTCTGTTCCATGGCTGAATAGTATTCCTTTGCATGGATATGCCACATTTTGTTTATCCATTCTTCAGTTGAAGGACATTTGAGTTGTTTCCACCTTTTGACTATTGTTACTAGTGTTGCTATGAACATCTGTGTACAAATTTTTGTTTGAACACCTGTTTCCAGTTCTTTGGGGTACACACACCTAGGAGTAGAAAGTCTGTGTCGTATGATAATTCTATGCTGCACTTATTGAGAAATGCAGTCAATACATTTTTATTGAGTAACTGCTCTATGATGGATTCTGGATTCATTAAAATGGTTAAACGGTGAATTTTATGTCATGTAGATTTTACCTCAGTTTTTTAAAACTATAAAAAGGGGTGGAGGCTGGAGTCACCCTCAGGCTGTAGGTTTCAGACCAATGCAGCAGACAGGGAGCCCCTCTGGGAGCAAGAAGACGCTTGATCTCTCCCTGGGACTCCAGTGCCCAGATCAAGCCTTATATATTCACACCCTGCACCAACTCTACATGACCCCAGGGTGACAGGCTGGGGGTGCAGCAGGGCTGCAGCAGGGGAGCTCCCTGTGCTCTTGGAGCATGCCCTCTAGTGGGAGTGCAGGGGATAAACGAGCAATCATCTGAGTTTCCTAGAAGGTGCTGTGACAGAGAGGAACTGGAGGGGGAAGATTTGTCCCACTGGGTGGTCAGAAGAACCCCTCTCTGAGGAGAAGACATTTGCACTGAGTGATGGGGAGGAGCCAGCCGGCTGAGATCTAGGGAAGCATGTTCCAGGTAGTGGGTCAGCTCGGGGAGTTGGAGGGGCAGGGTGAGCAGAGCCCAGTGAGCAAGGAAAGTGGTCTAGGATATAAATTGATGCACAGATACATTTCCCTCCTTTCTTGCCTTCCTTAGAAACGATCCCTGCTGTGATTCCTAGTGGCCCTGCTCCATCTCGGCTCAACCTTCATGAGTCCTCCATCTCCCAGGTAGTCAGTCTCAACTCCCTGTTCCCTGGACTGCCGATTTGGAGGGTAATGAGTTGGGTCCTTTGAGGAATAGTGCCTATCTGCCCTGAGGCATGGCAGGAAGGTGTCTCTGAGAAGATGGGCCCAGAGTGTAGCTGAGTGAGCATCTGCAGGGGCCTCCCCCACAACTTCTCTTCAGCCTTTATCAACTCTTTCCCGCTGTTTCTGTAATAAAGTGTACACTTGTTGAAATTGCTGAGTGCCTGGTTCTTCCACTGAGACTTTGCATGTGGGGTGGCAGGTGTGCGAAGAGTCCTATCTATCACGTAATTCTGGCAGCAACCCTATAAGGAGGTTCTATTATGCTGCCTGCTTTGTAAGTGGAGAATACAGAAGACTTGAGTCCAGATCCCAGCTCCACCCCTTACTGGATTGCCATTCTGGGGAAATTATTGTTCCTCAGTGCCGTGTTTTACTATCTATAAAGTGGGGATATTAAGAGTGTATAAGACTTCTAATCATCACAATCAGGACCAGTCGTTTGGTTCATCAAAAAGTTGGTTAAAAGGGGCAATGAAAAATACTTTAAAATCTGTAATTGTCCACATATTTGCCAATGCTTTGATATAGGACCAGAGGTTGGTTTTGCTTTGTTTTTAGTTTGGGTATATGGACCTACAACTTCCAGTTTGTCCTTAAGTGGGGAGCAAAAACTCTTATACAGCAATTTGGGCATAGGGGGAGGCCAGGGATGCTGCTCTACACGCTAGAGTGCACAGGACGGCCCCCAGACCCAAATGTCAATAACGCTGAGGCTGAAAAACATGGGTTCACTTTCTGCGTCTCCCCGCTCAAAACGTCCATCCCCTTCTTTGTTCCCTGCTGTCTCCATGGCAACGGGCACTTATCGGGCATTTAATAACGACCCGCTGGATGAATAAATGAAGGCCCAGGGTGGGCAGGGGGAGGCGGGCGTGCTCCTGAGACTCACTAGTGGCCCATTTGTCATGGAGACAGGCCTGAAATGGAAAGTCTGGGTTTCCAACCAAATTGGGAGCAAAAAAATAATAAACAAAAACGAGCGAGTGAATCCAGCGAAGTCTCTTAGCACTTACTAGAAAGCAGGTACGATCATTTACCAGTGATTATTTCGATAATAAAGCTTCCCCGACCCCAAGCGGATAGCTCACAAGCGGCCCCGCCCTCACCGGGCTCCTCCCAGGACCCGCCCCATCACCGCCCTCCCCAGGCGCACGAGCTCAACGCCTCATCACAGGGCCCGGCGCGTGACGTCACCGCGCAAGGGGCGGGGAGCGAGCGTGCGGTGTTACCATGGTTACCGCGATAGGCTCAGAAACTTCCACAAGTGATGGTCGAGCCCCCCACAGCTGACCCCGAGGCCAGCGAACGGGCCAGGCCACCTAGCAGGAAGGACCTGGCAAGCAGGGCCAGGGATAGAAAACGGGAACGCTGGGTCAGGGACATTTCTCATTCCCATCGGCGGCCCGATTGCTCGGCGGCCACTTCCGGATCCGGGTGCTATTTTTCCCCAGAAAATAACAGTTTGAGAACCATTTACAAGCGTTCTCTATCCACGAAGTCATCCTTGAATACAGCCATTGTTATCACAGTCTCCTTTTTACGAACAAGTGTGCCTCCCGTTTCTCTGCCCCTTTGAGACTACAATATCCAGAAGTCTCCGGGACTCTCTTCCCCAGGCCCTCAGTCCGAAGGTTGCCTTGGAGACAGCGAGACGCCGAAAGCCAGAAAAATGAGGCGGGGCCAGGTTGGAAGAGGGATCCTGATTGGCGGAGCGACCACGTCACCAGCTTTGAAGGACAGGTCAGGGGTGCGCGTGCGTACTGCGTTGGCCCCACGCGCATTCTCGGTTAGTGGAGGTCGGGGGTCCGCAAACCTCCGGCTGCTGGGTGGGGTCGTAGGTCGCGTTGGGGCACGGCCATATTTGCGCACGCGAGGCGCTCCGGGCTGCGTTCCCGGGGCCAGAACTGCGGGCTCCGTAGAAGTGCCCCGGGGAGGTGAGTGAGATCCCCGGATACCCTACCCGGGTTTCCCACTGGGATTCCCAGTCTCCGTGGTAACAGCCACTCCTAGCTCGCATGTGACGTCATAGCTCCCCCTGGGAGGAGAAGGAGCAAATTTGAAGGGGATGCGTGTTCTGAGCCTCGCCCGCTCCCTCCTCTGGGCTGATATAAGGCATCCTGGTTAGGAGTTTGCACCACACCCACAGCTCTTAAGAATGTTTTCTAACAAGAGTTCAGTAGTCATTGATGATTGTTTTAGAATTATTTTTTAATGATGATAAATGCAAAATGGCTGGCACAAAATCGCTTTCGAAAAATGATAGACATTACAGGTTTAATAGAATTCGTATCAGCTCATGCCAGCTATCACGTATCAAATACTCATCGTGTGCCAAAGCGTTATAAAACGCTTCTATTACTCAACCTTCACTGCAATCCCATGAATGTAGTTCCTCTCAAAAATCCGCAATTCACCAAGAAGAAAGTCAAGCCTGAAGCAGGCTGCCTCACTTGAACAGGGACACAGAGCAAGTAACTAGACCCAGCACACCTCCTTAATGTCAAAAGATCTGCCCTTAGCCACGCGTTTTGCCATCTCTGATATAGCGATTTCATAGCAATATCCAAGGGTGGTTTATAATAAGAAACATATATTTGGTCTTTGTTCCCATTCTTTAGGGCATAGAGCTCCTAAAACCCTTGGAATTTCATAAGTAATGAGAGTTGATAAAGGTGCTTTTGATACGTTAGTGAGATGGCTTTTGGCAAGCACGTAGGGACTCTGGACTGGTTGCCAGGGGCGCCAGCCTAGCGACTGGCGATTGTCAGCGGTCAGGGATTTAATCAAGCATGGCGAGGTAATGAAGCCTTTATAAAAGCCCAGGAGGGTGGGGTTCTGAGAGCTTCCAGGTGGGTGGACACATGGAGATTTGGGAGAGCGGAGCACCGCAGAGGGCATGGAAGCCCCAAGCCCTTTCTTCACACCTTGCCCTATACATCTGGTCCATCTGGCTATTCCTGAGTTACATTATTTTATCATAAACTGGTCATGTGGTGGGAGTTCCCTGGTGGTCAAGTGGTCAGGACTCCACGCTTCCACTGCAGGGGGCCCAGGTTCAATCCCTGGTCGGGGAACTAAGATCCTGTATGCCATGTGGTGCGTCCAAAAATAAATAAATAAAATAAGATAAAATAAAAAATTGGTCATCTGGTAAGTAAGATGTTTCTCTGAGTTCTGTGAGCCACTCTCACCAGTTAATTGAGCCCAAGGAGGGGGTCGTTGTAGCCTCAAATCCATAGCCAGTGGGTCAGAAGCACAGGTGACAACCTGGATATGTGTTTGGTGTCTGACATGGAGGGGACAGGGCAGTCTTGTGGGACTGAGCCCTTAACCTGTGGGATCTGAAGCTGTCTCTGGGTAGATATTGTTAGAATTGAGTTGAATTGTTGGACGCCCAGCTGGTGTCAGAGAATTGCTTGGTGTTGTGTAAAAAAAACACGCGTTGTAATTGGTGTCAGAATTGGAACATGTAACCCTTTTCTGGATTCCTCGGTCCTCTGTGCCCCTAGGAAAGGCCCCCCCTTTCTTTTTTTTTTTTTTTTTTTTTGTGGTACGCGGTCCTCTCACTGTTGTGGCATCTCTTGTTGCGGACCACAGGCTCCGGACGCGCAGGCTCAGCGGCCATGGCTCACAGGCTCAGCGGCCATGGCTCACGAGACCAGCCGCTCTGCGACATGTGGGATCTTCCCGAACCGGGGCACGAACCCGTGTCCTCTGCATCGGCAGGCGGACTCTCAACCACTGCGCCACCAGTGAAGCCCCCCCCCCACCTTTCTTTTTGACTCTGAGCAAGACCAGGACAGCCCACGCACCTCCGAGTGATCCTCCGAGCCTTGGGGGAGTCTGGTGGTGATACAGGGCCTGCCTCACCTGCCTTCCCAATGCCTTTCCACGCCTGCATCATGGTGCCCACCCCACAGGGCAGGGGAAGTCTCAGATGCATCTACCTCATGTAGATGAGAGCCAGTCTGAGTACGAGCTCATTACTATTTCATGAAAATTAAAATCTAAAAAGTCCTCAGGCTGGGAATTCCCCGGCAGTCCAGTGGTTAGGACTCAGCGCTTTCAATGCCGAGGGCGAGGGTTCCATCCCTGGTCGGGGATCTAAGATCCTGCAAGCCGTGTAGCACGGCCAAAAAAAAAAAAAGTACTCAGGCTAATGGTTCTCAAATTGCGGGTCCCCTGACTAGCAACACTTGCACTTTCTGGGAGATTGTTAGAAACGCAAATTCCTTGGGGCCCACTCCAGACCAGAAACACAGGGAGTGTGGCCAGCACGCCGTGTTTTAACTGGCCTTCAGGTGGTTCTGATGTGCGATGTGCTCGAGTTTGAAAATGATGTGGAGAAGGGATAAACTTAGGGGGATTAGGAAACCGGGCTGATACGGTCATCCTGTGTTGGGGGTGGTGGGAGGAGGGAAACACTCCAAGACTTTTCTTTGTGGCTTCTTGTTATCGAATCACTCCTGCTGCTTGCCGCCTGCCCAATCAATACTCACAAATGTCGGTGGAATGGAAAGCTGCCTTTTATCAGGATGCCAGCAGTCTGGGGAGATGGTGGACTCAGCATCTCCCCAAAACCACCTCTAAAGATTCTGCTCTGTCATGAAAACTTTTAAAGGGAAACAGGGAGGTCATCTCGGTTAATCACTGAGATGGGGGGTCAGAGTCATCACCATCCTCCACTGTGTGCAGGCTGTGTGCAGTCTTGTTGACTTCTTGTGATTTTTCTCTAGATGCTATCTTGTTCACACAGTTTGTTTGAAGGATTACTGAAGGGGAAGCTAGGGAAGAGATCTGGTCTGGTCATCAGTTAATTACTTATTCTTCATTTCTACATCTTTTTTTTTTTTTTTTTTTTTTGCGGTACGCGGGCCTCTCACTGTTGTGGCCTCTCCCGTTGTGAAGCACAGGCTCCGGACGCGCAGGCTCAGCGGCCATGGCTCACGGGCCCAGCCGCTCCGCAGCATGTGGGATCTTCCCGGACCGGGGCACGAACCCGTGTCCCCTGCATCGGCAGGCAGACTCCCAACCACTGTGCCACCAGGGAAGCCCCTCTACATCTTTGATCTACGGAAAAACCAACAGGTTAGGCAAGGTATTGTGTGATCAAAAGATTTGAAAGGTGTGTTAGGGCCGGAGATAAGTAGAGCATGGGGGCACCTGGTTTAAGATTAGTGACAAGACAAAGGGATGCCTTCTGAAGAGAGCTCTTTCCTGCAAAGAGCTTTTTCCCGCCCAAAGCTGCTTATATTCTGACCACTTGAAGGGTCAGTTAAGGAGCGCTAGGCTCCTTACAGACACTTGAGAAAGTTAAGATTCTTACTCAGTACTTTAAGGGTCATAGAAACCTGATAACCGCTAAATTATGGCAAGGTCTGGTCCTTCGTAGTTGCAAAGCTTCACAGCAACCTATAGCATTTACTTAATCTCTTGCCCCTTGGAATCACCATGGCGGGGCCCCATCGCAGACACTGGGCTTCACTTGGCTCCAGGTGGTGCTGGGATGGTTTTTTTTTAAAGAAATTGTAATTATGTCATAGGATGGACGCATTAGCTAATGCTATGGTGGTAATCATTGCGATATATAAATATATCAAATCAACACATTTTATATCTTAAACTTACACAGTGTTATATGTCTGTTATAGCTCAATGAAGCTGGGGCCAAAAAAAAAAAAAAAAAACTCCCCAGGAGGCGCAGCCCAGGTTGAGAGCCTGGCATTTTAGTCCAGAAGCACGTCCGCATTCGTTCCTGCCGCTCAAGAGTGCCTGCCCTGCCACGAGGCTGTCAGCTGCACCTTGCAGACACCTTTGGGATGGGGTGGTGTTGGCAGGGGTCGGGAAGACAAATGAATAGGTAACCATAAGAATGTGAAAAGTGCTATGAGGAGGAAAAGTACAGGCTCCCAGGGGATCATGAGCAAGTAAGTACTTCCTTCACCCGAGCTGGGGGAGGGGAGGCGGGGCAGGGGGTACCCCAGGGACAATTTCTGGGAAGAAGCTCAGGGAAATGTAAAGGAGGAGAGATGAGGTGAAGGCGGGTGAGGAGGGTACACCACTTATGCCACGTCCCATGGCCCAGAACACCGGCTGCAAGGGAGGCCAAGAAGTGTAGCCTTGATCAGGCTGCCCTCGGACCAGCTGAAAGTCAGGGTTCCACCCCGGAGCTGGAAAGACCCTGACTACGAAGCAGAAGTTCTGCCAACAACGTGACACACCATCTCATGGAATCCTTGCTGCAACGCCTGTCTTATAAATGGAGACACTGAGTCACAGCCTCTGTCTCTGAGCCTCCGCTGCCACGTAGGAAGCATGACTCCCTCTGTGTACGCGTGAGGATTGATTTAAGAAACACGTGAGGCTGCTGGTACATAGTAGGGCCTCTGGTAGGTGTGAGATGCTCTTCTGAGAGACCCTGGCCCGTGGGAATGACTCGCGCGCCACCTGGTGGTTGAACAGCACGCAGCCGTGGTGCCACCTGGTGGCCGCATCCCGCAATTGCTCCACGGAACTAGGGGTGCTGCTTCTACCGGGGATCTCAATCTCGGCTCCCTCGGGGGAGCCAGGCGAATGGGGCAAGTGAGGGAAGCTGTCTGGCTGTGAGACGCAGGGAGCGATGGGAATTGTTGCATGCTGCGAAGCCATCCCAAATCTCCAGCAAAGCGTCGCCACGTGGAATGCAGACCTAGAATTAATTCTCTTAAATTGTGATACCCCCCGCAAGAAATTCCAATGCATGTGGAGAGCATCTCCATTTTCAGAAATGGGAACTAATCAAAATTTTTTTGCTAACACTATATTGGCCAAACACACGTGGAGGCTGGCTATAGCCCGTGGCTCACCACTTTGTGATGTCTTATAATATGGTCTTATGGTATTTTCAAAATAAATCTTCCCTCACCTTCTTTTTGGGGGACTGTGATGGTTAATTTTATGTGCCAACCTGACTGGCTCACAGGGTTCCCAGATGTTTATTTCTGGGTGTGTCTGTGAGGATGTTTCTGGAAGAGTTAGTGTCTGAATCGGTAGACTGAGTGAAGCAGATGGTCCTCCCCAATGGGTAGGGGTCACTCTCTCTGCCTGACTATTGAGCTGGGACATTGGTCTTCTCTTGCCCTTGGACTGGAACCACTGGCATTCCTGGTTCTCCCCGATTGTGGGACTTCTCTGCCAATCGTGAACCAATTATTATAAGACAATTTTTCATAATAAATATACAGTATATATCTGTATCGATATATCTCCTATTGGTTCTGTTTCTCTGGAGAACCTTGACTAATACAGTGACTTTTTATTAAGTGTCTCTTACGTGCTTATGCTTTACCTGCATTATTCTCATGTCATTGTCCCTGAAACTTAAAGGGTAGTTTCTTATTATTTCAATTTTAAAATCATTAATAATAGTACTGGCTAACTTTTGTCAAGTTCTAGTCTCCTGCTAGATATTTTGCTAAATGCAGTATGCAAATGACTTCCGTGGGTTTCTACACCAAGCCTTTGAAGTGGATTCTGCTGTCATCTTCATTTTGCATATGAGGAGACAGGCACAGAGAAGCTGAGTGCCCTCCCCAAGGTCACACAGCTTTTTTTTTCTAATTTTTTGAAGTAAAGTTGATTTATAATGTGTTAATTTCTGCTGTATATCAGAGTGACTCAGTTATATACATATATATATATATTCTTTTTCAAATTCTTTTCCATTATGGTTTATCACAGGATATTGAATATAGTTTCCTGTGCTATATAGTAGGACCTTGTTGTTTATCCATACTATATAAACTAGTTGGCCTCTGCTAATCCCAAATTCCCAATGCCTCCCCCTCCACCTCCCTCCCCTTGGCAACCACCAGTCTGTTCTCTCCAAGTCTGTTTCTTTTTCGTAGGTATGTTGATTTGTGTTGTATTTTAGATTCCGCATGTAAGTGATATCATGTGATATTTGTCTTTCTCTGTCTGACTTACTTCACTTAGTATGACCATCTCCAGGTCCATCCATGTTGCTGCAAATGGCATTATTTCATTCCTTTTTATGGCTGAGTAATAGTCCATTGTATATATGTACAACATCTTCTTTATCCATCCATCTGTCGATGGACATTTAGGTTGCTTCCATGTCTTGGCTATTGTAAATAGAGCTGCAATTGAACACTGGGGTGCAAGTATCCATTCGGATTATGGTTTTCTCTGGATATATGCCCAGGACTGGGATTGCTGGATCATATGGTAGTTCTATTTTTACTTTTGTGAGGAACTTCCATACTGTTTTCCATAGTGGCTGCACCAATTTACATTCCCATCAACAGTGTAAGAGGGTTCCCTTTTCTCCACACCCTCTCCAGCATTTGTTATTTGTAGACTTTTTGATGATGGCCATTCTGACTGGTGTGAGGTGGTAGCTCATTGTAGTTTTGATTTGCATTTCTCTAATAATTAGTGATGTTGAGCATCTTTTCATGTGCCTGTTGGCCATCTGTATGTCTTCTTTGGAGAAATGTCTATTTAGGTCTCTGCCCATTTTTTTATTGAGTTGTTTGGGGTTTTTTTTGTTATTGAGTTGTATGAGCTGTTTGTATATTTTGGAGTTTAAACCCTTGTCAGTCTCATCGTTTGCAAATATTTTCTCCCAGGTGGTAGGTTGTCTTGGTTACACAGCTTTGGATGGTCTTTTGTTGCCTGGTTCACTGTCAGCCATAGTTACCACACTTCACTCATTGATCCTGTGTGTCTAACACCTCCAAACATTTGAGTTTTCCACCTCATATATAGGCTTTAAAAATTGACATGCCGGGGGCTTCCCTGGTGGCACAGTGGTTGAGAGTACGCCTGCCGATGCAGGGGCCGCGGGTTTGTGTCCCAGTGCGGGAAGATCCCACATGACATGGCGTGGCTGGGCCTGTGAGCCATAGCCGCTGAGCCTGCGCGTCCGGAGCCTGTGCTCCGCAGTGGGAAGGGCCACAACAGTGAGAGGCCCGCGTACCGCCAAAAAAAAAAAAAAATTGACACGCGGTCATACAATATTTTTGAATTTGAGGCCTGAGGGGGACCATGAATAAGACTAGACCAATCCCCTAATTTGCCAGATAAAGAAACTGAATCCCATAATAGTTATTCAGGCAAAATCACATAGCTGGTTGTTTCAAAAAAAAGATGTAAAATACTGGAAGAAAATATAAAAAGTATGTATGGAATCTAGATGAGCTTGAAAAAGTATATCCATACACCTGGATATCGGTGGCAAGTACCGGGAAGGAGGGTGCATCAAGGCAAACCCAGCCTGGGGGGCAACAGATGTGGGGTCGACTTGGCAGGGTGAGGAGGCAGACAGGGCTGAATGTGGGTGTGTTGGGGGCCTCCAAGCCCACCCCCGGGTTGGATGATTCCCTAGGAAGCCTCACAGGTCTCAGCGTAGAGTTGTACTCCTAGCTATGGTTCATTGCAGCTAAGGATACATGACAAAATCAGCAGAGGTAAAGGCACATGGGGTGGGATCTGCAGAAAACCAGGCCCAAGCTTTCAAGTCCTGTCCTTGTCAGTCACACTGATCACACTTATATATATATATATATATATATATATATATTAATTTATTTGGCTGGACCGGGTCTTCTTTTTTTTTTTAACATCTTTATTGGAGTATAATTGTTTTACAGTGTTGTGTTACTTTCTGCTGTATGACAAAGTGAATCAGCTATATGTATACATATATCCCCATATCCCCTCCCTCTTGTGTCTCCTTCCCACCCTCCCTATCCCGCCCCTGGGCTATGTGGCTGCTTCCCGCTAGCCATCTATTTTACCTTTGGTAGTGTATATATGTCCATACCACCCTCTCACTTTGTCCCACCTTACCCTTCCCCCTCCCCGTGTCCTCAAGTCCATTCTCTACGTCTGCGTCTTTATTCCTCGGACCGGGTCTTAGTTGCGGCATGTAGGATCTTCTTTGTGGCATGCATGTGGGATCTAGTTCTCTGACCAGGATCGAACCCGGGCCCCCTGTATTGGGAGCTCGGAGTCTTAGCCACTGGACCACCCAGGAAGTCCCTACGCTGATCACAGTGAATTCCTCCAGTGATGTGACAACACCTGTGATGAAATCCAATTCATATTTTATGTCAAGACAAGAAAATTTAAATGTAAGAATTTTCTCTGCCTGTTTGGGCCTCCTCCCTCCCCTTCAATGTGTATTGTGCACCTGCCTTAACCAGACCTCCTCAGGAGATAAACTTCTTTCTTAATCTTGTGAGGGGCGACAATGACCCATGACCCACTGTTACCCAAAAACTGGATACCCCTCTTGGTGGGCATCGAACCAAAAGACACGACCAAGCCAAAGATTGGGATTAAGAAGGATGTATTACGGGCTTCCCAGGTGGCGCAGTGGTTGAGAGTCCGCCTGCCGATGCAGGGGACACGGGTTCTTGCCCCGGTCTGGGAGGATCCCACATGCCGCAGAGCGGCTGGGCCCGTGAGCCATGGCCGCTGAGCCTGTGCGTCTGGAGCCTGTGCTCCACAACGGGAGAGGCCACAACAGTGAGAGGCCCGTGTACAGCAAAAAAAAAAAAGAAAGATGTTGTACATATATACAGTGGAATATTACTCAGCCAAAAAAAGAATGAAATCATACCATTTGCAGCAACATGGATGGAACTAGAGATGATCATACTAAGTGAAGTTAAGTCAGACAAAGACAGACGTTATATGATATCACTTATATGTGGGATCTTAAAAAATGACACTAATGAAATGAACTTACTTAGAAAACAGAAATAGACTCACAGACATAGAAAACCAACTTATGGTTACCAAAGGGGTGGGGGTGGGGGAGATAAATTAGGAGTTTGGGATTAACAGTTACCCACTACTATATATAAAATAAGTAAACAACAAGTATAGCACAGGGAACGATACTCAATATTTTGTAATAACCTATAAGGGAAAAGAAGCTGAAAAATTAGATATACATGTATGTATAACTGAATCACTTTGCTATACACTTGAAACTAACACAGCATTGTAAATTAACTATACTTCAATTAAAAAAATAAATTAAAAAAAATGTGATTCAGTGAAGTGAGCATATTAGAAAAGCTTGTTCCAAGCTATGGTGGCACACACCAGACAATCTCCCTGCTGCTGCTCCAGAGAATACTCGGTCCTTAATTAAATAAACCCTGGCTGCACCCCCAACCCCTAGGTACCCAACATTGATATGACCATATGGGAGGTGTCTCAACTGTAAATCAGCATCTGTATTTCAGAAGAAATGTAGGATTGGAACACATGTTTGAAATCCCACTGGGTCTTTCTAATCGTGAAATCATTTAGGGCATGTCTTTCCCACTTAATAGATCCACAGACCTCTGAGGCATAATCTCAGGACCCCTAAAGGAGGACCCTAACATTGAGTGACCCTGTGCTGTAAATATGCATCTTCACTCATCTTAGATTATAGTTTAAAACGTGACACCGAAGGTATTATCAAAACTGTGTGAAACTGAACTTATTTACAAAACAGAAATACGCTCTCAGACATAGAAAACAAACTTGTGGTTACCAAAGGGGAAAGGGGAGGATGAAATAGGAATTTGGTATTAACAGATACACACGACTGTATGTAAAACAGATAAACAATAAGGCCCTACTGTATAGCACAGGGAACTATACTCAATATCTTGTAATAACCTATAATGGAAAAGAATCTGAAAACGTGTATATATATATATATATATATATATGTGTGTATATATATATATATATATATATATATATATATATATGAATCACTTTGCTGTGCAACCAAAAATGAATAAATACATAAAAGGAAGAAGAAAAAATGTATGAAACTCCCTCAAACAATCGTATGTGATGTGATAGTGGAAGTATGATCAAAATATTCTAACATCACAGTGTTTTCCATAATATTAATATTGTACTATGTTTCTATTTGTTTGCTTGTTTATTGTCAGGTATATTTATTTTACTGTGATCACCATGATTATGAAGACCAGGTTTATTTTGTAACTTTTTATTTTTTTTTTTTTTACCATTTTACACCAACCTACCAGAATGCTTAAAACAATATAGAGATTTAAGAAAATATTGGATGGTGGGCATGTAAATTGACGCAACCAGTATGGAAAACAGCATGGAGGTTTATCAAAAAATTAAAAATAGAACTACCATTAGATCCACCAATTCCACTTCTGGGTATTTATCTAAAGAAAACGAAAACACTAATTTGAAAAGATAGATGCACCTCCATGTTCAATGCAGCCTTATTTATGATTACCAAGATGTGGAAGCAACATAAGTATCCACTGATGGATGAATGGATAAAGAAGTTGTGAGATATATATATATATATATATATATATATACACACATACATACAGTTGACCTTTGAACAACATGAGTTTGAACTGTGAGTTTCATTTATACAAAGTTTTTTTCAATAAATATAGTACTGTATTTTCATTTTGTTGCTTTTTATTTTTTAATAAATTTATTTATTTTATTTATTTATTTTTGGCTGCGTTGGGTCTTCGTTGCTGTGCACAGACTTTCTCTAGTTGTGGTGGGCGGAGGCTACTCTTCATTGCGGTACGCGGGCTTCTCATTGTGGTGGGTTCTCTTGTTGCTGAGCATGGGCTCTAGGAGCATGGGCTTCAGTAGTTGTGACATGCAGGCTCAGTAGTTGTGGCTCGTGGGCTCTAGAGTGCAGGCTCAGTAGTTGTGGTGCACAGGCTTAGTTGCTCCACGGCACGTGTTATCTTCCCGGACCAGGGATCGAACCTGTGTCCCCTGCGCTGACAGGCAGATTCTCAACCACTGCACTACCAGGGAAGCCCCATTTTATTGCTTTTTAAATTAACTAAGTGTGGGGAAATGTTTCTGTTTGATTAGAGAGCACAATATGTGGAATCAAAAGAATTAGGGTTTGAGTCCTGATTCTATCCAAACTGTTTCCACTTCCTGCCCTTGGGTGAGTATCAGTTCCTTTGCTTTTGAAGCAGAGATAGCAGTACTTGGGTTTTCCACCGTGTAGGGGGTAGTACCCCCAACCCCTATGTTGTTCAAGGGTCAACTGCACAGTGGAATATTACTCAGCCATGAAAAAGAATGAAATCAAGCCATTTGTGACAACATGGATAGACCTTGAGGACATTCATGCTTAGTGAAATAAGTCAGATAGAGAAAGATAAATACCACTTGATCTCATTTATATGTGGAATCCAAAATTAAAAAAAAAAAGCTCATAGATACAGAGAACAGATTGGTAGTTGCCAGAGGTGGAGGGTGGGTGGTGGGCAAAATGGGTAAAGGAGGTCAAAAGGTACAACCTTCTAGTTATAAAATAAATAAATTATGGGGATGTGATGTACAACCTGGTGACACTAGTTAATAATGCTGCGCTGCATATTGGAAAGTTGCTGAAAGAGTAAATCTTAAGCATTCTCATCACCAGAGAAAAATAATTCTGTAACTATGTCTGGTGACCAGTGTTAACTAGACTTATTGTGGTCATCATTTGGAATCATTATGCTTTACCCCTGAAACGAACATAATGTTGTATGTCAATTATACCTAAGTAAAATAAAATAATAAAGAAAGAAAATATTGAATGAATGAAAGAATACATGAAACAGGAAAGCAAACAAACAAAAAATAGTCCAAGACCACACTCTGTAAAATGATTATGACTTTACGCCAGAAAATTCTGGTTTGAACCTCAGTTCTCCAGATTTTGTCTATGAACAAATAGTGCAATGTCGTTGAAGCTCCATTTTTGTGTGCTTAAACCAGCAGGATTTATTCATCTGTGCTAAGGGCTGGGAGGAATGTGATGATTAAGATGACCTCAAGCCACATCCGAAAGGAATGTGTAGATCATTTGAAAAAAGACCAATAACAGACAAAATTTGTTAGTTTCCGTAGCGACCACATTTTTTACTGACAGCCTAGCTTAGATCAGAGCCTAAAGCATACTCAATGAATTATATCTATTTTAAGAAATATAATAAGTAGATTAAGAATCCGCTTATTGTTGTTTATCTATTTTATATATAGTAGTTTGTCTTTGCTAATCCCATACCCCTAATTTATCCCTCCCCGCCTTCCTCTTTGGTAACCGTTTGTTTTCTATGTCTGTGAGTCTGTTTCTGTTCTGTAAATAAGAACAGAAGAGAAACATTTGTGTGTTTGTGTCATATTTTAGATTTGACATTTGATTTTAAACATTTGTGTCAATTGTGTCATATTTTAGATTCCACATATAAGTGATACCCAGCTCAGATTATGACCGCAGTGGAGTAAAGCAATGATCCGAATTGGAAATGACCTGATATAACACTTGATCCAGCATGTCCTAGCCCAGGTTTACTGACATAAAACTAGTTCCTTTTTTTTTAAAAAGTTTGTTTTGAGAACCCTGAAAGTTTGTTTCCTCTTGAGGTTTCACCATCTACAGCAGCATGAGTTTATTCATGCCATCATTTTGAATATTATAAACGAACCCTTATATACAGTTGGCCATTCACATCTGTCTGATTAGTACCTGGGAAATACTGATATCGTAGAAATTCCTAGGAAAAGATAGTGAGGCCTGGAACATGAAATTCCAGGAATAGCAGTGAATAGGGCAGAATCCCAATAAAAGTCAGACTTCTTCAAAATGTAATAACATCATCTGCCTCTCAAAACTTTAAAGACCATCATTCCATGTATCATAAGGTTCTTAAGGGCAGAAACAATCCATATATTATACACTGCTCCTTCTATAGAATCTAACTAAATGTCTGGCACATTGTGGGTTCTAAATATATTTTGTTAAATAAATGAATTAAAGACTAAATTGTAGCCAGACACTTTAATGGGCGTTGGCATTTTCTCCATGTGTGAAAAGTGTGGAGCAAGGGAAATGGATACATTTATTCTCATTTTCTCTTTTTTTACAATTTAAGTGTATTTATGTAATGAGAAATCCCAGAGATGTTATTACTTCCGGTTATCATTTCTGGAAAATGGTAAAGATTATCAGAGAGCCGGAATCATTTGAAGAATATTCGGAACGGTTCCTTCAAGGAAATGGTGAGTTTGACTCAAAATGTGGACTCCAGGTGGAATGGGGAAGTTTCTGCGTCTCATCCCCAGGTCTTACTGTCCCATGATTTAAACAACCACATTGTAATCGAAACCTAGATGTCGCTAAATCTGTAGTCCCTCCTGTTAACAACAGAAATCTTAGCCAATGTGCTTTGTGTTCTCCCCAATTTTTTCTAAATATAATAAACATATAAAAAGATAATTCACCACACTCAAAATAAGAGAAGTATGAATTCAAACTACAATGATATACAGTTTCTCATCTGTCATAGTGGAAAGTGTATGCCTTTCCTCTCCTTGCTGTAACAAATTACCACAAATTTAATGCTTTAAAACAACAGAAAATTGGGAATTCCCTGGTGGTCCAGTGGTTAGGACTTTCACTGCTGAGGGCCCGGGTTCAATCCCTGGTCAGGGAACTAGGATCCCACAAGCCACCTGACGTGGCCTAAACTAAACTAAATAAATAAAACAAAAAAGTATCTTACATTCTGGAGTTCAGAAATCCAAAATATGCCGTATGGGCTAAAATTAATGTGCGGGTGTGGTTACATTCTGTTCTTGAGGCTCAAGGAGAGAATTCACTTCTCGCCTTTTCCAGCTTTTAGAGGCTGCCCACATTTCTTGGCACGTGGACCACATCCTTCCACACTCTGCTGTCATCACATCTCCTTCTCTGGTTCTGACATTCTTTCCGCTCTCACATAAGGACCTGTGATTACGTTGTTTCTACCTGGATAATCCAAGATAATCTCTCCCTTTGAAGATCCTGAATTTAATTGCATCTTCAAAGTCCATTTTGTCATGAAAAGTAACGTATGCAGAGACTTGGGGATCAGGCTGTGGACACTTTTGTGTGGCTATCATTCTGCTGTAGCACAGCTAGCATTCAAAACATTTGACCCATGCTGTGGCGGTGAGACTCTGGGTAGACCAACACGCTCATATGTTGCTGGTGGCATGGATAACAGTACTAACCCATGTAGGGTCATCTTGCAAATTCTAACATTCTAGCATTTACACATTCATGTTTAACTCCCCTTTCTCCAGTGGAAAAAAATACACTAGCAAAAATACAAAAAAAAAAAAGTTGCGGTGGGGAGAAGCAGAAGATGGATTTACTAGACTATTCAAATTATCCTTACTTGTAATAGCAAAAAATAAAGTTGCCACCAAATATATAATGAAATGCTACTCAACTTAAAAAAAAAGGAATGTTGCCATTCTATTACAGAGTGACCTCTAGAATCCACTGCTAACTATTTTAAAAATTGAGATGTGGAGAAAAGTTTGTAGCGTAGGCTACCAATGAACAACGACGGAGGACAAGTACAGGAAAGGGCATGAGGAGAGAAGAGTTTGGTAAAATTTGGAGAGTTGGGTGCGATAAGAAAGAAGCAACTAAATGAGGTGGATGGACCTAGAGTCTGTCATACAGAGTGAAGTAAGTCAGAAAGAGAAAAACAAATACTGTATGCTAACACATATATATGGAAACAAAAAAAAAAAAAAGGTTCTGAAGAACCTAGGGGCAGGACAGGAATAAAGACTCAGACATAGAAAATGGACTTGAGGACACAGGGAGAGGGAAGGGTAAGCTGGGACGAAGTGAGAGAGTGGCATGGACATATATACACTACCAAATGTAAAATAGCTAGCTAGTGGGAAGCAGCCACATAGCACAGGGAAATCAGCTCGATGCTTTGTGACCACCTAGAAGGGTGGGCTAGGGAGGGTGGGAGGGAGGCTCAAGACGGAAGGGTTATGGAGATGTATGTATACATATAGCTGATTCAATTTGTTGTACATCAGAAACTAATGCAACATTGTAAAGCAATTATACTCCAATAAAGATATATATAAAAGAAGCAACTAATATCTGCCTGGTCACCATCAGAGACAACCTTAAATATTGTATTAAAGAGCTTGGTTTTTTTTTTTTTTTTTGGCTGCTCTACATAGCTTGTGGGATCTTAGTTCCCCGACCAGGGATCGACCCTGCGCTCACAGCAGTGAAAGTGTGGAGACTTAACCACTGGACCGCCAGGGAATTCCCAAGAGCTTGGAATTTAACTTATGCAATATTTTGATTAAAAAATATTATTTCTGAAGAAAACTCTAAAATTTTGGATCTGGATTTCCATCAAAGATATTTTTAAAGGGCTTTAATGCCAAAAAAATTTAAACACCTGTTTCGGTTGTGTCAGCTTGTCCAGTGCTCTGGAATCCTATTTGATTCCCTTGTAGAGCCACAGAGGAAACATACTTTTAACTACTACAATTTTTCCTATCACAAACATGCTCCTCCTGGCCACAATCTTGGACGTTCCTGGATGAAATGCCCTCCTTTAAGAGGTCCCAGTGGGGACTTCCCTGGTGGTCCAGTGGTTAAGACTCTGTGCTTCCACTGCAGTGGGTATGGGTTCGATCCTTGGTTGGGGAACTAAGATCCCACAAGCTGCACGGCCAAAAAAAACAAAAAACAAAAAACAAAAAACAAACAAACAAAAAAACCGTTCCCAGTGTCCGTGTGCAGACAGTGAATGTTCAACATTTTACTAGCTGTTTTTTCAGCAGAAGGAGGACCTAACTTCTAGGAGCCTCAATTTCCCTATTGGATTTGGGAGTGTAATAATTGAGACTGTGCTGAAACCTGCTCCACACTTGTAAGAAAAAATTAGGTGTCTTTATTGCAAGGTAGAGAAAAATCTTGCCTTTTGTTTTTTTAACTTCTTGGAGTTTATCATCTAATTATGTCAAACACAACTATCTCTCCTATTTAATTATACCAAACCCTTAGTTGCAAACAACCTTAAACATAAAAAACAGATCAAGCAATTATAATTAAACATTTATTTATTTATTTATTTGGCTGCGCCGGGTCTTAGTTGTGGCATGCGGGTTCTTTTTATTTGCGGCATTGGAAATCTTAGTTGCGGCATGTGGGATCTAGCTCCCTGACCAGGGATGGAACCCAGGTCCCCTCCATTGGGAGCATGGAGTCTTAGCCACTGGACCACCAGGGAAGTCCAAACAATTATAATTAAACAGGATAAATAATTCAAGCACGTCTCAGTGAATCCAACATAAAAATTCAACGAGCTATATTCCTGTAGGAATAGCTGGAACCATGGGATTAAACAGAAGATCTTATATCTCTGCACCTTTCTCCTTGAAATTTTCATCTTCTGAACAAAAAAAATGTGATACACACACACACACACACACACACACACACACACACGATGAAATACTACTCAGCCATAAAAAAGAATGAAATAATGCCATTTGCAGCAACATGGGTGGACCTAGAGATGATCATACTAAGTGAAGTAAGCCAGACAAAGACAAATACCATATGATATCACTTATATGTAGAATCTAAAATATGATACAAATGAACTTATTTACAAAACAAAAATAGACTCACAGACATAGAAAGCAAACTTATGGTTACCAAAGGGGAAAGTTGGGGGGATAAATTAGGAGTTTGGGATTAGCAGATACAACTACTATGTATAAAATAAATAAACAACAAGGTCCTACTGTATAGCACAGGGAATTATATTTAATATTTTGTAAAAAACCACAATGGAAAATAATATGAAAAAATTTTTTTCTTTTTTTGTCTCAACTTAGGTTTCTGCTAATTTGGTTCGCATGATATGAAAGAGAACTGACCATTCCTGAATTGGGGAACTTATATAGTATTGTGCAGTTATACAAGGAGAGACAGAAAGTTTGCTCTTTTTTTTTTCCTCTGGAAAGTTTACTCTTGATATGAAGACCAAAAATCTCAGGGGAAGAGACACAGGTTTGCATGTGTCTAATGCCTTATTCAACAATGTCTAAGTGACAGGATCATTTGACCTACGACTCCTCAAACGCACATTGTGAAAGGAAAAAAAAATTTTTTTTCCACATTATGTGCTGTTCCAAAGGTTTGGGATGGGTGAAGGACATACAAAAGACATGTGTTTCTGGTATAGGGGAAAGAAACTGTATTCATAGCAGAAAGAACAAAGACATGGACTCCAAATTAGAAGGAGTTTAAAATTAGCTCTTTCATTTGCTAACTGAATTCTCTTTACAGTTCAAAAATCTCATCACAGGTAGATGTGACACATTATTTTTTTTAACTTTTTATTTTATGTTGGAGTACAGTTGATTAACAATGTTGTGATAGTCTCAGGTGTACAGGAAAGTGATTCAGTTATACATACACATGTATCTATTCTTTTTCAAATTCTTTTTCCATTTAGGTTGTTGCATAATTTTGAGCAGCGTTCTCTGTGCTATACTGGGTCCTTGTTGGTTACCCATTTTAAATAGATGCCCATCTTAAACACTGGCTCCGGACGCACAGGCTCAGCGGCCATGGCTCACGGGCCCAGCCGCTTCGCGGCATGTGGGATCTTCCCGGATCGGGGCACGAACCCGTGTCCCCCGCATTGGCAAACGGATTCTCAACCACTGCACCACCAGGGAAGCCCTAAATGCCCATCTTAAATACTGCATTGTATATGGCACCACCTGGTGGCCATCCAGGCAGTAGAGGCAGAAATTCTATTTCTCACGTCAACGAAGAGGAAAGGACAAGGATTCCTCCCGCTTTGCTCACTTGCTCATCAGACACATAGGGTGTGCATCAAGCGGGCAGCATTCCCGGGGCGGTGGGGTCCACGAGGGTGAACCAGGTACTTCTCTCTCCGCTTCTCTTGCAGTGCTGTATGGATCGTGGTTTGACCATATTCACAACTGGCTGCAGATGAAAGGAAAAGAGAATTTCCTGGTGATATCGTATGAGGAGCTGCAACAGGTAACCATCATTTTCTCTAGCTCCATCTCATGGCTGTCTATCTTCCATCCATTCTTTCAATTTAATTTCATTAATTAATTTTTTAACATCTTTATTGGAGTATAATTGCTTTACAATAGTGTGTTAGTTTCTGCTGTATAACAAAGTGAACCAGCTATTCGTATACATATATCCCCATATCTCCTCCCTCTTGCGTCTCCCTCCCACCCTCCCTATTCCACCCCTCTAGGTGGACACAAAGCACCGAGCTGATCTCCCTGTGCTATGCGGCTGCTTCCCACTAGCTATCTATTTTACATTTGGTAGTGTATATAAGTCCATGCCACTCTCTCATCCATTCTTTAATATTTCTATTCTACCCTTTCAATCGGATCTAATCCCTGGGAGGAAATCAAGAGGGGTCATTTCTTCTTTGACCTCCTTAGGTTGTACACATTCTTTCTTCAATTTTCTCATTTATTTCTTTTTACAACATTTAATGCAGGCACTGACAAAGAGTTTAGTAACATACTGAGGGCTATCAGCGATTTCATGGCAAAAATCTGAAGCAATCTGGGAACCCAGGGGCAGTGTCCGGTGGGTATGGAAGGCAGATGGGGCTTGGCAGGGTCAGGATAGAGGCAAAAGTATTTACATATTCCCAGACCGACTGATAGGAATTGAATATGTCAGTATTCATAGGAAGCATTGGCTGACCTCCAGAGAAAGTGGCCGACGTAAATTTTTTTTTAATTAATTTCATTTTGGCTGCATTGGCTCTTCGTTGCTGCGTGTGGGCTTTCTCTCGTTGCGGTGAGCAGGGGCTACTCTGCATTGTGGTGCATGTGCGTCTCGTTGCAGTGGCTTCTCCTGTTGTAGAGCATGGGCTCTAGGCACGCAGGCTTCAGTAGCTGTGGCACATGGGCGCAGTAGTCGTGGCTCGCGGGCTCTAGAGCGCAGGCTCAGTAGCTGTGGCTCACAGGCTTAGTTGCTCCGCGGCATGTGGGATCTTCCCGGACCAGGGCTTGAACCTGTGTCCCCTGCATTGGCAGGCGGATTCTTAACCACTGCACCACCAGGGAAGCCCGTGGCCAACGTAACTTTAAATAGACTGTCTCAGGACTTCCCTGAGCCACAACTACTGAAGCCCATGAGCCTAGAGCCCGTTCTCCACAGTAAAGAGAGGCTACTGCAATGAGAAGCCTGCGCGCAGCAACGAAGACCCAATGCAGCCAAAAATAAATAAATAAATAAATAAATAAATAAATAAATAAATAAAAATAAAGTAAAAAATAAATAGACTGTCTCTTATAAACACTCCTCTGTCCCACACTTGGACTGCACATTTCCAGACGAGCATGACGAGCTCATCCTCTTCCTGCTTTCGCTTATTTTCTGTCTCCGCCTGGTCATCACTCTCTGCTGTCTCTGTTTGCTCTCTTTTTCCCGATTGTCATTTTCTTTCCACTCTCTGTGGTTCTCATCCTAGGACATACAAGCTAGTGTAGAGACGCTCAGCCACTTCTTGGGCAAGAAGCTAAGCCCAGAAGAACTGAATGCAGTCCTCAAGAATGCATCCTTCAAGACCGTGAGAGATAATACAATAGCAATTATTCCCGATCACCTGATATCTTTATGGATCAAAGCAAAGGTTTCATGAGAAAAGGTAAGAGAGCATTTTTTAAAACTGAAGTATATTTGATTTACAATATTATATTAGTTGCAGGTGCAGCATAGTGAGTCAGTATTTTTATAGATTATACTGCATTTAACATTATTACAAAACAATGGCTACATTCCCTGTTCTGTACAATATATCCTTGTTGCTTATTTATTTTATACATAGTAGTTTGTACCTCTTAATCCCCTACTCTTATCTTGCCCCTCCCCCCTTTCCTCTCTCCACTGGTAACCACTAGTTTGTTCTCTAAATCTGTGAGTCTGTTTCTGTTTTGTTACATCCATTCATTTGTATTATTTTTTAGATTCCACACATAAGTGATAAAATACAGTGTTTGTCTTTCTCTGTCTGACTTATGTCACTGAGCATAATACCTCCAAGTCCATCCATGTTGTTGCAAGTGGCAGAATTTCATTCTTTTTTTATGCCTGAGCATTTCTAATTTTAGGACCTGGAAGAAATGGACAGAGAATTCCTCTGCTTCTGTGGATAAACTAAGATATGGGGCGAGGAAAATATCTGAGTCTATAAAATCACAAAAGTGGCACCTGACTTGGAGAGTTTAAGGAATGATTTGGGATATTTATAAGGTCCTAAAGAAAACTTGTGAAGATGAAGCCCTGCCTATGAATAATGTATTTCCCTGTCCCCACTCATGTCCTCGGTGTTGGTTGTTGTGTAGAGCACCCTCACATTTTCTTGTTAGAGTTCCCGCTCACAACACTGGTGTGGTCCCTCGCCCCATGGAGTGACCCTCCCTTTACAAGTATTGACAATGGGAATATCTATTCCACCAAAAGGAGCTGGCAAATAGAAACCCTGGGGAAAGAAAAATGAGGGGAAAGACATGTGACTTAGCTCCAGGCCAAGCCTTCTGTTGAGACCCTATACTAGAGACCAAAGATGTTCACTACACAGAAGGAATGAGGGTGTTGATGGCAGGTAGTGGGTAGTTTCCATTTTCAACCTGCAGTGTACAAGAGTGGGGCTGGGGAGACCTCAAGGAAAAGATGACATGTGACTGTTTGCTTGGTTACCCAAGGGAAGAGCATTAGAGGTAGAAAAAACTGCAAGGTACAAAACACTGGGTAGTGCTGTTTGCGGTGATATTCAAGGGTGGAGAGTTAAAAATAAAAGGAAAGGGACTTCCCTGGCAGTCCAGTGGGTAAGACTTCGCCTTCCAATGCAGGGGGTGCAGGTTCGATCCCTGGCTGGAGATCTAAGATCCCACATGCCTCGTGGCCAAAAAACCAAAACGTAAAACAGAAGTAATATTGTAATAGACTCAATAAAGACTTTTAAAAAATGGTCCACATCTAAAAATAAAAAATAAAATAAAAAGAAAGAGAAGGCATGATTTGGGGGTAGCAATCAATCACAAGTACACCATGTCTACCTACACGACCCAGGGTAAGAGCAGCGTGGGAGAAAAGAACCTCCACTGTCCTAAAGAAATGTGTGGCTGGTTAAATGAGGTATACATGTAATATCCTAACACAATGCCTGGCATATGAGAAATTACTTCATGTAGGTTAGGTGTTATTACTGTTGTGGTTGCCTTTTGTGATTATTCAAACCTCACAATATAAACAGATTGCAAACTGGAGACTCAAATATACTACCAAAAACCAGTGGCCGTCGGACTCTGGACAAGAAACTTTTAACCACTCGGTAATATTGCCTTGCAATTTCCAGTTCAGTGTTCGTGACAGATTGGCAGTGGTGACAGACACAGAAGACGCTCAAGTGAAGTCTTGAGACCTTATTTATAAACCTGATCTGGACTTATTTTTTTGTATATTTGACAGGAATCATTGGGGACTGGAAAAGTCACTTTACAGTGGCCCAGAGTGAAGCCTTTGATAAAATATACCAGGAGAAGATGGCTGGGCTCACTCAAGACCTATTCCCATGGGAATAATGGCCTTATATTCCTGGATCAGATATAGATGCTGAGTTTCCTGATGTTCTTGTGTTCGAGCACGCTCATAGGAAGCAAATTGTAATCCTACAATTCAATATGTGGTTCATTGAAAATAACCATGTTCTAAGAATACTATTTCATAATAGGTGGAAGTCATATAATATTTAAATGTCAGTGCCATAAATGAAGTTTTAATGGAACACACATACATGCACACACACACACACAAAAGAATCATGTTCCTTATTAACTGTAAGCCATGCCAGCTTCAAAAAGTTATATAATATTTCAAACACACAGAATAAGAAAGAAAACAATATTTTAAACCTCATATGAATTCTAACCTGTTAAAAAATAAAAGTGAATACTTTCCCATATTGGTGAGTATATGAAAGTCCACCACAGAACATTACATATATTAATATACTTACCTCTTCTTCTGTAGCCATTCCCCAATCATATCTTCCCTCTGTATCTTTGGCATCTCATAATTAGTAACTACTCAGAGTTTAGCGTGTACGTTTCTGTAGGGGATACCTTGTTCAGATCACCACACCGACGCACTTATGCTCCAGCCGCTGTGAGGGAGCCTGCTGAGGGCTTGCAGGTGCCCTCTTATCTGCAACATTGCTTTGAGCAAAACGAGAGACATCTTTCCTGGAAGATTAGGCTTTCCGAAAAACAAACGGCACCCAGCAAATGACTTGCAGAGATAAATATTAAAGACTAACACCTTGTGCTAGGAAAGGAGCAGATTCGTGGTGTGCTTTGTTGTCAAGCTCTCTGGGGGACGAGAACAAACCACATCTGTGTTTGGCTTCTTCCCCAAGACCCACCACTCACCCCTGCCGGGTTGTGCTGGCCTCACTCCTTTTCAGAGCACACTCATTCATTGAATCATTTATACAAAAGCACCCATTTCAAGCTGTTTCTAAGAAACCCAACTCAAGAAACTTAACCCCAGAAGCCATCCTAGGAATAAAACTGTGAAGATGGGATTCTGGAATTGATCACTTACCAGCCAGACACCAATGAGGACCCCAATACTAGCAGTGGGGAACATACAGACAGACCCTGGCATATTATCCCAGGGCAAATCCTAAGGGCTTTTTGTTTGTTTGTGTTTTTTGGTGCACCACGCGGCATGCAGGATCTTACTTCCCTGACCAGGGATCGAACACGTGACCCCTGAAGTGGAAGCGCGGAGTCCTAACCACTGGACCGCCAGGGAAGTCCCCTGCTAAGGTTTTCACTACTGTGTTGGGATACAGGTGGAAAGGGCTGATCTGTCATGTGCAGAATCTCTGGAATGTGATTGTTACAGGGGGAACAGTAACTCTTAGGACTGTGGAATTAGGTGCCTTTTGAAAAGTGCCACTAACGCAAAAAGCAGTGGAGACAGTGACCTCAGATGGATTCATCAGGGTTGTAAATGTCACCAAAAACCCGGCCTCTGTTCACTGCTGCCGAATAGAAACACAGAGACAGAACCTGGAGGAGTAGAAAAGAGTAGCTTTATTACTTTGCCAGGCAAAGGGGGCCACAGCAGGCTAAGGCCCTCAAAACTGTGCCTTGATTCCTGGGCAATAGGAAGGGGTCTTATAATTTCAGGGTGGAAAACAGAGCTGTAGATAAGGGTCGGGGCTGATGTGGTCTTCATTCTTCTTTCTTCTGGAGACATTGGGATTATTAGGGCTGGCGTCAGGTGGTTCCGGAACAGGTTCTGGTGGTCCTCAAGGTTATCGTTCCATGATGTTCTTTCTGGAATGAAGAATGCCCACAAAGGAAAGGAGTGCTAGGGAGTGTTGTCTTGGAGGAGTAAACATCAGGTGCACAGTACAACTTTAGCTAGAGGGCAGTCACTATCAGAGTGCAGCTAAGCAAGAAAGGGAAGGGAAAAATTAAAAACGTTTACAGGGGCTTCCCTGGCTGGACATCGAGCCCTGGTCCGGGAAGATCCCACACACCGTGGAGCAACTAAGCCCGTGTGCCACAACTACTGAATCCTGCGTGCCTAGAGCCTGTGCTCTGCAGCAAGATAAGCCACCGCAGTGAGAAGCCCGAGCGCCACAACCACTGAGCCTGCACTCTAGAGCCCACGAGCCACAACTACTGAGCCCGCGTGCCACAACTACTGAAACCTGCACCCCTAGAGCCCACGCTCTACAATGAGGAGCCACCGCAATGAGAAGCCCGCACACCACAACGAAGAGCAGCCCCCCCCACCCCGTTCCTACTCGCCGCCACTAGAGAAAGCCCGCGCGTAGCAACAAAGACCCAACACAGCCTGAAATAAATAAATAAATTTATTTAAAAAAAAAAAAAGTCTACAGGAGACCAGTTGGATGGGTGGCAAGAATAAAGGCTGAATAAGGGCTGACATAATGGGGGTGCCTCAACTAGCTTCTGCTACAGCGTAAAGGGCAGTGTGGGAGTGATGTCAGCAGGATGGTGAAATAGGAGGCCCTGTCCCCGGATGATAGTAATGTGAGGGCTCTGGAAGCCAGGAGGGTAGTTCCAGTCCCCCCATGGACCACGGAATCCAAGTTCAGCCACGTTGGACAGGATGAGAACAGCCTCACCCTGCCCGCATCACCCCTTCCAAAGCTGCCACATCTCAGTGCTGAGCCGCCTACCCCCAGCCCTTCTCACCCAGTGGGGAAAGAGAAAGCAAAGTGAGGGGCTGGCTTCTCCAGCCTTTGAGACCCGCTGCCCGACAGACCTGCTTCTGTCTCCTCAAACACGGAATGTGAGGAAACCCATGTGGCTGTGGCCTGGGGAGAGCTAAGATCAAAGAAATGGGGTAAGGATGGTAGCAACCCGCTCGAGGGTCTCAAGGACCACCTGGGCACCCCCACGGATGGCACAGACCTCATGGACTGGCTTGACCCTGCAGAACCGAGAGAGACACCCGGTCCTGAGGCTGGTCCGTCAGGAGAAGGGAAAGGGGTGAAGCTGGTACCCATCGCCCCAGCACTTTGGGGCAGTGCCCTGGGGAAAGGCTGCTAGTGCTACACACCTGACACAGCCCTGTTGAGGCAGGAGATAGACGGGCCCCAGGCTGAGCAGCTGGACTCTGTCTCCTGTGGACAGATAGTCCAAGATGAAGAGAAGGAGCTGAGCCCTGGCCAGGTAAGACACCGCATATTTCTCATTCTCGAGGTCAAGGAGACCTTCCCGACTACACATGCGCAGAAAGGCTCCTTGGAGGTCAAAAAGCGGGTGATGTCAGCCTACCCATAGGCCTCTTCGCAAGAACCCACCTCGGCTGAGAGATGCACGCGCATGCAGGGGAGGACCCTGAGGTAAACCAAGTATGGACTCAGAACCAGGCAAAGCAAGATGACTGGCCAGAGGAAACCCGGAAGAAATGCCCCATATAAGTGATTCAAACTACCACAAGGGCGCGACTCTCTCTGGGAGTCCACCCGTGTGTGCCTATTCATATGTACTCTTTTTCCTCCTAATAAACACTTTACTTGTTTCACTACTTTCCGTTTCTTTGTGGAAATTCATTTTCTCCAAAGCCATATGGGCCAGGGCCTCGTCACTGGCCACTGGTCTAGTGACTAGGATTCAGTGCTCTCTCTGGCATGGCCTGACTTCAGCCTGTGGCCAGGATCTGAAATCCTGCTTGGAGCTGCTGCAGGCTGAGGCCACCCGAGATCACTGTGGCATAGAGGGAAGACACACAATCCTAAACATCCCCTCCAGGAGGGACCCCCAGAATCTCCAGCCGGGCTGTCTGCTGGAGGTCCTTCCCTCCTGAAGCCAGTCCATAAAGATTGGAAGAGGTGACTGCTTCCCAAAGTGCAGACATCAACGCAAGGCTACAAAGATCACGAGGAATCAGGGAAACAGGACATCATCGAATGAAGGAAATAAGCCCTAGTGACCGATCCCAGAGAAATGGAGATCTACCAACAGCCTGCTGGAGAATTCAAAGTCATCGTCTTAAAGAAGCTCCATGAGTTACAGGAGAACAGAGATAGGCAACAAAACGGAATCAGGAAAACAGATTATTTTTCCTTTACTATTTTGTTTATTGAAGATTAAATTTCTATTCAACTTTAAGGTCCACAATTATAAAGTTTAACTTGAAAAAACAGATTAGTTTTGACATTTAAAATTAGTACAAAAATGATCTGTTAACAACCATAGGTGAACAATATAGAAACAATTGCATCTCAAAAGCATGTTAGGAAAACAGCAGATTTTTTAAAATGAAAAGTTTGGATTTACGTCAGCAAGAAGGGAACAATCTATCATCAACTGGGATAAATCACCATAGACAGGAAATAAATCTAGGCAAGGACAAGTAAAGAATGAGAAATAACAATGTTTCTAAACCTTCCCTCCCCATTCAACTCTTTCCCAAGTCATTCTTCAGTTCCAAGGCCAAGGTGAGCTAATAATGGAAGCTCAGTTTGGATCATGTCTCTGGTTGTACTCTGTTTGTGGGACAGATTAAAACTTGATTCAAAGTGAGCATATCAGAAAACATTGTTCAAAGTGGCATGTTTGTATATTAGATAATTTCCTTGGTGTTGCTCCAGAGAACACTTTGTCTTCCTTAGCTAAGTAATAAATCTCTGTTGCCCCCTAGTGTAAAGTGCCCAACGTTGAGTTGCCCACGTGAAAAGCAGCTCAGTTACAAATCATCGCTTACAATTCAGAGGAAATATGGGTTTGGTGTTTACATTTGAAACCCAATGGGGACTCCTCTAATCATGACATCTCTGTAGGGCATGTCTTTCCCAATCAACTGCTCCACAGTCCTGTGATGCAAAATTTCAGGAGCTCCAAAGGAAGATTCTAACTTTGAATATCCCTAGAGATATAAATGTGAATCTGTACTCTTCTTATGGTTTAAATCATGTGATACAAAACACATTATCTAAATTGCACGAAACTCTCTCAACCCACCTTTTGTGATGTAATGGATGAATGATCAGAATATTCCTATATCACAGTGTATTATATTTTATGAATGTTGTACTCTATTTCTATTTGCTTGTTTACTGTAAGGGTCATTTATTTGACTGTGACCTCCATGACTCTGGAGACTGTTGGGGGGAGGGGAGGGAAATTTCTCCCCTCCCCCTCTTGAGTTCTTGTGGCTGGACTAATAATACAATTGACTCAAGACAGAGTAACAGGAGAAAAAGAAACTAACTTTAATTCAAAGAAATGAGACTTAAGAAGTGGCCAAAGCAGGCAGCTTTTATACTTTTTAGACAAAGAAACAATAAATTTGTGAGGAAATGACAGGACAAAGAATTTTAGGTTTTGGGTGCTCAGTTAGTGAAGAATCTAAACAGAATTAGGTTTAGCTGGTAAATTAAAGAAGTAGTAAGGTTTGCTTATACAGGTCTCTTGGCCCTAAATGCCATCTCTGGTGATAAGGATGTCTCGTGACCTTCTGGTACAGGAAAAGCGCCTTTCACACAGGAGATTTCCTGCTTTCAGGGAAACAGAGGTGGGTCAAAGCATCCCTCTTTCACCAGCTCTTTCTTATGTAACTTGCCTTCAAAATAATCAATATGCCATTGTGAATGAAAAATGCTGCTTGCCATATCAGTCTGCCAAATAAACCATAATTCTCAATTTTAGGTTTTTTCAGTTGACAATATACTTTTGACCAGGGACAGCAATCAGTTAAGTGCTAACTGCTAGTAGTAGTGGTGGTGGTAGAAATAGTAAAAGTCCTAATAATAGTACAGTTAGCTGCTATTTTGATTATCACTACCTAGTCACAGAATTGGGAAACCAAAACTAGTTCTTCACACATTCATTCTTGATACCTACTCCCAGAAACTCACACACTCACAGGGTCATACACACAACCACAAGCCCTGGGTTCCCTCTGCACATACCCTGATATTCTGATTTATAATAAGAAATACGTTCATCACCAGTTCCTGGCACAGAGCTCCCCAAACTCTTGGAATTTCCTTTGTGAGGAGCCAGAACAAGGTGTCTTTTGTTATGTTAATGAATGACTAGTAGGGGGTTGGTTGCCACGGGAACCAACCCAATTACTCAGCAGTTAGAACGTTCAGTTCCACCCCTAGACCTCCAGGGAGGAAAGAGGGCCTAGAGACTGAGTTCAATCACTAACGGCCAATGATTTAAGCAATCATGCCTAAGTAATGAAGCCTCCACAAAAACTCAAAAGGACGCAGTTCAGAGAGCTTCCGGGTTGGTGGAACACGTGGACACACTGGAAGAGCGGTAAGCATGGAAGCTCCGTGCCCCTTCCCACACATATCTTGCCCTATGTATCTCTTCCATCTTTCCACTCCCGAGTTATATCCTTTTATAAAAATTGGTGGGTGATCTAGTAAGTAAAGTAAGTGAACATTTCTCAGTTCTGTGAGTTGCTCTAGCAAACTAATCAAACCCAAGGAGGCGGGGGGCAGTCATTGGAACCTCCGATCTATAGAGGGTCAGTCAGAGCACTCGATACCTGGACTTGTGACTGGCACCTGTGGGGGGTGGGGGCATCTTGGGGACCCAGCCTTTAATTAACCTATGGGAATCTGCCTCTATCACCAGCTAGACAGTGTCAGAGTTGAGTTGAATTGTTAGGACTCCCAGCTGCTTTCAGAAAATTGCTTGATGGTGGGGGGAAAAAAATCCACACACCGGAATTGAAATCAGAATTATACATACACACACACCTCTAAAAACGCAAAGCTGGATCACTACACACACACACTGGTTTCCCATACGCTCATACACAACCACAAAAAGTGGGCCACACGCATACTTGTACAAACGCACACTTCCAGAAATGGTAGCTTCTACACACATTCACTATCTGCGGGTCCACAGACAACTACACAACCACAAAAAATGGGATCTACAGAGTCGGTATTTTAAGCTTTGTGGGCCAATTTCTGTGGCAACTGCTCAGCTCTGCATTGCGCAAAAACAGCCATACATGACACATCGAGGTGCACGAGCACACACATTCAAAGTGAATTTACACACACACGTACACAACCACAAAAACTGGGTTTCTCACACACGCAAAACACAAGGGTACACAACCACAAAAATCCTGTCACACGCGTTCACAAAGGTTCATCCTCACACATACACACAATAACACAACCTGGGCCTCACACACATAAATGCACAATGACCACCCGGGACCCGCAAGCCCAGACCTCAGGGGCGGGCTCACACCTCCCGTCTTCTCTCACAGACTCGCGGTCACCTCACGCACCGCCACAGGAGGTCGCTCGCGTCCCCGCCCGGCCGACGCGCAGCCGCGTCACTACACGAAGCGGAAACGAGTCGCAGGGGCTCCTGGGAGATGTAGTCTGGGGCCTGGAAAGGCGCCGCGCAAAGGACTCTGGGGCTGTTCGTTCAGAGAAGGCGCAAGCGATATCCCACCCCTGGTCTGGAGCAACATCCCTTCGCTCCTCTCCTGGGTCCATTCGTGTCCGGGCCGGACAGATCGGAGCCAGTGCGGGCCTGGATCCCTCAACCTCACGATCCGGGAGTGGCCGTCCTGAACGGCGCCACGTCCCGGAGGCTTCTGGGAAGTGCAGCCTGAGCTCGCAGTGCGCATGCGCGAGCGCGTGCGTTACGGTCCGTGGGTGAGCCTGGCTCCCCAAACCCCTCTGAGCTCCAGGGGCAAAGGGGAGGGTGTTGGGGCTAGAAGCCCCCGGACGGGAACGTGTAGGTGTGGATGCTGGGGAGGCTGGGTTTGGTTGAAGGGATCAAGGAAGGGTCTCAGCACCCGAAAACATCTACGTGATTTTATAAGGACAGCAACAAGTGGGGCCCTGGGAAGCGCTAGGCGGCCCTTGCGCGTGCGCGCGGCGCAGCGTGTTCCGAGGGCTGGTGTAGGGGCGGGGCCTCGGGCGGGCACGCGAGCGGCGATGACCCCAAGAGCGGCTCTGAGTGCGCGAGCGCGCCTGCGTATGCCTGCCTGTAAGTGGGTTGGGGCCTCAGGTCTGTGCCTGTGGAAAGGTCCCGGGAGAGGTGAGTAAGCGCCTGCGCACCGCGTGGCTTTATTTAGGGGCGGGGCCTCGCGCTCTCGTGGACGCCTAGGGGCGGGGCCGCGGCTCGCCGACGTGTCTCGCGCGTGAGGGGGCGGGTCCAGCCAGTGCCGGCCGAGGGCCGCGGAGGAGAGTACGCAGGCGCGGGGAGCGCGGGGAGCGCGCCTTGCCTGCGCAGCTGCCGGGGTGGGCGTCGCCGGGACGCGACCCTGGAGGACAGGTTGAGTGTGGCTGTGGGTGTGTGCCCACGGCTGCCTGGAATTTTCCGCCCGTGACCGCCTGTGGGGTTTTGTCTGGTTGTGTGGTGACGGAGTGTGAGGTGAGGGACTGTGTTTGAAGCGTGTGGTGGCGTCGCTGTGTTGTGAGAGGAGAGCGGGTTGTGGCGTTTCTGCGTGTGTCTGTGATGGAGCCAGCCGTGTGGTGACGGGGGCGTGCCTCAGGACCATGTTCGTATTTCACCGCAAGGTCTGTGGTGTTTATGTGAGGAAGAGGTGACTGCGCCTGTGGGAGGGGGGCCGGGAGTGGGTATGTAAGTGTGGCTGTGAGAATTTGTGTTGTTGAAGCGCGTTCGTGTGTGTGTGTGTGTGTGTGTGTGTGTGTGTGAGACCGACTGATGTAGGTGGCCGTTTATCGCCGTCTGGAGTGGCTGCGTGATTTGACCGGGTGACTGTATGACTGCGCTTCAGTGGCTTTGCGGTTGTGAGTGTGTGGCAGTGTGCGACTGCGCTGTCGAGGTGTATCTCTCCCTGTAAGCGTGGAAGGAGGATCCTTGTGGGGAGGACTCTGAGCGGCTTTACGGGCGTGCAGGCTCCTGGCAAGGAAGTATGTGTGCTGTTGTGGGAGGCTTTCTTTCTCGGTAAAACAGGATAACAACACCCGCGTCAGTTTTGGGAAAATTATATAAATGGCGTAACGTAGTGAAATACTCCGTGCCGAGCTTGGCACTCACCAGGCCCTGTGTAGGTGCTGGGTGTTTGTTGGAGTGCTGGTGGTCGTTTTTCGTTGTCCCCTTGCAGAGGTAGAAGCGCGGTGGTGAACGCTGGAGAAATTTGCATCTCTGAACTTGAGATTGAGCAATGCTTCTCAGAGCTGGGGATCTGACCTCTTCTAGCTGAGAAGCGGTGCCCCAGTAGCCCAGCTGCTCCTTGTTGTCTGTTATTGCATTAGTGCATTTGAAGGGAGGGCAGTGTCTGTCCTGGTCTCTGGGACCTGAGGCTGCGTATGGTTGTGTGTCTGCTTCCTAACCAGTGTAGCTTGGGGGACTCTGGGACTTCTGGTTCCATCACTCAGTAGTTGTGTGACTTTGGGAGAGGTCACTTAAATTTCTGACCCTCAGTTTCACCTGCAAAATGGGGATAATAATAGTACCAATCTTAGGCCTGTGGTGAGCGTTAAGTAGAACAGTGCCTGACACAAGTAAGCAACGAATAAATGCTAATTGCTTTATTATTAACCTAATAACCCCAAGGATTCCACACCCAGAGAATCAAACCCACAGGAAGAAAAGCAAGAAGTGGAGCCTCAGAGAAAAAGTTGCAGGTTAAGAGATAAAGTAATCCTAAAGGCTAAATTGAGCTTAGGTTCAGAATTTTCTAGTCGGGGTCCTAGGAGGGCACGAACAGAGGGTCTTCCTTTATGGAGATATCCCTAGGGAGCCTGTGGTGTCAAGACGCAAGCACTCAGAGTTAATTTCTTTCATTCTGAGAAGCCCACTGGTCAAGACCCAGTGGCAGGGACTGAGGAGGAGTATCTCCTGATAACACAGCGATCTAGAGACATCTCCGTGTCTAGAGCAGGGTTTCTCAGGCTTGGCACTTTGTTTTTTTTAAAATAAATTATTTATTTATTTATTTATTTATCTTTGGCTGCGTTGGGTCTTCGTTGCTGTGCGTGGACTTTCTCTAGTTGCGGCGAGCTGGGGCTTCTGTTTGTTGTGGTAAGCGGGCTTTTCATTGCAGTGGCTTCTCGTTGCGGAGCACGGGCTCTAAGCGCGCGGGCTTTCAGTAGTTGTGGCTCATGGGCTTCAGTAGTTGTGGCGCACGGGCTCTAGAGCGCAGGCTCAGTAGTTGTGGCGCACAGGCTTAGTTGCTCCGCGGCGTGTGGGACCTTCCCGGATCAGGGCTCGAACCCGTGTCCCCTGCATTGGCAGGCAGATTCTTAACCACTGCGCCACCAGGGAAGCCCCAGCCTTGGCACTTTGGATGCTTTGGGGCAGATAATTGAGAGATGGGGGAGAGCTGTCCTATATATTTTCGGATGTTTAGAATTATTCCTGTTTTCTACTCCCCAGATGCCAGTAGCATACCCCTGCTGCCCCAATTTTAACAAGCAGAAGTGTCTCCAGACACAGCCTGGTATCCCCTGGAGAACAAAATCACCCCAGTTGAGAACCACTGGTGTACAGGACCATGATGAGGGCACACCATGAACATTTTCAGGGCGTGAGGGTGGGGAGGAGAGCAAGGGGGCTGGATGAGAGAGGTGATAAAGGGATAATGTTTCTGAGATGAGAAGAAAGGGTGTCCAAAGCCTGCAACATGGGTAGGCTCTGAGAGGCACTCATTCATTGAGCAGTCAGATGCCTGCCATGGGCCAAGCACCTTGCTAGTCAGGATGGACCAGGTTTCTACTCATTGGAGCTTGCATTTAGTAGAGAGATGAAATTAAATTTATAACAGGTGGCAGTAATTATTTTGAAAAGGAAAGCAGGGTGAAGGGATTACAGGGTGACTGTGGGTGCTGTTTTCAGTGTCGACACCCAGGCTTCCCATGGGCATCTCAGTCAACTCCAAAGCCAAGAATGGCCACCATCAGTGACTCCTTGGAATCCTTTGATCAGGGAATCTAAGGATTTGGCTTTTCTCCTCCCCAGTGCTGAGGTCTGGACTCTTAACAGGGAGAGGTCAGATCTCCAGCCCGCGACTGAGGCTTGGAGACTGGAGCAGTAGTTCTAAACTATGGCCTTGCATAGAATTTAGAAATCTTAAAAGATAAAAATAAGACATGCCTGGACTCCATCCCCAGAGATTCTGACTTAATGGTTCTGGCAAGGGGCCCAGCCATCAGTATTTATTAAAAAGCTCCCAAGAGATTCCTGTGTACAAACAGGGTTGAGAGCTACAGCTGTGAGAGTTTGTGGGCTTCTCTGGGGCTTCTCAGAATGAAAGAAATTAATTCTGAGTGCTTTCAGTATCTTATCAAAGGCAGTCCCTACAGCTGCACTTCCCTGCAATAGGGACATTCCTAGCCCCATCCTACAAGTGAGGAAATCAAATCTGTACCTGTGCCAGCAGAGCAAGGGCAGGTCTGGCATTCAGATGCAAAGCTTATGTTTTCTGCTATAGCTGGGCTTGGGTCTTTGGAGAAAGTACCTTTCTATATCCCCGGCCTCTGGGGCTGGCAAGTTCAGGATAGAGGTGATCTTAAAATACTAGATAGGTGGTATAGCAAAAACAAACTCTGGCTGAACGGAAGCAATGTGTGGGTGCATTAATGGCTGGCTTTCAGTTATGTCAGGTCCCACCCCAATTCAACACCCAGCACAGGCCCCCAGGATCACAGGGGTGCTGTGCCCCAAGGGGAGGCATGGCCACTGTCCAGTAACTCTTTATTTTAATTTATTTATTATTATTATTTTTTGGCTGCATTGGGTCTTCGTTGCTGCACGCGGGCTTTCTCTAGCTGCGGCGATCGGGGGCCACTCTTCCTTGTGGTGCACGGGCCCCTCATCGCTGTGGCCTCTCCTGTTGTGGAGTACCGGGCTCCAGGTGTGAGGACCTCAGCAGCTGTAGCAGCGGGCTCTAGAGCGCAGGCTCAGCAGTTGTGGCACACGGGCCCAGTTGCTCCACGGCATGTGGGATCCTCCCGGACCAGGGCACAAACCCGTGTCCCCTGCACTGGCAGGCGGATTCCTAACCATTGTGCCACCAGGGAAGTCCCTCCAGTAACTCTTTAAGCTTGTTCTCATCCAGGTTCTAGCCATCCCTACCTTAGGAGCAGGAATTTAGCCTTGTGCTAAATTGCAAAGCCCCTTCCCACCCTAAGGTATGGGACTCTGGAAGAGAGGCCAGGTTTACAGCGCTGCCCTGACGTGGTGTGGGATCCAGCCTCTTTATTTGTGGTGGTGATGGTGTTTTGAAAAGGTAATTATATATATGATACAGAACGCCAAAGCGTAGATAGATGGGGAAAAGTGAGTTTTGAGTTTCCAAGCCTAGTGACCCAGTTCCCTTCTTCAGGGACAATCGCTGCTACCAACTTCTTTATTTCCCTTCCAGAACTTGTCTGTACCTTTTCAAACTCATGTATTCGTATCCTGTATTTTGTTTTTTCTAAGCATTTTCTCTATATCTTTATTCTCCTCATTACACCATATCTTGGAGATCATTTCACACAGTACATATAGAGCAGATTTCTCAACCTCAGCACAGTTGACACTTTGGACCAGATTGTCCTTTGCTCTGGGTGCTGTCCTGTGCATTATAGGATGTTTAGAAGTATCCCTGGCCTCGACCCATTAGATCCCAGGAACACCTCCCACCCCCAAGTTGGGACAACCATAGATGTCCCAGGCGTTGCAAGTGTCCCCTGGGGGCAAAATTGCCCCCAGTAAAGAACCTCTGAGGTAGTGCTGCCTTGTTCCTTTTAAGAACTACACGGTGTCCCATATGTGCGTGTAACATTCACTGATTTTCTTATTGATGGGCAGTTGTTTCCAATCTCTTGATAGGAGTAGTAATTGTAATAGGGAAGAACCTTTGTATTCTTTTTTTTTTGTTTTTTTTGGCTGCACTGTGAGGCATGTGGCATCTTAGTTCCCCCGACCAGGGGTCGAACCTGTGCCCCTTGCAGTGGAAGTGCAGAGTCCTAACCACTGGACTGCCAGGGAAGTCCCAGAACCTTTGTGTTCTATTACAAGTTAATCACTAAAGGGAGGTTGCTTATAAGCTTGAACTACACATAATGGGTTTCTCTGGGAAACCCTGCCTCCCAGGTAATGAGCATTAAGCTAAAATACCTTTGTTTAGCCCATAGGAAACATCCTGACCAAACCCACCTGTGAATGACTGCAGGAAGGAAGAAATTAACACATCCCCTCAGAAATGTTTGACTTTTTTCCCTCCCTTTTAGTATAAAAAAATCTTGAATTCTAACTCAGGAAAGATGATTCTTTGGGACGTGAGTCATCATCATCTACGTCTGCTGGCTTTCCGAATAAAGTCACTGTTCCTTGCCCCAACAACTCGTCTCTCGATTTACTGGCCTGTCGTAGGGTGAGCACTGTGAGATTGGCCTCAGTAACATAATGATAATAAAGAAACTAACATTTGTTTAGCACTGGCACTGCTCTAAGTGTGTTACATGTTTTCATTCATTTAATTTTCACCACAGCCCTGTGGAGTCATCATTGTTATTTGCCTCATTTGACTGTTGAGGAAGCTCAGGCCCAAAGAGGACAGGGAGCATGTCTGAGGTCACACAGGTAGTGGGTGGCAGAGTTGGAAGCTGAACCCAGACAGCCTGGCTCCAGATGGATGCCCTTCACTGTAGGACTGTACTGCCTCTTCCTACAAACCCTGTCATTTTACACACATACGAGAACGTCTGAAGACAAATACCAGAAATGAGGTTACTGGGTTAAAGGGTATGTGCACCTTCAGCCTTAAAGATATTGTTGGGCTTCCCTGGTGGCGCCATGGTTGAGAGTCCGCCTGCCGATGCAGGGGACGCGGGTTCGTGCTCTGGTCCGGGAAGATCCCACATGCCGCGGAGCAGCTGGGCCCGTGAGCCATGGCCGCTGAGCCTGCGCATCCAGAGCCTGTGCTCCGCAACGGGAGAGGCCACAACAGTGAGAGGCCCGCGTACCGCAAAAAAAAAAAAAGATACTGTTAATTTCTCTCCAACCAGCACTGTGTGAGAATTCTTACTTCGGCCCTCTTAGTGTCAGGCTTCCTTGATGATGCGTGGTGTATACTGAATTAAAAAGGAAAAGAAAGGCAAGAAATAACCGTGTGGCTGTTGCTGAAGATATCTCATGTAAACTTTTAACAGCTAAGGGTGAAGCAGGTTTTGTTTACCCCATTGCACAGGTGAGCAAACAGGCTTTGTGTGGTTCTCCCACAGCCAATAATTGGCAGAAGCGAGCTTTGAATCCAGAATTATCTAATATCAAACTGCTGTTCTTTCCTCCCCAGCAGTGCTGAGTCCCTTGGAGAAAATTATTTTGTGGACAAGAATCGTGCTCCTTCAACTTGGGGTGTGTGTCAAGGGCAAACAGCCATGAGAAACCACAGGATGGATGCGTTGCCACTTCCTGGAGCAATCCATTTTACTTGAGGAATCAGAAGAGAAGAATCTGGTAAATGATTTAAAACATGATTTTATATTAACACACAGACTCAGATTTATCATGATGTAGGATGCAGAAAGTTATATGGATGTTTCAGAACAAAACAGAAGATTTCAAGGGTTTTATGTTATGGGGCAGCTGCATTGGGGTATTCTCAGGCCACAGAGCTAGCCATTAACCCTCCTCTACTGTGCAGGGACATTAGTCAGAAGTTCTCAGACGCCACGTGTCAGTGAAGTGCTGGAGCTGGCTTGCCCTGCCTCACATGAACCCATTTTGCACACCTCTCCCCAGTTCCATATTCAGTGACATCAGTTTGATATATTACAGTGGGCCCTGGTGGGAGTATGTACACCGTGGAAATTGGCAGACACTGCAAATTACCCAGCACATCACTGTCCCAAGTTTGAATACAGAGAGAATTCAGGCATCCAGGATTCTTTGTCACCATTTTCTACACAAGGGAAGCCTTGCTCAGCACAGTCAGAATTGAAGGCCAGGCCACTCGGTTTGTCACTGAGCCACAACTCATCAACCTTAGTGTGCTCTGCTCCAAAGCTCCCCTAGTGCTGTGGCACTCTGATATAACAGAGGTACATATCTCGTAACTGCGGTGCCACATTGACACCTCCCGAACCCTGCCAGAGAAGACAGTGCGAGTATTTGCCATGTAGACCCTTATCCTGCTCCAAGAGGACAGACTGTGCTGCATGTGGATGGGGCTTAAATCCAGGCTTCATCACTTAAAGCTCTGAGACGTTGGGCAGGTCTTCTTCCCTCTTTCATCCTCAGAATGGAAACTGGAACCCATGTGGTCAGTTTGCTCTAAAGGTGAAATCATATAATGCATATAAATATCCAGTACAGCTCTCAGTCTCATACTTACTACTTTTATTGATTTTTAAATTTTTATTGGGGTATAGTTGATTTACAATGTTGTGATAGTTTCAGGTGTACAGCAAAGTGAATCAGTTATACATATACATATATCCACTCTTTTTCAGATTATTTTCCCATATAGGTCATTACAGAGTATTGAGTAGAGTTCCCTGTGCTGTACAGTAGGTCCTTATTATCTCATACTTATTATTAACTGGAGGACATTGTTGTCACCAGGGGTTGAGCACATTTAACATGCACACACCTGAGGGCTTCCCCAGAGCATGTGAACAGAAGGACAGTAGACTGTTCAGAACAGAAGACTCACAGCCCACAGCACTGGCCACATGCCACACTAATAACAACAATAATGATAAATACAGCTACCATGATAATTGTCTTGTCTGCTCCTCACAGCAGCAGCCCTTCACCTTCCTTTTGCAGACATAAAGGATCAAGGTAAAGACCCAGTAAGGTTCAGTGTCTTGCCCAAGGTCACACAGATACACACAGGAATGGTGGTCAACTCACAGCGTGCAGTGGAGAACAGGAGGTGAAGGCAAAGGCAGATGTAGTAACAATAGAATTAGTTTCCCACGTAATGAAGTGGCACCTACTGCATGTTCAAGAGGCCCCTACCCCAGCTCAGTGGGCCAGGGAGGGCTCTTTGAAGAAGTGATGGTAAAGAAAGTATTTACTACTGGGCCATTTAGTCACTCACGTAGCGAATAGTTAGCCAGCCCCTTCCACGTGCCAGCTCCTGGTCCAGGGCACATGGGGCTTATGCTCAAGTGGTTGGGACAGACTGTAAGCACCAGAAGCAAATCACATAGTGTGTTAGCGAGGAGAACTGTGGAGAAAAGAGAAGTCAGAACTGGGAAAGGGAGAGGTGGGGGGTGATGGATAGGCGGGTCAGGGGTAGGTTGCAGTAATAAATACAATGGTTAGGGTGAGCCTCACAGATAAGGTGAGGTTAGAACAAAGATTGAAGGGAGTGAGGAACTGAGACAGGGGAAAGAGCATTGCAGGCGGGGTCCTGAGGCAGGACTGTGGCAGCTCGTTCAGGGATTGGCAAGGAGGCCAGTGTGAGGAAGGGGAGAATTGTAAGACCTGAATTCATAGCTCATGGGAGGGAAAATAAGGCCAGATACTACATGTAGGCTCTTACCTAATCCTCACAACTCCAGAAGTAGTTCTGTGTTGTCCCCGTTTAACAGGGGAGGAAACTGGCACAGAGAGGCTAAGTAATTTGCCCAAGGTAACACAGCTAATAAAAATAGTCATCAAGCCCAGGTGGTCCAACTTCAGAGTGAGGTGTTTAACACACGCCAGGCCACCCAGCCGCTCCCTGTAACCCAGGTGAAGACAGGGCAGGGCTCCAAGCTCCTTCTGGACCTGTGAGTCTGAGTTAGGCAGGGCTGGTGTCCCATGGCTCCTTTCTGCCCTGTTGGAGTGACCTCATAGGCTAACCTCAGTGATCTCCAACCAGCCCCTTTCATCTGGCCTTAGCGCAACCCTGAGATTCCTCTGAATCATGCATTTTTTTTTAGCACCAGGTCATTGACAAAAGAGAAGAAAAGCCTACTTATAGGGCACATGAATGGGAAGGAACAAATGGAAGGGTCACTGTATTTGTTTCCCATTGCTTTGGTGACAAATTACCACCAACTTAGTGGCTTCCAACACACCTTCATTCTCCTACGGTTCTGAAGGTCAGATGTCTGAAATGGTTTAGGCAGGGCCATGTTCATTCTGGAGACTCTGGGGAGAATGTGTGACCTTGCCCTTTACAGCTTCTAGATGCCACCTGCATTCCCTTCCTGCATCTTCAAAACTGGTGGCACAGTGTATCCAGACCTTTTTCTCTCTGACTCTGCTTCCATCATCTTCTCTGTCTCTGACCTCCTGCCTCCCTCTCGTAAGGGCCTTATGACCACATTGAGCCCACCTGGATGATCCAGGATCATCTCCCCACCTCAGCATCCTTCATTTCGTCATATCTGCGAAGTCCCCATTTTGGCCTTTTTTAGACCCTGCCCTTTTCCAAAGACAAGAGGGCTTGGAATGACTGCTGTTAGAACTGTTCTCTGTGCTGTGGTTTCAACATAAAATGGTTGCACTCCACCCCACTTTCAGCATGCCAGGAAGCATTTTGAACTGGTTATTAAGTCAGTCAATAATTTTTATTGAGCACCGCTTTGCACAGGGCGTGGTCTCACACATGGGAGGAGAGAGTGAACAAAACAGTTAAGGTGTCTGCTCTCATAGAGCCCAAGTCACATGGGGGAGATGGTACCTGCATAAACAAGCCCTTTTCAGGAAGCCGGGGGTACTGCACAGAAAATGGAGCAGTAGAATGGCATAGACTGTATACTATGAAGCAGTGCTGTCCTGTAGAAACATAATGCAAGGCAGAATTTTAAATTTTCCAGAAGCCATATTGAAAAAAGTAAACAAATTAATTATTAAAGTTAATTTTAATAATACATTTTGTTTAACTCAATACAGTATATCTGAAATATTACCGTTTTAATTCGTAATCAATATAAACAATTACCAGTGAGATTTTTTTACATTCTTTTTTTCTTTTTTAACTGAGTCTTTAAAGTCAGGTGTGTCTTCTACGTGTATAGTGCACCTCAATCCAGACACTTAATTGATCTGTATTTAAATTTCATAAAATTTACCATTGGAAAAGTAGATTCACACACCCAAGTTGTTCCAAACATACTTAAAAGTTTACAGTAACTGAATTAAGGATCAATTCTTAATTTTAGATTAATAATAAATTTTAATTCAGTGATTTTAGTATTTATCATTTATTATGGTTTTAATAATAAACAAATTGAAATAAAATTAAACATTTTCTTATTTCCAGAACTCCACGTCTCACGTGGCTGCTGGCATGTGTTGGGCAGCACAGGTATAGAGTGACTCAGGGTGATAGAGGGCCTCCTGTGGAGGTGATGCTTGACGTCTCACCTCTTCCTCTCCCACTAATGCACACCATTGAGATTACCCTTCTAGATTTCTGCATACCTATCTAATGAGTCCCTTCTCCAGCTGTTGCTTCCCCCTCGCCCCTCCCCCACCACACACACCCAGTTTATTTGCCACATAGCCACCGAGAAAAATTTTGTTAAATGTTAGGTCAGCCACATCATTCCTCTGCTCAGCCACCAACCCCCCATGATGCCTTATTGCGCTTGGGATGAATTCCAAACTGCTCCTCACCCCTTCATGATCTGGCCCCTCCTGCCCTCACACACCTCCTAGTCCACCACTCCCCGTCTTGCTCATTCTGCGTCAGCTCACCCGCCTTCGCACTTCCCTTCACATGCAAGCATGTGCCTGCCGCAGGGCCCTTGCACCTGTTGTACGTCTACCCAGAATGCCCTTCTCCCAGTGCCCAGGTGGCTCACACTGCAGTCACACTTCGGCTCAATGTTGCCTCCTCTGAGAGGCCTTTCCCTGCCACCCCGTCACTCCATCCCCTGCTCGGGTCCTTTTTTTCCTGCATAGCAGTGATCTCAGCTAACACTGTGTTCTATTTTTTTTTTTTTTTTTAACACTGTGTTCTATCTGGACCTGTCTTCCCTGCTGGAATGTAAGGTACTTGGGAGCCAGTACCTCTCTGCTCTAACTCTGCTCTCTCCCCAGCACTGGGGACAGTGCCTGGCACCTGATGAGCACTCCACAATTCCTTGTCAGATGGAAGAACAGGTGTCTGCCTGTCTCATTTGCCTCCTGATCTGGAGCCTCCTGTGATCTTAAGAACAGATAGTGTTGGCCGTGGTCCCTCCCTGATCCTGAGAAGGGGCAGGAATGCTTCAGAAGATGTTGTGACCTCCCACAATGTGCATGTCTGTGCACGTGTGTGTGACCAGGGTGTGGGGCCAGGGGATTCTTATCCTAGAGACCCTGGGACCACCCAGAAGGCCCAGTCGACTCATGACTTCTCTTCTCTCCCAGCCCCACCTTCTCAGCACTCTGCCCCTCTCCAAATTGAAACCCTCAAGGGGGAGGAAAGGATGCCTGCTGCACGTGGGAAATCCAAGTCCAAGGTAAGTAGTGGTTCCTCGTCCTTTGGGAAAGTTCCATCGTGTAAGAAACCATTTGCTTTCCTTCCATGGGAACATCCTATCCCACAGAGACCCAGCCAAGACATAGTCCCTGGCTTCCTTCCATCACCACCACCGGGTGTGGGAGCATGAGAAGGGCCACTCAGCGTCCCCCCTCTCCTTTTTTCTCAGTGTGCACGTGACCATTCACCTATTCATTCAGCATCTCCAGGGTCTCTGCCTGTGCTGGGAGGAATACTCTCCCCAGAGAGAAGACCAGAGCCACCATGATTTCTCGAGGTGGACATGAGTACCCAGGTGGGACCTGCTGGGGCAGAGGAGGATTGGATGCTGTACTCCAGAGTTAATCTCTTGATGTTGCTTTGTTTTTACATGTACACCCCATTTTTACAAGGAGGACATCTCTCTAAGAGACTCCTCATAACCTTGTATTCAGGTTGAGTTAGTTGGAGCCAGGCCAGTGAGTCAGCCTCCTGAAATGAGCATGTTTCAAGACTAGATGATGAAGTGATTTTCTACAATAAGCCTCTTCAGTGTAGTTTCTCATAATAGACACTTTTGCCCTCTAAGTTATGTGTATTCATTCCCTATTGCCACAAACTTGGCCATTCAAAACAGCACACATTTATTATCACACAGTTTGTGGGCTGGAGTTCAGATACAGCTTGGCTTAGCTGGATCCTCTGCTTTGGGTCTCACAAGGGTGAAATCAAGGTGTCAGCAGCTGTGGTCTCATCTGAAGCTCAGGGTCCTCTTCTGAACTCATTGGTTATTGGCAAAATTAGATCCCCCTCCTGCATTTCATGTGGCTCCCTTCATCCCATCTTCAAACCAGCAGCAACAGGTCACATCCCATTCATCCTTCACATCTCCTAGACTTCCCTTTCTGCTCTCCTGTTCCACCAGCTAGAGAAAATTCTTTGCTCTTCGGGGCTCCTGTGATGACATTGGGTCCACCTGGATAATCCAGGCTACTCTCCCTATTTTAAGGTCAACTGATTAGTAACCTTGATTACATCTGCAAATAAACTTTTGCCACGTATAACGCAGACACATGTGGTTAGGGACATGAATCAGCAGCCAGACTGCCCAAATTGAACCCCAGCTCCTTCATTTACAAGCTATTAGATCTTCAGTAAGTCACCTCATGTCTCTGGGCCTCAGTCACTGGCTAACATGAGCCAGTACATGCAGAGTACTTAGAAAAATGCCTTGTCTTTGTCAATGCCCCATAAATCCAAGTTGATATGCTTTTTATGCAACAAAATCTTTATCATGTTGCATTGTGTTTTAGTACACCTGCCCCTTTTGATCTCAGAACCGCAAATGTTTCCTTAATAGAATCCTGGCACCATGTATCTCCCGTGTTTGGAAGTCCAACGTTTTCTCAGCCATGTGGAAGCACAAGCCCACAGTGAAAGGACGTGTGATTTTCCATTTCAGGCACCAGTCACATTTGGGGATTTGGCCATCTACTTCTCCCAGGAGGAGTGGGAATGGCTGAGCCCCATTCAGAAGGATCTGTATGAAGATGTCATGTTGGAAAACTACCAGAACTTGGTTTCTCTCGGTAAGGCTCTCCTGCCCCCATAATCCACAGCTGGCTCATCGTGGGACATGAATCAATCAGTCTAGTCAAGAAAACAGAAGCCACTCCAGTTTTTTTGTTGTTGTTTTAATGGCTTTATTTAGGTATAATTTACATATTATACAATTCACCCATTTGCAGTATGCAATTCAGTGATCTTTTTAATGTATTTACAGAATTGTGCATCCATTACCCTAGTCAATTTTAGAACATTTTCATTATCCCCAAAAGAAAGCCTATACCCATCATCAATCACTTTTTATTTCCCCCTGCCCACTAATCCCGCCAGATTAGGCAAACACTAATCCACTTTCTGTCTCTATGAATTTGCCTGTTCTTGGCATTCCATAAACATGAAATCAAATATGTTGTCCTTTGTGTCTGGTGTCGTTCACTTAAGGTAATATTTTTGATGTTCATCTACATGGTAGTGTGTATCAATACCTCATTCCTTTTTATGGCGAAATAATATTCCACATTTTGTTTATCCATTCACCAGTTGGTGGGCATTTGGCTTGTTTCCACTGTGTGGCTGTTACGAATATGCTGCTGTGAATGTTCACATACAAATTTTCGTGTGGATGCATATTTTCATTTCTCTTGGGTATATACCTAGGAGTGGTATATGCTGGTCATATGGTAACTATATATGTAATCTTTTGAGGACACCTGGCTTGTTTTTAAGAGAAAAAATTTAAAGTATTGACTTAACAGGTACTATTGAAAGGTGAATATTAGACACAGATGGTAACTGCAGGACACAGCCACCATCCTAGGGCTGGGAGGACAGAGGAAAGAGTTGAGAGTTTTTAGGACTCTGAGGAAGGGACTCAGACTTCTGAAGGAGAGGGGTGCACTGCCTGGTTTATCCTCCTGAGGGGGCAAGATGAGGCTAGTTCTGGAAGTGCAGGGAAAAAAAGAAAAGCATAGATTGAAACCAGCAGTACCCCTATTGGTAGATGCTGACACGGAGCACCTGGCATAGAAGTGTGGATTACAGCAGATCAGAGAACGGTGGGCTTGGGAGCAGAAAGGCAATAGCTGAATAACCAGCCTCAGGAGTTTCTGGTCCAACTTTTCATGAAAATAGTTGGCTTTGTAGAGTTAGAAATGAATAACTCTGCTGGCTATGACTGAACTTTCATCCTTCTTATTCTCCACCTATCCTTTACATCCTCCATGCTCCTCTTGCACTAATAAACCCCATTTTTGTTGACACAAAGCTTGGCTCTGACAGCTGTGGTGCCCACATCATGCTCAGTTCCAGTGTTTTCCTGTGTGCAGGACTTTCCTTTCGGAGGCCAAATGTGATCACCTTATTGGAAAAAGGGAAAGCACCCTGGATGGTGGAGCCAGTGAAAAGACGCCGGGGCTTGGGTGAGTGACAGAGAACCAAGGCTTAGAAGCTGGCATTCTGTGTAAAGGTGCCCTCCATCATGAGAGGGCAACATCTTTAAGATAATAGTTGAGAGCCACTTTCTCCACCTCAGAGGCCCCAGGCTTGTGCAGAAAACGCAAGCCTCTTCAGTATGAGCCCCAAGAGGGAGAATAACCAACATTTAACAAGCTCCTTATTAGGTACTCTTTTAAGTACAGGTTCCTCCCAACAACCCTATAAGGTAGGTACTATTATTATTCCTATTTTATAGATGAGGAAGCTGAGGGCCAGAGAGGTTCGGTGACTTGCCCAAGGTCACCCAGCTAGGAAGTGGCAGCAGAGTTGGAGTTTGAACCCCAGCTTCCGGTCCCAGAAGCTCAGCTTTCAACAGCCTCATCCCCACCTATCCAGTCCCCTGCCTCGGCTTTCATATTTCCCTTCAGAGAAAGTGTGTCCTGATTTCTCTAATGATAGCATTTCAAATGATCAAACTTGCATCATTTTCTTCAATCCTTAAAAAAAAAACTAAAAATCTTTTCCATAACTGTTTATTTTGACTGCTTTTCAAGAACTCATTCCCTTTTCTCATAGATTCCTCTTTGGTTGGTCAAGTTATGGGTTTTTAAAATTTTTTTGTGTTTTTTTGTTTGTTTTTATAGATTTATGAGTTTATTATTTGTGGTAAAAAGCACATAACATTAAATTTACCATCTTAACCATTTTTAAATGTACTGTTAAGTATATTCACATTGTTGACCAAGAGTTATCTAGAACTTTAATTTGCAATACTGAAACTCTGTATCCACTAAATACTAGTTCTTCCCACCCCTCCATTGAGCCCTTAGTATGATTTTGACTACTATGGGTACTTCATATTAATGGAATCATGCAGTATTTGACTTTTTGTGACTGGCTTTTTTCTGCTTAGCATAATGTCATCAAGGTTTCATCCATGTTGTAGTATGTGACAGGATTTTCTTCTTTTTTAAGGCTATATAATACTCCATTGTATGTATATACCACATATTCTTTATCCATTCATCTGTCAATAGTCATTTGGGTTGCTTCCCCTCTTAGCTATTGTGAATCATGCTGCAATGAACATGGGAGTACAGATATCTCTTCGAGATCCTGATTTTAATTCCTTTGGGTATGTACCCAGAGGTAGGATTGGTGGATCATATGGTAGTTATGTTTTTAATTTTCTGAGTAACCTCCATACCATTTTCCACAGTGGCTGCACGATTTTTCATTTCCACCAACAGTACACAAGGATTCCAACTTCTGCTCATGCTCACTAGCACTTGTTATTATTTTTTAAAAATGTTTATTTATTTGGCTGCGCCGGGTCTTAGTTGTGGCACCTGGGATCTTCGTTGCCACTTGTGGGATCTTCGTTGCAGCACGCTGGTCTTACTGTGGCATGTGGGTTCTTTTTAGTTGCGGCATGTGGGTTCTTTAGTTGCGGCATGCAGACTCTTTTAGTGCGGCATGCAGGCTCTTGGTTAAGGCATGTGGGATCTAGTTCCCTGACCAGGGATTGAATTGGGCCCCCCTGCATTGGGAGCATGGTGTCTTAACCACTGGACTACCAGGGAAGTCCTCTGGTTTTTTTGATAGTGGCCATCCTTATGGTGTGAGGTGATATTGTGGGTTCAATTTGCATTTCCCTGATGATTAGTGATGTTGAGGATCTTTTTATGTGTTTATTGGCCATTTGTCTGTCTTGGAGAAATGTCTGTTCAAGTCCTTTGCCCATTTTTTAACAGGGTTATTTGTCCTTTGTTTTTAAATTGTAGGAGTTCTTTATATATTTTGCATGTTAATCCCTTATCAGATATATGATTTACAATACCCATAGGTTGCCTTTTCCCTGTCGTTTTATTTGACATGCAAAAGTTAAGTTTGAAGTAGTCTCATCTGTTTTTTCATTTTGTAGCATGTGCTTTTGATGCCATATCTAAGAAATCAGTGCCAAATCCAATGTCCTGAAGCTTTTCCCCTATGTTTTCTTCTAGAAGTTTAATAGTTTTAGGTTTTACACTTAGGTCTTTAATTTTTTTTTTTTTTTTTTTTTTTTTTTTTGCTGTACGCGGGCCTCTCACCGCTGCGGCCTCTCCCGCTGCGGAGCACAGGCTCCGGACGCGCAGGCCCAGCGGCCATGGCTCACGGGCCCAGCCGCTCCACGGCATGTGGGATCCTCCCAGACCGGGGCACGAACCCGTGTACCCTGCATCGGCAGGCGGACTCCCAACCACTGCGCCACCAGGGAAGCCCCTTTAATTTATTTTGAGTTAATTTTTGTATATGGTGTATGGTAGGGGTCCAAGTTCATTCTTTTGCATGTAGATACCCAGTTTTCCCAACACCGTTCGTGGAAGAAACTGTTCTTTCCCCATTGTATAGTCTTGGCACCCTTGTTGAAAATCATTTGACCAGATTTGCAAGAGTTTGTTTCTGGGCTCTCTATTCTCTTCCTTTGGTCTACATATCTATCTTTTTTTTTTTTTTTTTTTTGCTGTACGCGGGCCTCTCACTGTTGTGGCCTCTCCCGCTGCGGAGCACAGGCTCCGGACGCACAGGCTCAGCGGCCATGGCTCACGGGCCCAGCCGCTCCGCGGCATGTGGGATCCTCCCGGACCGGGGCACGAACCCGCGTCCCCTGCATCGGCAGGCGGACTCCCAACCACTGCGCCACCAGGGAAGCCCTACATATCTATCTTTATGCTACTACCACACCATCTTAATTATCAGGAAGTCTGAGCCTTCCTACTTCATTCCTCTCTTGCAAGATTGTTTTGTCTGTTCAGGGTCCCTTGAGATTCCATATGAATTTTAGGACTTTTTTCTATTTCTTGAAAAAGATGTTATTGAGATTTTGATAGGGATTGCATTGAATCTGTAGATAACTTTGAGTGGTATGGACAGTTTTACAATATTAAGTCTTCCAATCCACAAGCACAGGATGTCTTTCCATTTATTTATATCTTTTGATTTCTTTTAGCAATGTTTGTAGCTTTCAGTGTACAAGTCTTTCATCTCTTTAGTTAAACTTGTTCCTAAATATTTTATCCTTTTTGATGCTATAATAAATAGGATTGTTTTCTCAGTTTCCTTTACGGAGTGGTCATGGTTAGTGTATAGAAATACAACTGATTTTCGGGTGTTGATTTTGTATCCTGCCACTTTACTGAATTCATTGATTGGTTCAAACAGTGAGGTAGTTCCTTCTATTCATATTTTTTTGAGTGTTTTTATCATGTTAAGTTTTGTCAAAAGCTTTTTCTGCATCAGTTGAGATGATCGTGTGGTTTTTATCCTTTAATTTGTTAATGTGATAGACTACATTTATTTTCCCGTATTAAACTATCCTGGCATTCCAGGTATAAATCCCACTGGCTCATGTGTATGATCCTTTTAATATGTTGTTGAATCTGGTTTGCTAGTATTTTGTTTAGGATTTTTGCATCAGTATTTATCCAGGGATATTGGTCTGTAGTTTTACTTTGTTGTGATGTCTCTGGTTTTGGCATTAAGGTAATGATGGCCTTATACAATGAGTAAGTATTCTCTCTGCTTCTGTCTTCTGAAAGAGATTATGGAGAATTGGAATGATTTCTTCCTTAAATGTTTGGTAGGATTCACTAGTGAACACATAATGGGCCTCGTACTTTGTTTTTGAAGTTTATTAATTACTGTTTCAGTTTTTTAAATAGATATATGCCTATTCACATCATCTTTTTCTTGTGTGAGTTTTGGCAAATTATGTCTTTTAAGGAATTGATCAGTTTCATCTAGATTATCAGATTTGTGGGCATAGAATTGTTCAGTTTTCTTTTATTATATTTTTAATTTCCATGAAATATGTAGTGAAGTCCCCTCTTTGATTTCTGATATTAATTTGTGTCTTCTCTCTCTCAGTCTATCTAGAGACTTACCAATTTTACTGATTTTCAAAGAACCATCTTTTTATTTCATTGTATTTCTCTATTGATTTCCTGTTTTCATTTTCAATGATTTGCTCTAATTTTTTTTTCTGCTTACTTTGGATTTAATTTGCTCTTTTTCTAGTTTCCTAAGGGGGAAACTTAAATTTTTGACTTTAGGTTTTTGTTCTTTTCTATTATATGCATCCAGTGCTATAAATTTCCCTCTAAGCACTACTTTCAGTGCATCCCACACATTTTGATAAGTTGTGTTTCCATTTTCATTTAGTTCAAAGTATTTTAAAATTTCTCTTGAGATTTCTTCTTTGACCCATGTGTTATTTAGAAGTGTGCTGTATAATCTCCACGTATTTGGGGATTTTCGAGTCATCTTTTTGTTAGTGATATCCAGTTTAATTCCATTGTGGTTTGAAAGCAGACACTATGATTTCTATTCTTTTAAACTTGTTAAGGTGTGTTTTATGGCCCAGAATATGGTCTGTCTTGGTGCATGGTCCATGTGAGCTTGAGAATAATGTTAATTCTGCTGTTGGATGAAATACTCTATAGGTGTCAATTATATCCAGTTGAATGATGGTGTGGTTGAGTTCCATTATGTCCTTACTGATTTTCTGCCTGCTGGATATGTCCATTTATGAGAGGAGGGTGTTGAAGTCTCCAACTGTGATAGTGGATTCATCTATTTCTCCTTGTGGTTCTATCAGTTTTTGTCTCATGTAGTTTGATGCTCTGTTGTTAGGTACATACATGTTAAGAATTGTTATGTCTTCCTGAAGAATTGACCCCTTTATCATTATGTAATATCCCTCTTTATCCATGATAACTTTCCATGTTTTTAAGCCTGCTCTATCTAGAATTAATATAGCTACTTCTGTTGTCTTTTGATAAGTGTCAGCATGGTCTACTTTTCTCCATTCATTTACTCTTAATCCATATGTGTCTTCATATCTAAAGTGGGTTTCTTATAGACAGCATACAGGTGGGTCATGTTTTTTATGCACCCTGAAAAATCTCTTTTAATTGATACATTTAGACCATTGACATTTAAAGTGATTATTGATGTAGTTGAATTTATATCTACCATTTTGTTACTGTTTTCTATTTGTTACTTTTATTTTTTGTTCCTGTTTTCGTCTTCCACTCTTTTCTGCCTTTTGTGATTTTAAATGAACATTTCATATGCTTCCATTTTCTATCCGTAGCATACTTTCTTTTTTATACTTTTTTTTTTTTTTTACTTTTTAAACTCTTTTTAGTGGTTGCCCTAGAGCTTACAGTACACATTTACAGTTAATCCATGTCCACTTTTAAATAACACTGTTACCACTTTGTGGATAGCATGAGTACCTTATAATAAAATAATGCTAACTCCTTCCTCCCATCCCCTCTATCATTGCTATCATTTACTTCACTTATATATATAAGTATACATTAGCATACACACACATAAGATAAATATATAAGCATATGTAATCAAATACATTGTTGCTATTATTATTTTGAATAAACTGTTATCTGTTAGACTAATCAAAAATAATAAAAGGCCTTCATTTATTCCTTCTTCAGTGCTCTTCCTTTCTCTATGTAGATCCGAGTTTCTGACCTACATTATTTTCCTTCTCTCCAAAGGACCTCTTTAACACTTCTTGCAAGGCACGTGTACTGGCAACAAGTTCTCACAATACTTGTTTATTTGAGAAAGTCTTTCTCTTTCACTTTTGCAGGAAGTTTTCACAAGGTACAGAATATTAGATTGGTGGGTTTTTTTTCTCAGTAATTTAAATATTTCATGCCACTCTCTTCTTGCTTGCATGGTTTCTGAGAAGTAGAATGTAAATCTAATCTTTGTTCCTCTATAGGTGGGATCTTTTTTCCCCTCTGGCTTCTTTCAGGATTTTTTCTTTGATACTCTGCAGTTTAAAAATGATATGCCTAAAAAGAAAATTATATGCCTAGGTATAGGTTTCCTAACATTTATCCTGTTTCGTGTTCTTTGAGCAGCTTAGATATGTAATTTAGTGTCTGACATTAATCTGGGGAAGTTTTCAGTCATTATTCTTTTTTCTCTTTCTTCTCCTCTGGTATTTCTATTACAGATATGTTATTTCTTTTGTAATTGTTCCAGTCTTTGGATATTTTGTTCTGTTGTTTCAGTCTTTGTTCTCTTTGCTTTCCAGGTTTTGAGGATTTTATTGATAAATTCTTTAACTTGCAGAATCTTTCCTCAGCTGTGTTAAATCTACCAAAAAGCCCATCAAAGTCATTCTTCATTTCTGCTACAGTGGTTTTGATCTCTTAACATTTCATTTTGTTTCTTCCTTAGGATTTCCATCTTTCTGCTTACATTGCCCATCTCTTCTAATATGCTGTATACTTTATCCACTAGAGCCCTTAGCATATTAAACATACTTGTTTAAAATTTCTGACCTGATAAGTCAAACATCCCTGCCATATTTGAATCTGGTTTTGATGCTTGCTTTGTCTCTTCAAGTTGTGTTTTTTGCCTTTTGGTATATCTTCTAATTTTTTCTTGATAGCTAGCCATGATATACCATTTAAAAGGAACTGCTCTAAATAGGCCTTTAGTGATGTGATGGTGAGGTGGGGGAGGGAAGAAGTCTTTAGTCCTATGATTAGGTTTTCAGTCTTTTAGTGAGACTTCTCTGGATTGTGAACATCACAAGTGATTCTGTTTTTCCCTCCCACGTTAGGTGGGACAAGCTGGCTACAGCCAGGTGGAGTTGGATATTTTCCTTCCCCAGGTCAATTAAGCTCTGATAATACCTCAGCCTGATAGGCTCTGGTTACCTACCTAGTGTCCCCTGAGGGCAGGCCTGGTTAAGAGGAACAGACTGATCTGGCATATTTCAAAATGATTCCTTTTCCCCACCCCCTGGAGGCAGCCCAAGATAATTTTTCTCCTATATTTAACGTGAGAATCTGATCAAACTCGTAAAGGTAAATCTTGCCATATTGTGTGGGCTGCTTTGACTAGGTCCCCCTGGAGTTTTTAACTCTCAGAGTTGTTGGCACTGAGCCTCCAACAATTCATTAATTATAGTTTAGGTTTTCCTGCCCCAGCACAGGTTCCCATGGTGGTTATGCTTGTGAGCCTCTGCTCCAGTAAGCTTCAGTTTGTCTCTCCAGTCTTGGAGGAAGTGGTTTGCCCCATGCCCTCCCCTCTATAATGGATCTAAGAAGAGTTGTAGGGCAAAATGGTGACTTCCAAACTTTTACATGAGGAGCCAGAAGCCAGAAGTCCAGTTTGGTTTTTTTTAATATTCGATTTTAAGAATACATTTTAAAAATTTACAACTTTATTGAGCCACATACTGTAAAATTCATCCATATTAAGTGTATAATTCAGTAGTTTTTGCTAAATTTACCAAGTTGTGCCACCATCTCCATAAACCAGTTTTAGAACAGTTTTGTCACCTCAGTAAGATCCCTCATGACCATTTACAGATAATCCCCATTCCCACCTTCAGCCACAGGCAACCAGTAATTTACCTTCTGTCTGTATTTTACCTTCTGCCTTTTCTGGACATTTCCTATAATAAAACTACATTCATCTGCTGAACAATGTATGGAGTTTAATGTGGTATATGGTATACATTTATTCTCTAAATAAAACCTTTATTTATTCATTTCCAATTGCGCTTCCCTGAATTTCAGTTATGAAGTGTTTCTATAAAGCCCTTACTGTGTTAAAACCATAATGAGACACTAAAAAGTTATTCTGATTATCATCGTTATTATGATAATGATTGCAAATAGCTTTATTTTTCTAGCACAGGAAAACAAATTGAATTTCTTGATGTCTTTCAGACTTAGGATCTAAATGTGAGACCAAGAAGTTATCTCCATATCAGTGCAACAAATCTGGGCAAAGCATCTATCAGAAAGCAGTTTCTACACCACAAAAAGTTCCCACAGGAAAGAGAAGCTGCAAGAAAAATTCAGTCCTAATAAAACCCAAGAAAGTGCATTCAAAGAAGAAATCTCTAAAATGTAACGACTGTGGGAAATTCTTTAGTCAAAGCTTATCTCTTAAACTTCATCAGAACTCTCATACTAGAGAGAAGCCTTATGAATGCAGTAATTGTAGAAAAGCTTTCAGACAGATCTCATCCCTTATTCTTCATCAGAAAATTCACAATGGAAGGAAAATCTATGAATGTGATAAATGTGGGGAAAGCTTCATTCAAAGAACAACCCTTATTTTACATGGGAGAAGTCACGATGAAAAGGAAATCTTTGACTGTGGGAAGGCCTTGAGTCAATGCCAATCTCTCAGTATACATCAGAAAATCCACCTTGTCCAAAATGTCTACCAGTGCAGAAAATGTGAGAAAGCCTTCATTCGAATGTCGTCTTTTTTACTTCATAAGAAAATTCACAATGGAAAGAAAATACATAAATGTAATGAATGTGGGAGAGGCTTCAGTAAGAAATCAGTCCTTGTTATACATAAAAGAATTCATACTGGAGAGAAAACCCATGAAAGTGAGAAGGCCTTAAGTCAGAGTTTACAGCAGCAAAGTCACCATGTAGAGAATCCTTATAAATGCAGAAAATGTGGGAAATTCTTTAATAGGATTTCATCCATTATGCTTCATCAAAGAATTCACGCTTCAAAGAAACCCTACAAATGTGATAAATGTGAGAAGATCTTCATGCGGCTTTCAACCTTTACTCTACATGTAAGAATTCATAATAGAGAGAAACTATACAGATGTAATAAATGTGACAAGGTCTGCAACCGGCATTCATCCCTTATTCAACATCAGAAAGTTCATACAAAGAAAAAGAAACTGTTTGAATGTAAGGAATGCGGGAAGATGTTTTCTGGAATTGCCAACCTTAAAATACATCAAAACATTCATTCTGAAGAGAAACCTTTCAAATGCAATAAATGTAGTAAAGTTTTTGGCCGCCAATCATTTCTTATTGAACATCAGAGAATCCATACTGGAGAAAAACCCTATCAATGTGAGGAATGTGGGAAAGCCTTCAGTCACCGAATATCTCTTACTCGACATAAGAGAATTCATACTGAAGATAGACCCTATGAATGTGATCAGTGTGGGAAGGCCTTCAGTCAGAGTGCACACCTCGCCCAACATGAAAGAATTCACACTGGAGAGAAACCATATACATGCAAAACGTGTGGGAAGGCCTTTAGCCAGCGTACATCCCTTATTCTACATGAAAGAAGTCATACTGGAGAGAAACCCTATGAATGTAACGAATGTGGGAAGGCATTTAGCAGTGGCTCAGATCTTATTCGGCATCAGAGAAGTCATTCTTCAGAGAAACCCTATGAGTGCAGTAAATGTGGGAAGGCATATAGTCGGAGCTCATCCTTGATTCGACATCAGAATACACATTCTGAGGAAAAGGCTTAAGATTGTTTTAAATATGTAAAAGCTAAGAGGGAGGCTAGCAAAGTAGCAGAGACACAGGCATGGGAAGATGCATTTGTCTATAACATAAATTGTGTAAAAATGGGACAGTTTGATGGTGTGTCCCACTTTGAAACCCAAAGAGCAAAAGTCATTGGTGATTTTGACCTGAGTATTTGAAATCAACTGAGGCAGTGACTTTATCATAGGTCTTTGTTTCAAAATAGCAAGCTCAGATGATTGGATCAGTCATTTTTAATGAAGAGCATTCTTCATTTGATAAAAATAACTGGTACTTCATTTCCAATGTAATTTTAAAGCTATTTCATTGGTTATGTACAACAAAGTGAATTGTAAATCCATTTTTCTGGATGGAGCTGTGAGCCTGATTTAAGGTCACATGAAGAAAGAGTTTGAGTTTGTCCCTTAGAACTAGAAGTATCACACAGAAGGGATTTCTTCACAAACCAGGGTGCCATTTTCAGCTGGCAGAAACTTCTGGTTGAGAATAAAGAAGATTGAGTAAAGATAGCACTCATAATTGTGTGAAGCAATAGAGTCATTACCATACTGTCTCTATGGATATGAAGACATATGATCTTAATGGTGTGAAAAATCTAACAAGCCTGGGATAAGCTAATGAGGAAAAAAAAACAGGATGTATTGAAGAATGAGGAACTTCAGAACAAGGAGAAATCATTTGTTATTGTTTTGTTTGAAAATGAATTTATATTTATATGAATAAACATTGGTATTTTCATGTGAAAACACTGGTGTACAAGTGATTGGTGGAGAATGGGATGTCATGGACTGAATGTGTCCTCCCAAAATTCGTTTGTTAAAACCCTAACCCCAATGTGATTGTATTTGGAATTGAGGCCTTTGGGAGATAATAAGGGTTAGATGAGGTCATGAGGGTGGGGCCCTCATAAGAAGATTAATGTTTTTAAAGAAGAGACACCAGAGACCTCTGCCATGTGAGGACACAGCAAGAAGGTGGCTATCTGCAAGCCGAGAAACTAGGCCTCACCAGTATCCAACCTTGTGGCATCCTGATCTCAGACTTTCAGCCTCCCAAACTGTGAGAAATAAATTTTGTTTACATCACCCAGTCTATGGTATTTTGTTATGGCAACCTAAACTAATACATGGGAAAAACCCTGCATTTATGTGCCAGGCTCTTTCATGTCAGCTGTTCACCATATATGTAATAGTTTTCAGTGCTTCTTTCCAGTTTGTGCAAAATGTGTAAGAAATAAAATCAGAATTCTTTTTTGGAATTAGGTTATATACAGTTGGACTCTTCTGTGTGCGTTTTTCTATTGCAAAAGCTACTTTTGAAAGCACCTATATCTAAGACAACTTTGTGAAATGTTTGACCACATGGATTAGGTCCCTCTAACTTTGACCACAGCTGAGAAGACGACAACTGGATTTGTGAACGGAGCATGCATGTAGGATAATAGAACAATTTTCCATTTAAACTTGTCATATCAGTCTGCAAGATCAGCGTAAAAAATCAACACTTCAAGCAAATGGATGAGCAAACAGCATAGAGAAGGCTCATGGAGGGGCATGTCTTTTCTCCCTACCCTATACACACACCCCTCTACCTTGTTAAGTCCTCTGTCAGTCTGCCATAGAGGTTGGTTCCAAAATAATGGTCACAAACCTAATATGTACTAATAAGACACTGTTCTTGTCTGCAGGCATTTACAGTTTAGGGAATACAGGATATTTAAATATGGAAGCATGTAAGGTACACAGGTAATATAGAGGATGATGAACTCCATGGTGATGGATCACTTGGAGACAGAGATAGTATTAAAGGGAGAATAGATATTTACTAGGCACACAAAAGTTGGGAGGCTATTGAAGGCAAGAGAAAGTACAGAGGTACAAACTAAAGGCAGAGGGTTGTGGAGTATTAGGGGAGTTACAAGTTCCAGCATTTAGTACAGTGACTGGCACATAGGAAGTAGTAAGTACTCAATAATATTGAATGAATGAATGAAAACATCTTAGTTTAGCTGGCCTGTCTCTAAGGCATAATCCAAAGAGAACACTGAAATTTGAAGGTCACACAGACATTGAGATTAACCCATGGAAAACATGCCCTCACTCTAAGGAATCACTAGTGAATTTTGAAGGCTGTGATGAACTTAGGGTAACCACAGCAAGGAGCAACCTTAAACCTAGTCCAATTTTTATAACTATATTAATGAAAACCTACATGCAAGGAATAACAGAATAAATGACATGACCGTTTCTAGGGCTTAAATCTGTTTACCTGTTTCTACTGTTCTACATGAGATACCTGGGTTTGGGCCAAAAAATAAAAATTTACAAGACATACAAAAATGCAAGAAAAGTCACCACCCACCAAAAGACAAAGCAGTCAAGAACTAGACCCAGACTACCTCACACAGAATTTTAAATAATATGTTAAAGGCTCTAATGAAAAAAGTGTACAACGGGCAAATTAGATGGGTCATTTGATCAGAGATGGAACTATGAGAATCAAATGGAAATACTGAAATGAACACAGTAAAGAGATGGGAACAATACCTTCAACAGGCTCAAAGGTATACTTGACATAGCCAAGGAAAGAATAAGTCAACTTGAAGGTAAGTCAATAAGAATAGCCAAACTGAAACACAGAGGAGGGCAGGGGTCACAGAACAAATTGTCCAAGAGCTGTGGGAAAAGATCTATTGGTCCAACACATGCAGAATTGGATTCCTGGAAGGAATAGAGAAATTGGGTGGGAAGAAATATTTGAATAAACAATAATGACACCAGAACAAAAATCTATAAAGCTTCAAAGAATACAAGGAAAGATTTTTTTTTAAAAGACGTTACATAGGAACAAAAGGGGGAAAAAACTGTCTATGAAATTTTTCATGAAAATGTCTTTCAGAATTGATAGAGAAATGAAGACTTTCTCAGAGGAGGAAAAAACAGAAAATACATTGCCAGAAGACCCTACTCTAACTTCATTTAACAGTTCTTTAAACAGAAGGAGATGCACAAAGAGATCTGGAAATGGAATAAATGAAGGTAAGATAGTTTTTTTTTAAAACTTATCTACCTGAAAGCTGTCTAAAACAGTATGCTATAGCATATATCAGTGTAAATAGATGACAGAAGCACAAAGGATGTGAGGGAGAAATTAAGAACTATATTGCATAATATCTTTACTTGTTAATGTTACATTATTGAAGACATATTCTGGTTAGTTAAAGACATATTGTAACCTTACAATAACCTCTAAAACATTTTAAAGAGATGTAAGCAGTTAATAGAATAAAATGGAATAATTAAAAATCCTCAGTTAACCCAATAGAAGGCAGAAAGAGAACAAAAACCAAAGAATAGGCAGAACAATTAGAAAATAGTTAAGAGGATGGATGGGTTTTAATCCAAATATATAAAAAATTGCATCAAATATAAATGGTCAAAACACACCAGTTAAAAGACAGATTATAAGATTGAATGAAAGCAGGACACAGCTATATGCTGTCTAGCAGAAAGTCACTTTAAAGGTATAGGTAAAAGTTAAGTAGTGGGGAAAGAGAGATCATGCAAGCATTGGTAAAAAGGAAGCTGAATTCACTTTTAATATCAGATGAAGTAGACTTCAGAGTAAGGAATATAATCAGGGAAAAAGACAAACACTACGTAACAATAAATTTTCTAGGTAAACATAACAATCCTAAACATATGCATCAAACTACAGAGGTGCAAATTTCACAAAGGAAAAAAGAAAGTGTAAATAGTCTACAATTATCATTAGGAACTTCACCACTTCTCTCTCAGTCATTGATAGAACAAGTAGAAAATCTGTAAGAATATAAAACTGAAAAACATGATCAACCAAATTAATGAGTTGACCTTTATAAAACATTCCACTCCACAAGAGTAGAATACGCTTTCTTTCCAAGTCTTCCAAATGTTCTTTCCACATGGAACATTTCACCAAGAGAGACCGTAAAACAAATCTTAATAAATTTTAAAAATTTAGTTACATATATTCCCTGTTCATACAGAACTAAACTAGCAATAACAGCATGGTATCTGAAAATATTTGGAAGGTTTAAATTACAAATTCCACTTTTTTTAATAGATACAGAATTAAATTTACTATTGAATAAGTGGACCTACGCAGTTCAGACCCAAGTGATTTGGGGTCAAGTGTAATGAGTACAGAGGAATCACAGAAGTAACTGAAAATGCTGGGATTTAAATCATGATGGGAAAGACCCATTATGTGATACTTTCTGTGCCGTTTTCTGATATGTCACACACTCCTGGAAATACATAAGAATTCAGAAATTGGCTAATAAGCATCAAATAATTTAATCTTCAAACGTGTGGGTTTTTCTTCAGCAGTTTCTTCTTTCTCAGATACATATGCAGAAATTCAGGCAATTCAGGCAGATGTAACAGGTTAGAAATGAGAAAGCCCCCAATTTCCCACCTGATTTTAAAGTCAAGAACTTGACATGTAATTTAACTTCTTAAAGTGCAGACCCCTCCACTGCTCTGGCTGCATCTCGGACCACCCCCCTTGGGCCCCGCCACCTCGAGGAGCAAACCCACCTTTTCCTCCACTGCTGGCACCACATGACACAGAACCTACATCCTGTGGGCATCTGCTCGATGACCTCGTGCCGAGTTCGCCTCAGTCATTTCTTACTGCCCCAGTATGTTTGATTCCCAGTACTCCTGCCACATTGCCGAAAAATGGAATGAACTTTGAGTCATTTAGAAGAGAACAAGCAGCTATTTGGAAAAAGCCAAGGTAGACTGTACATGCAATCCTATTTTTTTAATTGACCAATCCTATATTTCCTCAAATTCGTTTGCAAGATACAAGTTTTTCAGTTTATGTTCCATGGTCATTAATTCTGCTTTTGACACTTCTTGACTATGAATTTGAAGTTAATGATCTTTTTGTTGACAGACAAAAGCTCATCTACCTTGCCTGCTTCATTATTTAAGATCCCAAAAGGTGAGTTTCACTTTGTGTTTATTTCATGAAGCTTATAAAATTTGCTGTGGGAAACTGGGTGTTAATTGTGGCAGATATATCAAGAAATCAAACATTCCTTTATAAAAAGCACTTGACAAAGGATAAACCAGGAATAAGTTGAAGAATTATCTATTTCTTCTTGAGTAAGGTTGGCAGTTTGGTTCTTTCAAGAAAATTTTTCCATTTTATCTAAGTGGTTAAATTTATTTACATAAAATTCCCAATATTCCCTTATCTGTTTAATAACTGTAGTGATGTCATCTCTGCCATTCCGGATATTGGTAACTTGTATGTTATCTCTTTTTTTTTCATATTGTCTGAGTGAAGATTTATTGGTTTTATTGACCTGCTTTTGTCTTTTCTGTTTCCTACTGATTTCTTTATTTCCATTTTTATGGTAACTGGGTTTCATTGCTCTTCATTTTCTAATTTGTTAAGGTGGAAATTGAAGTCATTGATTTGAGAGTTTTATTTTCCAACTTAGTAATATTATGTTTCCTTCTAAGTAATGTGTTAGCTGCATTCCACATATTTTGATATGCTGTGTTACAAGTTTCATTCAATTAAAAATACTTTCTCTTTTGCCTTTTGATTTCTCTTTTAACCCATGGGTTACTAAAAATTGTGCTATTTAGATCCAAATATTTGGGGGATTTTCCAATTATCTTTCTATTATTGATTTCTAACTTAATCCATTCTAGTTAGAAAATATTTTGTATGAATTGAATCCTTTTAAATTTATTGAGATGTGTTTTAAGGCCCGGAATATTGTCTATCTTGGTAAATGTTCTGGGTGCATTTAAAAAGAATGCATATTCTACTGTTCTTGAGTGGAGTGTTTTTTAAATGTCAACTAGATCAAGTTGGCTGACGGTGTTGTTCAAGTCTTCAGTGCCCTTACTGATTTTCAGTCAACTTGTTCTTTGGGAGATGCATGTCAAAATCTATTATAATTGTGGATTTGTCTGTTTCTTTCTTTAAATTGAAGTATAGTTGATTTACAGTGTTGTGTTAGTTTCAGATGTACAGTGGAGTGATTTACTTATATATATATGTGTATATATATATATGTTTTTCAGATTCTTTTTCATTATAGGTTATTACAAGATATTGAATATAGTTCCCTGTGCTATACAGTAGGTCATTGTTGTTTATCTATTTTATATATAATAGTGTGTATCTCTTAATCCCAAGCTCCTAATTTATTCCCTCCCCCCACCTTTCCCCTTTTGTAACCATAGTTTGTTTTCTTTATCTATGAGTCTATTGCTGTTTTGTAAATAAGTTCATTTGTATCAGTATCATTTGTTTTAGATTCCACATATAAGCAATACCATTTGATATCTGTCTTTCTCTGTCTGACTTCACTTAATATGATAATCTCTGGGTCCTCCATGTTGCTGCAAATGGCATTATTTTATTCTTTTTTTATGGCTGAGTAGTATTCCATTGTACATATATACCACATCTTTTTTATCCATTCATCTTTTGATGGACATTTAGGTTGTTTCCATGTCTTAGCTATTGTAAATAGTGCTGCAGTGAACATTGTCGTGCGTGTATCATTTCAAATTATAATTTTCTCTGGATATATGCCCAGGAGTTGGATTGCAGGATCATATGGTAACTCTATGTCTAGTGTTTTAAGAAACCTCCTTACTGTTCTCCATAGTGGCTGTACCAATTTACATTCCCACCAACAGTGTAGGAGGGTTCCCTTTTTCCCACACCCTCTCCAGCATTTATTATTTGTGGACTTTTTGATGATGGCCATTCTGACTGGTGTGAGGTGATACCTCATTGTAGTTTTGATTTGCATTTCTCTACTGATTAGCAATGTGAAGCATCTTTTCATGTGCCTGTTGGCTATCTGTATATCTTTTTTGGAGAAATGTCTGTTTAGGTCTTCTGTCCATTTTTTAAATTTTTTTAAATTGGGTTATTTGTTTTTTGATTCTGAGCTGTATGAGCTATTTGTATATTTTGGAAATTAATCCCTTGTGGTTGCCTCATTTGCAAATATTTTCTCCCATTCCCTAGGTTGTCTTTTGTTCTGTTCATGGTTTCTTTTGTGTTCAGAAACTTTTAAGCTTAATTAGGTCCAGTTTGTTTATTTTTGCTTTTATTTCCGTTACTTTAGGAGAAGGATCCAAAAAAATATTGCTACAATTTATGTCAAAGAGTGTTCTGCTTATGTTTTCCTCTAGGAGCTTTATAGTATCTTTCTTGTGTTTAGGTATTTAACCCATTTTGAGTTGATTTTTGTATACGGTGTTATAGAATGTTCTAATTTCATTCTTTTACATGTAGCTGTCCAGTTTTCCCAGCACTTATTATTGAAGGTACTGTCATTTCTCCTATATATATATATTTTTTTTAATTTAATTTATTTTTTGGGTCTTTGTTGCTGTGCATGGGCTTTCTCTAGTCGTGACGAGCGGGGCCTACTCTTTGTTGTAGTATGCAGGCTTCTCACAGTGGTGGCTTGTCTTGTTGTGGAACAGGGCTCTAGGCATGTGGGCTCAGTAGCTGTGGCTCGTGGGCTCTAGAGCATAGGCTCAGTAGTTGTGGCGCATGGGCTTAGTTGCTCCATGGTGTGTGGGATCTTCCCAGACCAGGGCTTGAACCCATGTCCCCTGCATTGGCAGGCGGATTCTTAACCACTGCACCACCAGGGAAGCCCTCCGTTTTATATTCTTGCCTCCTTTGTCGTAGGTTAATTGACCATAAGGATGTGGGTTTATTTCTGGGCTTTCTGTCCTGTTCCATTGATCTGTCTGATTTTGTGCCAGTACTGTACTGTTTTGATTACTGTCGCTTTGTATTATAGTCTGAAGTCAGGGAGCGTGATTCCTCCAGCTCCATTCTTTCTTAAGATTGCTTTTGCTACTAGGAGTCTTTTGTGTTTCCATACAAATTAAAAGTTTTTTTGTTCTAGTTCTGTGAAAAATGCCATTGGTAATTTGATAGGAATTGCAATGAATCTGTAGATTGCCTTCAGTAGTATGGTCATTTTAACAATATTGATTCTTCCAATCCAAGAACACTGTGTATCTTTCCATCTGTTTGTATTGTCTTCAGTTTCTTTCATCAGTCTTATACAGGTCTTTTGCCCTCTTGGATAGGTTTATTCCTCAGAATTTTATTCTTTTTAATGCAGTGGCAAATGGAATTGTTTCCTTAATTTTTCTTTCTGATATTTTGTAGTTAGTGTATAGAAATTCAACAGATTTCTATATATTTATTTTATATCCTGCAAATTTACTGAATTTATTGATTAACTCTAGTATTCTGGTAATGTCTTTATGATTTTCTATGTATAGTATCATGTCATCTGCAAACAGTGACAGTTGTACTTCTTCTTTTCCAATTTGGATTTCTTTACTTGTTTTTCTTCTCGGCTTGCTGTGGCTAGGACTTCCAAAAGTATGTTGAATAAAAGTGGTGAGAGTGAGCATCCTTGTCTTGTTCCTAGAGGGAATGCATTCAGCTTTTCACCATTGATTATGATGTTAGCTTTATCATATATGGTTTTCATTGTGTTGAGGTATGTTCCCTCTATGCCCACTTTCTGGAGAGTTTTTATAAATGGATGTTGAATATTGTCAAAAGCTTTTTCTGCATCTATGGTAATGATCATATGGTTTTCATTTTCCAGTTTTTTAATGTTGTGTATCATCACATTGACTGATTTGTAGATATTGAAAAATTCTTGCCTTCCTGGGATAAATCCCACTTGATATTGGTTGTGTGATCCTTTTTACCTATTATTTGGTTTGCTAGTATTTTGTTGAGGATTTTTGCATCTATGTTCACCAGTGATATTGACCTGTAATTCTTTTTTTTGTGATATCTTTGTCTGAGTTTTTTGTTTTTTTGTTTTTGGCCACGCCACACAGCTTGTGGGGTCTTAGCTCCCTGACCACGGATTGATCCTGGGCCCCCTGCAGTGGCAGCACGGAGTCCTAACTACTGGACCACCAGGGAATCTCTGTCAGATTTTGCTGTCAGGGTGATGGTGGTTGCACAGAATGAGTTTGGAAGTGTTCCTTCCTCTGCAGTTTTCTGGAATCATTTCAGAAGGATAGTTGTTAACTTCTCTAAATGTTTGGTAGAATTCACCTGTGAAGCCATCTTGTCCTGGACTTCTGTTTGTTGGGAGTTTTTAAATTACTGATTCAATTTCAGTACTGGCAATTGGTCTGTTCATATTTTCTGTTTCTTCCTGTCTCAGTCTTGGGTGATTGTACCTTTGTAAGAATTTGTCCATTTCTTCTAGGTTGTCCATTTTATTGGCCTATAATTGCTCAGAGTAGTCTCTTATGATCCTTTTTATTTCTGTGTTTTCGGTTGTAACTTCTTTTTCATTTCTGATTTTATTATTTTTTCAAATTTATTTGTTTTGTGGTATGCGGGCCTCTCACTGTTGTGGCCTCTCCCGTTGTGGAGCACAGGCTCTGGATGCGCAGGCTCAGCGGCCATGGCTCACGGGCCCAGCCACTCCGCGGCATGTGGAATCTTCCCGGACCGGGGCACGAACCCGTGTCCCCTGCATCTGCAGGCGGACTCTCAACCACTTGCGCCACCAGGAAAGCCCTCTGATTTTATTGAAATGGGCCCTCTCCCTTTTTTTTTTGATGAACCTGGCTAAAGGTTTATCAATTTTATTTATCTCTTCAAAGAACCAGCTTTTAGTTCCATTGATCTTTTCTATTTTTTTAGTCTCTATTTCATTTGTTTCTGCTCTGAATCTTTATGATTTTTTTCCTTCTACTAACTTTAGGTTTTGTTTGTTCTTCTTTCTCTAGTTCCTTTATGTGTAAGGTTAGGTTGTTTATTTGAGCTCTTCCTTGTTTTCTGAGTCAAGATTGTATCACTGTAGATTTCCCTCTTAGAACTGCTTTTGTGGTGTCCCATAGGTTTTGGATTGTCATGTTTTCATTTCTAGATATTTTTTGATTTTCTCTTTGATTTCTTCAGTGATCCCATTTGTTGTTTAGTAGCATTTTATTCAGCCTACACGTGTCTGTTTTTTGCAGTTTTTCTCGGAGTTGACTTTTAGCCTTATAGCATTGTGGTCAGAAAAGATGATATGATTTCAATTTTCTTAAATTTACTGAGGCTTGTTTTGCCACCTAGCACGTGATCTATCCTGGAGAATGTTCCATGTGCACTTGAAAAGAATGTGTATTCTGCTGCTTTTGGATAGTATGCTCTATAGCAGGGGCCCCCAACCAGTCCGTGGCCTGTTAGGAACCAGGCCACATGGCAGGAGGTGAGCGGCAGGCAAGCGAGCGAAGCTTCATCTGTATTTACAGCCACTCCCCATCGCTCGCATTACCACCTGAGCTCCACCTCCTGTCAGCATTATGGTGAGTTGTATAATTATTTCATTATATTCTTACAATATAATAATAATAGAAGTAAAGTGCACAACAAATGAAATGTGCTTGAATCATCCCAAAACCATCCGCCCTGCCAACCCCAGTCTGTGGAAAAATTGTCTTCCACGAAACCAGTCACTGGTGCCAAAAAGGTTGGGGACTGCTGCTCTATAGGTGTCAGTTAAGTCCATTTGCTCTACTGTGTTACTTAAGTGTGTGTTTTTTATATCCATTGATGTAAGTGGAGTGTTAAAAGTCCCCTACTATTATTGTATTACTGTGGATTTCTCCTTTTATATCTGTTAATATTTGCCTTATATATTGAGGTGCTCCTATGTTGGGTACATATGTATTTACAATTGTTATATCTTCTTGGATTGATCCCTTGATCATTATGTAGTGTCCTTTGTTTCTTGTAACAGTCTTTACTTTAAAGATTTAGATTTGTCTATTTCTTTTTGTAGTTCTATCAGTTTTTTCCCCCTGCTTCAGGTAATTTCTTCACATGCATGTTCTGATGAGTATTCAGGTAAAATTCAGCTAAAAATTCTGCAGATGTCTAGGGTTTTTTCCTCTTAGAGCTTTCAGGCACTTCATCCTGTGAACTCCAGTCACCTCAGTCTCCGTGACTTTTAGCTTCATTTCCTCAACTTTGGGAGGCAACAGCCTGGAAACTTTCCATGCAGTTATCTGGGGAAATCATAGTACTCATCTCATTTGTTTCCCATTTTTCAGGGGTCTCTGTTTCATTGCCTGTTATCCAATGTCTTGAATGCCAAGGTTTCATGTTTTGTCCAGTGTTTTATTGTTTCAGATGGGAGGATAAACAATTCTCTATAATTCCATCTTCACCAGCAGATCTCAAATAAGCATTTAATTAGCGTAGGCCTCACTGTGGAGCTAGGATTTATTTTTAAAAACAGGGTTGCAATTAAGTCTTTCACATGCTTTTGAAATTTTTTACCAATATTTTTGGAGAATTAAATTGCTGGATCAAAAGAGAGGCATATTTTGATAGTTACTGCCAACTTGCCTTTCCTGTTCAAACTAGTATTTATCTAGAATGAAGGTTACCTAGAGAAATGTTATGTACCTTTGTCCAGTGCTGCCTACATCTTGCCCATCTTGAGATATATTAGTAAAGTTTTTCAGAATTTCTTCTGCCTACTTTTTCTCCATTATGCCACTTTACCAGAGGGCAGACTGTGCCAAAGATATTGGCATGTTCTTTTAATGTGGCTCTGTTAATTCTGTATTCTACTTTTCATAGTGTGTGATATAAGGTGGTGTATTGGGGTTTTTGTTCCTCACTCTGTTCAATTTTAGTAAGAGGAATTTGTAAATCTGAGTCTACTATCATTCCATAGGGTCTCTGAAAGACTAGACTACATTTTTGAATGAGTAGAGCTCTTCCTGATCTGGCTGTTTATCAAAGGCCTGTACTCTAGACTAGTAGGAAATTTGTTTTAGCCTAGTGATTCTCATGTATTACCATGTATTCAGATCACCTGGGCATCTTGTAAGATACAGATTCTGAATTACTAGCTCCGGGTTAAGGCCCAAGGTTCTGGAATCCTAAGAAATTACGAGGTGAGGCTGATGCTGCTAGTCCAGGCCCCACATGTTGAGTAGCAAGGATTTAACGTTTACCTTGCAGTCCTGCACATCATTCGCAGCTTCCCTCTCCTCTGTCAGATGATAAATCACCTCTTCAAAACCCATGTATTTCCTCCTTGAACACTCCAGCTCCTCACCCCTGCCACTCTTTTGCAATTGTAAACAGAATTTCCGGAGACTTCTAAAGCCAGACTTTTCAGAGTAATACTGTGGCTTCAGTTGAGGTGCCTTTTCTTTTGCCCTTCCAGATATGCCACTACTTTGGAGGTATTTTGTGCTCATCAATGCATCATCAGTTTCCTCTCCCAGGATTCTCACCACATTTAGCAGCATTTCCTTGTGGATTTTGAGACTCAGAATTATAGACGTTTCTTTACTTCATCGAAGATGGAGTTTCCTTCTGTTTCTTATTCTTCTTGTTGCTTTCACTTGGTTTCAGAAAGGAGAAATGGATAGAGATATCTTGGTCCCACCACTTTAAATTCAAAGTTAGTATTTTTAAAAGCTCCTCATACATACATTTGAATTTGCCTCCTTATGGGAATGTACCAGTCTGCTACTCTTCCATAGAGACCATGAAAAGGGGCGGGGGTGGGGGAGAAATGGAGTTTTTCTAAACTGGAAGGCAATCCCCTTTGTAGAGCAGATCTGCTGTCCTTTATGTAAACAGCTTCACTTTTTGTTGGCTGTCTCTGACATCTGTGCAGAAAGCCTTCTTTGGAGGTCTTTAAAGGGAACTCCCCTGATGTCTCCTGGCATAAATGGTGCAGGTGAGGCTCAACCACTTGTCACCCAAGCCCTAGTCTCTTGCTGTTGGAGTTACCTTGTCCAATGTGCAGCCATCTCAGGAGTCTGGCAAGATAGCTTAAATACTAGCAACTGTGTACTGAGTCCAGTTGACCCCTGGAAATTTAACTTACCCTTGCTACAGGGGCTGAGGCAGCTCCCTATAATTACACACAGTATTTCTGCAGCAAAAGATAGGTATATCTACACACTTAGTGAGTCAGTGTTGCCCTCATATGTCAGTTCAGGTCTGTTGTTTTCTTTACGGGAACTGATTCTCAACTGCCCTCCACCCTACCCCCATCCCATGGGAATTTTGTTAATTGGCCATCCAGTGATCCAATTCCCCTGGTATGTGAACTTGACCCAGCTTGGCCAGAGTACCCCCTACCCTGGATCTGATGATTGGTCCAGAGTGGGCACATAGCATAAACTGGAACAAATTATATTTTCCTCCCAGGGATTGACATGGAGGCTCAGATCACCTTGCTTTTGAGATTAAAAGCTCTAAGGATTTTTTAAGTGTAATATCATCAGATGCCATTTTCTTCCTGCCAAGAGACAGAACCTGCCAGAGAATGAAACAACTGAACACAGAGCTGTGAGCTATTAATCTCTGATGAGTCTGAACACTTACATGCAGCCTACCTGAGACTGTAACATACATGCTCTACATCTTTGAGTTGTAGGAACTAATAAATACCTTTCTCCTAAGCTGACTTGAATTGGGTTTCTGTCATAATCCTGATTACAGTTGTAATTTTATTTGTAAATTTATCAACTTTATACAGTCTTTCTTATGAAAGGTAAGGATTTAATTCATCCCACTGAGTTATATTAGCTCCTCTGATGTATTTTAACTTGAAATACAGCTAACCTACATTTCTTATTCTATCGCCTTTAGACATCTCCTGAATCCCCTCTATATACAGTGAGCATATTTCCCCTTATCCTTGCTTCAAGCTCTTATTTCCTTGTCAACCTCCCACCATCCAGTCTATATAAGCTATATTTTGCCTTTACATTATTAGGTAGATATTAGATATGTAGATATATATACACATAGAGACTTCAGTGATTTGTCTATTTTAAAGTTGGAAATAAAATAGCATTAGATCGTTATCACCACGTAAATATTATTGTCTGAAGAGTCAGAGCCAAGCAATGTGTGACGATTACATTTTCTGCTCTACAAGTCCAATGTTATGATCCCAGTACCCACTTAAAGGAATCTATTCCTTGTATCAATCATATGGACTTCTTTTTTCATATTCCAGTTATTTTCCAAAGTCATGTCACATTTTATGGGGGCTTGCTTTATATTAGGACCATAATATCTGGTATGGCTTCTCCTTTTTTTTTTCCAGAGCCAGTAATTGTTTTTCTTTCCTTCTGACGAACTTTTGTCTTCACCATATTACTAAAATCCTCAAACTTTGTATTAATTCTATTTAATGTAACCCACCCCTTTCATTCTTACGTTCCTCTTCACTGACTCCCTGGATATCTAGCCTACCAGTAATTTGGTCTGATTCTTGCAGGGTGATCATCCTATTCATCCTCAGCACCACTTTACTGGGTTAGATCCACTGTTTAAAGCCTTTCCTGTTTTTTACCTTTTCCATCCAAATTTTGCTGAAGCTAATCATTCCATACCCTATTAAAAGACAGTGGGAGTAAACTGAAGTAAACTGGTAATACAAAATATCAGTACTTGGCCTCATGCTTCATTACTGTTTGGGTATAAAGTTCTAGATTCAAAGCAGTTTTAACTCACAAGTTGGAAAGTGCTGTTCTGTATTCTACAATCTAATATTGCTCATCAGAGGGAAGGCTAATGCTATCTTGATCATTATTCTTTATCAGGAGAAATTTCCATATTTTGAAAGCTTTTAGGATGGCCTCATCTTTAGTATTATGAAATTTCACAAGCGTATTTCTGGGTGTCTTTTTTTTCTATTGTAATTGTGCTTTTTGCCACTTCAGCCTGCCCAACATTGAGTGAGCTATTCCTAGCTGAGTGTTCATAATTTTCTTCAGTTTAGAAAGATTCTTAATCATTTATTTGATACATTCCTATTATATTTTCTCTTAATTTTTTTTCTGGAACTCAGTTAGATGTTAGACCTTCTGAACTTCCAGGTCCCTTTTGTTTCTCATTTAACTTTTCAATTTATGAACTTGAAGACTTTCCACAATTTTCTTTCAAACCTTCTATTACAGCAATAATGTTTTTTCATCCTTAGGAGTTCTGTCTTATTCCTGTTTTTGGTAGCTTCCCATATTTGCTTTAAAAGTGCAACATCTATTCAAATCTCAGACTAACACAAATTTTTATTTTCTTCTCATTATATAACTTTCCCTACTCTGGTTTAGTCTCTCTCTTGGTCCTTATTATGCTGGTACTTTTCTTCATCTGTGATGATCCTTAGCTGTCTGTTCACACTTAATAATGATATGGTTTGATTATCTTAGGTAGATAGCAGGAGGTTCTTTGGTTATTCTCATTGTAGACCTGTTTCCCTGAATGAAAAGGTTTACTGGGCTCTCTGCCTGCATGGGAAAGGCTGGTGAGTTGATGGGAAATTCTCCAAATTCCAAAAAAGGTTTCAACTTAGGCTGCCAACTCTCACTCTAGCTGCTCTAGTTCTCCATGAGTTTGTTGAATTTTTTCATAGTTTAAAATTTTAAAATTTTAACATTCTTATTTAAAACTTCAAACATTACAGATAATGGTAAACCTACCCTCTTGACCAGAATGTCCAATTCTAGTTCCCTCCCCCAAAGAAACACTTATCAGTTGGATGTGTCTGTTCAGGACTTTTTCTAAGTATTTGCATACTTATATAAATGTATTAGAAATATATTTTAAATATATAATATTCTATTATTATGAAAATTTTCCATTTTCAATCAGTGTCTTTTAGTCAAATCCATACCAATATTACAAGTCCATTTTTTTAAACTGGTGCTAGTATTTCTAGTCATGCCTCTATTGATGGAAATTTAGACTGTTCCCAGTTTCATGTACTGTGCTGCCCTCCAAAGGGGTTATAGTGAGCATTTTTAAAACTTCAGTGCCTCCAAATTAGCACTGATGAGAGTATTTATTTCTCTACACAACTACCAAGTTTTTTTTTATTATTGTAGATTACTTAAATTTGCATCTCTCAATACTAGCAAGGTTAAGCAGGGACTCATATTTATGGTCCATCTGTATTTCTTCTGACTTGCACATTCTTGTCCTTTGTTCATTTTTATTCTTGCTTGGTTGTCCTTTACCTATTTATAGGTACTCTTACATCTCTCCCTTTGTATTATATTACAATTTTTTTCCCCATTCTGTTTCTTATCTTTGTCTTTTTAAAAGCATTCTAACTTTTGATTTAATCAACTTCATTATGGCTTTCATTTTTGTCTAATTTAGGAAGATATGTCCAACAGCAAAGTCATAAGCATATGGTACTATATTTTCTTCTAATACTTTACTATTTACTTTGACATTTAGGATTTTATTCAACTGGAACTAATTTTTGTGAACGGTGTGAAGGAAGGATCCATTTCAATTTACTTATAGAAGAGAGGGTGGAGTGGGAAGGCTGTTGGCAGGGGTACTAACATAACTTTCACATAAAAAATCATTAACTGTCTTGTCATCGTGTCTCCTTATTACCCAGCCTCTACACAAGCCAACTCAAAGCATGAACTTTTCTAGGGACCCTTTGGACAGACTGACTCCCTTTACTGAAATCCCTGTCATGCCAACATTTCAGGTAACAGCTTCTTCTGCAACATTTCATGAATAACCACTCTTTTCCGTTTTGTCTTTTATAAAATTTGATTCTTTCATCCACTGATGACTTCTCTTTTTTGATACCTTTTAAATTGTTTTATCTTTTAATAGGATATGGAGGAAAGATAAACTTGTGTTTAACTGCAAAAGAAAACCTTGATTCCCAATGAAAATTTTGATGCTGACAAGTTACCTTTCAGAAATACTGTACAAATTCATACACCCTTACATCAGTACATAGAAGTACCTCCTCTCCTATGCTTTTGCAATGCAAATTTTATCAATCTGATATTGAAAGATGGTAGTTCATTTGTTTAACTTGTGTTCTGATCCTTGTGAGATTCTGTACTTACCACTTTCATCAGTCACCTGTTGGCTCTTTATACCCTTTTGCCCATGAGGGGAGGAGGTGTCATTTTTCTAAATGACTTGTAGAAGCACTTTTATGTTAAGTATACGAACTTCATAAGTTAAACATTTTAATGATTTTTTCCAACTCTAATGTTTAAAAACCTTTCGTTTGTACTATCTTTGACTATATAAAAGCTTTAATTAAAGTTCTTATATAGTCAAACCTAGAATCTTTGTGTGTGTGGCTTCTGGATCTCATGTCGTATTTAGGAAGACCATTCTTCATGATTATAAAGCATGTTATGGTGTCCTCTAATGACTCTGTTTTGCATCTGGATAAAAGAATGAGGTGATTGTTTTGTACAGAAATAATTTTTTTGAGCCGAATCTCATTTACCAATACTGTTAAGCCACTGACATGAAATATCACCTTTATTATATATTTCCTTTATGTGTGTATGTTGTGAATGTGTATGTGTGTATGTTGGCAAACAATGTTTCAAGCCTTAAAAAGAAAGCCTTATTTTGTCAGGTACAAAGAATCTATAGATTAATTTGAGGCCTACTAACAAATCTATAGATTAATTTGGGGCCTACTAACATCTGTAGAGTACTGAGTCTTCCCCTACAGAAGGATAAAATGTCTATTCTTTTAATCCTCCATTAAACTTTAGTTATTTTCTTTGTACTTATGTTCACAAGAGAACTGGTTACTGCATTGATTGCATGCTCAAAGCCTTCAGGAGTCAGGAAGTAATATAAAGTGTAAAACAAGTCAGATGTAAGGGAACAGGTAGTGGTTTGAACTGTGGAGAACTGGAAAACACATGTCCATCTAAAGGTATTCATATTCATTTGAAACTTGATGCATATCAAATCAAACATGTTGATGAGTTTTGACCTATAGTTTTGGTTTCTCTTCCCTCTAGTTTTGGAATTACAGCTTAGAAGCTTAACAACTTTTCTATTTAAATGACATGTGTTTAATACAATTCATCTACCTGAAATTAAGAGAGGTGAGTTAAACTTAAATTTTACTTTCTATTCTTCTTTGGTTATTGATCTTTTAAAGTTTTCTGTCTTTTAAAAACTATATTGCCTTTGTTTAAATGCAAATGATGAATACATCTCAGTAAATTTTACTTATTACAAGTGATTTTTAACACCTGGCTTCTTAAAACTGTTGACTATAGAATGAAGTTAGTTTTTCTTATCAACAAAATCATATCTCTGTGTATTCATGTTGAAACAGAAGCCCCCATCTTACTCTGTCATCATGGACTCCAACATTAACTCTCCTGTGCTGGATACCCCTATCACCCACCTTTAGAACAATGACTGCTGTTCCTAATCAAAAACCTTTACAGTCTTTTGGGTTGCTTTATTATTTCGCGGGTAATCATTGCTGAGATGATATTCTTTTTTCATAGTACCTTTTTATTTTACATTAGTGTTTATTGAGTGATTACTTTATGCTAGGCACTCTGCTGAGCAGTTCACATGCATTATCTCATTTAATCCTTACATTAACTTGAGGTAGTACCATTATTATTTTCCATAATATAAATAAAAAGACTGAAGCTTACAAGGGACAAAAGGTTTCTCCAAAACTAGGGGGCCAGAAAATGGAAGAGTAAGAATTGGAACCCAGATCTATTTGATGCTGCACTGTAAATTCTTAATGTTGATAATTAGCCAAAGAATGAGGTGGGTAACATGAGATGGGACTCTGAAATGTAGACTGGAACAAAGTATTGGGGGTTGGAGGTCTTTTAGGCTATTTTGAGGAATGTGTGCCTTGACCTAAGACCTATGGGATGCCAATGAAGGGTTTTAATGATGGAGAAGTGATATGATTAAACTTTTTAAACACAAGTTTGACTGTAATATGCACTACTAGCAGGAAATGGTAAACACAGGGAGATCAATTAGAGAGTTATTTCCATAGTCCATGTCAGATAGATTATTGTGTACTGGACAAAGATGACAGAATGGAAATTAATTAGAGTCAGATTCAAGGCATATTTAGGAGATAGAACCTACAGGTCTTGGCAACTGACTGGACACGGAGGGTGAGGGGGAGGAAAGAGTCAAGAATGACTCCATGGTATGAATTCTCTCATGATGAGCAAGGTGTGCTCGCTGCCTGAAAGATTTCCTGCAATCCTTACATTCATAGGGTCTTTCCCCAGTATGAATTCTTTGATGTAGAGTAAGAGATCCACTGTAGCTAAAGGCTTTCCCACAAATGTTACATTCGTAAGGTTTCTCTCCAGTGTGAATTCGCTGATGTTGAGCAAGGCCTGCATTCTGGCTAAATGTTTTCCTGCATTCCTTACACATGTAAGGTTTCTCTCCGGTATGACTTCTCTGATGTTGTGCAAGTGACGAGCTGTTGCTAAAGGCCTTCCCACATTCGATACATTCATAGGGCTTCTCTCCAGTATGAACCCTCTGATGTTGATCAAGGTATGCAATCTGGCTGAAAGCTTTCCTACATACTTTACACTCATAAGGTTTCTCTCCAGTATGAACTCTCTGATGTTGAGCCAGGTGTGCATACTGGCTGAAGGTTTTCCTACATTCCTTACATTCATAGGGTCTCTCTCCAGTATGAATTCTCTGATGTACAATTAGGTATCCTCGATGGCTGAAGGCTTTCCCACACACGTTACATATATAAGGCTTCTCTCCTGTGTGAATTCTCTGATGCTGAGCAAGAAATGAGCCATTACTAAAGGCCTTTCCACATTCAATACATTCAAAAGGTCTTTCCCCAGTATGAACCCTCTGATGTTGAGTCAGGTGTGCAATCTGGCTGAAGGCTTTTTTACATTCTTTACACTGATAAGGTTTCTCTCCAGTATGAACTCTCTGATGTTGAGCAAGATGGGCATTCTGGCTAAAGGCTTTCCTACATTCTTTACATTCATAGGGTTTCTCTCCAGTATGTATTCTCTTATGTTGAGCTAAGTTCGCACTCTGGCTGAAGGTTTTCCCACATTCAACACATGCATAGGGTTTCTCTCCAGTGTGAATTCTCTGATGAAGAGTAAGAGATGAGCTCTGGTTGAAAACCTTCTCACATTCATTACATTTCAAAAGTTTCTTTTCTACATAGACTTTCTTACGTTTCATTTCAACAGATTTTTTCCGGTAGCTTCTCTTTCGTGGCTCATGATTATGTATTCTTTCTTTGGTGGGAAAACTCTGCCTTATATCAAAGATTGCATCCTGATGGAAAGTTTGCCAAGATTTAGTATATTCATTACTTTGATCTTTAGTCAGGATTTCTTTATGAGTGATGATCAATTGACTAGACTGTATCTCCTGACTTCCCAAGTGGTTCTTAAACCAGTCCTCATTTTTAGAGTCTTCTCTCAAATTGGAGCAGTCAAGGTTATAACTAAGATGGCTTCTTCCCATTGTCCTTACTTTGGATGATTCCTCATAAATAACTTGCTTTGATGAAAATTCATTGTTTTTAAATGCATACTCCCAATCTAAAAGATACCAAGAAAACAAATGTCTTTTGTATTTATGCATTAGAAAAGAAGAAGTTCTAAAGCACAAATTGATGAATGAACTACATAAGAAGTTCAAGGATTTAACAGCTGTTAAATGCAGTCTAATAATGAGATTATAGAGAATGAGAATGAAGGAAAATTTATTAAGAAAATAAATCATGCATAACTAAAGGTAACTATCAGAAAATCATAATAATCTTTTTATATATATATTAATATAACAGTCTGCAAACACCCTTCCTCTCTTGCTGCTAGTTATCCTGCATTCAAGCTAAGTTCATTACCTTTAAAAAACCAATTTCATGTCAGTGTGGCTAAAAAAACTCCCAGTACCATTAATTGCCATAGGCTGTACATAAAACTCTATGGTTAAACTTTTGCAGCCTGGAAGTGGTCTTCCTGAGTATCATTTTCTGTGTGATATGTTCCAACCAAATGTAAGTTTTCAATTGATACTCAAGCTAAGATGCCTTCATATAGAAGTAATTTTGTATCAAATTTCTTGGTTTTATTAACCTGCCATTGGCCTTAATTGCCTTACCCTTTTCATTCCCAAATCAAATCACCTATTATTCTGTTCAAGACTTTCCAATGGTTTCTCACCTTATTTATAGTAAAACCAAAATTCCTATCATGATTTACAAAACCAATGTAGCACATGAACATAAATATAAAGCCTATATAAAATTATGGCAAATAAAATCCAGGAACATATGAAAGCATAATCATAACCAAGTGGAGTTTGTCCCACGAATGCAAGGTTGGTTTAATATATGAAAATCAATGTAATTCACCACATTAACAGATTAAAAAAAGGAAAATCATATCATTTCAATAGATATAAAAGTATTTTACTAAATTCAACACCTGTAGGGCTTCCCTGGTGGCACAGTGGTTGAGAGTCCACCTGCTGATGCAGGGGACACGGGTTCGTGCCCCAGTGTCCCCAGTCTGGGAAGACCCCACATGCCATGGAGCAGCTGGGCCCGTGAGCCATGGCCACTGAGCCTGCACGTCTGGAGCCTGTGCTCCGCAACAGGAGGGGCCACAACAGTGAGAGGCCCATGTACCGCAAAAAAAATTCAACACCTGTTTATTATAAAAATTCTCGGCAAACCAGGAACAGAAAGGAAATTCCTCAAGCTGATAAAGGGCATCTATGAAAAATCTGTAACATCAACAGTGAAAGAGTGAATACATTTCCCCTTACAACAATGCAAGTATATATGCTCTTACCAATTCTATTCAACATTTTACAGGAGGGCCTAGCTATTACAATTAATCAAGAAAAAGACATAAAGATCAGAAAGGAAGAAATAAAACTGTATTTGCAGAAAAAATGTTCATGCAGAAAATCCTCAGGAACTTACAAAACAACTACTAGAACAACTGCTAAATCAATCCAGCAAGGTCAAAAGATGTAAAGTTAATATAAAAGTCTAACAACATTGTAAATGAACTATACTTCAATAAAAAAATTTTAAAAATCAATTTACATTTTTACATACTAGCAGCAAACAATTGGAAAATGGTCTTTTTAATATAAAAGCACCAAAAAAACATAAGACTCAGGGAAAAAAATTTTAGATATAAGTATATTTTTTGTATATAGCTATATAAATATAATACTTATAAATATAAGACCACTACACTGGATAGGACAAAACACTGCTAAGAGAAATTAAGACTGTAAAAAATGGCTAAATAAACCATACTCAGGAATTGAAAAAAAATGATATTAGGATGTCATTTCTCTCCAAACTGATACATAGATTCAACACAATCCCAAACAAAACCCCAGGAGGATTTCTGGGTAGAAATTCTCAACTTCATCCTAGAATTTATATGGAAATGCAAATGATATATTAAAGTAGTCAAAGTGATTTTACAAATTGAACTGATATCAAAATTTACTATAAACCTACAGTAATCAAGACAGTGTGGTACTGGTGAAAGGACAGAGTTTAGAACTTAATGCATGCATATACGGTCAAATGATTTTCAGTGAAGGTACCAACAAGATAATATAATGGGGAAGGGAAAGTCTTTAAAAGAAAGGGTACTGGAGAAACTATATATACAAATAGGGAAAAAAGAAAAAAGAACTTCAACCTTTACCTCACACAAGGCACAAAAATTGGCTCAATGGAACATATACCAAAATATAAAGCCAAAATGATAAAATTCCTAGGTGAAAACACAGAAGAAAATGTCTGTGACCTGCGGGTAGCAAGACTTTCTTAGATATGACACAAAAGGGACAAACCAAGGCAATAATTTGGACTTAACAAATATTGAAAACTTTGGATGTTCAAAAGACAGTAGTAGGAAAATAAAAATACAAGTCGCAATTGGTACGTATATCTCAATACACATAAATGACAAAGAATTTGTATCAGGACTATACAGGCATACCTCAGAGGTATCATGGGTTCAGTTCGAGGCCATCCCAATAAAATGAATGTTGCAATTAAGCGAGTCACACGAATTTTTTGGTTTCCCAGTGCATGTAAGAGTTATGTTTACACTATACTGTAGTCTATTAAGTGTGCAATAGCATTAAGTCTAAAAAAAAATCAGTTTACATACCTTAATTAAAAAGCACTTTATTGCTAAAAAGTACTAACCATCATCTGACAACGCAGGGTCACCACAAACCTTCAATTTGTAAAAAGTGCAATATCTGCGAAGTACAATAAAGTGAAGCACAATAAAATGAAGTATACCAGTATTAAGAACTTTTACAATAATAACAAAACAACCTAATAAAACATGGGCAAAAGATTTGAACAAATACTTCATAATAGATATATGAATGGCCAATAAGCACATGAAAAGATCCTCAACATCATTAGTCATCAGATAAATACATACTAAAACTACGAGATACCATAACACAATCATTAGAATGGATAAAACTAAAAATAGCTCACCAAAAAGGGAACCCTCCTACATTGTTGATGGGAATGTAAACTGATGCAGCCTCTATGGAAAACAGTATGGAGGTTCCTCAAAACACTAGACTTGCCATATGATCCAGAAATCCCACTCCTGGGCATATATCCAGACATAACTATAATTCAAAAAGATACATGCAGCACTATGTACAATAGCCAAGACATGGAAACAACCTAAATGTCCATCAACAGGTGAATGGATAAAGGACATACGGTACATATGTGTGTGTATACATACACACACACACACATATATACATACATACATACACATAATGGAATATTACTCAGCTATAAAAAAGAATGAAATAATGCCATCTGCAGCACATGGATGGACCTAGAGATCATCATACAAAGCCAGGTAAGTCAGAAAGAGAAAGACATACCATATGGTATCACTTATATGTGGAATCTAAAATACAATACAAATGAATATATTTGCAAAACAGAAACAGACTCATCTAGAGAACAGACTTGTGTTTGCCAAGGGGGAGGAGGGGTGGGGGAGAGAAGGATTGGGATTTGGGGATTAGCAGATGCAAAGTATTATATCAATATATAGGATGAATAAATAACAAGGTCCTATTGTGTAGCACAGGAAACTATATTCAGTATCCTGTGATAAACCATAATGGAAAAGAATATATATATGTAACTGAATCACTTTGCTGCACAGCAAAAATTAACAGAACATTGTAAATCAACTATACTTCAATAAAATTATTTTAAAAAAGAAAAACCTCACCAAGATATGGTGAGGATGTAGAGCAACTGGAACTCTTCTACAGTGCTGGTGGGAATGAAGATGATACAATCTCTTTAGAAAACTATCTGGCAGTTTCTTAAAAATTTAAACATATTCCTGTCATATGACTCAGTTTTTCCACTTTCAGATATTTACCTAAGAGAAATGAAAACGTATGTCCACACAAAGTCCTGTATGTGACCACTTCATATAGCCCGAAACTGCAAACAACCCAAAAGTGCATCAACAGGTGAATGGAAAAAGTGTGGAACATCTATACAATAGACTGCTACTCAGAAACAAAAGGAGTAAATTATTTATATATGAAACAATATGATTTTCAAAATAATTTTGATGACAAAATAAGCCACACATAACAGTATGATTCCATTTAGTTTAAATGCAAAGTAATCTAAAATGACAAATATCAGATTAGTGTTTGGAGCCAGGAGTGAAGAAGAATGAACTGCATAGAGGTACAAGCTATATTCTGGGGTGACGGAAACGTTTTATGTCTTGATTGTGGTGATGGTTTCATGGACATATACAACTGGCAGAACTCATCACATTGTGTAATTTATATGAATGCAATTTACTGTATGTAAATAATTAGTTATTAAGAAAAATATTATAGGGACTTCCCTGGTGGTCCAGTGGTAAAGAATCCACCTTCTTAGTTCCTGGTTGGGGAACTAAGATCCCACATGCCGTGTGGCTACTGAGCCTGCATGCCACAACTAGAGAGCCTGTGTGCCACAACTACAGAGCCCATGCACTCTGGAGCCTGCATGCCACAACTACTGAGCCCACATGCCACAACTAGAGAGAAACCCAAGCACCACAATGAAGAGCCTGTGCGCAATAATGAAAGATCACACGTGCCACAACTAAGACCCAATGCAGCCAAAAATAAGAAAGAACAAATTATAGATGGAATGAAGAAAGATTAAGTAAAGAGAGACTTTAGTAACATAATAAAAAAAGAAACTCATGTAATAAGCTCTTTACACTGAAAATAGAGACTATACCTTGGAACCTATGGAACCGTTAAAGAAAACTAATGCTATATTAGGACATATAAAATCCTCAAATCGTTAGAGAGTAGAATTAGTACTAATTACTATCCTGATCAAATATGATAAAACAATTTGATCAAGATACAATAAAACAAGAAAACTTTTAAACAACTCTTGTGTAAAAAGGAATTTTTAAAAAAATAGGTTGTCTAGGAAATGGAAATAAGAAAAACAACTACATATCAGAATCTATGGAAGTCACCTAAAGCTATATTCAGAAGAAAATTAAAACTCCTAATAATGTCATTAGTGAATGAGAAAATGAAATTAATAGTTTAAGTTTTTTTCAGCAAAATGGAAAACAAAATAAACCTAAGGAAATTAGATGGAAAGAATTAGTAAAGAGAAAAACAGAAAATAGAGAATTAGAAAAGAGAAGAATGATGACACTATATTTTATATTTAACAGATACATCCAAAAGCTGGATTTTAAAAATAAATAAAAATTAACAAAATTGACTAATGAGTAGCAAACAATTTTTTTTAAATAACAGCTATGTAAAATAAATTAAAATTGGAAATTACCAGATATAAAAGAAAAACAATTATAAGCGATTATTATGCTCAGGTTCATAGAAATAAATCTGTAACCTAAATGAAAAGGGTAACTAACTAGAAAAATTTAAATTTATATAATTTAACCCAAGGAAGAAACTATAGGGAGGTTATTTACCAGAGAGGACATTGAGAAAGTTGTCAAAGGTCCAAGTACCAGGACTTTTCTCTCAAACTTGAAGACTATGACCTCATTCCTTCACACTAACATCTCTAAATCAGACTTTTTCTTCTTAGCCTCCATCTCCCTCCAATCATACATTGCATATCTTCCCTTGGCAATCTCCCCATCTCTTAAAAATAAGTCTCTTACTGTCCCAAGCCAAATTCATCTTTTCCTCTACCAACCTGTTCTTTCTTCTGACTTGTTTCTATTAAATGCTATCACTTTCCAGTTACCCAGACTTGAAAATACAACTGGAAATGCTTTATCTTTTCTTTGATGGTTTATAAACCTCTGAATAATCCTAAAAATTGAGCAGAATGATTTTATGAAAGTAGAAATTCAGTGAATCAAGTGAATAAGTAAATGAATCAATCCTTCAATCTGAAAGGAATGAGTGACCAAAGAGGAAAAAATATGCATTGCTCTGTCTGGATTTTTAAACATAGAATGGAGCAATGTGTGTAAAACTAAAAAGCAAGGACAAGGAGATAACTGTGACATCTGCATCCAGAGAATAAGAAAATGTTATCAGAGAAGACAGTTATGTGTGAGAGAAAATATACACACATAATGTGTGAGGAGAGTTAGGTTGGGGAACTCACGCTAGACACACCACAGTGTTTCTTTCCAGGCCTTGAGCCTTTTCAGGCTACCCAGGAAACATCAATTATGAGCTGGAACTTTCCAGAATAGCTGAGCTTTTCCTTGCAATGGCCTCTGCCTGCCTAGTTCTCTCTCACTCACCAGGGCATGCTCCTCTTGTCCCCTCCTTCTTCACCATCCAGGGCTCTTTTCCTTGCTCCAATAATGAGATCACATCTGGCTTAGAAACTGAAACTCCTGCTTACAAGAAATAAAAGGGGAATTAGCCAGGCCCATAGATCAGATCAAGTTGCTTGGTCATCAGGAAGGTGAGGCCATTATAGAAGGGAGCTGAGGAAGAGATGAAGTATTCTGAAGAATGGGGAAGATGAAGTGGTATGGACAGTCTAATGAAGCTGCCAATTCTACAAAACTATATTTATCTGGGGGAGCACAAAAATCAGAAACTTAGCGAACTATATCAGAGGTTTCCCAAATATTACATTGGAAAGCAGCCCTACGTGCAGATTCTGAATTACAGGGAGACCTCCTTACCCAGTGATACCAGGCTCCTATAGTTCTGCAACATCACTTTCCTGTACAAATTCCTCTGAGCAGGGTTCAGCCATTCCCACTCCTCTTGAGAGAAATCTACAGCCACATCCCCAAATGTCACCAAATCCTGAAATGACATAAACATATTCTTGCTCAACTAGTGTTCTTACCCTCGCATGAGCATAGTTTAAAAAATTAAATTGTCTATACTTCTGGAGAGAAATACTATAGGTAGTGAAATTTTCTGTCAGTATCTTGAGTTCTGAGCAACACATGTCAAGTAATTGCTAGACAACTTCTCTGTGCTTAGTGTTGCTATTCTGTCATGGAAAGTATACAATTTCAGAGTCTCTACTGATGGAGAAAAGATACACACAGAAATTGGCAATAACAGAACACTGTAAACAATCAAGTGTAAAATGTTATTCATACTAAATGCTAGAGCATTTCTCAATATGGAAAATAAAGATAGACTGGGGCAGTGAAAAAGGCTTCAAAGAGGAGGCAGAAACATGAGTTATGCCTTACAGGACATACATGGTCTAAACCAGCATTTTCCCAAATTCTATAATGGAATGGTCAATGTTCCAGCTATATCAATAAGGTATATATTAAAATATATTTGATGCTTATAACTGGTTTTCTAAAATTAAATACAGATATAATAAAAACAGTAAAGTTTTATGGTGATTTTGCAAAAATATAACAAACAATATATGTCATTACGGAGAACAATCAGGGACAACAAAAGATTACATAACAGCTCTGACAACATCACTAAGTTTCAAAGACAGCTGGTAACTTATCATGCTACCTAAAAGACAAAATAATAGTAATTTTAAGTACTACTGATTAAGTTAAAGAATGAACATTTCAAATGTGATAATGAAGTGCCATCAAAAAATACCTACAACTCTCACTAGAGGAACATACCCAATTGTGCACATCTAATGAGCAAGAGTTTTTTAAATGTTAAAACATAGCTCTTTAAATACCACTGTATGTTACATTAAGGATCTTGATAGCATGGAAGATGACCTAGTCTGCTCCCTAGAAATTGAAAATGGGCATTCTTCCTAATGTGGTAAATCCGCTTCAGACTTATCAAGGCTTGCTGACTGATTTGGAATATGCTTCACAGGTTTGGCATGTCACGGAGCAAAATCTACTCGTAAGCTGAGCTGATATGTAGATGACCTAAACAGCTGAACTGACTTGTCAAATATTGAAATCCTTCCACACTGGTTGGTAAACAGCAGAGGAACCACTCCCAGTTAAAAGACCAAGAGCATTCCCCTGAAAGAACAAACAGTGAAACAGACCTCTTCATTCTAATAGACACTGATTTCAAAAAGGAGATAATGAAAATACTGGAGGAGTAAGAAAAGCTATTGACAGAAATGCAGAGTACTGTGAAAGGGAACTAGAAACTATACAGAGGAACCACAAAAAAATCAGAAAACTCATCTGCAGAGATGAAAGCTAAGGGCAATGAATAGCAGAATGAATGATGCAGAAGAATGAATAAGTGACCTGGAACATAGAATAATGGAAATCACCCAACAAGGACAGCAGACAGAAAGCCAAATAAAAAAAATGAAAGCAATATAAGAGACCTATGGGATAATATAAACCATGCCAATCTACACATAATGGGGATTCCAGAAGGAGAAGAAAAAGGGGATCAAAAATGTATTTGAAAAAATTATGTCTGAAAAATTCCCAATGGGGCTTCCCTGGTGGTGCAGTTGTTGAGAGTCTGCCTACCGATGCAGGGGACACAGGTTCATGCCCTGGTCCGGGAATATCCCACATGCTGCAGAGTGGCTAGGCCTGCGAGCCATGGCCGCTGAGCCTGCGCGTCCAGAACCTGTGCTCCGCAATGGGAGAGGCCACAATAGTGAGAGGCCCGAGTACCACAAAAAAAAAAAAAAAAAAAAAAAAAAAAATTCCCAAACCTAAAGAAGGAAACACATATCCAGGTACAGGAAGCACAGAGGGTCCCAAGTAAGATAAACCAAAACAGACCTACACCAAGACATATTACAATAAAAAGAGCAAAAGTTAAAGAGAGAATTCTAAAGGCAGCAAGAGGAAAACAAAGAGTTCATTACAAGGAAACCCCCATAAGGCTACCAGGTGATTTCTCTACAGAAATGCTGCAGGCCAGAAGGGAGTGGCAAGATATATTCAAAGTCCTGAAAGGGAAAAATATACAACCTAGGATACTCTACCTAGCAAGATTATCATTTAAAATAGAAAGAGAGATAAAGAATTTCTCAGACTCACAAAAACTAAAATACTAAATCTATCCTAAAGGAAACATTGAAAGGTCTTCTCTAAATAGAAAAGAAGAATCTATAGGAAAGAAAAAAACATCACAATTGGAAAGTAAATTACTTAAATTTACATTAAATTTAAAGCCAGGACACAGACAAAAAAAAAAATCCAAAAATTTGTGTGAAAATGATGGTAACCACAACGAACAGCAAAAGGATGAACAAGATGTAAAACAGGACATCAAAATCATAAAATGTGGGGGAGGAGAGTAAAAAAGTGTGGATTCTTTTTCTTTCCTAGAATGAATGTGTTTCAGCCTATATAACTACCAGTCTAAGGCAAGTAGATATAGGAAGGGGTTAACATTCTTGAAAAATAGGGTACCCACAAATCAAAAACATACAGTAGATTCACAAAAACCAAAAAGAAGAGAACATAAGTATAATACCAAAGAAAATCATGAAACCACAAAAGGAAAAATAAGGGACAAAGAAGAAACATAAAATCAACAGGAAAACAAGGTTTTCAATAAATACATATCTATCAGTAAATACATAAATAAATATCAGTAATTACCGTAACTGTCAATGGACTAAATCCTCCAATCAAAAGACACAGAGTGGCAGATTGGAAAAAAAAAAAAACAAAGAGCCTACAATATGCTGCCTACAAGAGACCCACTTTAGGGCAAAGGATACATAGAGATTGAAAGTGAGGGGATGGAAAAAGATATTTCATGCAAAAGGAAATGACAAGAAAGTGGGGTTGCAATACTCATATCAGATAAAATAGACTTTAAGACAAAAGCCATAAAGATAAAGAAGAATACTATATAATGAAAAAAGGATCAATACAAGAGGATTTTACGTCAACATATATGCACCTAATATAGGAACACCCATGTACGTAAAACAAATACTAACAGAAATATAGGGAGAGGGACTTCCCTGATGGTGCAGTGGTTAAGAATCCACCTGCCAATGCAGGGGACATGGGTTTGAGCCCTGTTCCAGGAAGATCCCACATGCCATGGAGCAACTAAGCCCATGCACCACAACTACTGAGCCTGCACTCTAGAACTTGAGAGCCACGACTACTGAGCCCATGCACCACAATTACGGAAGTCTGTCTGCCAAGAGCCCATGCTCCGCAACAAAGAGTAACCCCTGTTCCTACTCGCCACAACCAGAGAAAGCCCATGTGCGGCAACGAAGACACAAAGCAGCTAATAAATAATAAATAAATAAATAAATTTATAAAAAAGAAAAAGAAATAAAGGCAGAAATTGAGAAGACTACAATAATAATAGGATATTTTAACACCCCATTCACATCAATGGACAGATCTTCCAGATAGAGAATCAATAAGACAAGAGATACTAAATGATACAACAGAACAGTTAGACTTAATTGATATTTTCAGTACGTTACATCCAAAAATACCAGAATACACATTCTTTTCAAGTGCACATGGAACATTCTCTAGAACTGACCACATACTAGGGCATAAAACAAGCCTCAACAAACTTAAGAGTATAGAAATTATCTCAAGCATCTTTCCTGACCACAACAGCATGGAACTAGAAATTAACCACAGAAAAATAAATGAGAAAAAAAGGATTACATGGAGACTAAACAACATGGTACTACAAATCCAATGGGTCAGTGAGGAAATCAAAGAGATTTAAAAATACCTTGAGACAAATGACAATGAAAACACAACCATACAAAATCTATGGAATGAAACAAAAGCAGTTCTTAGAAGTTCATAGCAATACAGGCTTTCCTCAAAAAACAAGAAAAATCTCAAACAACCTAACCTACCACAAAGAACTAGAAAAAGAAGAACAAACAAAACCTAAAGTCAGCAGAAAGAATGAAACAATAAAGATCAGAGAGGAAATAAATAAAAGACATTTAAAAAATAGAAAAAATCAATAAAACTAAGAGCTGGTTCTCTGAAAGGATAAACAACATTGACAAACCTCTCAACCAAGCTCTTCAAGGAGGAAGAGAGAACTTATTTCATTAAACAAAATAAGAAATGAAAAAGGAAACATAACAACTGACACCACAGAAATACAAAAAACCATAAGGGAATACTACAAACAATTATAAAAGAAAAGCCAAAACCCACATGGTCTTCTGAATAGATGTAGAAAAGGCATTTGACAAATTCAACATCCATTCATGATAAAAACTCTTATCAAAACGGGTATAGAGGGAAAATACCTCAAGATAATAAAAGCTCTTTATGACAAATCCACAGCCAATATAATACTCAACAGTGAAAAGCTGAAAGCATTCCTGCTAAAATCTGGAACAAGACAAGGATGCCCACTCTCACCTCTTCTATTCAACACTATTGGAAGTCCTAGCTGCAGCAATCAGATAAGAAAAAGAGATAAAAGATACCCAGATTAGGGCTCCCCTGGTGGCACAGTGGTTAAGAATCCGCCTGCCAATGCAGGGGACATGGGTTCGAGCTCTGGTCGGGGAAGATCCCACATGCTGCAAAGCAGGTGAGCTTGTGCACCACAACTACTGAGCCTGCACTCTAGAGCCCGCCAGCCACGACTACTGAGCCTGCGTGCTACAAACACTGAAGCCTGTGCACCTAGAGCCTGTGCTCCACAAGAGAAGCCCCCACAATGAGAAGCCCGCGCACAACAACAAAGCCCCCGCTCGCCACAACTAGAGAAAGCCAGCGCACAGCAACAAAGATGCAGTGCAGCCAAAAATAAAAATAAATAAATTTTTTAAAAAAAGATATCCAGATTGGTAGGGAAGAGGTAAAATTGTCATTATATGCAAATGATATGATACTACATATAGAAAACCCTAAACAGTCCACACATAAACTACTAGAACAGATAAGCGAATTCGGCAAGGTGGCAAGATACATTAATGTACAGAAATCGGTTGCATTTCTTTATACCAACAATGAAATATGAGAAAGGGAATGTAAAAAAAAATCTTTTAAAATTGCAACTCAAAACATAAATTACTTTGGAATAAACCTCACCAAGCAGATGAAACTTATACACTGAGAACTATAAAACACTGATGAAGGAAACTGAGATGATTCAAAGAAATGGAAAGATATCTCATGCTTTTGGATTGGAAGAATTAATGTTGTTAAAATGGTCATACTACCCAAAGCAATCTACAGATTTAATGTGATCCCTATCAAATTACCCATGACATTTTTCACAGAACTAGAAAAAATAATCCTAAAATTCATGCGGAACCATAAAAGACCCAGAATTGCCAAAGCAATCCTGAAGAAAAAGAACAAAGTAGAAGGCATAACTCTCCCAGAGTTCAGACAATATTAGAAAGCCAGAGTAATCAAAACAGTGTGGTACTGGCAGTAAAACAGACATATGGATGAATGGAATGGAAGAGAGCCCAGAAATAAACCCACACACCTATGGTCAATTAATCTTTGTCAGAGGAGGCAAGAATATACAATGGGAAAAAGACATTCTCTTCAACAAGTGGTGTTGGGAAATCTGGACAGCTGCATGTAAATCAATGAAGTTAGAACACACCCTCCCATCACACACAAAAATAAACTCAAAATGGCTTAAAGACTTAAACATAAGACATGACACCATAAAACTCTTAGAAGATAACACAGGCAAAACAATCTGTGACATAAATTGTACCAATGTTTTCTTAGGTCAGTGTCCCATGGCAATAGAAATAAAAACAAAAATAAACAAATGGGATCTAATCAAACCTACAGGCTTTTACACAACAAAGGAAACCATAAACAAAACGGAAAGACAACCTACAGGATGGGAGAAAATATTTGCAAATGATGCGAGCAACAAGGGCTTGATTTCCAAATTATACACACAGCTCATACAACCCAAAAAAACAAATAACCCAACAGAAGAATGGGCAGAAGACCTAGACATTTCTCCAAAGAAGAAATACAGATGGCTAGTAGGCACATGAAAAGATGCTTAACATCGCTAATTATTAGAGAAATGCAAATCAAAACTACAATGAGGTACCACCTCACACCAGTCAGAATAGCCATCATTAAAATATCTACAAAACAAATGCTGGAGAGGGTGTGGAGAAAAGGGAAACTTCCTACACTGTTGGTGGGAATGTAAGTTGGTGCAGCCACTATGGAGAACAGTATGGAGGTTCCTCAGAAAACTAAAAATAGAATTACCATATGATCCAGCAGTCCCACTACTGGGCATATATCTAGACAAAACTATTATTCAAAAAGATACATGCACCCCTATGTTCACAGCAGCAGTATTCACAATAGCCAAGACATGGAAACAACCTAAATATCCATCAACAGATGAATGGATAAAGATGTGGTACATATATACACTGAAATACTACTCAGCCATAAAAAAGAATGAAATAATGTCATTTGCAGCAACATGTATGCAAGCAGAGATTATCATACTAAGTAACTCAGAAAGAAAAAGATACCATATGATATCACTTATATGTGAAATCTAAAATATGACACAAATGAACCTACCTATGAAACAGAAACAGAATCACAGACATAAGAGAACAGACTGAGGGTTGCCAAGGGGGAGGAAGTTGGGGGAGGGATGAAGTGGGAGGTTGGGGTTAGCAGATCTAAGCTTTTATATATAGAATGGATAAACAACAAAGTCTTACTGTATAGCACAGAGAACTATATTCAATATCCTGTGATAAGCCATAATGGAAAAGAAGATAAAGAATGTATATATGTATAACTCATCACTCTGCTGTACAGCAGTAATTAACACAACATTGTAAATCAATGTCAATAAAAAATATGTCAATTTTTATGTCAATAAAAAGTAATAAATAAAATTTATAAAATATGGTGATGGCTTAAGAGAACAAAAACAAAAATGTCTGGTATTTCTACCCTCAGTGAATTTTTCTCCCTTTCTAAGGTAAAAAACTGGAAGTCCTCAACCCTCAGCACCTACCTACCATGGCACCTGACCTAGAAACAATCAAAATTTAGTTAGTATATATTTGTTCAAATGTTTCCTTATACAGACATGTCTATGATTATCTATACATATTCATTTTCTTATAACATCACTTGTTAGATAATATTACATGATGTAAATATGTGATATCTTATTTACTATCCCCTTGCTTATTTTCAGTTATATGAATCTTAATTTCTCACTATGATGCTATAAATGTCTCTATTATTTTCTCAAAATATATTCCTAAAAGTTTTTCTCTCCATTGAGACTAGGATCTCCCAAACTTACTTAACATCAGAAAAGAGTTTACACTATTTTGACCCAGTCAGAATAGGACCTAATGAAAAAATAATTCAGGCTGGGAGTAAAGTGTTGACCGGTAGTCAAAGAAATATCAATAAAGGTTCTTCACATAGAAAGAAAATGGAAGGAAATGGAAATAAAAGGAAAATGGAAGCATCAAAACACAGGAAGAAACTAAGAGCCCCCAAACTATAAACTCAATAAGGTAAGTCCCCCAAAATATTATATCTACTAATAATAGGGGACTTACCTTATTCAGAAAGTGGCAAGAATACTAATTATTTAGAAGGAAAATTACAGAAAGAAGAAAGAAGATCATTACATAAGAAGCAATGGTACATATCCTAGAGTGGCCACTAAAAGAATAATAAAAGTAATGTATAATTAAGATAACTAGGAAAAAAACTGATTTATCCAAAAGAAGGCAAAAAAGGAGAAATAAAGGAAGAAAGAACAGATGGGATAAGTAGAAAATAAATAGCAGCATGGTATACTTAAACACAAATATATTAATAATACATTAAATGAAAATGTACTAAACGCTTATTTAAAAAGACCAAGATTATCAGACTGGATTTTTAAAAACCAGCCAACCTTTTTTGGGGGGAGGCACAAGGGATCATGAGAGGCATAGGGAATTGGGAGGCACACTGGGCCGAGTGCCTGGCTGTGAGCGCAGGGGAGAGAAAAAGAAAGAAAGACTATATACTGTTTATAAGAGGCATACTTTAAATATAATCTTTAGAGCACCACAAGGCACTGTGATTCAGGAGGTCTGGGGTGGCATCCCAGAAAGAGCATTTGGGCTGATGGGCTTTGTCTGTTCTACACATCATATCCTCTGCCTTCTCCTTCTTCCATTACCAATTCAGTGGCAGGAAAAAAGAGGTTGCCTGCTGGCTCTTGCTGCCCTGGTCTCACAAATTCATTCCTTTGTTGATTCATATATTAATTTGGCAAATATTTACTAATGACTACTACCTATTTTGTTCTAAGAGTTGGGAATACAAAGGTGAACAGAATACAGCCCCTCCCTTTGTGGAGTTAATATTCTAACAGAGGAGAAAGACACTAAACATAAGGTCATACACATATATACACTAACATGTATAAAACAGATAACTAGTGAGAACCTGCTGTATAGCACAGGGACCTCTACTCAGTGCTCTGTGGCTACCTAAATGGGAAGGAAATCCAAAAAAGAGGGGATATATGTATACGTATAGCTGATTCACTTTGCTGTATAGGAGAAACTAACACAACATTGTAAAGCAACTATACCCCAATTAAAAAAAACAAAAAAACCCCATATGGTCATACAGTGTCATGTACTATTAAATACTATGACAAAAAACAAGGTAAGGTAACTGAAAGTTACAGGAGTGTTTGTGTAAGATAAAGTAAGATAAAGTAATGTAGGGCTTCCCTGGTGGCGCAGTGGTTAAGAATCCGCCTGCCAATGCAGGGGACACGGGTTCAAGCCCTGGTTCAGGAAGATCCCACATGCCATGGAGCAACTCAGCCTGTGTGCCACAACTACTCAGCCTGCGCTCTAGAGCCCACAAGCCACAACTACTTAGCCTGCACGCCACAACTACTGAAGCCCACGCACCTAGAGCCCGTGCTCCCAACAAGAGAAGCCACCACAATGAGAAGCCCGTGCACCGCAACGAAGAGTAGCCCCCGCTCGCCACAACTAGAGAAAGCCCGCACGCAGCAATGAAGACCCAACACAGCCAAAAATAAATAAATAAAAATAAATTTATTTTTAAAAAAAGTAATGTAAAACTTAACAAAGAGGTGATTTTTGAACAAAAATCTGTCAATACATAAAGTGGGAGAGCCAGCCATGTCATCATCTAGGGAAGAATTACAGAAGAGGGAGGAGCAAACGCAAAGGTTTAGAAATAGAAGGTAGCTTGGAACATTTGAGGAACAGCAAGTTGACCAGTGTGACTGGAACAGAGAGCAGTAAAGACTTGTGGAAAATGAGGTCTGGGGTAGCCAGGAGCTGGATCATGTAGGACCTTATAGGCCCAGGTAAGGAAACTGGACTTCATTCCAAGTAAAATGGGAAGCGAACAAAGTTTCTGGGCAAAGGAGTGAAATAATGTGTTCCATCACACTGAGCACACTGCTCCCTAGAGTCCTTCATTATTTTCTACCACCCTCTTTAAATCTCTCACCATCATGTGTGTTACTGACCCTCAATATATAGTACAACTTCCTACATCTGACAGTCACTAACTAGTGATGTGTATACATCACTTTCCTTCCTTGGCTTTTTCCTCATTTGTAAAACAAGTGTCTTAGACAAGATCACCCGTAATTTTCTTCCTGGCTTTATCATTTTATGAACCTACATCTTTGCTGTCTAATACACTAGCTACTAGCCACATGTGGTTATTTAAATCTAAATCAATTAACATTTAAAAATTCAGTTCTTCAGTCACACTAGTACATACAAGTGCTCCACAGCCACATGTGGCTAGTTGCTACTGTATTAGGCAGTGCAAACATAGAGCACTTTTATCATCAATCATCACAGTGCTTCTCTAGGTGATTTCTGCTTCTGAGTCATCTTCTCAAGATGTAAGAAAATAAAAAGATATAGTATTTTGTATGGTTTTATTTTTTATGTTTAACCTACAAAATGTATTTAACCTCAAAGTATGAGGAAGAAAATTTTTTTCTAAATGAATACTCCAGCTCTTCTCCACGGATTTAAAATAACATCATTACGTTATTATGTAATAAACAAACTAATAGACATTGAATTCCATGAAGACAGTATTTTTTTCACCACAGTATTGCCAGCAGTTAATATACAGTAAGTCTTTAATAACTATATGTTCAGTGAATGAATATTTTCTATTCTTATTTATATTTGCATTTGTTTCTGGATATTATATGCTGATTTTTTCATTTATTTCTTCTGGCTCTCATTCTATACTATTTTTGTTATTTACTATTTATGATTTGTTATTACAGATGTATTTAGCCATTCTTTTATGTAGATTCAATACTCCCTACTATTCTCCTTTTTCAAAAAATTCCCTGCTATTTTTCCATATTAACTCCTCTAATCTTTACTGCATGATCTAGAATATTTTAGCTGTAACCAGCTACTAAGTCAGGATATCCCTAGAACAGGACCTCATTACCCCCATGGAATCCTACTCTTCAGTGCCTACAGAATGCCTGAAAAACACTCCTGCCCTAGCTGACCCACACTTTAATACTCAAGACAAAACAAATCCCACTCCTCAAAATCACCTTGAGCAAGCAACCCTGTCATGTGTCAATACTACAACTAAGACTTCCCCAAGTAGTCCCTGTCTACTTTTCAAACCCAGGTCTGTGGAAAAGCTCTAAACTGTTGGTCACATCTGAACACCCACCTTGACCTCAGTGAATCACTTCACTTCCCTACAGGGAAGACTTTCAGATTCCACCAAGGAGTGTATTTTTGCCTCTTGAGACCTCCCAACAGAACACTTAACCCGCAGGAAGTGTTAAACTGTTTCTTGAATGAAGATGAAAATTCTGGCTGAGAAAAAAAAAAAGGAGGCTCAGTGGGTTTTGGGGGACCTCCTTTTACTAGACTGGAGAACATGAGGACCAGGTCACTGAATGAATGGAATTTTAGAATGGGAAATTTCAGAAGAAAAGCAAAATGTTCATATAAAATCTGAAAAACAAGGCATTTCAGAGAAGAGAGTAGAAAAGCTTCCTTACCTCAGGCATGGCTTTAAGAATTTAGGACAGCCCTTCTGTCCTCCTCCTTCTGGCTTCTCTTTGGGAGAAGGGCAGTGTCCAGAGAAAACAGAGCTGGAGAGGGAGAAAGAAAACATGAAATGCTGGGCCTGCCCTCAGCTCCCAGCATCACCAGCCTAGATACTCTCCTTTCCTTCTCTGTGCACTTCTCCCCAACCACAGAAGTAGATACGAGGTGTCACTGCATTGGTCATTCCTATCTAAATTTATAATTCTTTCACCTATGTGCTTTATTTTTTGAAGTATAGTTGATTTATAGTGTTATATTAGTTTCAGGTGTTCAACATAGTGATTCAATATTTTTATAGATTATACTCCACTTAAATCTCCCACGTGCTTTAGATCTCAACATGCAACATAAACTTTCTGTGCTTAAGATACCTCGTTTATATTTATAAGAAGGAACAGTATTTATCCTTCAGAATGGCACTGCCAAATAAGGATAATTTCCCCCTTCACACATGAAGGCTATTCATCAGTGAAATCATCCAACGCCTCATGGTAATTAAGTAATTGAGCCCAACTGGAATCCAGGTCTGACTCGTTAGTCTTTCCACCAGATGATGACGTTGAAATGAAATGTGTCCCCACCCTTTCTACAAAGATGAGAGATAAAACTACAAAGTGAATGCCTCAGAGAAAGCATCTTTACACAGAGTAGGCATCAGAGGGATCATGTGGTCTGGAAGACACTGGACCAAAAAGAACATATTGCTTCTGGTCCTGGCTTATAACAAAATGCACCTGAAAACCAATCTCTCAACTTTTCTAAGAAATTTCCTCAGAAGGGGCTGCGGGGAGGGATATGCAGAAACAGTCACTGCAACCCCTTAATCATTAATTATTTTCCACTAAACTTCACTGCCTTGGAGAGTAAAGAAATTATCTCAGAAGCAGCATAACTTAGTGGTAAGAACAACTAGGTTTGTGGATCAGAATGCTCAAACATCCGATCCACCACTCAACTGGCTCTGCAGCCTCTATTCCAAACCTCAATTTCCTCATCAACAGAGTAGTACCTACTCTCTATCAACGGTTGGGAGGGTCATAAGATGATCCACTTCAAGCATTTAGCGCAGTACCTGGTCATCCTTTGTGTGCAATAAATATCATTCAATCATTTATTTTCATAAGTAGCACACAGTAGGTCTCCCCGTCCTTTTTTCTCTTCGATTCCTCACTAGGAGAGGGACGGAAAGACCTTCTGTGCCAGAGAGGACTAAGGTCCAGCAGCTCAGTCTTTTGCTCTCCAGGCCCGAGGCTTTCTCCTCCTCTCCAGCTCTCTTCCCCTCTCCCACTCTCCTCTCCGTAAACCCCATCTCTTCCCCTTCATCTCAATCTCGGTCTTCCCGCTACAAGTCTCCCAAATCCTGGAGCACACTGGCCTCCCAAAGCATCCACACAGCCTCCCAGCCACCACACAAACCCTCATGCTGGCAGCTCCCCTGGCAGACTGTGGACATGCTCCCGAGCTGTAGCTTGCCCACCCCTCGCAGTGAGTCACACAGTCACTGACATGATGACACATGGTGCCATATACTGTCACACACTCCTAGGGTCACACAATCTCAAGCAGTCTCACGTGAACACAGCTGCACGTTCACTGTTACAGAAACTGTCACACACATTCTCAAATTCTGTTCACACACCGTCTCACAGAGCCCCATACACAAGGTCACACACACAGTGACACTGTAACACACGGTCCCATACACGGTCACACTGTTCACACACAGTGACACGGTTTCCCTGTCACATTCTCAGACACTGTCACACATTCTCCCTCGGTCCCGCACAGCCTCACACACTGTCACACGGCTTCACTCTGTTCAAACACGGTCACACACACCGGACCCAGGCTCCCACCGTCACAGGCCCCCTCACACGCCCGCTCCCGCCCGACAGGCCTGCCCAGGCGCGCGCACCCACCCCGGGCTCCTCACCGCCTTCTCCCCGAGAGTCGGCACTTCGTTCCGCACCGTTCGCGGAGGCTGGGAGCTGAGCGCTCTGCGGCCGGGGCGTGGACTCGATCTCGGGCCCGACGGGCGGACTCACAAAGGGGCCAAAGCGCTCGGGCAGGCTGTCGGCGCCAGCCGCAGTGGCTGCTGGGAAATGGAGTCCGGGGCCAGGCGCGGTGCGGCGCGGAGCATCCTGGGACTGCTCGCCGCGGGGGGCCGGGCAGACAGCTGCTTCCTGCCTCGTCCTTTCGCGTCGTCTCTGCCACACTCCTTAAACACCCCGACCTTGCGACCCAGAACTCGCACTCGCCCCGCCCTCTCAGGCCGTCCGACCCACCGCCCCCGCCACCGAATCCAGCCCGGACCTGGATTGGCCGGCTCGAACTGCGCAGGTGCAGCTTGCTCGCGTCGCGGAGGCGTCCAGGCTCGGTGCACGCGTCGGCCGCGAATAGCGGACGCGGCTGTGTTGCGCATGCGCGCTGGTCGGGCCCGCGCCCGGGCGCAGCAGGTGGGGCTCCAGGCCCGGTGGTGGAAAAACGCAGCTGGTTGAGGCTGGGTGTGAGGGCTGGGGCCCGCTGGAGGGGGAGACCCCGGGAGGATGCGGGCGTAGTTAAGAGATAATGTGCTCGGGATTTCTTTCTTTGCTCTCTGTTTCTTCTGTCCTCCCTATCCTTTCATTCGCCACTTATTGAGCGCCTACTGTGTGCCAAGCACTGTTGTAGATGCTGGGGACGCAACTGTGAACGTGCAAAAATCCCCACCCGTGGAGCTGACATTTTATTATGGGAGAAATTTAATAGGAAAAAAAAAAGGTACTAATATATACTGGGAATTGATACGCGTTATAAAGAAAAGCAAAACAGAGTATAAACATCATTCTTTCAATTCTTAATTCTTCGTTACACCCTCTGGTTTCTATTCAATCTATGTCTGAAAATACTTCATAAACTTCTATCTCTAGTCCTAACCCACATTCATTCCTCACCTCTTTAGAAATTTTGTTATAAGATGCAGAGCTTCAATGTAACTTGTCTCACCAAAGTAACCAATGACAAAAAGCAAATAAGCTGGTAATTTTTATATTGAGGGAATGTAAAAATGCAAATGTTATATTCACAAAGTTATTGAAACACTGTATATAGTAATAAAATGTTGAATATAAACAATATGGCTAAAAATAGAGAAGTAAATAAATAACTACGTCTGTTTGAAACTATACAACATAAAAATAATCGTGTGATGATGAAGCAACCTGTAGAAATATTTCTTAAGTTTTGTTCTGAGGAGGAACAGAGCTGTTACAATTACACTAAGATTGCAAAATTGGAAAACTGTTCCTATGTATAAAAAAGTAAAAGGAGGGGCTTCCCTGGTGGCGCAGTGGTTGAGAGTCCGCATGCTGATGCAGGGGACACGGGTTCGTGCCCTGGTCCGGGAAGATCCCGCATGCCGCGAAGCGGCTGGGTCCGTGAGCCATGGCCGCTGAGCCTGCGCGTCCAGAGTCTGTGCTCTGCAACGGGAGAGGCCACAGCAGTGAGAGGCCCGCGTACCGCAAAAAAAAAAAAAAAAAAAAAAAAATTCAGTTCTGACAAGGACTTGTATCCAGAATATGTAAAGAATACTTAACAAGTAACTAATAAAAATACAATTAACACAATTTAAAAATGGGCAAAGGATTTGAATAGACATTTCTCCAAAGAAGATAAACAAAAGGTCCAAAAGCACATAAAAATATGATCAGCATCATCAGTCCTTGGGGAAATGCAAATCAAAACCAAAATGACTTACCACTTCACACCTATTAAGATGGCTAGAATCAAAAAGTCAGATAACAAGTGCTGGTGAGGATGTGGAGAAACTGAACCCCTCATACATTGTTAATGGGAATTTAAAATGAAGCAGCTGCCTTGGAAAAACATTCCAGAAGTTCCTTAAAAAGATAAAGATATAGAGTTACTATATGAACCAGCAATTTCAGTCCTTGGTGTATACCTAAGAAAAATGAAAACATACATGCATGCAAAAACTAGTACACAAATTGTTCATAGCAGCACTATTCATAATAGCCAGAGTGGAAACAACACAAATGCCCATATTATTCAGCCATCGAAAGTAATAAAAGTAATGAAGTACTGATACACACACTACATGGATGAACCTTGAACATCACACTATGTGAAAGAAGCCAGTCACAAAAGACTACATATTGTACGAGTCTATTTATCTGAAATATCCAGAATAGGCAAATTTCAGAAAGTAATTAGTGGTTGCTTTGGAATGATGGAGGAGATGAAGAATGAGCACTAATAGATAGAGGGTTTCATTTTTGTGGTGATGAAAATGTTTTAAATTTAATTGTGATAGTTACATAACCCTGTGAATATACTGAAATACCATTGAATTGTATGCTTTGAATAGGTGAACTTCATGGTATGTGAATTATATTTTCAATAAAATTGTTAAAATAAGTTCAGCATACAGTGAGGGTTTACTTCTGGTTTCTCTATTCTGTTCCATTGACCTATGTGTGTATTGATTACTGTAGCAATACAGTTAAGCACTGATATTGGGTTGAGTTCTCCCACTATTCTTTGTCAATATTGTTTAGCTATTTTACAGCCTGTGCCTTTCCATGTAAGTTTTAGGAAAAGTTTATCTTATATCTACAAAAAAAAAACCCTTTCTTTTCTTTCTTTCTTTCTGCTTGGTTTGGGTTTATTTTTGCCCTTCTAGTTTCTTGATGTACGAACTTGGAATATTAATTAAGACCTTTCCTTATTTCTAATGTAAGCATTTAGTGCTCTAAATTTCCCTCTTAGCCCTGCTTTAAATACATCTTACATGTTTTGTTAGGTTGTTGAAAAGAAAACCTACATTCCTGTGTGTCTCCTTTCTTCTCACAAAGAACATTTCACTACACTTCTGACAACAGATGTGTGAGGGTGCCCCCCCCCACACACACACCAAGCAATTCTGCAACACCAGCTGGGTGTCCTAGAAACGTAACTCAATTCTGACACTATCTACCTGGAGATAGCATCAAATCCCAGAGATTAAGGGTTCAGTCCCATGAGACTGCCAATCACAAACCCCAGTTGTCACCTGTGTTTCTGACCAATCAGCTATAAATTGGAGGTTCCATGACTCTCCTCCTCAAGTTTGATTAATTTCCTACAGTGGCTCACAGAACTCAGGAAAACAGTTTACTTACCGTTTACCCATTTAGTATAAAAGGGTATGATAAAGGGTACAGATGAACATCCAGATGAAAGAGGCTCATTGGGTAGGTGGTAAGGGCCAGCTTCCTGGTTCACAGACGGCCATCTTCTCACAGTAACCTCACATGATGGAAGGGGTGGGGGAGCTTTAGGGGCCTCCTTTTGAAGGGCACAAATTGCATTCATGAGGGTTCCACCCTCGTTACCTAATCACCTCCCAAAGGCCCCACCTCCAAATACCATAACATTGAGGACTGGCTTTCAACTTATGAATTTGGGAAGGGGTGGGGAGGCATTCAATCTATAGGACTGAGCAAATAAAATCTACTCACTAGGAAAAAAAAAACTATTTATCTAGAAGGTAGACTCAGTAGGCTTTGGCATCTGATTGGATGAAGGGAGGGTAATGAGGTAAGAGTCAAGGATACCACCTAAGTTTCTTGTATAAGTGGACAGAGGTGCCAGGTGGTTTAGTTGCACAACTCCATAAGTCTGCTTAAACACAAACACAGTCCTCTGAAATAAGGTCATATAATCATAGACTGAATAGACTTATATGTGAAGATAACAACAGAAGCTATAAAGACAATAGCCAAAGATGAAAAGAGATCTAGGTAAAATACTTGACAATTTGAGGGAAATTAAAGACCTTCTCAAATAATTAGAGGACTCAAATTTGTATTACCTATAAAACTTTCTTTACAAATAAATATATATTTAAAATATTAAAATACTGAAACTATGTTTGAATTTTCTACCAGCGAGAGAGATACAATCTGAGAACCATATATAGTGTTGTCAGTAATAACAGTAAAACACAGGGTTAATTATGAATAACTGCTATTAATGGAAAAGAAAAACACAACAAAAGTATACAAACCAAAAACCCCACAGAGTTTCGTTTCCTTCTTTATAGAGATTGTATGTCAGAAAAGTTATGGGAGGCGTCCATGGTCATGGTCATACAGGGAGGGAGTAGCTAAGATAGGGTTAGAATCAACTCTGTTGTTTCTTCCATTCCTTATTCCATAAACATTCCCTGCAAGACATGGCCTCCCCACAGCTGATTTCATTCATGTGATAATGGCAGGTCCCATCATGGAGAGAAAGAATATAGCAAAACCACGAATGTAGCTGAGGGTTTATAGAAGAGGAGAGCTAGAGTTACTATGTATGTATTTTGGCACAAGAGAGTGTACAGGGTAATCTCTTGGGAAGTGGTTGACAAGGCAGCTGTGGATCTGATAGAATGGAGAGGCATCAAGACATTCATGTACTCTTGCGTGAACAAAAAAGGAACAAAGAGTATCACTCATCATCCAGTTATACAAGGGTTAAGTCTCAACCCATTGCAGTCACCCACCAACAGTGCACCCTGAGGAGAAATGAGGATGAAAAACCAGTATGAGACACTCAGTGCTTTGGCAAAACAGGCCCTTACGACAGTTAAGATGCGTATCTCAGGAAGCATTTCAATGACCCCAGACTCTTGCATCTTCCCATACATAGAAAAGCACTGAAATCATTTATGTGACATATCTGTTCTTTGTGATTAGCAGTAATCTTTTACCAGGATGTATGCTTGGTTGCATGTATATCCTAGCCCCTCAAAATCATACATATACCGGGGCTCCTCCTCTACACCTCTTGGGAGCTCTGAGTTCACTCAGAGCTACTGAGTGTCTCTTGGGCTATCCAGTTAAGACTGAATAAAACTTAAACTCACAACTCTCATGTTGTACATTTTTAGGTCAACACTTGAAAGAAACTGTGGTAGTCAGCCTCCCAAATGGCCCTCAATGATACTTGCCTCCTAGTACTCATACCCTTGTGTAGTCTCTGCCCATACTGACTCAGTCAGAACTGGTCTACGTGACCAACAAAGTATGGTGGTGTATGACTTCTGATGAAATAAAAATTCACGTTTTATGGCAAGCCAAGAAAAATTTAAAAACAAAATTTTTCTTTGCCCTTTTGGGCTTCCTCCCTCCCCTTTATTGTGAATTGTGCATCTGCATTAACCAGACCTCCTTAGGAGATAACCTTCTTTCTTATCTCATAAAGGGTCACAACTCCTTAGGAGAGAGCCTTCCTTCTCAATCTTATAAGGGGCATGATGACCCATGACTGATGACTTGCTTTGTACGTGTAGATCTGGATTGTGTAAGCAGTCAATGTCATCTGATATAATGACACGTATAATACATATAACCTTTTGTCTCAAAAAAATTACATAACTGTGCTTTGACCTCTAACGGGTGGAACAGTCCTCAGAGCTTTCTGAAAGAGTGTCTCCCCAATTATAATCCTCAGGTTGGCTTGAATAAAATTTTCCATTGCTTTCTTAGATCAACCGTTAATTTTTTCATCAACACTTGGTCATAAAAGTCATTGCAGCTCCTGAATCACTCATTCTAGGGGTGATTTGCCACCATGTCATAAAGACACTTAGTGCTATGGAGAGACCCACATGGAGTAGGACTGGGGCCTCTTTTTGACAAGGGATTGAACCTGAATCCTTGGCAGTGAAAGTGTGGAGTCCTAACCACTGGACTGCCAGGCAATTCCCGGAACTAGGGCCTTTTGCCCAAAACCAGCACCAACTTACCAGCCACATGAGTGAGACACCTGGAAGCAGATATTCTGGTCCCAGTTCAGCCTTTAGTTGACTGAAGCCCTAAATGACATCTTGATTACAGCCAGCTAAGCTGCTCCCAAATTCCTGACTCACAGACACTGTGGGAGATTATAAATGTTGACTGTTGTTTAAGCCATTAAGTTCTGGGGTAATTTGCTATACAACAATAGGTAACTAATACAGAAATCAAATAAATTAAAACTATGAAAGACCACATCAGAGAATAAAAAATAAATCCAAATGACCCAAAATATAACAGGAGTATGAAAATTAAGAAAAAGAGATGAAGAACTATAAGAAAAATTTTAGTCATCCTCTTAAAATAACCATGTAATATTTACATTAATCGTTGATAATCAGTCATGAAGAAAACGTTAATAAATCTTCAAAGTACAGATTTTACAGATAGTATTTGATTCATCACACTTTACAGCATAACAAATTCCAAACAGATGGAAATAAATGCATTGTAAATATTCCCATAAAGTCCTACAGAAAAACAAAGATAGACATTTATAATTTAGGAGTAGGAAAACAACTTTTGAGCAAAATAACAGGTAGAAAGGGAAAAACTGATATGCCTCAGTATGTAACAGAATACAAAATAGCTACCCGATAAAAATATTTCTCAATTTAAGATTTCAGTCCAGATATCTCCCCTGAAGTCATGGTCAATATTTCTACTTATATACCTAACAGACATTTCAAACTATCACATTCCAAACCAAACACCCAATCTTACCTCCACAGAGGTTAAGACTCTGGTCTGTTATACTGGCCAGCCACAAACAACCTGTCCCCACTTTGGTGCCTGGGGCTCCTCACCTTCAGCCTTGTTATGGCTTTGTGGTTCCATTCAAATTTGTTCCCAGTTGGGTCATCCAGCTGCCTGACACTCACAGCCTCAGGAATCCTAGCTGACCTACCCTACAGCCCTGACCAGAAACCTATCCTTTGTGGCTATTTCTTGGAATAACCAGCACAAGCCTGAATGGCCCAGTGACTTTCTCTTCTGGGCACCTTCACACTCAGGTCCCAGCCCAGAGTCCAGGGCTCCAGTCTCTTTGGTTCTGTTTCCAAGAGGCCTCATGGCTTCTGTGACATCATGAAGCAAATGTCTTCTGTCTCTGAAGATGCTTCCTCCAAGGTTCCACCACACTGGCTCACTCATCACTCAGAAGGCAGAGGCAGCATCTCCTCCATCCACAGGTACTAAGGTCTGGTTTGGTGGAAATACCAAGTCCTCCACCCCACCAGCTCTGTGTCCTTTAGCAAGTCATTTAACCTTTGTCCATCTCCATTTACTTCATAGTCAAAATAAGGAAAAAAGTATCTGTTTTACACTGTCAGCATATGTGAAGCACAAAGCGCAGCTTTTAGAATGATTAGTTTGGGATTGTTGGAATCAGACAGCTTTTCAAAGGCCAAGGAGTCTTTCAAAGAGGTGAGAAGAAAACAACTTTTCTCGAAGAACAGAAGGGAAAGGAACCTGCGAATAGGGTAGAGTTTAGATGCCACAGCGCATCTGTTCTTCCATCCTTCCTTTCCTCAACCCCTCCCAAACATGCTTAAGCCAAGGCCACAACTAGAGTGAGGTGAGTGAAGCACTCCTTCAAGCACAACGTTTAATGGGGCACCAAAAAAAACCCCCAGAAATCAAAAAACGTGATAGATCAATGAAATATTTTTTAAAATAAAGATCAATGTAAAAAGTTCGGGCTTCCCTGGTGGCGCAGTGGTTGAGAGTCCGCCTGCCGATGCAGGGGACACGGGTTCGTGCCCCGGTCCGGGAAGATCCCACATGCCGCGGAGCGGCTGTGCCCGTGAGCCATGGCCACTGAGCCTGAGCGTCCAGAGCCTGTGCTCCACAACGGGAGAGGCCACAACAGTGAGAGGCCCGCGTACCACAAAAAATAAATAAATAAATAAATAAAAGTTCATGATAGGGACTTCCCTGTTGGCGCAGTGGTTAAGAATCCGCCTGCCAATGCAGGGGACACGGGTTCAAGCCCTGGTCCGGGAGGATCCCACATGCGGCGGAGCAACTAAGCCCGTGCGCCACAACTACTGAGCCTGCACTCTAGAGCCCACGAACCACAACTACTGAGCCCACGTGCTGCAACTACTGAAGCCCGCACGCCTAGAGCCCATGCTCCGCAACAAGAGAAGCCCGCGCACCATGACGAAGAGTAGCCCCGCTCTCTGAAACTAGAGAAAGCCCGCGCGCAGCAACGAAGACACAACTCAGCCAAAAATAAATAAATAAATAAAATGTGGGGGCGGGGAGGAAAAGACCCATTGGTGGTCTCAATTAAAAAAAAGTTGATGATAAACAAAACATCAACATCTTAGAGACAAGATCTGGTTACTATATTAAATCAAGAAGTGACTGAGCACAGCAAGTTTGAATTTCACACCTCGAGAACCTACAGTCCAGAAGACAGTTGCAAATTCAAATCTTTTGATTAACTGTGATCACGCTAAAGTATTTTTGGTTTTGTAGCAAGTCATCTGTGGGGAGATAATTTGAGACTACAAAAATATCCTGTTCATCATCAATCTTTAGCAACAGATTTATAATCAATGAGATTTCTGCCTGAATCAATTACTACCATGATGGTTGAAAGATATTTTCTAACTCTATCATTCCTTCTACATTTACTAGTTGGAATTCTGTAAGTTCTTTCTCATCTCATTAATTCATCATTTATTTTAGTATGGACATATGAAATATTTTGACTAATACTGCTACTCTAATTATATTGATGCTTCAATTGTCCTGGTTTTGCCCACAGAAGCCCCCTTCAAGCTGAATCCTGAAGAATATGCGTCAAAGAGCTTTGACAAACATATACATCCATGAAATCATCACCTCAATAAAGATATGGGAGGTTTCCATCATCCCCCAAATTCCTCTTCTATTCCTTTTCTGACTTTCCCTGGACCCCTGGACCAAAGCAACCACTGATCTACTTTCTGTCCCTACAGTTTTGCATGTTCTAGAATTTCACTTTAAATAGATCTATGTGCAGCTTAGCTTTCAGCCAAAAACTCAGGGAGACTCATGCATATTTCTGGAGCTCTTTGTCAGAGTATCTCCCTCCTTCCTCTTCCTTGCTCTTCCACGCTCTGCTCGGCAAATTCCAGTTACTTCAGTTTCCCCAAGTTCTGTTGTCTCACTTTAGTAAATCTGTTGCGCTGTGCTTGCGTTCCTCCTTCCTGCATTGTCTGGAATATGCCTCCAGGGAGAAAGCCATTGCAGCTGTAGGAACTCATTTATTCTTCCCTCTCTTGGGGATCAAAGTCTTGCACTACCAGTTGTCCAATATCTGAAAAAACTTGTTTCCTACATGTTACCTAGTTTAGTACTATCACACCATCACAGTTGTGAGCAGGGAATCCTCTGTGATACTTTTTGAGCATCTCCCTACTTTTTGGCACAAGAAGATATTCCATACTCATCTTGTACTTTCCCTGCCATCGTCCTGGAATCAGACATTACCCCAAGAAGCTTTGGTTCCTTTTATTAGAGAATTGTATTTAAAGACCAAGATCTGCTTATTGCTACTGAGGCATCATTGCTTCCAGGCCCATTCACCAAACAGAAACGTAGAAAATACATAAGTACATAAATACGTTTTTTTAAAGTAATAGTAAGACTAATTAATTTAAATAAACTTTATTTTAGAAGTTTTTGATTTACAGAAAAACTTCAAAGATAGTACAGAAGATTCCCACATACTCTGCACCCAGTTTCCCCTATCATTAGTCTGTTTTATGTTTAACAATGAGCCAACATTGATACATTATTATTAACTAAAGTCCACACTTCATTTTTTCTGAGTTTTTATCTAATGTCCGTTTTCTGTTCCAGGATCTCATTCAGGATACATTATTTTTAGTGTAGTTGTGTCCCCTTAGGCTTCTTTTATTTGTGATGGTTTCTAAGACTTTCCTCATTTTCAGTGACCTTCACAGTTTTGAGGAGTTTGAGTCAGATATTTTGTCTAATGTCCCTGAACTGGCATTTGTCTGATGTTCTCTCATCAAACTGGGGTTATGCGTTTTGGGGAGGAAGACCATAGAGGTAAACTGTCCACATCTTAGCAAAAGTAAATGATATCAGTATGCCCTCACTATGGGTGTTAACACTGATCTGGGTGAGGTATACAGACACACTTTTAATCATGAGTTCACACCAACCCAACATCACAGGGTTCTTCCTTACCTTCCATTATCCTTTTTTATATCTCTCTTTTCCCACAGTAAAACACTGGCTCCCAAAAAATCTATATATTTATTCATTTGCTCAATCCTATGATGCACACAAAACAGTTTCAAAGTCACTACACCAAAGCTATTAGGAAAAACAATCTACTAAGTTGAGTTCAGAGATTGCTTGCATTTTCTGGCTTTTTGTCTTTATATATTAGGAATATTAGCTCCTTATCTGAGATTTATAAAGTTGTAAAGATTTTGCCATCTGTCTTTTGCCTTTGTTCGTGGTGTATTTTGCCTTACATAAGTGCTTTAATTTTATGTTTTAAGTGCAGCAGTCTTTTATTAAGTCTGGATTTTTAAGTCGAAATTAGAAAGTCTTTCCACACATCCAGGTTATAGTAGAATTCACCTCTGTACATGTCTGCTATTTGCATGGTTTAGTTTAGAACTCTGATCAATTTGGAGTTTATTCTTTTGCATGATGTGAGGTATGTATAAAATTGTATAGTAATTGTATAATAATTATACAATAATAATTATATTTTACAAATATTATAATTATAATTATTATAATAGTTGTATAAAATACAATTCTATCTTTTTCCAACTGACTATCCAATTATTCCACAAGGTTATTTATTAAAAAGTTCATTTTTATCCCAATGATTTGCCACCTTTACTACAGAGTAGATTTCCCTCTGTATTTGATATTTCTGGACTTTCTAGTCTCTTCCACCTGACAATTCATGAGCCAATACCACACAGCAGGTATAATTATAGAAGTTTTTAGAATGCTTTAATATCTGATCAGGTTAGCATACACCATAGCTTTCTTTTCTCAGAGTATTCTTAGCTATTTTTGTATGTTTATTTTTTCATTTGAACTTTAGCATCAACTTGTCTATTTCCAATGAAGAAACAGTACTGGTATTCTTAATGGGTTTAAATTACATTTATAAATTAATTTAGAGAAAAAGACATCCTCCAGATAGGCAGCAACATGGATGTGCACAAATCTCAAAAAAGTGTTTCAAGAAGTGAGACACAAGAGTACATATTCGAAGAGAAATCAAGAGACAAGGTCTCTGGACTGTGGGCCTGGGTCAAGGACAAATGTACCACCTTGGATAGGGATGCTTTCCTCATTCACAGACCAGGTATAACAGGGCCTGACCGGCAACCAGGACATTGGACTTCCGACCATACTGAAACACGCTGTCCTGGGATGGGTGAAGTTCAGAGCTTCTCATGCTTTCACAAACCAAAGTTGTAGCACTAGAGGTCTTAGCCGAAAAATGTCATCTCATAACAGGAAACTCCTTGACAACTCCTTTAAAACATTTTTGCTGATTCTGCATTCTCCTTCATAATCTACAAGTATTTCGACATAATGTTTTAAAATTAGTTACCAAATGAACTCTCGGGTTTTTTCCTCTCTCCAAATCTTTCAATAAAATGGCTGTTCCACGGCAAAGGTGATTTAACAATAGACGAGAAAAATTCTGTCATATACCACTTTTACACAGCCACACGCAAACGTGTACCTGGCGTTTAACGGTCCCAGTCACACACTGAACGACCGGGTGAGAACCGAACACGGCGCGCCCAGTCACAGTCACACACACTCAACTGCAATCAGCGAGACAGTCACACGCAGACAACGGGCCCAACAGACCGACCCTCACACTGCGACTCAGGGTACCCAACACGCTCTGCCGTAACCCCGACAGCCTCCCACGCACACAAGCACCCCGCCCACCCGAAGCATCGCGAGACGCGGCCTTGCGGTTTGGTTCCAGCCTTTAGGCCTGGAGACTACGTTTCCCAGAAGAGACTGCGGCGCTGGCCCAATCGCGACACATCAGCCGAGAGACTTTGTGCGTCTGCGCTGTCTTCCGGCTCCCGAGTCCGCCGGTACGGAGGGGGAAGCGCACCTGGGGCTGCGCGGGGCGCGACCACGGGGGCAACTGGACCCGAGGAGGCGGCAGGTGAGGGGCTTCGGAGCTTGCCAAGCGCTCTGGAGTCCACGCAGGACTGAGCGCCGCGGCCGGGCGGGTCGCGGGCCTGGGAAGAACCCGAACGTCTCGCTTCATCGTCAGTCTGCGGCTTTCCCGGCTCTGGACTACACTTCCCATCGTCCCCCGCGGCGCGCGCCCTGCTTGCGCCTCCTGTCGGCGTCAGGGCTCATAGCCCGGGTCCATAGACCCCTTAGGTGGGTGTGTCTGTTGGGGGAGTCCCCACCTCCAGAAAATACTTACGGATGTTTTGCATTTATTCTTACGCGTGCTTTTTAAAAGATCTGGGGCGAAGTCTTGTTTCATGAGATTGTCAACGAGTTGCAAGACCCCAGAAGATTTGGAACCACTAGTTTAGAAGGAGCAACTTGGAGACAATTTAGAGGATCTTGTTGAAAATTTGTCCAACCGTGGGGAAGTGGTTGAATAAATCACTAGCCACCGCTGTAATAGACTATTTATAGATAATACAAATAATGCTTAAAAAAAGTGGTCATAAGGAAAAAGTCCTACTACATGATATTAAGGAACACTTATCATTATTTCATTTACACATTACATTACTTAGAATTAAATATTTGTAACATGCCAGGCACTGTCCTAAGCTCTTTTATAAAATACTGCGGTTTTACTGATGAACTCAGGAAGTGGTTAAATGGCATCATTGTTAACACTTGGTTGTTTTCCATTCCAGTTTTGGGTGTTTTTTGGGGGGGGGGTGGTTAGCCTGTGTGTCAGTAGGTGGGTGGGTTTGACTTCTTTTGCTGAATGTTCTCTTGTTGTACAAAGTGTCCAGTTGTGAATATATTTGTCAGTTGATGTTGTTCCACATCATTTTTGATAGTTGCTTGGCATCCATCATACGGCTGTGCCAAAAATGATTCAACTACTTGCCTACTTGTGAACTGTTAGGTACTAATCTTTGGTTCTGTTTTTTCAGCAAATATTGTGCACACAGTTTTGCTCACTGTTGTATCTCTGTGCAGGGACACGTTTATGTGATGATAATGGAGTACGGGGCTTGCTCCATCTAATTTGCCCACTGCAAACATTTGTTGACTCAGGCAGGGTCCACGAAATTGTGTCTGCCAGGCCTTATGTATGGCTGTAAGGTTCTTTGTGAGTTAGGAAGTTAGGGTAAGAGCCAGGGAGACTTCCGAAGGTGTTACATTGTGGGAATGAGACAGTTAAATGCTTTGGTTCTGGGAATGTTTCATTGTGGGCTGGGCTGATGCAGATCAGGCAGGCTTTGCTCCCTGGCCTAAGGATGGCCTTCCTTGTCCTTGGGACACCATCCTTAGTCACTGGACCAGGTCTGAGCATCCCCACCTCAGATTTGCATCAGTAACAGGGTGGAGCTGGGTAAAGGCCACAGTTTGTCCCAGCTCCCTCTAATTTGGGGGGATGGGGAGTAAAGGAGGTGGGCATTTGTCACCGTGGCATTCTGGGAGCTGTGAAGCAAGCCTAGCCTCTCACGTTTGCTCTTTCCTCCCTCAGCTCTGCCATCTCAGGACTCTGCCCTTCCCTAAGAGAGAAACCAGGAGGAGGACCCATCAACCCATGAAATTTTGACAGTCATGTCCCTTGTGAGTTTTAAAATCATATAAGTATTTTCTTTCCTTATCCTGAAGCTTCCCACCTGGGTTCCATCCAAGACTCTGGTTCTCAGAGGTTCCCATTTTAGGGAATAAAAAGACCAGGCAGGGCTTCCCTGGTGGCGCAGTGGTTAAGAATCCGCCTGCCAATGCAGGGGAACGGGTTCGAGCCCTGGTCTCCGGAAAGATCCCACATGCCGCGGAGCAGCTAAGCCCGTGCGCCACAACTACTGAGCCTGCACTCTAGAGCCCGCTAGCCACAATTACTGAGCCCATGTGCCACAACTACTGAAGGCCACGTACCTAGAGCCTGTGCTCCTCAACCAGAGAAGCCACTGCAATGAGAAGCCCTCGCACCACAATGAAGAGTAGCCCCCACTTGCCACAACTAGAGAAAGCCTGCACGCAGCAACGAAGACCCAACACAGCCAAAAATTTAACAAAAATAAAACTTAAAAAAAAAGACCAGGCAGCTAGTACCCTCTCCCATAGCCCCATCCACTCTGATCAGTGCCCACACGGATTCATTCTATATAGCATTCCACATCTTCTGTTGGCTTGGTATTTTGCTGGGAGGCCAGAGGGAGAAGAAATCCATTTCCTTACACAAAAGGAGAGCATCTCTTATAGGAACTGAGGTTTGATGAAATGGTGATGGCTACTGATGAGGGATCGCACATAAAAACACAGGGAAGCTGGTATTGGTTGGTCTCAATTTCAGTGTGGGAGGTGACATCTCCTGTATTGGCAACTGGGTGTGTAACTGAAGTTTATCTGGGAATCTAGGAGAGATTAAGATGCCAGAATTAAGGTCCAGTTTGGAGTTGAACAGAGCACTGGAATCTTGGTTATTCTCCATCAGCTTCTTGAGTTTAAAAGCAAGCAAAGTGCAGAGCTGAGGACTGAAAGATAGATAGATGGATAGATGTTCAAAATCTGGGTAGTCATAGTTTTGGAACAGCCTTAAGAGATCTGACCTTGGAGACCTCTGCATCCAAAGGAAGAGAATGGTTGAGTCAGTTATTTCACTTGATAGAAAATTGTACAGCTAATAATCTTCACTGAAGATTTTTCTCATAAGGAAAAATGTTTGTGATAACGCTTTCACATAATCATGAGCCTACATCTTGAAGCAATTCTTGACTTAAATGAAAGTTCTGTTTTCTAAGATAGAAAATATTTTTTAATAAAATATTTTGGGGTAAGTCTACCAAAAATTGTTGGGTTTTGTTGTTGTTACTCCATAAATGTACAAATGATAGGTTTCACATTGAGAATTTATCATATATCAAGGACAGAGTAGGCAGTGTGCTTGATTATACTGTCACAACTGAGAAACTCCATTTGGCTGGATTTTAATTTTCATCCCAGAACTGAGTACAAGAGCTTTGGTTTGTAGTAAAAAGGGAAGTTCAAGAATATTTGAACATCTCTTTTACCTGTGCTCATCTTTTCCTGTCACCTGTTCACATCTAAGGCCTCCAGCCCCAGCCTTCTTTTTCACCAGAACACCCCGTTCTTGCAGAGACCTCCTCCATCTCCTCTCGCCCCAGTGAAAAACATTTCCTTGAAATACACATGTAACATACCTGCCTGTTGTTCCAGGGTTCAGACTTGTTCAGGGATGTGGCCGTAGTCTTCTCCCAAGAAGAATGGGAACAGCTGGCGCCTGCTCAGAGGGATTTGTACAGAGATGTGATGTTGGAGATCTATAGCAACCTGGTCTCACTGGGTAAGGCAATGTGGTCAGTTTGGAGGTTACCCCTGGGCACATCTCTTCCTTCTTACCAATTTTGGGGTGTCTTTTGATTGGTTAAAGGGTAGCTCTATGGCCTGAAGCTACATCCTCCTCAGCCTTCAGGTGACTCACATATTCCCCTGGCCCGTCCTGCAACTGCCTCTCCTGCTCGATAACCAGGCCCTGGGTCTGAATTCTGGGGCCCCGCACCGTGACTGCATGGCATGTTTTCTTCTCACATCCAGGTTTTGCCATTTCCAAACCTGATGTGATCTCCTTCCTGGAACAAGGCAGAGAGCCCTGGATGGTGGAGAAAGTAGCGACAGGAGGCCAGTGCCCAGGTGAGTGAGGCATGTGTGGGGAGAGAGAACCCACTGCAGATAACTGTCTAGCTGGCTGGTGAGGAGGCAGTCCTTTTGAGTTAGAAAATTTTCCTTCCAAGTTGCCAAACTCAGAGGTCTGGTCTCAGTCATCATCTTCCTTAGCTTATCATCAGCATTTGACAAAAGTGGTTGCTCCTTCCTTCCTGAAACATTTATGTATATCTGGGTCATCACTACCTCTTGTTCTCACCTACCTCATTAACCATCCTCAACTTCCTTTGTTGGATCTTCTCATTTTGTGTAAAAGCTGGAGCACCCCAGGGCTCAGACTTGGGCCTCTTCTGTTTATTTCCATTCCCCAGGACCTTCTCCATGACCATGCTATACGTACCACTCACACCTGTGCTGTCTAATGTGGAGCCACTGGCCACATGTGGCCATCGAAATTTAAATTCATTACAATTAAATACTTTTGGGGTGGGGGGCATGGCGCGTGGCTTGTGGGATCTTAGTTCCTGGACCAGGGATCAAACCTGAGCCCCTGGCAGTGAAAGTATGGAGTCCTAAGTACTGGACCGCCAGGGAATTCCCTACAATTAAATACACTTTAAAATTCAGTACCTCAGTTGCACTTGCCACATTTCAAATGTTCCGTAGCAATTTTGTGGCTTGTGGCTACAGTATTGGACAATGCAGATACAGAATATTTCCATCACTGGAGAAAGTTCTTTTGGACAACACAAATTATTACCTTCACATTCAGCTTCTCCCTTAAAACTCCAGATACCTATATCCTACAGCTTTCTTATCAACTCCACTTGGATGTTCACCAGACACTTTGAGCTTAAGTCCAAAAGGGAGTCCTTGATCCTTCCTAACAAATATACTCTTCCCCCTTTCTTCTGCACTTCAGTAACAGGGGACTCTATTCTAATTGCTCAAGTCAAAAACTGCTGAAGCACCCTTGACTTTTCTGTCTCACACATGTATTCATTCTGTCAGGAAATCCTGTTCACTCTGCCTTGAAATATATCCAGAATTTAACCACTTCTTACCAACAAACAACACTGCTACCACCCATGTCCCCAGCGCCACTTGGACTACAGCAGTAGCCTCCTCCCCGTGCCTCTGCCTGCACTGTTGTCCACTACAGTGCATTCTCCACACAGCAGCCGGACCGTCTCAAAACTTCAGTGAAGGTGTATCACATTTCTGCTCAAAACCTGCCCACAGGGCTTCCCTGGTGGCACAGTGGTTGAGAGTCCGCCTGCTGATGCAGGGGACACGGGTTCATGCCCCGGTCTGGGAAGATCCCACATGCCGCGGAGCGGCTGGGCCCATGAGCCATGGCCGCTGAGCCTGCATGTCCGGAGCCTGTGCTCCGCAACAGGAGAGGCCACAACAGTGATAAGCCCGCGTACCACAAAAAAAAAAAACAAACAAAAAAAACCTGCCCACAACTTCCCATCATTCAAGAGGAAACCTAAAACCCATACCATGACCTAGAAGGCTCTGTGTCTGTACTGTAGCCATCAGCCACACATGCTGTTTCAATTTTAACTAAAATGAAACATAGAATTCCATTTCACAGTCGCCCTAGCCACAGTGCCAATGCTGAGTAGCCATGTGTAGCTAGTAGCTGCCATACTGGAATAGAATAGAACATTTTCAGTATCACAGAAACTTGTGTTGAACTAAGTTGCTCTAGAAAATCTGCCCTGCAGCCTCCACTCTGATTTGATTTCCTACCACCCTCCATGCTGCTGACTCGGTTATAGCCACACAAGCCTCTTTGCTGTTACATTAACATAGAGGTTGGCAAATATCTTGTTTAAAGGTCCAGACAGTTAAGTGTTTCAGGCTTTGCCCGCTCTGTGGTCTCTGTCGCAAGTACTCAGCTCTGCCATGGGAGCACGAAAGCAGACAATACAAGTATATGCATCCTGGCTTTGAAACATCAAGCGTATTCCTGTTTCGAGGCTTCTTCCCTTGCTGTCCCTTCTGCCTGGGGTGCTCCTGTTCTGGATGGGGGATTTCTGAACCTCAGTGGTACTGACATTTTGAGTGGGATAATTCTTTGTTGGGGCCAGTGTGGAGGGGGTGTCATTCTATGCATTGCAGGATGTTTAGCAGCTTCTCTGGCCTCCCAAAAATGTCTCCAGACATTGCCAAGTGTCCCCTGGGGGGGCAAAATCTTCCCGAATTAGACCCAAAGTTACAGTGTGACACGAGACCAAAATCATGTCCATAAACAGTTTCTGCAGCATTCAAGAGAATTTCAAATGGGAAGCTAAGAACTAAGCGTTACTGATGTGGTAGATTCATCCACGTTGAAGTGGTAGTTGGCCCGTTGGAGTGAGTGAGATCAGGGGTGGAGTGAACATGGGGAGAGAAGCTGTGTGCTTCCGTGTAACCTAACATATTCGTGGTTCCGAGAATTAGGACATGGGCATCTCTGGGAGGCCATTATTCTTCCTACCACACCTGAAATGTCACAGAACAGATTTTTTTGCTTTTGTCGTTTGAGTTTTGACAGCATGTGTTTGTTTGAGGTGCTCAATTTGTTTACTCCTTAGATATGTGGGTTTGTGTCATATTTAAAGAGAACTTCACCCTCTGAGGTTATGAGTCTCCTGTGATATTTTTCTAGCTTATTTATGATGAAATTTATGATCCATATGGAATTTTTCCCAGTGTAAGATGTGATTTCATGTTATTTTCCAGATTATTATCCACTTATTGAAACAGCATTTATCTCTTCACCACTAATGTATAAAGCCACCTTTGTCGTCTGCTTTATCACCTCTGTATTTGGATCTATTTTTGGACTTTCTGTTCTAGCTCATTAATCTCTCTAACCATGTGTCTATACCATTATGGTTTTAATTTATTAAGAGTTTAAATGTTTTAAATATCTGGTACAATTAGTACCTCTTCATTCTTATTTTTCAGAGTTTTCCTGGCTAGTCTCATTTACTTTTCTATCCAAACCCTAGAATCAGAATATTTGCTTTCAAAAAAAAAAAAAAATCATGCAATTTTTATTACTGCGATCACTGTAAATTTATAGATTAATTTAGGAGAAAACTGATTTTATTATGCGGAGTCTTCTATTGAAGAACACGACAGGTTTTTCCTTTCATTTATGTCCATCCCTGATTAAGGTTTTAACATTTTCTTCATATAGATCTTATATGTGTCTTATTACATTTATTCCTAGGTAGTTTATATTTATTGCTGTTACGGGCATAATCTATAATATAGACTAATATGGCATTCATCCATTTTATACTCCAACTGGTTATTTTTTTATATATGACAGAAGCCATTCACATCTTCAGATGAATTTTGTAGCTAACCCAACTTACTGAATTTTCTCGTTGTTTATGACAGTTTTTTATGTAACTCTCTTGAGTTTTCCAAGTATTCAATTATATCATCTGCAAATGGTGATAATGTTTTTACATTTTTATACCTTGCAGGTTGTTTTCTCTTGCCTGATTAGGATGCTGATTATGTAGTACCTGCAGAACACTGTTAAGTGGGGTTTTACGTACTAATCTTGTTCTTGACCTTAATAGGAATATTTTTAGTGTCTTTCATTAAGCATAATATCAGCCATAGGAATGAGATAGGGGTATTTTCTTAGGTTAAAGAAGATCCACCTTTTCATATTTTATTAAGTGTTTTTTTCTTTCCATCTATAAAATCTGCATTATATGAATAGGCTTCCTAATACTGAACTCCTGATACTGAATACTGAATCTAACATTCAAGTGTTGCATTTCTTGAGCCAGTTGTGGTCATTTATAGTTTTTATGGAAAATGTTTTAAAATTTTTTTAACTTATGGTAAAATATACATAACAAAATTCACCTTATTAAAGTGTATATATAGTTCATTGGCATTTAATACATTCACCATTATCTAGTTTCAGAATATTTTTATCACCCTGTGATATTGTGATTTATAATAAGAAATATATATTTGTTCTTCATCCCTGTTTTTTGGCACACAAGTCTTAAAACCCTTGGAATCTCCAGAGTCATATGTGTCGTCTTATATGCTAATTAGATGACTGGTGGCTGGGGTCTCCTGGATAGCTTCAGGATGGGGGCTGGTTGAGAGGGAAACCAATTATGTGATTAAAGGGTTGGAACTGTCAGCTCCACCCCCAACCCCAGAAAAGGGGGTGCTGGAGGTTGAGTTAATCACTGATGGCCAATGACTTGATCAATCATGCCTACGTAGTGAGGTTTCCATAAAAGTCCCTGAAGTATGGGGTTCAGAGAGCTTCCAGTTTGCCGAACACATGGAGGTGCTGGGAGGGTGGTGTGCCCAGAGGTGGTATGGAAGCTCCAAAGCCTTTCCCCACATCTTGCCTGATGCATCTCTTCTGTCTGGCTAGTCGTAAGTTACATCCTTTGTAATAAACTGGTAATATAGTAAGTAAACTGTTTTCCTAAATTCTGCAAGCCATTCTAGCAAATGATTAAAACCCATGGAGGGGGTTGTGGGAACTTCCATTTATGGGGGGTGGGGTGCTGGTAGGGGCAGTCTTGTGAGACTGAGCCCTTAATCTGTGAGATCTGCAGCAAGATAGTGTCAGAATTGAATTTGTAGGTTGCCCAATCAGTATCTACCAGAGAGATGGAGGGCTGCTTGGTGTAAGCGAAAAACCCACACACATTTGGTGACCAGAAGTGTCAGAAGTGAAGTGTGGAGAGTAGAATGGTGTTGAGAAGTGTGTTTTTCCTAGATATACCCCAGAAGGAAACACATACCCATTAAGCAGTCACTCCTCATTCCCCCTCCCCCCCAGTGCTTGGCAACCACTAATCTGCTTTCTGTCTCTATGGATTTGCTTATTGTGGATATTTCGCATAAATCATACAATATGTGGCATTTTGTGTCTGGTTTCTTTCACTTAGTGTGATGTCCTTAAGGGTGACCCATAATGTAGCATGTGACAGGATTTCATTCCATTTTAAGGCTGTATGTATATGCCACAATTTTTTAAACCATTCATCTGTCAATGGACATTTGGGTTGCTTCTACATCTTGGCTATTGTGAATAAAGTTGCAGTGAACATGGGTGTGCAGATATCTCTTTCAGATTCCGCTTTCAATTCTTTTGGATATATACCCAAAAGTAGAATTTCTGGATCATATAATTCTGTTTTTAACTTTTTAAAGAGCCACTATACTATTTTCCATAGTGACGGCACCATTCTCCATTCCCACCAACAGTGCACAAGGGCTCCAATTTCTCCACACCCTATCAACACTTTTTTTTTTTTTAATAGTGGCCATCCTAATGGCTGTGAGGCAGTATCTCATTATAGTTTTGATTTGCATTTCTCAAATGATTAGTGATGTTGAGCATCTTTTCATACGCCTGTTGGCCATCTATATGTCTTCTTTGGAGAAATGTCTATTCAAGTCCTTTGCCCATTTTAAAATCAGGTTATTTGTGTTTTTTGTTGAGTTTTAGGAGTTCTTTATATTGTCTATTAACCTCTTACCAGTAATATGGTTTGCAGATATTTTCTTCCATTCTGTAGGTTGCCTTTACACTGTGTTGATTTTTTTCCTTTGATGCACAGAAGTTTTTAAGTTTGATATAGTCCCATTTGTCTATTTTTGTTTTTGGTGCCTGTGCTTTTGTTACCATATCCAAGAAACCATTGCCAGATACAGTGTCATGAAGCCTTTCCCCTATGTTTTCTTCTAGTTTATAGTTTTAAGTCTTAGGTTTATAATCCATTTTGAGTTATTTTTTTAAATGTTGTATAAAGTAAGGGTCCTGCTTCTTTCTTTTGCATGTGAATATCCAATTTCCTCAGCCCCATTTGTTGAAGAGCCTGTCCTTTCCTCATTGTGTGGTCTTGGCATCCTTGTTGAAAATCATTTGACAATATGTATATGGGTTTACTTCTGCGCTCTCTATTCTGTTCCACTGGTCTTTATGTTTTCCTTTATGCCAGTACCACACTGTTTTGATTACTGTAGCTCTTTAATATGCTTTGAAATCAGGAAGTGAGAGAGGCCTCCAACTTTGTTCTTCCTTTTCAAGATTGTTTTGGCCATTTGGGATCCTTTGAGTTTCCATATGAGGAAACCAAAACATTTTAATGCTAAGTCTATACATAAGATTTTTAGACATTATTTCATTTGTTGTTAAAAACAGTAACTACTAATGCTAAATAATCAGCTTCTAAAAAAACTGCAGCAGATCCTATCAGGAAAATATAAAAATAATACAGAGGACCTCATTATTATGTTGCTATTTTGCAACTTTACATGAAGTAGAACAGAAGCCAGAAATTAGAAAATTAGTACTATCTTTGTATAGTTATAGCACAATATATGATTGGAGATGGCTTAATCCAGATGAGTGCAAAGTGCTCATGGAATAAACACTGTACTCTGACTGCCATAAATCAGCAAAACTCAACTGTGTCTGATGTCTGTGACAGAAAATATGGCATTTTGGAGAGAGGAGTGCTTTTAATGGCATGTCCTTAGAGGCAGCAGTTTTTTTTCACATTGCCAAAAAGACCAAGTAATGTGTTATCACTTTAGTTCTTAAAGCCAGATTTCCATTAGGGCATAGTTACATTCCCAAACTAATTTTCTTCTGTCCACCAGGCTGGCTTTAATATTCCATGGTCCACTGCAATCTTTTGGTCCCTTCTTTATAGGATGGCAGCCAGATGTTGCTAACCATTGAGTAGATGGACCACCAGTTCATAGGTAGCCATTATAATGGATGTGTTTGGAATCTGTCTTAGCACAGTTGTTAGAGCACAATAAAGAGACCCGTAAAGAGAGCTTCCCTCTTCAACAACCAAACATGGTGTCTGAAAAAATACCTCTACTTTTTGCTCTTTTCACTCTTTTTGTTCTTACAACTTCACGTGGTGCAAATTTTTGAGGCGACAGCAGCATCATTCCCAGAAAATTGATACTTCTTTCACAGACTTTTCATCATCTTGCATTGTCAAAGTAATCTTTTATTCCAGTAGTTTTTGCTTAATAATTTCACAAAAAAACCAATAGTGGTCTCTGATATGCTACCACAGGAAGCAGACGTGCCCCTATAAAGTCCCCTTTGGCCTTCTGTCTGTAACTTATGAATACATTCAAAAGCACCCATTCACTTTTCCCCATAGTTCCTTGCACAAAGCTGAAACCAATTCTTTATTAACCAAATGGGACTGATTTCTGTGACTGCAGTAAAACGGACCACTGTACGGAAATCATGTACCAGGTAGAATCAAGATCAAATACACCATTCAGCCTTTCCTTGCAGTTTGAATAACCAGCAAAGAATATTGCTCTGGAAGAGGCCACCCCTATTAAATTTGGGCCTAAACTTCGAAACAAGGAACAAGGCCCTTCTTTTTCCAAGGACACTTTTAGGCAGTGGAAAAGTCCAGGAGAGACTGGTCCAGCTGACATTAGCTGTAGCCACGGTGTTCAGCTAAACTTCAGAGACAAAAAGCATTACAGCAGAAGGCCACAGCTGTGTTATTACACCTTCCAGTGGACATGTGAAAATAGCCCTCCTATAACACCACATCCCCTGTCAAGCAGATGCACCGTCATGTTCTTCTGGCCAGAGAAGTATCCAGTCACCCCTCTCCATCATTTTTAAAAATCTACTTTATTGAGGTATAATTTATATTAAATTAAATGCATGCATCTTAAGTACAATATTTTAATGGCTACTGACAAATGTATACACTTACATGACCACCGCCACAGACAAGATAGAGAACATATTTATCACCCTGAAAAGTTCCCTATGCTCTTTCCCACACAGTTGCTCATACCCCCCCAGCCCCTGGCAACAAATGATTTGCTTTCTGTTACTCATATGTGTCTTTTCTAGGGTTTCATAGAAACATTCATTTTTTAAAGCCATGGTTCAGTGGTGATTCTGATCCACACTAACATTTTAGAACTACTCTTATAATCTCTCTGATTCCCTCATTCATCTTTATTTATGGTATTTCCTCTTTCTCTGTTCTACTCCATTTTCTAATTTCTTAGTCACATTCAAGAGCTTACAGATATTATCTTGAGTCTGAACTTTCCAGTTTTTACTATAGAAGTTACTTTTTCTGGAAAAGGAAAAAACAAATACATACTTGTTTTGTTCTTTTTCAGTATTGGAGTCCAGGTATGATACTAAGGTATTATCTCCAAAGCAGCACAGTTATGAAGTACAGTCACCCCGGTGGCAGATAATGGAAAGCCTTACAAGTTATGGTTTTGAGTGCTCAAGTTTCCAAGATGATTGGGAATGCAGAAGTCAGTTTGACAGGCAAGAGGGAAATCCAGATGGACATTTGAGTCAAATGATAATCGATAATGAAGAAATGTCCACTTTTGACCAGCAAGCATCCCTTACTTTTTATCAGAAAATTCATATTGGAGAAAAACCCTATGGATATAATGAATGTAGAAAAGACTTCTGGCAAGAGGACTTCCTTATTAATCATCAAGGGATTCATACTAATGAGAAACCCTACAAATGTAAGGAATGTGGGAAAGCCTTTAAATATGGCTCACGACTAATTCAACACGAGAATATTCATTCTGGCAAGAAACCGTATGAATGTAAGGAATGTGGAAAGGCCTTCAATTCTGGTTCAAATTTCATACAACATCAGCGAGTTCATACTGGTGAGAAACCTTATGAATGTAAGGATTGTGCAAAGGCCTTTAGTCGAAGCTCACAGTTGATTGAACATCAACGAATTCATACTGGTGAGAAACCCTATCAGTGTAAGGAATGTGGCAAGGCCTTCAATCGGATCTCACATCTTAAAGTACATTATAGAATTCATACTGGTGAAAAACCCTATGCATGCAAGGAATGTGGGAAGACCTTTAGTCATCGTTCTCAGTTGATTCAACACCACACTATTCACACTGGCAAGAAACTCTATGAATGTAAAGAATGTGGGAAGGCCTTTAATCAAGGCTCAACTCTTATTCGACATCAGAGAATTCATACTGGTGAAAAACCCTATGAATGTAAGGCATGTGGGAAGGCCTTTAGGGTGAACTCACAACTTAAGCAACATCAGAGAATTCACACAGGAGAGAAACCCTACCAATGTAAGGTATGTGGTAGGGCTTTCAAACGGGTCTCACATCTTACTGTACATTATAGAATTCATACGGGTGAGAAACCATATGAATGTAAGGAATGTGGGAAAGCCTTCAGCCATTGCTCACAACTGATTCAACATCAGGTAATTCATACTGAGGAAAAGCCCTATGAATATAAGGAATGTGGGAGGACTTTAAATCATGACTCAACTACCATTCAACATCAGAGAATGCATAATAGAGAAACACAAGTGAATTTAATAAATGTAGAAAAACCTTCCATCAGCACTTATCCCTTATTAATCATCAGAGAATTTATGTTAGCAAGCAACCATATGAATGGAAATAATGGGAAGAGTCCACTAGCTTAGGCTAATCACAACTTACTCTTTTTATCTTGGAGAAAGACATGAAGAATGTAATGCAAGTGAGAATTCCTTTATTCAGAGTTGTCCTTTATCCTGAGTAATAAAATTCATATTGAAGAAAAATTATACCGATGCAAATTTTTTAGACCATGATTGTCAAAGACGAAAAGGTTGGAAAAAATTTTGTCTCTAACACACACCAGAATCACACTTTCTCACCACAGTGTAATAATTTTAACAATAGCCAAGTGTGAATTTTATTGGAAATTAAAAAAAAAAAAACAGCTGAATTACTCTTGGGTTAACAAGAAACTAAGGAATGCAGTTACCATCAGTGGTAATGAACAGAATGACAATGAGAGTTTTTACATGTCAAGAAATGTGTGATGTGGCTGAAGTTACTCAGAGGAAATTTTATGGCCTTTAAGTATATGCAAAACATGAAAACCTGAAAGATAGTACTCAAATATACTAAATGTACTATTTAAGAAGCCAGAAAAGAGAATACCAAACACCCTGATGATGAATAAATGAACAGAAAACAAAAACAGAAAATGATGAAATAGAAAGTGGTTATCCTACAATAATCTCATTTTTTATTTCTTTCTGATCCAAGAGTAAACTAAATTTAGGAGACTGTTTCTTAGTTTCCAGGTTGTTGTAGATTATCTTTTATAATATCACAGACAGAAGGGGTTGGTTGCCTACCTAGCAGCCATACCCAATTCCCATTCCTATTGGCAACATCTGTCTTGTCTTAGAAGCTGCAGATGTCACATGCTAATTTTCAGCCCACTTTGCAGCTCAAGATGGCCCAGATGTTCCAGTGTATGGCCAGTATGTTCTAGGGATCTACAGGGCCTTCTGGGAACGATCTTCCTCATTCAGAAGAGACAGATACATTAGGAAGACTCCCTCCTCTTTCATTTCTTGCTTTTAAACATTTTCCTCTGAGAACTTGATGCCTGGAGCTGCTGCAGCCATCTTGGAACCAAGAGCAGAAAAGAAAGGACCTCAAAGAAGCTGACCCAGCACCCTAACACTGAGCTATGAGGCCAATTTGGAACTCTTAGATGCCTTGTTATCTAAGAAAAATAAACCTTTATTGCTGAAGTTACTTTTAGTTGGACATTTTGTAAACTTGAGCTGAAAACATCCTAAGTGATGTAACTTCAAATTTTATTTTATTATGATCGGTAAATGTGGCCTGAAAGTATCTACTTTTTTGTATTTAGCATTTTTCTTTGTGGCTAAGTACAGGATTGATTTTTGTATATGTTCCATAACATTGAAAAATAATGTATATTCTTTTTTGGATACTAGATTCTATTTAAGCAGTAGATTATAATGATAAAATTTTCCACATTCTTATATAATTTGGTATACTGGATCAGAATTTCCTAAAATTGAATTTTTTAACCACAATCTTGAATATCCAAAGATTTTTTACTTTATGTTGTTTGACCTATAAAGACATATAACTTAACCCCTATTTAAGAATCATACTTTTATCACTAAACAATATCCTACTCTGCTAAGTGTAGGGGTCAACAAACCAAATCTGGCCTGCTGCCTGTTTTATAAATAAAGTTTTATTGGAACACAGTCATGTTCATTTATTTACATATTGTCTACAACAGTAGAGCTGAGTGGTTGCAACAAGGACTATGGCCACAATGCCTATTTATTTCCTATCTGGCCCTCTAGATAAGAAGTTTGCCAACCTTGGCCTAGTATAATCCTTTTGGTATTTTATTTCCATACTGTGTAACACTAATAATAATGATTTATCCTTGTTTACTTGGTATGTTTTTGCCCATCCATTTATTTTCAACCTCTGTCGTTTTAGTTATTTCTTATTAAAAAAATATAGCTAATTTTTTAATAACTCAAAATACAAATTTCTTTTTCTGTAGGGAAATTCACTTTTTTTTTTTTTCTGGTACGTGGGCCTCTCACTGTTGTGGCCTCTCCCGTTGCGGAGCACAGGCTCTGGACGCGCAGGCTCAGCGGCCATGGCTCACGGGCCCAGCCACTCCGCGGCATGCAGGATCTTCCCAGACCAGGGCGCGAACCTGTGTCCCCTGCATCGGCAGGCAGACTCTCAACCACTGCGCCACCAGGGAAGCCCCACATTTTTATTTAGTGTAATAACTCCACCTTATTCCTTTCATTTTACTTTGTACTATTTATGTTTTCTTGGTCTTTTCCTTTCCTTATGTTCCTTTTCTCTTGCTAAATTGGAACTTCCCACTGTGCTTAGGGTAGTGGTTATCTCCCCATTCTTAATCATTATTGGGCAGAATGAGAGCACTATTATACTTTCTAACCCATCATTAGTTTTCTTTGTTACTGTCCTCTGAGAAGAGACCATCCTTGCTTTCTCTTTCCCTTCCTTCACAGCCTGTTCTTTAACATTTCCTCCATTTTGCTAACCTAATGAAAACTCATAGTTTTACTAGTTTTACTCTTATTTACAGTAAGTCCCCTACATACGAACGAGTTCTGTTCCAAGAGCATGTTCGTAAGTCCAATTTGTTCATAAGTCCAACAAGTTAGCCTAGGTACCCAACTAACACAATCGGCTATATAGTACCTACTGTAATAGGTTTATAATACTTTGCACACAAATAATACAAAAAAAAAAACACAAAAATAAAACAGTTTTAATCTTCCAGTTCAGTACCTTGAAAAGTATTGTAGTACAACAGCTGGCCCTTCTTACCAGTTTCATCACCGCTGCTTTTACGCTTCCAGACATCCTGGGCTTAAAATAAAGATACTGTGCTACTGTACTCTACACAGTACTGCATAGTAAAGTACACAAAAGCACAACTACTTGGAGAGGATGCATACACATGACAATGTACGCCAGACACATGAACTAACGTGATTGGATATGCAAATGCATGTTTGCATCTTTGAAAGTTTGCAACTTGAAGGTTCGTATGTAGGGGACTCACTGTATTCGATGCTTATATTACTCACTGCCAGACGCATTCATGATTTCCATTTAAACTTAAATATAGTATTCAGAGTAACATTCATTGCTGGCCACTGTTTTTTTAACTGTTTTCCCCTGTCTTGAGTTTACAGATTTATTTCAAATGCAATTTGGTTAGACTATTTTATTGAGTATTTATGTTTATCTCAATAAATGTTACATAGTTGGTATTCTCTGAATCCTTATATGTCCAAAAGAGTTTCTTGGACCTTCACAAGTTATATTTTTGGTTAGTGGAATGTTCTTGGATTACAGTTTTTTTCTCAGTAATCCAGAGATGTCACTTCACTGAATTCTGGCTTCTGATCTTCTAGAAGAGGAACCCAATGCTAGTCTGTTTATTTTAGCTTATGGGGATGTATTCATTTCCTGTTGCTGCTGTAACAAATTATCAAAACCTCGCATCTTAAAAAAACACACATTTATTGTCTGGAGGACAGAGTCTGAAACAGGTCTCAGTGAGCCAAAATCAAGGTCTTGACAGGGCTGTGTTCTCTTCTAGAGGCTCTATGGGAGAATCTATTTCCTAGCCTTTTCAGCTTCTGGAGGCTACCCACCACCTTCCTTGGTGTGGCCCGTTTCCACCTTCAAAGCCAGCAGTAGCCAGCTGAGTCTTTCACACATTGCGTCATTCTGACACTGACTCTTCTGCCTCCTCCTTTCTTTTCACCTTTAAGGACCCTTGTGATTATATTGGGCTCATCTGGACAACCCAGGATAATCTTGTCCTAAGGTCAGCTGATTAACAACCTTAATTTTATTTGCAACTTAATTCCCTCTTGCCATGTAAAAACATACCCACAGGTTCCTGGGATTAGGACATAGACATCTTTGGAGGGCCATAATTCTGCCTACCATAGTAACTGCTTCCATCCCAGCATTTGGCAAGAGTTTCTTTCTATCCTTAGAATTCGGGAACTTAGCAGGATATGTTTAAATATCTCATGTCTTTTTTTTAGCCCAAGATAATTTTCTTCTAAATATTGTTTATTACTTCTCAATTGTTCTATTTTATTTCTGCTTAAAAATGTTTAATATTTTGAATAAGCAGTATATCCTCATGATTCAAAAACTTGAAGATGTAAAAGGGATGCAGTAACAACTAAAGTGTGAGATTCAACCTCTTTATGCTAACATCACTTTTAATATCAGTAATTGTAATTCCTCAAAACAACCTTGTAGTCAGGTTTTCTTTGTAGGAGAAAAAATAAGACAGATGTAGAAAAGTGACTTGCTGAAAACCACAAACTACAAGTGACTTGTAGAATGTGAGTGGTTGAGTTGGTATTTACAGTCAGATCTCTGTGACTCTAAAATTTCCTTCCATGAAATACAAGGCCTACAGGGAAATGTTCCTCTATTTATTCCAGCCCCATATGGGTGGAATCAAGGTGGTAAACTCTTTAGAGAAAGCAATATCAGAGATAGCAGACATTTGCTTCATGACATCACAGAAGCCATGAGGCCAAATGAAAACAAAACTATATTAAGGGATAGAAACTCTGAGTTCTGGGTCTGACTCAGGGAGAAACTGCTGCCTTGGGCAAGCTTCGAGACCTTCTGAGGGAAAGCGTCCTTCCTCAGAGAGTGGGCAGACCAGGCCATGCATATTGTAGATGAGCGCTTCAGGATGGGTAACGCTAATTCTGCAGTCCAAGGCTTCCTGAATTTCTGCAGGTACATTCCAATCAGCAAAAGGAAATGACTAACTGTGGTGTTTGGGGCAGAGCCAAGACAGGCCGTACCATACTATTGATAAGAAATTGTTTTGAACAAACCCATCTTCATGTTTTAACATTTTAGGCTGATTTTGAATTTTTCTCTATAATAATTTTGAGTTTATTTAATGTAAAAGTCATGTTTTTATCATGTTTTATGTTGTTTGCGCTTTGCTGCAGAACTTCAGGGTAATAAGAAATTTGGAGTTATTACCCTATTTGTAAAGGGGGAAAGCAAACCTGGAAGCAGTTATCACAATCCCACAGGCAACCTAACAGAAACCCACATTCATGGTATCTTAAACCTACACAGTTTCTGAACAACTCCGGTCACACTGATAGACTGAAGGAAGGTTGAGAGTCACACCAACTTTTCACACATAACCAAGGCCACACATTCTAAGACCTGAGGTCACACACAAAGACACGTCACATACAAAGCCCTCCACGTCGCAGAATCCCATCCGCCACCCACGCAGAGGCAGGTGTATCCACTCACCTGCCTCTCCCCACCCTCAGTCACTGGCACCGTCTTGGGCCAAACCTCTCACGTCACAGACCCACAGCCTCCCCTTTGTCACAAACAGGCTGCCCCACAGCTCATACCCGGAGAAGTACGCAGGACAGGTCATGGCCCACAGGCACAACTCACGGAGAAAGATTCGGTTCTGGGCGGTCATACGAGGCCAAGGTTGAGGAGATGGAAGACCGGGCTCCAGCTTGACCAGAGCGACGCGCCGAACTACACTCCCAAAAGCCAACTGCGGCCGGGGCCCAATCACGGTCCGGGTTTGTCTTCCCAGCATTCTTCGGGCGACCGGCCCTCCCGCTCTGGACTACATTTCCCAGAAGGCACTGCGTTGGGGCCGCTCTCGGATGCCTCCTTGTTGTCCAACTGAGGGGCCCAAGCTCCCTGGAGTTTATAGGCGGGTTCGTCCGCGGAGCCTTCGCGCGTTTTAATTCCGGGCGATTGTTTCCCCGTTAGAGCGGGTCGACGTTCGGCTCCGCCCGGAGCCGGGTCCGAGCTCTTTATGGGTGGCGGGGAAGGTATTTTGGGGGTTCGGGGGTGGTGATGGGATGACCAAGTTCTGGCTATCCTGCCTCTGGACTACGTTTCTCAGAGACCATGGTGGCAGGGAATGTGTCCAGCCACAAATGGATCCCAGCGTCTTTTCCTTAAAGATACTTAATCTGGGATTCGTAGACCCCACAAACCACTTAAGGTTTTGTGCAGTTTTGCTTTTTTTTTTTTTTTTTTTTTTTTTTTTTGCGTTTTCTCTTAGGAATAGGACTATAGTTGTATGGATTCCCAAAGTTATCTGAGCCTTCTTCAGTATATTGTCAAAAAATACCAGAGCCGGACAGAATCGAAAGCTTCTCAAGGCAAACTTTATTCAGGAATTATTGCCATAGGGCGAGACACCTTTGTCCATAACTGGGCTCCATTCCAAATACAAGAACAAGTGGGGATTTATAGTGAAGGGGGGCGGTGTCACTGGATATACGGTTACTAAAAAAGAACCATCAAGGGTAAGAGGGAGTATCTGGCTAAAAGGACTTAATAGGATTCTTGCTGAGGGCTGGCGAGAGTGATGAGATGTTAAGGATGGGGACGGGTGGTGGTGTTCTTGATAAACTGACCTAGGGGAATTCTTCCTAAAACTGGACTAAATGGGTGAAGGACAGAGCCCAAGACTGGGGCCTAGAGGAGCCTGACTAGAGTTAGTTCAGGGAGAGAGACAGAGAGAGTGTGTGTGTGTTTAGAGAAAGAAAGATAGAGACTGACTGACTGATATCCATTGATAAATATATCTGATACATGTCGATATAGATATCACTCTATATATACAGATGGTCCCCAACTTACGATAGTTCAGTTTAGGATTCTTTCACTTAGCAATGGCGTGAAAGCGATAATGCATTCAGTAGAAACTCTACTTTGAATTTTTAATTTTGACCCTTTCCTGGGCTAGTGCTATGCTCTGTGATGCTCTCATGATGCTGGGCAGCAGCAAGTTGCAGCTCCCAGGCAGCCAGGAGGTTATAAGGGTAAACCATGGATACACTTACAACCAGTCTATTTTTCACTTTCAGTACAGTGGTCAATAAGTTACCTGAGATGTTCAACACTTTATTATAAAATAGGCTTTGTGTTAGACGATTTTGCCCAACTGTAGGCTCATATAAGTGGTCTGAGCACGTTTAAGGTAGGCAAGGCTAAGCTATGATGTTCAGTAGGTGTATTAATTGCATTTTCGATTTAGAATATTTTCAACTTACCATGGGGTTATCAGGCCATAACCCCATAGTAAATTGAGGAAGATCTGTAGCTATAGATGTGTGTATATATACATACAGATTTATATATACATATATATATATATTTGCTAATCACTATGTAGCAAGCACTATAATATAGTAAGCACATAAGTCAATCCTCACAGCAACACTTTGAGGTACATAATGTCACCTATCCCATTTAAAGATTAGAGAACTGAGGCATGGAGAAGTTAAGGATACTGGTGCAGCTGCCCTTCCAACCCCAGCAGTCTCACCCTGTTTAGACTCAATATATGTATACCACCTCTCAGAAATTTGGAACCACTAGTCTAGAAGCAGATTCTGGGAAAGACCTTAAGGTCTTATCTAAAAGGAGTGCCCTACAATCAAGAATGACTGGGCAAGTAATAGACTTACATGTGAATCTCATGTCCATTCATGTGGTGGATTACTCTACTGTTAATAAAAATTATGTTTGAAGAATTTTTCAGAACAAGGGAAAATGTCTGTGGTAATGTTAAACATTCACAATGATGTACGTGTTCTCAAAAAATAATTGTATTTAAATTGCACTGTCAGAAAGAAATTTGCCGATTACATTCAACTACTTTTTTAAATGAGTAAATCCATGGGTGTTAGGTAAGTTATTTAACTAGTATTGGACTCAATACATTAAAGCTATCTGAGAAAATTTTTTTATAGTGCCCTCTTTCCCTTTCCGAGGCAAATTTGCCCCTCCCCTTAGGGTCATGTGGTCACTTAGCTCTCAAAGTCTAAAAATGTTGGTTTTTCTTATCAGGATAACCACAAAGATGTGGCCATCAACTCCACTTAAGCAGAGTGTGTGTGGGTGGCTAATTCCCTCCCTCTCCTCCCACACATAGCCACCCAGAGGGATGTGTACAAACTGGAGAACGACAGGAGTCTCAGCTGTTGGTTAAGACCGTCCTCTCATAATTCACTATCACCTGAGCATCATGATTCCTCCATCTTGACCCTCCAGGGAAGTGCTAAAGTGTTTGACTGCATTTTGGAAGCAACAGTTTGAGATTTGTAAAGCTGGAAATAGGTCTGAGTTACTTCTGAAACTTCACCTTCCTGATTTTTCAAGGCATTCTCTTTACTTTGCTGTATCCATGTCCCCTCAAGGGATTGGGCATTTGGATAGCAATAGCATGACCAGGTCCCACTCATTTTCCTACATGGAAAGTTTAGCAATTCTAAGCCAAGTGTGATCGATTGTTGGAACAAGGGAATAGCTGTTGGTGGTGAAGAGACAGCAGCCTAGTAGCTGAGTGAGGAAGGGGTAAGCCATTGTAGGGAAAAACAAACAAACAAACCTCACCTGTTTGGCTTTCAAAGGTTTTCCTTCTAAACTCTTTTCTCAAAGGTTTACAGAGAAAATGAGGCTCTTTTCACATGCGATCTTAAACTGACTTTACTTTTGTCTTAGGGCACAAGCTAAGCTGCAAACTTAGCTTGACTCCAAAATATGGTGGCTCAACATAAGAATTTATTTCCTAGACACTGAGTGCCAGCACCTTGAGCTCATTCTTCCCAGCTTCCAGAACTGTGAGAAAAAATTTTCTGTTGTTTATAACTTACCCAGTCTGTGGTATTTTGTTACAGCAGCCCAAATGGACTAAGACACCTGACATGGGTTTGGGCAAAAAAGACACACACACACACACACACACACACGATCACCTGAACTAAAGTTAGGATTGGTACTCAGGGCAAACCAGCTTCAGTATTCTTTGTGCTGGTAGCTCAAATTTCCTTAGATTTTTGCCTGGTAATTCTGGGCTATTTTTTTCAGATCTTTGATAAAGATTTTTTGGTGTAAGTTTTATTTTTTAAATGTGTTTTTATTGGAAGGGTTGCTCTGGCTTATCTTCTCCTGAAATCCTGTTTTTTTTTTCCCTAATTTCTTAAGATCAGTATTAAGACTGTGTATGTGTGTGTCTTTTTTAAATTAGGAAGGTATTTAAAGATATAAAATATGGGAAATGGGTGCTTAAAAACTGTTAGAAGGGTAACAGGAGCTGGCTCTCCAGAAATGCCTTCCAGAATGTGGCAACACTGAATCTTTGGAAGATGTGCTACCTCAGCCACAGCCAAGATGTAGAGACACAGGAGCTGCCACTAGGACCACCACCTGCAAGTGCACACTGCCTTAGCTATGATCTGGGATCAGAAAGTAAGGTGATGAAGCCACCACCACTGCTGCTACATGTACTTTGAAACTGGAGTGAAGAGGCCAGCAACAACATTTTGATAGCCAAAGCAGCAGAAAATGTTGCTTCTATCATCTGAATTTCACACAAGTGTGCCTAAAGGGTGGAAACTTAGTTCCCTTCAGAGTCCTCAGTGCCAGGAGCTGGAAAATTACTTTCCCAGCCTAAGTAGAGGAAGGCCAACTAGGAGGCGGGAATGGATACTGAATGCCAGTTGACAAAATTAACTACAGTCACTGTACTTTCAATTGCTAGAATTTCTATTTAGTTCTTTGTCAGTGTCCTTTGCTTGGTTTGTTTTCCTTTCAGCAGTTAAGATTTTTGTTTCTTCCTTGATCTCTTGATGCATTTTAAACCATACTTATGTTCTCTCTCAATATATGCTGCTGTCTTGTTCTTGCTCCTGGTTTGGGCTTGTGCACTTCTCCTTGGCCAAGGGCACCCAACCTCATCCTGCGTGCTGCCCTGATGAGGTTGTGTCTGGTCCTTGCAGCCAGGGGGGCAGCTCTTCCAGGTCAGAGCCCACCTAGTATCCCATCAATGTTTCAAGCATGCATTGCTGATTGGCTGGATCCTTCCAGCTAAAGCAGGAACTCTGGGGATTTTGGAGAACAGGAACTGCATAGTCACATTTGGGAGCTGTATGGAACACTTACTTTTTTCATAAGCATTATTTTCAGTTTAAAACTATTTCTACTAAAGAAGCTCTAACTGACACCAGGGACTAAAGCATCTCTGCTTTTTCATTATTTTTCAGATCAGGTATCCCAATGGGAGAAAATGGAAAAATTTATAAACAAAGATCCTGAGAACCCCAGTTTCCAAGATGACTGGGAATGTGAAGGCACATTTGAAACATATCACAGAAATGAGGATGGAAGTTCCAGTCAAGTCATAATCACTCATGAAGAAATACCTGCTTTGACACAGCAAACATCCCATAACCTGCTTCATAACATTCCATCTGGAAGTAGACCCTATGTGTGTAATGAATGTAGAAAAGGCTTTTGGCAGAAGAAATGTCTTCTTAGTCATCAGAAAATTCATGCTGGTGAGAAATCTTATGAATGTCAGCAATGTGGGAAGGCTTTCCATCGCCGTTCCTATCTTCCTCAACATCAGAGAACTCATAGTGGGGAAAGACCCTATGAATGTACAGAATGTGGAAAGGCCTTTGGTTCTGTCTCACTCTTTACCAGACATCAGAGAATTCATACTGGTGAGAAACCCTATGAATGTAAGGATTGTGGAAAAACCTTTGTTCGGCTCTCACAACTTAACGTACATCACAGAACTCATACTGGTGAAAAACCCTATCAATGTACTGAATGTGGAAAAGCTTTCAGTTACTTATCACTGATTATTAAACATCAGAGAATTCATACTGGAGAAAAGCCCTATGTCTGTAAGGAATGTGGAAAGGCCTTTAGAGGTATCACCCAACTTAATGAACATCAAAGAACCCATACTGGTGAGAAGCCATATAAATGTAATGAATGTGGAAAGGCCTTTGGCCATCGTTCATATCTTCCTCAACATCAGAGGATCCATACTGGTAAGAAACCTTACAAATGTAAGGTTTGTGGGAAAGCCTTTAGGCAGGGCTCACAGCTTAACCACCACCAAAGAATTCATACTGGTGAGAAACCCTATAAATGTAATGAATGTGGGAAGGCATTTAGGCAGGGCTCACAGCTTAAACAACACCAGATAATTCACACCGGTGAGAAGCCTTATGAATGCAAGGAATGTGGGAAAGCCTTTAGTCAGTGCTCACAACTTACTCGACATAAGAAAATTCATTCCTAATGTATGTAAGAAATGTGGGAAGGCCTTCGGGCACTCTCCTCTTCCTCAACTTTAAGGAATTCATGCTATGGAAAATCCCCATAAATAAGTGAAGCAAAGACTTCACTGGTCTCATCCCTCAAGGAACATCAGGTAATTATGTACAACCTTGTGAAATGTGGAAACGCTTTTTGGTTCAACTCATGTTACATTCATCAGCAGATTCATCACCATCACATTCAACATTAAAGATCATATTAATATGATAATGTAGCAAAGCTTCCCAACACTATCTATCAATCATTAGTAATTGGAAAATTCATGCTGGCTAGCAACCATTAAAGTAGAGAAATTTTGGAAACCCTTTAGTTTAAGCTAATTCTAACTTACATAAAGAAAGCAAAAGAGAAAGTAATCCTGTGAATGTCAGGTATGTGGGAAGTTCTTTAGCCATAAGTCTCTTATGGCTAAAGAAAATTCATATTTGAAGAATATAAGTTAAAAAAAATCCCCGTTCATCATTTACTGTGCATCAGAAAATACACAGTGAATAAAACACCACACATTTAAAAACAACAGTTAAACATTTAACTATCAAGTTGAGGAAGGTGTGGAGAAGTTTGTAACCAATCATATAGGGCTATAGCTCAGGTAAAAATGTAATAAGTTAGACATTAACAAAATATTTATGTTACATACTACCTAATATTTTCTCCTTCAGTGAAACAATGAGAGCAAGATGAAGCGAATGAGCAGTATAAAACAAAATCCGTGGGATGTGACCATATCTATACTCAAAGTTACTACTTTAAATGCATTTATAGATAAGAAAACTACAAACAATGTAAATAATAAGCAAACCAGAGACCTCGAGAAGGTAGAAAATGAACATAACTCACCAAAAGACAGAATTAAGAAAAAAAATTAATTGAAATTTAAACAGAGAAGTAGGTTTTATTAACCTTGAAGCCTTTTCTTTAAAAAGAAAATATAAGCACTTATAAATTTCGTAAAAGTATGCTACAGTATTGTTAAAAACGAGGATGTAAACAAGCAAACAAAAAAAAAGAGGATGTAATAACACACATAAAGAGTATTCAAAAATAAGGTTGAATGCTTTACATTTTTGATACCAATAAATTTCAAATTTATATATACTTCACTTCCTATAAAGAAAAACCTAAGTTTTCCAGAGTTGACTGAATATTAGAAAAGGACAGATTTTATAGGGAATTCACTTAAGTGGTTTTTTTTTAAACTGTAGTATCATCAGTTGTTAAGAGCAAAGACTTACCAAACTATAAGTGTATAGAAAATATCTATGATACAAATTTCCAAGTTTGAAAACATGCAGATTTCATCAGTTCCTTTTCTGAATCTTGCATAATTTCAATAATATAAACAGAAACCAAGATTTGCAGATGTCCTCAACCTCCCAATTACAAAAAAAATGTTGAGTACCTATGAGAGCCAGGTACTTTTCTACATGTTAATTGTGAATTTAAATTTAAAAAGTCATAAGAACTAGCATATTAATATATCTTAGTTTTTTCTCTTTAAAATGGAAATATTTTAAACCAGTAATATATTCATTAGTATTTTTTAAACTAGAAGATTACTTTTCAGGAATTTAGAAGAACGTATCTATTTCCAAGTTTGATTATCCTTCCACAGTTTACACAGATTAACTAAAAGGAAAAGATTTAAAAATTACTTGATCCTTGCATTGAAGAATGGTATGATGACCTAGGTAGAATCAGAATGTGATACTTAATTATTAACCACAAAAATAAGAACAACTTAGAATCACCTGGACATATGCATTTTCTTTAGAAAATGTGGAATGTCTTCTTTTATTCAGCCTTCTTTAAAATGGAAATTTAAAAAAATGAGTAGAAAGCTACATTTCTCAATTTTTACATAACTTATACAAATGTTTGTAAAGGCTGTCCTTGGAAGAGAATTGAAGAAAACTTTAGCTAAGCAAGTTTAACCTATGTCTCAAGAAGACCAGTTCTAACTATGTCTTCCTCTATATCCAAATGAAAACATTACTTTTGAGGTTTCCTTCAGTCAAGTATAAAAAGGAAGATTTCATAATATCAATGTTTTGCTTTATTTTTAAAGTTTGTATTTAAGCATCTCTGAAATCTTTAAGCATGAATCTTGAAAGAACTGCTTGCAGTCCTAAAATGTATTATTTTGTTTTTGTTTTGTAGGAAATAATGTTAATAGTCCTTGAAATATATGCTTCTTAAATTCCTCTGTTACATCGTGAACGACATCAATATAATTTTTCTTCTTTTTGCTTTAGTCTTCCAACCATATATATTCTGTGAAAATTTCTAAACAGAGAGAAAGCAATATTCTCTATTTCCAACTTTTGTTAGGTTTTAGGATAACTGACAAGATCAGAATGAAGTCATTACAGCAATCAGTTATTACTGTTTCAGTTATTCTTGATTTGTGACAACTGTTCTTCACTATACCAACAGAATGTTTAAGTGGCTATAATAAAATCAGTCAATTGCATATATAATCTTGTATAATTATGTGAAATACTTCTAATACACTGACATTATTCCTTCCAAGTATATTTTTATATTAACATATACCTTGACATGCCTACAAACAATATCCTTTCCAACATTTATTCCGTATCATAATGTTGGTATGTGGACATTCCTTTTATTTTATGTATGCTAATATGCGTGGTGGTATCTCACTGTGGTTTTAATCTGCATTTCCCTAATGACTAACATTGAACCTGTTTTCATGTACTTATTTGCCATCAGTTAATCTTTAATGAAATATCTGTTCAAATCTGTGGCCCATTTAAAGTTGATTTGTTTGCTTTCTTTTGAGCTTTGAGTGCTCTTTATATATTCCAGATCAAATCCCTTTTCATATTTGTGAAATGCAAATTTTTTCTAGGCTGTTATCTTCTCATCTTAGGAGTATGTTCTGAGGAGTAGAAATTCTTAATTTTTGATGAGGTCATTATTTATCATTTTTATCTTTTATGAATTGTGTTTTTGGTGTCATATCAAAAGAAACCTTTGCCTAACCTAAAGCTACAAATATTTTCTCCTAAAAGTTTTGTAGTTTTAGGTTTTACATTTAGCTCTATCATATTTTTGAGTCAATTTTTGTATACGCTGCAAGAGATGGATCAAAGTTGGTTGTTTTTTTTTTTTTTTTTTTTGCATATAGACATCCAGTTGTTCCAGCATCAATTGATAAAACACTTTCCATTCTCCACTGGATTGCCTTTGCTTCTTTTTCAAAAAAAAATCAATTGACCATATATGTACAGGTTTATTTCTGGACTCTAGTTTGTTCCATTAACCTTTTTCTGTCTTTATACCCAATACTCTCTTGATGACTGTAGCTTTATGAGTCCTGAAGTCAGGTAATGTAAGCCCTCCAACTTTACTCTTTTTCAAAATTGCTTTGGGACTTCCCTGGTGGTGCAGTGGTTAAGAATCCTCCTGCCGGGCTTCCCTGGTGGCGCAGTGGTTGAGAGTCCACCTGCCGATGCAGGGAACACGGGTTCGTGCCCCAGTCCGGGAAGATCCCACATGCCATGGAGCGGCTGGGCCCATGAGCCATGGCCGCTGAGCCTGCGCGTCTGGAGCGTGTGCTCCGCAACAGGAGAGGCCACAACAGTGAGAGGCCCGCGTACGGCAAAAAAAAAAAAAAAAAAGAATCCTCCTGCCAATGCAGGGGACACAGGTTTGATCCCTGATCTGGGAAGATCCCACATGCTGCAGAGCAACTAAGCCTGTGTTCCACAACTACTGAAGCCTGTGGACCCTAGAGCCCGCATGCCACAATTACTGAGACCACGCACCATAACTACTGAAGCCTGTGCACCACAAGAAAAGCCACCACAATGAGAAGCCCATGCACCACAACAAAGAGTATCCCCTGCTCGCTGCAACTGGAGAAAGCCCATGCACAATGAAGACCCAACGCAGCCAAAAAATAAATTAAAAAAAAAAAACACTTAAAATAAAAACTGCTTTGACTATTCAACTTTTGCATTTCCATATGAATGGTCGAATCAGATTATTGATTTCTATTAAAAAGGCTACAGGGATTTTGATTGAGATGTTGTTAAATTTACAAATGAATTCTGGGAGAACTGATGTTTTAACAATATTGGGATTTCCAATGCATAAACATATCTCTGTATTTCTTCAACATTTCTCTCAACTGTGTTTTGTAGTCTTTAGTGTACAGGTCTTTTAAGTATTTCATTTTTTGGTGCTATTTTAATAAGTATTTTAATTTCAATTTCTGATTTTTAATGCTAGTATATAGAAATGTAATTGATTTTTTTTTTTTTCAGTACGCAGGCCTCTCACTGTTGTGGCCTCTCCCGTTGTGGAGCAGAGGCTCCGGATGCGCAGGCTCAGCGGCCATGGCTCACGGGCCTAGCCTCTCCATGGCATGTGGGATCTTCCCAGACTGGGGCACGAACCCATGTCCCCTGCATTGGCAGGCAGACTCTCAACCACTGCGCCACCAGGGAAGCCCTGTAATTGGTTTTTATATATTGATTTTATATTCTGCAACCTTGATAAACATTTATTTTTAAAGTAATTTTTTGTACAATCCATAGGACTTTCTATGTAATCATGTCACCCACAAATACAGTTTTACTGCTTTCTTTCCAGTCTGCCTTTTGTTTCTTTTCTTTTTTTTTTTTTTTTTTTTTTGCGGTACACGGACCTCTCACTGTTGTGGCCTCTCCCGTTGTGGAGCACAGGCTCCGGATGCGCAGGCTCAGCAGCCATGGCTCACGGGCCCAGCCGCTCCGCAGCATGTGGGATCTTCCCGGACCGGGGCACGAACCCGTGTCCCCTGCAACGGCAGGCGGACTCTCAACCACTGCATCACCAGGGAAGCCCACTTTTCATATTTTGATGCAAAACTGAGATACATTTTTACACCCACACCTCTCTTTCACATCGTCTATATGTGTGAACGTGTAATTTGCAAAACTGGCCATGGGATGGGGCCCAGATATTTGGTCAAATATTATTCAGGGTGTTTCTGTGAGGGTGTTTCTGGATGGGATTAACATTTTAGAAAAGTAAAAAAAAATTTTCTTTGGCTGTGCTGCCCAGCATGCAGGATCTTAGTTCCCCAACCAGGGATCAAACCCATGACCCTGCAGTGGAAGTGTGGAATCTTAACCACTGGACTGCCAGGGAAGTCCCGTGGGATTAACATTAAAATTGGTGAAGGGACTTCCCTGGTGGAGCAGTGGTTAAGAATCAGCCTGCCAGTGCAGGGGACACGCGCTCAAGCCCTGGTCCGGGAAGATCCCACATGCCTCAGAGCAATTAAGCCTGTGTGCCACAACTACTGAACCTGTGCTCTAGAGACCATGAGCCACGACTACTGAGCCTGCATGCCACAATTACTGAAGCCCGCGTGCTTAGAGCCCGTGCTCCACAACAAGAGAAGTCACCGGCATGAGAAGACCGTGCACTGCAATGAAGAGTAGACCCCGCTCGCCGCAACTAGAGGAAGCCTGCACGCAGCAACAAAGAACTGACGCAGCCAAAAATAAATAAATAAATAAATTTATGTTAAAAAAATCATACTTTAAAATTGGTGGACTTTGAGTAATCAGATTGTCCTCTGTAATAAGGCCTGAATACAACAAAAAGACCAGCTTCCCCTGGGCAAGAGAGAATTCTCTCGCAGTGGCCTTTGGACTTCATCTGAAACATCAGCTCTTCCTGGCTCTACAGCAGATGGCCTTCAGGCTGGAGCTGAAACATCAATGTTCCTGGGTCTCAAGCCTGCCAGCCCACCCTGCAGATTTTGGATTAGCCAACCTCTGTAATCAAATGAACCAATTCCTTACAATACATCTCTATGTCTATATACGTCCTATTGACTCTGTTTCTCTGGAGAAAAACCTGACTAATACAAAGTGCCTATCTGTGTTTCTAGCTTGACCATGAACTCCTTATGGGCTGACACTCTATTTTATTGGTTTCTGAACTCTCAGGATCCAACATGTGCCTAGAGAATATTTGTTGACTAGAGTTAAACTGACAGTATTTTAAAACCATTAAGGACTTCCCTGGAAGTCCAGTGTTAAGACTTTGCCTTCCAATGCAGTGGGTGCGGGTCTGATCCCTGGTTGGGGAGCTAAGCTCCCACATGCCTCGTGGCCAAAAAACTAAAACATAAAACAGAAACAATATTATAACAAATTCAATAAAGACTTTAAAAATGGTCCAAATCAAAAAAAAAATCTTAAAAAAAGTAATAAAATATAATCATGAATATCTCATCTTCCTGAAGTATTAAGTGGGACCCCCATCTGCACTGGACACAATCTCAGTAGAGATTTTATAGGAAATATTGTTGGTTTTTTTTAATAAATGATAATTTTAAAAAAACATTTATTTATTAGGTTGCACTGGGTCTTAGTTGCGGCACGCGGGCTCCTTAGTTGCGTCATGTGAACTCCTAGTTGTAGCATGCATGTGGGATCTAGTTCCCTGACCCAGGATCGAACCAGGGCCCCCTGTATTGGGAGCGTGGAGTCTTATCCACTGTGCCACCAGGGAGGTCCCCAGGAACTATTGTTTTATATGAAATATATTTTCTGGTTCTTAGGGAGGGGAAATTCCTTATCTAAGATCCCAGGATTATTTTAACAGTTGTAAGCTTTGTTTTGCATCAATTTGCATATCGTATCTCTTAAAATGTGAGACAATTAGTATGACCTATTTCTCCCTGTCTTAGCCAACTGCTGTGATTTTTAAAGTATGTAAAAATTACAACAAGTTCCTACTGTATAGCACAGGGAACTATATTCAATATTCTTTAATAAACCATAATGTAAAAGAATATGAAAAAGAATACATGTATACATTATATATATATATATATATATATGAATCACTTTGCTGTACACCAGAAACTAATACAACATTGTAAATCAACTATACTCCAAAAAAAATTTTTTTTAAGTAAAGTATGTAACAATTACTAATAAAATCAGTTGCCCTTTCTTCTCTCTCCTGTTTGGGTAGAAAGTAGGCCGTTGCTCCTCTAGATTCTTAGTGTTTTGTGAGGCCTAGTTCTTAGAGTGTTGTCTAAGGCAGGCTGATGGCTTTTCATTTGACCTGTTCTGCTACCTGACCTTTATTCTTCCTCTTTGAGGTTGTCATCGGTCTGGAGAGCTGCCACCATCAGCAGGTACCATCAGCCTTCTTGTTGGCCGAAATATCAACAAATCGGGCCCAGGAGTCTCAGAGGAACCTCTGTGAAAAAAGGCCCCTAGAGCTAGTGCATCTTTAGGAGGCAGAGATAGGGATAGAATTTCCCAGAAAGGGTGGCTGTCACCCCTTCGTGTAAAACTGAGATGACGCCAGGGCCGTGTCGGCTACACCCCTGAATATACTATGTTCATTTGGCCAGCGAAGCCAGTGGGGTCCTTTGCTTGCTAATCATTCGTCGACTTGCTCAGGCATGCGGATGTCAAGGGGAGACTCACAAGGCCTCCAAGAGAGAAATCTCAGCTTCCAGGACATAGAGCCGTTGCACCTGGGGCCTCTGTCCGGAAGGTGGCGCTGCCGTACTGCGAAACAGCATTTCCCACGGTGATTTTTTTTTTTTTTTTAAACTGATGCCTTCTTTTTTTTCTTCTTCTTTTCTTTTCTTCTAGGATGCCATACCGTTTTCATTTAGGAACCTCTGTCTCCCAACTGCCAAGGCTCACTTTGATGACGTCAACAACATGGATATTCTAAATTCTGAGTCCACCAAACGCAGTGTTGGGTGGAAAACTCCTACTCTCGCCTGTGTATCTCATCACCGGTTTCCTTCTCTAAGATAATCATAGTTCTACCAGAGTTCTCCTAAGGGCCCCACACCCAAAGTATTATATCAAAGAACTACAATGCCTTTTATGTTTCTGCCTGTTTTCCCAACAACCTGCCCAATCCTAGCTCCAGGAGTCTTATGCATCTCTGATGACAGTGAATTCCAAACTTGGCTGTAAATCTGAATCACCTGACCAGAGGGTTACTTTAATTTTGATATTTTCTTACTCAATAATTTTAATTTTCTAGTGATTCAAATAAAACAAGAACATATTACTTTATGAAAGAGCAAAATATATAGAGAGAGATCACTGTCTTCTCAAACTGTTTTTCAGTATTGTCCTCCCAAGAAACCTTTTTTAGACTTTTCTTTTTCTAATCATTCCCACCTCCATGAAATTTTAATACCACAGAAGTACTGTATATGTTTATATATATGTTTATGTATGTCTGTTTCTTTTAAAGAATAAAGGAATATTTTTCCCCCACCAAGAATCAATTTTTTAAAAAAATCATTTTTTGCCCCCTTGGGGATGATATCGCCCCAGTGGAGAACTATAATATGCTATATAATAATATACTAATATACAATAAATGGAGCAAAATTTCCTTTGGATAAGTCTTTACCGTTTGAAGATTCTTCCCAAGAAGTAACTAAAAATAACTTCGGTCTGAATGATTCCAGACACTTTTGTAAATATTATCACATACATACGTAAATGTACCCATAAAAACCCAACAGGGATGGCATCGAACAAGAAAACTATAGACCAATATTATTTATCAATATAGATGCAGAACTTCCAAATGCAGTGTTAACAAATTTAATCTACCAACTTCATTGAAGAGTAACCCACCATAACTAAAAAAGGCACATCCCAGGAATAAATGATTGCTCACATTATTAACACAGCTCAGAAAATGAATAATTTAAAGAAGAAACGATCATCTCCGTAGGTTCCAACAAATAAATTTCATCCAAACCAGAGAAAACTGTCTGCAATTTCAAAATGGAATAAAATCTCTTAGCTTGATTCAAAAGCCTAACAATATTATTATTATTATTATTATTATTTTTTTTTTTTGCGTACGCGGGTCTCTCACTGCTGTGGCCTCTCCCGTTGCGGAGCACAGGCTCTGGACGCGCAGGCCAGGCGGCCATGGCTCGCAGGCCCAGCGTCCATGGCTCACGGGCCCAGCTGCTCCGTGACACGCGGGATCATCCCGGACCGGGGCACGAACCCGCGCCCCCCGCACCGGCAGGCAGACTCCCAACCACTGCGCCACCAGGGAAGCCCAGGAAGCCTGATTTTTAATGGTAAATATTGATAGTATTTGTGGTCAAGACAGGAACAATACAAAGAGACCCATAATTACCATGACAAGTATTATATCAGAGAAACTTGCCAACACACTAAATCTAGAAATAAGAGGTAAATGTTGGATAGAAAAAGAAAAAAAAATTGTTATATGGTTGTACAGCTTAGACATTCAAGAGATTCAACAAACAAAATAATGGAACTGACAAGCGGATTAAAAACCCGGTCTGATCTAGAACAGAGGAAGAAACAATCTTACCCAAGTAACCAGTTAAAAATGTAATCAGAATAAAACAAAACAAAAAATCCTTCCCAATGGTGATGAAGCCAATATAAACCTTAGGAATAGATTTAGTATGAAAAAAATACTAGACTGGAATGAAATATATACCTATAAAATATTAATAAAGGAGAATGAAAACAACATGGTAAATGGAACGTTATATTCCTGAAAGGAAAAATTATTAATTTCAAAGATGTCTGTTCCCCCACCAATTAATCTATAAATTCACTAAAATTCCAATCCACGTACCAATAGTATTTATTAGGAGATTTTCCAAGACAATTTTAAAATCCACACAAAGGAGGAATCCACGAGAATAAATACCACAACTTTGCAAATGGTGAACGCTTACGTAGGAAATGTGGTACCCACTATCAAACACAGAAGTATAAAGTTCCCACTATTAAAACAATGTGATAGTTGTTCCGTAGAGAAGAGTGGGGTGTGAGGGTTGAAACAGACACCGAGTCCATAAATAGATGGATTGGATTCACGTATAGAGATTTACGATACAACAGATTTGGACATTTCAAATCAGCAGGAAAATAAGACTATTTATTCAGTAAATTGTCTTAGAATATTTTGGATATCCACGGCAGAATTGGTGGAGGGTAATACTTAAGGCGTCTCTGAGTTCAAATAGAAAAATGAGAAAATACAAACCGAAAGACTACATAAAAGTGTTACTACAAACAAGGTGAATACGAAATGGTAGAATATAACAGTAGATTCAACGTAAAGAATCTCCCGCCGCCCCCTTCCCCAAATGAGCCGATGTTGAAATTCAGGATGAAAGTTTGAATGATGGTTAAAGTTTGCAATGCCCTGACTACTCATTTTTTGACAATAAATATTCTAATTTCCTCTACTCTCTATTCCTCTTCCCTGTTTTCTCCACAGCCTTTTCAACATTCGATATACTATTTATTTTACTCATTCTTTGGTGGTCTGTTTCTATTCACTTGAAAGTAAGATCTGAGAGGTCGGGGGATTTTGTGGGGTTTTTTTCCTCTGCTATATCCCTCTGAACGGCTTTTCCTTATTTACTCCAACTTCCAAAGCAGCTACTAATTTACCGTTTTCTTAGTCTCCCATACGACGGACCATTTACACTCTGGTCAGGGGCAGAATGGGGTTCAATTCCAGTGATCTGGTCCAAAGACGTGCGTCTCATATTCACTACTTCTGAACAGTGATAATAACGACATTCCCATTTTGCAGGTGAGAAGTGTAATAATTTGCTGTTATCACAGAGGTGATAGAGCCTATTCGGGGTTCCCTCGCTGATCTTGCTGCCATAAAACTTAGCACAGAAAGAAAATCACGTTCCCGCAGACAGGCTCAGAGGGCCGCACTCGGAGCGACACGGCGGTCACACGGACACAGACAGCGTCAAATCACAGGTACACACAGGAGCACACCAGGGGCTCCGCCGCACCTGGCTTAGACCCCGTAACTAGGGACATTTCTGGTCTCCAGGCGCGGGAGGGACAAGTGCGCATTCTATGGGCCTGCGCACACTCGCACCCAGCCACGCCACGCGCCCCGAAACCCTGGGCCCCGACCCCCGATCGTAGTCTTTCTGCTGAAACCCTGGGCCAAGACCCTCGGGCGTAGTCACATACCTGCGCAGGCACCCCCGCTCGGACGCTAAGGTTCCGCCTCCCATTCTCTACAGCCTAAGAACACGCCCCTCTCCGTTAAACCACGCCCCGTTCCACGCCCCTCGAACCTAACCCCTCCCCTTATTCCGCCCGCCTGGGAGATTCGGCGCCTGCGCACTCGGTTCCCGGGCGTCGGCTCCGAAGTCCTTCGGGTGAGTGCGGCTGGCTTCCGGGGGGAGGCCTCTGGGTTGTTTTGGGTGGTCGGGTGTCCAAGCCCGAGGGCGGGGCGGGGCGGGGTGGGTCAGGGCAAGCGAGGCCAGCGGCTCGGACCTGGCCGTGAAGCCCTGGCCTGAGCGCCGCTGCGCCGTCTCTCCCGGACCGACTACATTTCCCAGAGGCCCGCGCAGGTGCGCCGAGGCCGCGGCTCGAACCGGGCTCTGGGCTGTGGGGCGGCTGGAGCGGCGTGTGTGTGAGAGGCAAGACTGGACTGTGAAAAATACAGAGAGAGTGCGAGCGGGGTGTGTTGGTGTGGGTGTGAGAGAAACGGATGTGCCTGTGTGTAAGAGGTCAGCAGGTGTGGGGCCCCGGGAGAGACTGAGAGGGAGAGATCGTATTGAGAGCGTGTGTGTGTGTGTGTGAGAGAGAGAGAGACCTGACTGTGAGTGTGAGAGACCGAAAGCATGTTGGTGTGTGTGAGGGAAACGGGTGTGCCCGAGTGTGAGAGGTCAACAAGTGTGTGGGGCCCCAGGGAGGCTGAGAGGGAGAGATCGTGGGGGCGGGTGTGTGTGTGAGAGAGACCGAAAGCATGTTGGTGTGAGCGTGTGAGGTTATGACAGTCCGTGTGTGTCCGAGTGTGAGGGAGACCCCAGTGTGTATTGTGTGTGTGTGAGAGGTAGCAATTGCAGTGTTTGTGTATCTATGTGTGTGAGAATTCCGTGTGTCTCTGAAACAGAGATCATTAAGGATGTGTGTGAGAGAGAGAGAGAGAGGAAAACTAGTGATGTGTGTGACACCAAAGTGAGTAGGAGAGAGACTGTGAACCATGGATTGTCACAAGGCTTGCAAATATAGCTTCTGTGAGGTTGTGGAGAGTGTGGGTGTGAGTGAGACAGAGATGAGGGGCAGTGAGCCACGGGTGTGTGTGAGAGAATAAGATTGGGGGTATATGTGTGATGTTTGTGTATCACCATGTGTGTTTGTACCCATGGCCTCTCTGAGACTGTGATATATGTGACTGCATATGATGTGCCTTCCGTTGGGTGCTTGCGATTGTGTCCTCTGTGTAATCAGGAGGTATGTGAGGTCTTGTGTCAGTGTCTGTGTGTTACCCTGTATGGTTGTAACTGGCCCTGTGTGACTGTGGTGTGTGTGGGGAGACTACTTGGAAGGTTGATAGCTTTGGCTTCTTTGTGTGTGTTGCTTTATGGAATTGTGTGTTGCCAGGATAAGGATCCTGGAGTAGAATTCCCTGCTCCCAGTCCAAGAGTTCCAGTGAGAAGCAAGAGGTGGGGTGACTGGAGCTCCTGACTGAAGCAGGAGACACCCTCAGTTCTGGGTGACAAAAAGGAGGGGAAACCGAGGGGTTGAAGACAGAGATGAGAGTGAAGGTGGCAGAATTGGGTGCTAAAGGATCCACTGTCCCAGGGTGAGAGGAAAGCAAAGCCCCTGGGGGTTTGGCAGGAGAAGGTGGATAACCCTGGCCTCTGGTGGCATTTAGGAGTCAGATTTTCAAACTGAAGACTGTATCAAAGCATGAAGCAGGGACGCAGGAAGGGAAAGAGTACACCTTTACCTACAAAATATAAAATAGAGGAAACAGCTATTTCATGGGATCATTTTAAAAATAAGGTGAGAGAAGATAATCTATGCAGAGTACCTAGCACGTCTCATTATTTTTATTCATAATAAGACCAAAGAATGGGAAAGCAACTTTTAGAAAAAAGATTAAATTTAGGACCTTGAGCATAAGAGAAACAGAGTTATAAGTTATACATCTCAACTGCCATCGGTTGCCCATAATCTCCCAGTTATGTGGGCAGTGGAAGCAAAGAAGGCTGGGAGGAAGAAGGAGAAGATGGAGTTTTTAGGCTGGTGATTCTGGGAGTGCAAAGGCCTCATCTTTTCACTCTCCTTTTTCTCCCTTCAGCCTTACCCTTCCAGGACAGTGCTGTTCCCCAAGAGAAAAGCCAGGAAAAGGAGGCGAAAATGACAGTTGAACTAGTGAAAGCCATACCTCAGGTTAGTTATTTCATTTCTCCTTCTTGAAAAGCAGTCTTACTGTTTAGGAATTTGTAAAGCTGCTTTCCTTTTGAAAATTCCCTGATTAACAGTCTTATCTAACGGCCTGGCTCCCACTTCTCCCAGAGAGCACTGTCCTTAACTCAGACTGCCTAATGGGTAAATAAAACTGAGTGTGATGAGGCATAGAGCCCCCTCTTCTTCCCACTTCATTTTATTTATTTATTTATTTAATTTATTTATTTTTGGCTGCATTGGGTCTTCGTTGCTGTGTGCAGGCTTTCTCTAGTTGTGGCGAGCAGGGGCTACTCTTTGTTGCAGTGCATGGGCTTCTCATTGCGGTGGCTTCTCTTTGTTGCGGAGCACGGGCTCTAGGCGCGTGGGCTCAGTAGTTGTGGCTCACGGGCTCTAGAGCGCAGGCTCAGTAGTTGTGGTGCATGGGCTTAGTTGCTTCACGGCATGTGGGATCTTCCCAGATCAGAGCTTGAACCCATGTCCCCTGCATTGGCAGGCAGACTCTTAACCACTGCACCACCAGGGAAGTCCTTCTGTGAGTTTTTATTTTCTGATTTTTTTCCTCTTAATTTTGTCTTATGTGCCTCATTATTTTGAGTTAAGTGCTGGACTTTGTATATTTAAAAATCTTAGAGATAATTTAAAGCTTTGATGTCTTCCTTTTGATAGGGTTTACTTTTTTTTTTGGCTGCGCTGTGTGGCTTGCGGGATCTCAGTTCCTCGACCAGTGATTGAACCCAGGCCATGCAGTGAAAACCTGGAATCCTAACCATTAGGCAAGCAGGGAACTCCCTATAGGATTTACTTTTTAAAATAGATTTTTAAAAATAAACTGTTTTTAATAATAGAAAATTTGCTGATAGCAGGGAGGATCCTTATGCATCACACTCAGCTTCCCCTGTTTCTAACATCTTACATTAGTATGGGACATTTGTTAAAATTAATGAACCAATATTGATACATTATTATTAAGTAAAGTCCATTCTTTGTTCAGATTTCCTTAGTTTTTACTTAATATCCTTTTTCTGTTCCAGGATCCTATCCAGGATACCACATTACATTTAGTAGTTCTATCTTCTAGGTAGTTTTGTCTCCTTGTCTGTGACAGTTTCTCATACCTTCCTTCTTTTTGATGACCTTGTCAGTTTTGAGAGGTTCTCTGGTATTTTTCAGAACATCTCTCAAACCTGATGTTTTTTTCCTGGTTAGACTGGAGTAATGTGTTTTTAGAAGGAAGATCACAGAGTTCCATTTTCATCATATATCAAGGGTTCATACTATCAACATGAGTTATTACTATACCTTGATTACCTGGTTGAGGTAGTATTTGTCAGGTTTCTGCACTGTAAGGTTACTCTTTTTTGTTCCACTTTTCCATACTGTACTCCCCTCTTCTCTAGCAACTACCAGTTTGCTCTCTACATCTATACAAAGTCTGTTTCTGTTTTGTTTTTTAGATTCCACATATAAGTGAGATCATACAGTATTTGTCTTTCTTTGACATATTTCACTTAGCATAATACCCTCTAGTTCCATCCATGTTGCTGCAAATGACAACACAGCATTACAAAGATTTTTATTTTCAGTGGAAATAAATGTGAAGATGAAAATGCCCATAATAATTAAAAAAATTTGTCACAACCCTCACAGATATAGAGAACAAACTAGTGGCTACTGGGGGGAGGGGCAAGATAGAGGTATGGAATTAAGAGATACAAACTATTATGTGTAAAATAAATAAGCCACAAGGATATATTGTACAACACAGGGAAATATAGCCACTATTTTATAATAACTACAAATGGAGTATAACCTTTAAAAATTGTGAATCACTATGTTGTACACCTGAAACTTATTATACATCAACTATGCCTCAATTTAAAAAAAAAGAAAAAAAATTTATCTCAACCTGATGGTGATGGTAACTGGACATTAAGTCTTTATGAAACTAAAAATTATAATTATTTCATTTTGATATTGTCTAAGTATATATTGGTTTGTTATACTCAAATTCAGCACACAAGTTAGATGTGTTGTAGTCTTTTTTTGTGTGTGTGGTACATGGGCCTCTCACTGTTGTGGCCTCTCCCGTTACGGAGCACAGGCTCTGGCCGTGCAGGCTCAGCGGCTCACGGGCCCAACCGCTCCGTGGCATGTGGGATCTTCCCGGACTGGGGCAAGAACACGTGTCCCCTGCATCGGCAGGTGGACTCTCAACCACTGCGCCACCAGGAAAGCCCGTGTTGTAGTCTTATGCTGGGTGATTTCTCATATTGCTATCCAGGTCACTGTGGTATGGCCTGGCATGCTAATTAATTCTTAATGGTACAGCACAAAAAAATTGCATTCTAGATACATATTTTTATTATGTAAGAAAAAAACCACAGCCATGTCAGTTCAATGCCTCTTTCCCCTGAAACACTAGGATCCCATAGAGTACAATTTACAAAATATCAACTTAGATATTCTTTTGTTGCTGTTTTGGAAGGTTCAACCACAGGTATACGTCCTTACTTGAAGCCCTTGTTTACTGCCCTGTGGCCACCTGTCCATATTTCCCCATGCTGAGAAATGGATTAGCACCATCATATACAATGCAGTTTAGCATTTTAGGTTAGCATTTTAGTTCAATAAGTACTATTTTAGGTTAGCGTTTAATATTATATGTTTAAGGTTTTTTTTCTCTCTAAGGGCTATTTCTCACATAAAGTAGGGACAGCTTAACACTTCAACTCGAAGTCACGTGTGGACATGAGCATTGGTTGATCAAGAATGTCTTTGTGTCATTTCAGGACTTGGTGACATTCAAGGATGTAGCAATAGACTTTTCCCAGGAGGAATGGGAATGGCTGAACCCTGCTCAGAGGAGTTTATACAGGAGTATGATGTTGGAGAACTATCAGAGCCTGGTATCAGTGGGTGAGGATTTTTTCCCCTCTCATAGTTCAGAATTACCCTTAGGGACTCTTTAGGTTTTGGTTTTTGTTTAATTATTAAAACTTTTTTTTTTTTTTTTTTTTACTGTGTGTAGGTCAGAATCGAATCTGGGAAATAAAGAGGGTATTCAGGAACTGATGAAAATTTCAGATTTAATAAGTGAATTTGGTGTGTATCAGATATTTCATGAGTGTGCCCTTTAGTTAGTTGGGAACAGGATGTGATGTGACTCTCACTGGTCTCCTGTGCTGCCTTGTTTCCTCTGTCCTATGGTATTGTTACCACCATAACAAAGTTCACAAAGAGTACAGCTGGATTGTTAAAAATTCAGAATATTGCTTTAAAATCTGTATATTTTTATTAACTTGCAATAAATGAACTAGCGAGGCACAAACTATGAAAATTGCTTCAGATATTCTTAGGGAAACTAAAATGGACCCTTCTCAGCCCTGGGGCCCACCACTCTGCCCCCCCTTTTTTTCCCCTCATTTTTCCCTAGGAGGGTGTTTTATATTTATTTTTTATTATATTACTATTTTTTTGGCTGTGCTGCATGGCATGAGGGATTCTAGTTCCCCAACCGGGGATTGAACCCACATCCCTTGCATTGGGAGGGCAGAGTCTTAACCACTGGACCACCCAGCAAAATTCCAGAGGCCCCCCCTTTTTTTTTTTTACATTTATTTCTTTATTTATTGTATCTTTGGCGGCATTGGATCTTTGTTGATGTGCTTGGGCTTTCTCTAGCTGCGGCGAGCGGGGGTTACTCTTCGTTGCAGTGCCCGGTCTTCTCACTGTGACAGTTTCTTTTGTTGCAGAGCATGGGCTCTAGGTGCGCGGGCTTCAGCCTAGAGGCCCCTTTTAACCTGCTTGTGGTTCACTGAACTTCTTGAAACTAAATATGTCTTTCACCAAATTTGAGAAATTTTTGGCCATTATTTCTTCAACTAATTTTTTTCTATTGATTTATTAGATAATTTCTATTGTTGTGTCTTCAAGTTCACTGATTCCTTCCATGTCTTTTTCAATGTCTTGTTAAGCCCATCTGGAGAATTTTTGTATTTCAGATACTGTATTTTTCAATTCTAGACTTTTTACTGGTTCTTTTTTATAATTTCTATTTTGCTGCTGAGAAATTACAAGCATATTTTCCTTTACATTCTTGAATATAGATATTTTAACTGTTTTAAAAGCCTAGTCTACTGATTCTATGTTATCAGTCCTGTGTTATCACAGGTTAGGTCTCCATTAATTGTTTTTCTGAGTCTGATTCATTTTTTCTTCCTTTTATGTAGTAATTTTGGATTTTATCCTAGACACTGTAAATAATGCATTGTGGAAACTCTGGATTCTGTTATATTCTTCTGAAGAATATTGATTTTTTTTTTTAATCAGGCAGTTGACCTGACTCAAACTCCAAACTGTCTCTAGGGCCCCCCCCCCTTTTTTTTTAAGATTTATTATTTGTTTATTTATTTTATTTATTTTTGGCTGCATCGGGTCTTAGTTGCAGCATGTGGGATCTTCTTTGAGGGGTGTGGGCTCTTCATTGCGGTGCACGGGCTTCACTCTAGTTGTGGCTTGCGGGTTTTCTCTCTCTAGTTGTGGCATGCAGGCTCCAGGGTGTGTGGGCCCTGTAGTTGTGGCACGTGGGTTCCAGAGCACATGGGCATGCAGCCTCTCTAGTTGAGGTGCACAAGCTCAGTAGTTGTGGCGAGCGGGCTTAGTTGCCCTGCAGCATGTGGGATCTTAGTTCCCTGACCAGGGGTCGAACACCCTGTCCTCTAGGGGCCCTTTGTATTACCTCACTTACTGCTGTCTGATGATTCTCCGAAAATGCTGGGCTGAATTTCTGCCCCGGCCCCTTAGAAAATGGTTTAACTTTTATAGAATTGACTGTTGGCAGTCCCAACTATGCCAAAAGCTTTATATAGTCTGTCACCCCTTGATCTATTCATTCCTGTAATGTCATTCCATCAGAATTAAGGAACCAGCTGAAATGCCCAAAACATGGCCAATTTTCATATCGATTTTTGTATACAGGACTTTGTGTCTCTAAGCCATATGTCATCTCCTTATTGGAGCAAGGGAAAGAGCCTTGGGAGATGAAGAGTGAGATGAGAAGAACCCCATTCCCAGGTGAGTGTGGAAGAACCAGATAGGGGAATTCTTTCTAGGTAATGGCTCAGCCATTTTTCAAGGTGATACTTCCTGCTTTCTTATGCTCTTAGAAACATCTCACGCCTTGAGTCACGCCTTGACTCAAGCCTGGGAAAAAACTGAAACTTGACTACTTAGCATGGGCTCCCCAAATATCTTCTCTTCTACTTGACTCTCTTCTAATAACTCATTTTGCAAAAATCTTTATCCAGCTCCTTCTCATCCTCTTTTCTTTTCTATATACAGACTTATATAAGCTTCTCTCCTTCTTACATCTTTGCTTAACTCTAAAATTAGATGCTACCTAAAATCATAACATACCCTGCTGCTTAAATCTTTTTTTGCTTTCCTGTTGCAAATAGAAAAAATCCAAACCCTACCAGCCCCTATGTAACCAGCTCCTTCCTACTTCTCCAACCCTATCGTCTATCACTTTTTAGTTTTTTCACTATACTTTAGCCCAGAGTTTTCTAAACTATGCAAGGTATACAGGTATGTTCCAAGTTTGTTACAGGTATGCCAAGATCCTGAGTCTCTAAGCCTTGGAAGACCACATGGGGCTAGCAGCAGTCTGAGTTCCAAGTCTGGTTGCCTCTGGATCATAAGCAGTGCCATGTGTCTTACAAATGTCATTATCAATGAGTGCCTGACATACAGTTGAAAAGCACTGCTCTAGCCCACTGGTCACCTTTTCTGAACTCACCAAGCTCTTTACTGACTCAGGCTTTTGAATTCCCTATTTTCTCTGCTAGAAGACTCCTCTGTCAGCTCTCTGTCCATGCTTGGCTATCAGGCCAGAGCTCAAAAATCATCTCACTGGAGGCCGTCCCTAACTACATTGTATAGTGAACTTTTCCCTTTTCCAACCCAATTACTCTCTACTAAGCCACTGTTTGTTTTCTTTGTAACACTTAGGAGAGCCTATAATTAACTTTTTTCTGGTGTACATGCTTATTTTCTGCCTCCCCCAATGAACCAAAAATTCACAAACACAAGGGAATATTGGGATCACATGTGATAATTATGCCTTTATGAAATTCTCCTTTCACTTCTGTAACAGTATTTGATCTTTACATTTGGAGATGATTTGGACCCTAGACTTCTAGGATCCTCCAAATACCCAAATATTAGGAGGGAAATAAGCTGTGCTTAGACACACTTTATACTTTGGTTATGTAGGAATCTACCATCTGCCTTAAATAGGAAAAGAGAAAGAGGAACTTTCCTGATAAGAGGTAATAGTTGGCCATGTGAAGAATAGATAGAGGATGAGGGAAAGGGAATAAAGAAGCCTGTAAATCTGCTGGGACGTTGAGTCACAGTATAGTATACAGTGACTTACTGTATAGTATACAGTGTATATAGTATATAGTATACAGTATATAGTATACAGTATATAGTATACAGTGACTTACTGTATAGTATACAGTAAGTATAATTCAGTGACTAAGATATCTCAGCATCTGTGTTGAGAAAAGCCCAAAAGATAAGGGACAACCATGACTCTTCATGGGAGGCTGGAGATGAAGGCAGCCTTCACAGACAAGAAAGAATTTGAGGGAGGAGTAGATGATGCCGTCAGGTTTCTGTTTTTCTCTTTCTAGTATTGCTCCCCTCAGCCCACCTATGTAAGAAAAACTGTAGGTGATTGGTTCACTGAACTCTTATGGCCTCAGTTCTAGAATTCTTGAAGCTTGGGTGTTTCTGATACCACAGATGACCTGGGGTAGGAAGCTTGTTAACACCTCAGAGTCTTTCTTAACTTCTCTGGTAGATTTGATCCCTCCCATCTCTGAACTTTTATACCAATTTTACTTTTTTACCACATGGGTTCACATTTGATATTCCATATTTTCTTCTTCTCAGATTACTTCCTTTGTTGGCCTTGTCTTCCTAATCACTTTCTGTACTTCTCAAGAACAACTGTCTAATTACTCTAGTGTTCCTAATGCTTGACATGTAATAGAAAACTATTTAGGGAGCATTGGATTAGTCCATAATTTGCTATGGACAAGATGGGAAAGGAAAGCACTTTCTCCTTTGCCCTTTCTTGATATCACCTCTCCCCTAAATTTTTCTCTTAGTGTCACCTCTTCAATACAAATTTCTTCTTTATAGATTTATCGAGAATTTCTTATATATGCCTGAGTTTCTGTGATGCATGTTAAGTGACTTAGTAGTAGTGTGTAAGGCTCATCTAGTCCTTCCCCAAAGCTTATATTCTAGCTCACAAGGCAAGACAGGTACTTATGTGGCAGGAAATAAGAACGTGATTAATAATAGTGATACCAACCCACATATTGCTGTAAGATTGTTTCTACAAAAAGACACATGGCAAAACCCTATTAAGATGTGACACTTTTCCTACTTTCCACTTTTCCTGGTGAAAGTGAGAAGGTGAATGGAAAAATCCCTTAATATGCAGCCTGAAGTTCAGGGATCTATGAGAAGTGAAGAGAGTTTACTGTATTAAGACACATGGAAATGGTTCATAGGGACACTATTTTCTGATTATGAAGAGATGACTTTAAGATTTTACCTAAATCCCAAGGGAAGTCACAAAGCACAAAGTATTTGTGATTTCTGGGAATCTACAGAGATTTTTGAGTGGCAGTAGTTATGTGATGATATTGGTTTTTAAACAAAGTTAGCCTAACTATATATGCAAGTCTCTCAGAAGTGGGAAAGAATAGAGGAAGTTTCATTTATAGTCTGTTATGTTAATATAGGCATAACATATTATTACCATTGCATTACTACTTCAGGACTTTGTTATCCTACATTTAATTTTCTAAATCACCTTTTCTATGTTCCTCTATGAGGTCTCATTCTCTAGGGTCTGCTTGCATATTTGTTCAGTTGACACGCCTGTGTATCATACATTTTGTGGGATTCATTATTTCAATTCACCTTTTCTGTGTTAAATGTTTCCTTTGTTATAGCCCATGATAAAGGAAACATTTGCTTTTTTGAATCTTTCAGATTGGGAATCTGTATATGAGACACAAGAATTACCCCTGAAGCAATTTGTGTGTGATGATGTATTAATGGGGAGAATTATAAGCTATGGACTTGAGTGTCCCACTTTTGGAGAAGATTGGAAATGTGAAGATCTTTTTGAGAGGCAGTTGTTAAGCCAAGAGACATTTATCAGGCAAGAAACAATCACTCATAAAGAAACACTTACAGTGGAAATAGACCACAAATATAACAAATCTGGGAAATTTGTCTCATTGGACAATATAGAAGAGAATATTTATAATCACAAGTCAGATAAAAAAAGCTTTTCTAAAAATTCCATGGTAATAAAACACAAGAAAGTCTTTGTAGGAAAGAAACTTTTTAAATGTAATGAATGTGAGAAGACCTTCACCCAGAGCTCATCCCTTACTGTTCATCAGAGAATTCATACTGGAGAGAAACCGTATGAGTGTAAGGAATGCGGGAAAGCCTTCAACCAGAGTCAACACCTTGCCCAGCACCACAGAATACATACTGGAGAGAAACTGTTTGAATGTAAGGAATGTAGGAAAGCCTTCAGCCAAAATGTTCACCTTATTCAACATCAAAGAATTCATACTGGAGAGAAACCATATAAATGTAAGGAGTGTAGAAAAGCCTTCAGCCAGCCTGCACACCTTGCCCAGCATCAGAGAATTCATACTGGAGAGAAGCCCTATAAATGTAAGGAATGTGGAAAGGCCTTCAGTGATGGCTCATCCTTTGCACGACATCAGAGATGTCACACTGGCAAAAGACCCTATGTATGTATTGAATGTGGAAAAGCCTTTAGGCAGAACACATCCCTTATCCGTCACTGGAGGTATTATCACACTGGGGAGAAACCCTTTGACTGCATCGACTGTGGGAAAGCCTTCAGTGATCACATAGGACTTATTCAGCATAGGAGAATTCATAGTGGAGAGAAACCCTACAGATGTAATGTGTGTGGAAAAACCTTCAGCTATGGCTCATCCCTGACTGTCCATCAGAGAATTCACACAGGAGAGAAACCATACGAATGTGATATCTGTGGGAAAGCCTTTAGCCATCATGCCTCACTCACTCAGCACCAAAGAGTGCATTCTGGAGAGAAGCCTTACGAATGCAGGGAATGTGGGAAAGCCTTTAGGCAGAGCATACACCTTGCTAGTCACCTGAGGATTCATACTGGCGAAAAACCCTATAAATGTAAAGAATGTGGGAAAGCTTTTAGCATCAGTTCACAGCTGGCTACTCATCAGAGAATTCATACTGGAGAGAAACCTTATGAATGTAAGGAATGTGGCAAAGCTTTCAAACAGAGAGCACATCTTGCACAGCATCATAAAATTCATACCGGAGAGAAACCTTATGAATGTACTGAATGTGGAAAAGCCTTCAGCCAGACTACCCGCCTTATTCAACATCAGAGAGTTCACACGGGAGAGAAACCCTATAAATGTACTGAATGTGGGAAGGCCTTTAGTGATAGCTCATCCTGCTCTCAGCATCGGAGACTTCACACTGGCCAAAGGCCCTATGAATGTGTTAAGTGTGAGAAGGCATACAGAACAAAATCGTTGCTCATTTGTCATCAAAGATGTCATACGGGGGAGAAACCTTATGAATGTAGCATGTGCGGTAAAGCCTTTAGCCATCAGCAATCCCTTACCATTCATCAGAGAATTCACTGTGGAGAAAAACCATATCAGTGTAAGGAATGTAGGAAAACCTTCAGCCAGATTGGACACCTTAATCTACATAGAAGAATCCACACTGGAGAGAGATCTTATGAATGTAAGGAATGCAGAAAGGTCTTCAGACAAAGTGCGCACCTTGCTCATCATCAGAAAATTCATGCTGTAGAGTCATGTCAGGCCCCCAGCTCTTCCTCACCTTCTGTGTCACCAAGTCCTGTTGATATGTCTGCTGAATATTTTTGGAATTCATCCACATCTTTCCATTCTCGTTGCCCTAGTCCAAAACACTGTCATTTCACCTGGACTATTCCAATTGTCTAATAACTGGTCTCCTTGCATCCTCTTTTGTCCGCTTCAAGTTCATTTTTCACACTACTGTCACAGTGGTATTTTCAAAATGTAAATGTAATTTTATGACTCCCTTAAAACCCTTGCTATGCAATTTTGAACTACTTGATGCATACAAAGTGCTCAGCACAGTGTCTGACCCAGACTAAGTGCTCCATAATGTTAGCTCAGTATCCTTCAGAGTCTGCTTGAAAGTTATTTTTAAACAGTGAACTCTGGAAGGCAGTATATGTACTTGGAGATCATAACAATTTTGGAACTGAAACAATGTATATGATGAGGGTTAGCATGAGTAGTATGTTTAAAGCTTGAGATCACCACAAAATAAGTTTGTGTTCCTTTGTTGGTGAGGAAATTCAGTGTGACCTGATACATAGAATATGTTTTAGGAAATTCTAGAACTCCGGATAAGACTGGAACAAAAGAACTAGAATTTACTGGGAAGAATGTAAGACTATATTTATTCAAGGCAGAAAGTAAAAATTCCTAATATTTAAAATGGAAGAAACAGAACTTGAATAGTGTAGCCCTCTTCTAAGACACCTGGGTTAACAGATTAATTCTAAACCTTCAAGGAATCATAATTAAGCTGTTCTAGAGTGTAGAAAAAATAATGAAATGGATTATTTTGCAGTATTTGGAATACTTCTTTCATGAGGCTAATTCAACCCTAATATCAAATCCAGAAGAAAAAAATTATAGATGAATTTACTCATGGTTTTATATATAGGAAGGAAATTATTAACCTCTGTTAAGGAGAATAGAGGTTCTGAATAAATGGAGATCTGTGTTTCCAGATGGAAGTTTCAATATTGTTAACATGTTTGTACAGTCAATTCCAGTCACAATCCCTATAGGATATCTTTACATTGACAGTTTTGTCCTGAAAATCATGTAGAATGGTAAATAGGAAAGCATCACAAGGAAATTTTTGAAAAAGATCATATACCCATGAATTTAGTTTATTGCAAAAGTAATTATTTTTGATGTGTCAGTGGGAGAGATGGATTACTTAAATGGTGCTTGACAGTTATCCAACTGGAAATAAGGTCAGATCCACATTTCACCCCTTACAGAGAAGTTCATTCAATATGATTAAAGATGTAATAGGAAACAATATTAAGATTCTAGAAGAGAATGTAGAATATTTCTATCCCTTTGAGTTCAAGAAGGCTTTGGTAAGCAGGACACAGAGTCCAGAAGTCATGAAGAGAGACAGAGTGATAGGACCATGTAAAAAATTTAAACTTTTCCATGGTATAAGACACTGTATTCAAAGTTAAAAGGCACATGACAGACTGAGATATATATATATATATTTTTTTTTTTTTTGCGGTATGCGGGCCTCTCACTGTTGTGGTCTCTCCCATTGCGGAGCACAGGCTCCGGACATGCAGGCTCAGCGGCCATGGCTCACGGGCCTAGCCGCTCCGCGGCATGTGGGATCTTCCCAGAACGGGGCACAAACCTGTGTGCCCTGCATCGGCAGGCGGACTCTCAACCACTGTGCCACCAGGGAAGCCCCCAGACTGAGATATATTTTAACCATATATTACGAAGCATATAGCCCTTAAAAAAGGCCTGTTGGAAAGCAGCAAGGATAAGGTAAGATATACAGTCTGACAAAGTCTGATAAGATGAGATACACAGTATAACAGCAAATCTTAAATGAAGAAATTAAAACAGTCAAATAAAGGAAGATCTTAATTGCACTAATGATCAAATAAATGGAAATTTTAAAAGTCCTCATCACCAACACAAACCAGCACACATTTTATGGATAATATCCAGTACGGTTGCAGATGTGAGAAACCATATTTTTATATTACATTGGGAGGGTACATAGGTGGAAAGCCATTTTAGAAGGCAATATGGTGTGACCTGTCAGTATTTAAAATGTAATTAATCACTGCTGCAATTCTACATCTAGGAATTTATCTTCTCGAAAAGCACAGGTACAGAAATATAGATGCATAAGCACATTCATTACAGAATTGTAAAAAACTTGGAACAGTTTAAATGTCCAGCAGTAGTAAATTTGTTACTTAACTGTGGAAAATCAGTTCAGTGGATTATTAAGCAGTCACTGGAAAGAATGAGGTGGATGTCTATGCTCACAAAACAATGCTTTGTAGTTTATTGAGAATGTAATTTTCATAACTATATAATATGATGGCACAGTTATAAACACATAAACTTTTTAAAGTTAAAATTATGAAATGTGTTGTTTTTGTCTACAATACAAATAGAAACCATGCATACACAAATACAGACTCCTTCCCCCAGCTGTGTTGGTTGGGCTGTTCTGATGTCATTCACTGAGGTTTTGTTTGCATTGCCAGCTGTACACAGTTCACTTTAATCCAGTCATATACTCTCTCCTTGGGACTCAGGAGGAAGCTGAATATGAGTCATCCTTTGGCCACAATTTTAAGATGGCTCCTGAGTTCCTGCTGCTCTGCTTGCTAGAGCTGACTTGTTTCATGTTCTGGTAGGTTGTTTCCCACAAGCATTTTGTTTTCATTTTATTTTATTTATTTATTTACTTATTTAATTTATTTTTTGCTGTGCTGGGTCTTTGTTGCTGTGCACGGGCTTTCTCTAGTTGCAGCAAGCGGGGGCTACTCTTTGTTGCGGTGTGCGGGCTTCTCATTGCGGTGGCTTCTCTTGTTGCAGAGCAAAGGCTCTAGGCACAAGGGCTTCAGTAGTGGCGGCACATGGGCTCCGTAGTTGTGGTGCATGGACTCTAGGGCATGCAGGCTTCAGTAATTGTGGTGTGTGGGCTCAGTAGTTGTGGCTCGCAGGCTCTAGAGCACAGGCTCAGTTGTTGTAGCACATGGGCTTAGTTGCTTCGTGGCATGTAGGGTCTCCCCAGACCAGGGATCAAACCCATGTCCCCTGCATTGGCAGGCGGATTCTTAACCACTGTGCCACCAGGGAAGTCCCTTGTTTTCATTTTAAAATTAGATTAAGTTCTTTTGCTGTCAAACAAGGAAACCTACCAATATAGAAATTGGTAGCCTTGAGTGGGTTTTAGGCAAAAGATCCTTAGAAAATGTGGAATTATTATTAAAGTACGGTTATTGGATGAAATGGAGCAAAGCAGTGTAAGGCTCCTAATCATATTTTGTGCCATGGAAGTAATATGCCTTCATAGCAACTGTAAAACAGCTGATCAGCTGCGGTCTAGATGGCTTTTGCTTTGGACGAATTCAAAGAGGACAAGAAGTGCCAGTCCAAGAAATATGTATGATGTTTGTTCATAGTGGAACTGAATAGTATAAAGCAAGAAGAAAAAAGGGCTTATTTCTTAAAATTTTTGCTTTAAGGCATGGAGTAGAACACAAGCCATTTTTGTAACATAGTTGAAAGACTTGCTTGTAGCTATCAGGCTGTACTTGCTAAATATCAAAGAATGAGCTACAGTGCCAGGTTAATTCACAATTTTGGCAGGTCTCTTAAGTAGAATGTTTGATATTAATTAGGAACAGTTGGTATCCTGGTTATTGGAAAGAGGACTTGTGGGAGAATTTTGAGATTTTGAAACTCTAAGCCGCTAAGAAACCTTAAAACAAAAAACATACCAACTAATTCACATTTGCCTGAGATAGCCATGGATGAAGGTTAACCAATTTCCCTTTTAGCTTACCAATATTATGGCTTCACTGATTTAAAAAGAAGAAAGGAAGAATGGGGGGAGGAAGGAAGGGAAGAAAGAAAAGACAGAAAGGTCTGATTCTCAAGTGGTCTAGAGGTTGATATAAGAAAAGAGATTAGGAAATGGATGAAGGACTCCCCAAAGTATTTATCAACATTCATATCAGAATCTAGAAAATGGCCTCAGGAACGGGTTTTAATAGTGCTTGGCCTGAGAAGTTGGAATAAAATTTTGAGCTGGGTTGAATTTATTTATAGGTTTACACATCAGGAATTACATATTCAATGTGCTAATTTGTGCAGCTTATTGCTTTTCCAATAGTTTTCTGGGTAGACAAATGCAATCTATTAAGTCCTAACTGATGACTAAATGACATTGAACGACCAGAAATGATCTTGCCTGATACACAGGAAGGACCTGGGAAAACTTGGGGATGCTGAATTTGCTTTCTTATTACTGAGTTTCTCTCTTACTCTATCATTAGGCTCCGTGAGACAGGGCCAAATGCCTTTCCTTGAATCCGTGCCACGGGGAAATCATCACTATATTCAGAAAGTGCTTTATGGCCATTCCTTTTTTATTTTTTAAGTATTTTTTAAAACTTATTTATTTTTGACTGCGTTGGGTCTTCGTTGCTGTGCGTGGTCTTTCTCTAGTGGTGAGCGGGGCCTACTCTTTGTTGTGGTGCACAGGCTCCTCATTGCAGTGGCTTCTCTTGTTGAGGAGCATAGGCTCTAGGCACACGGGCTTCAGTAGTTGTGGCTTGTGGGCTCTAGAGTGCAGGCTCAGTAGTTGTGGCGCACAGGCTTAGTTGCTCCGTGGCATGTGGTATCTTCCCGGACCAGGGCTCGAACCCATGCCCCCTGCATTGGCAGGTGGATTCTTAACCACTGCACCACCAGGGAAGCCCTATGGTCATTCTTAAGATGCTGGGCTTACTGGGGTGGGGGCTGCTTCTGAACTCCCGTAAATGCAGGAGCCCAGGAAAGCTGAGCTCCAGATAGCAGCAACTTGCCAGGTGCAAGAAGTCAATTCAGGGGCCATCATTTAAAAGTCTACAAATAACAAATGCTGGAGAGGGTGTGGACAGAAATGAACCCTCTGCTCTGCTGGTGGGAATGTAAACTGATGTAGCCACTAAGGAGAACAGTATGGAGGTTCCTCAAAAAACTAAAAATAAAGTTACCATATGATCCAGCAGCCCACTCCTGAGCAAATATCCAGAAAAAAATATAATTCAAAAGGACATGCACCCCAATGTTCATAGCAGCATTATTCACAATAGCCAAGACATGGAAGCAACCTAAATGTCCATCAACAGAGGAAAGAAAGAAGACGTGGTACTATATACAATGCAATATTACTCAACCATAAAAAAGAAACGAAATAATGCTATTTGCAGCAACATGGATGGACCTAGAGATTGTCATAGTGAGTGAAGTAAGGTCAGACAGAGAAAGACAAATATCATATGATATCACTTATATGTGGAATCTAAAAAAGGGGTACAAATGAAGCTATCTACAAAACAGAAATAGAGTTACAGATGTAGAAAACAAACTTATGGTTACCGGGGGAAAGAGGGGGATAAATTGGGAGACTTGGATTGACATATACACACTACTATATATAAAACAGATAATTAATAAGGACGTACTCTATAGCACAGGGAACCCTACTCGATACTCTGTAATGACCTATATGGGAAAATCTTAAAAAGAGGGGATATACGTAAATGTATAACTGACTCACTTTGCTGTATAGCAGAAATGAACACAACATTGTAAAGAAACTATGCTACAATAAAAAAAAATTTTTTTAAAGTTCGTACAGTAAAACGCACTCATTTTGGGTGTAGAATTCTAACTTTGACAAACTCATACAGGCATGTAACCTCTACAACCAGGATGTAGAGGACCCAAGAATTCCCTTACGTCTTTTGTAGTCAGTCTCCTCCTCCTGTCCCCAGCCTCTGGCTACCACTGCTTTGTTTCCTGTCTTATATAACATTATAGGGTGTCACATAAGTGGAATCACACAGCATGTAGCCCTTAGAATTTTTGATGATGACTGTAATAATAGCATTATGCCTGGCTGTTGTTTGTGAGGTCATTCACTGAGCCAACAATGTTCTCAACTTCTGGGATAAAGAAAGCTCTGGAGGCAGGTGAATCAAGATAGCAGAATAGAAGAGAATAGAAGGACGTGGAGCTCACCTCCTTCCACAAATACATCAAAAGTACATCTCCATGTGGAACAGTTCTCATAGCATAACTTACTGAATGCTGGCAGAAGAACTCAGACACCAGAAGGGCAGGAAATATCACCATGTAGCAGGGTAGGATGAAAGAAAGGAAAAAAAAAACAACAAACAAACCGGAGGAAGCAGGACAGGACCTGTGCCCCTAGGAGGGAGCTGTGAAAGAGGAAAGGTTCCTGCACCCTGGGAAGCCCCTTCAAAGCCCTTTCAGCTGGGACAGAAAGGGAGCCTCAGAAACTTGGAGGAGAGCACAGCAGCTGGTTAGCAGCAGGCAGAACAGAGAGAGACTGACACAGAGGGTCTGTGCTACCAACCTGCACTTCCCAGCCCAAGAGGCATGCAACTGGGGGTGTATGGGGAAGAAACCCAAGCCCACCACAGGGGCGAAGCTCCACTTTTTTTTTTTTTTTTTTTTTTTTTTTTTTTGCGTTACGTGGGCCTCTCACTGTTGTGGCCTCTCCCGTTGCGGAGCACAGGCTCCGGACGCGCAGGCTCAGCGACCATGGCTCACGGGCCCAGCCGCTCCGCGGCATGTGGGATCTTCCCGGACCGGGGCACGAACCCGCGTCCCCTGCATTGGCAGGCGGACTCTCAACCACTGCGCCACCAGGGAAGCCCCGAAGCACCACTCTTAAGGGGCATGTGAAGGGGGGGCGCCATAGCACCCTCACTCTTGGTGTGCTCACAGCAGGTGCATGGCCATTGAAACCCCACTGTAATGCATGAAGGGCTCAGTTATGCATCTGTGGTCAGCTGTGGGTTGGATGGGGGCTGGCTGGTACAGAAGGGCTCAGCTGACTCACATCTTGCCTGGGTGTGCTCTCATGGACAGAGCAGGGATTTATGAGAGTGGGGACACACAGGCACAGCTTCAAGTTTGTTTCTAATCCCATCGGCCAAAGCAGGCCCCATGGCCAAGCCAGGAATATCCTAGGAAGGGCCTACCCAATGGTGTGGCTACAGGGAAGAGTGAAACATGGTAATCACTAATGCAATCCATCTGCTGTTTCGGTGGAAGACAAGTGTCAATCACATGGCATGACCTCTACAAAATTATTTTATAGGACTTCCCTGGTGGTGAAGTGGTTAAGAATCCACCTGCCAATGCAGGGGACATGGGTCCGAGCCCTGGTCTGGGAAGATTCTACATGCCATGGGGCAACTAAGCCCGTGCGCCACAACTACTGAGCCTGCCCTCTAGAGCCCATGAGCCACAACTACTGAGCCCACGTACCACAACTACTGAAGCCTGCACACCTAGAGCCCGTGCTCCGAAACGAGAAGCCACGGGAGTGAGAACCCTGTGCACCACAATGAAGAGTAGCCCCCGCTCGATGCAACTAGAGAAAGTCCACACGCAGCAACAAAGACCCAACGCAGCCAAAAATAAATTAATTATTTTTAAAAATTATTTTATGTAATCTATATGTCCCCAATTTATAAAGTAAAAGAAAAATAAAAATCTTACCCCATCCTCCCCCTCCCCCACAGCCAGCAAGTTCCTCTCCCTGGAGGCAACCACCCCGAACAGTTTCCTGGTATATTTCCAGAACACTCTATGCATATATAAGCAAATATTTATGTGGATTTTTTATATACATAAATATTCCAAAAAGTTGTATAGTACACCTTTCTACACAAATGGTAGCATGTGGAACAGTTTTCCATCTTGCTTTTATCCATTGTCATCTGAGACCCCTTGTGTCCTTAGACAAGGGGGATGGATGTTATCATTTCACAAAGTTTGGGCATAAGATTTATTAAAAGAATTCCTTATGATTATTTTGATCTCACTGTGATTTGTTCGGCTCCAGAAAAAGAGATCACTGAAAAATATTTTTCAGTTATGAATGAAGAATGCTTTTCAGCCGAGTGTGACCAATGAATTGTCCTGTGTTGTAATGCAGCATAGGACTCCTTTTAAAAAAATTTTTGTTAGGAGATTTTCAATTACACAGAAAGGTATAAAATACAATAAGTGCCCGTATTCAATACCTTTAAAAATAATTTTGGTAACATAAAAATATAATACCTAAAAATTTTTAAATAACGAAATTTACCATATTTTATAACATATATTTGCTTCTAAAAGGGGAAATCGACAGTAATAGTAGGGGACTTTAATACCCCACTTACACCAATGGACAGATCATCCAAACAGAAAATAAATAAGGAAACACAAGCTTTAAATGACACAATAGACTAGGTAGATTTAATTGATATTTATAGAACATTCCAACTGAGAGTGGCAGAACACACTTTCTTCTCAAGTTCACATGGAACATTCTCCAGGATAGATCACATCTTGGATCACAAATTAAGCCTCAGAAAATTTAAGAAAATTGAAATCATATCAAGCATCTTTTCTGACCACAATGCTATGAGACTGGAATTCAGTTACAGGAAAAAGACTGTAAAAAACACAAATACATGGAGGCTAAACAGTACGCTACTAAATAACCAAGAGATCACTGAAGAAATAAAAAAATACATAGAGGGCTTCCCTGGTGGCGCAGTGGTTGAGAGTCCGCCTGCCGATGCAGGAGACACGGGTTCGTGCCCCGGTTCGGGAGGATCCTGCATGCCGTGGAGCGGCTGGGCCCATGAGCCATGGCCGCTGGGCCTGCGCGTCTGGAGCCTGTGCTCCGCAGCAAGAGAGGCCGCAGCAGTGGGAGACCCGCGTACTGCAAAAAAAAAACCAAAAAAAACCCCCCAAAAAAAAACATAGAAACAAATGACAATGAAAACATGATGACCCAAAACCTATGGGACGCAGCAAAAGCAGTTCTAAGAAGGAAGTTTGTAACAATTCAATCTCACTTCAAGAAACAAGAAAAATCTCAAATATACAATCTAACCCTACACCTAAACAACTAGAGAAAGAAGAACAAAGAAAACCCAAAGTCAGTAGAAGGAAAGAAATCATAACGATCAGAGAAGAAATAAATAGAAATGAAGAAAACAATAGCAAAATTAATAAAACTAAAAGCTGGTTCTTTGAGAAGATAAACAAAATTGATAAATCCTTAGCCAGATTCATCAAAAAAAAAAAAAAAGGGAGAGGACGCAAATCAATAAAATTAGAAATGAAAAGGGAGAAATCACAACTGATACTGCAGAAATACAAAGGATTATAAGAGACTACTACAAACAACTATATGCCAATAAAATGGACAATTACGAAGGAATGGACAAATTCTTGGAAAGGTACAATTTTCCAAGACTGAACCAGGAAGAATTAGAAAATGTAAATAGGCCTATCACAAGTAATGAAATTGAAACTGTAATTAAAAACCTTCCAACAAACAAAAATCCAGGACCAGATGGCTTCACAGGCGAATTCTATCAAACATTTAGAAAACAGCTAACACCAATCCTCAAACTCTTCCAAAAATTGCAGAGGGAGGAACACTCCCAAGTTCATTCTATGAAGCCAACATCACCCTGATACCAAAACCAAAAAAGATATCACAAAAAAAGAAAATTATAGACCAATATTACTGCTGAACATAGATGCAAAAATCCTCAACAAAATACTAGCAAACAGAATCCAACAACATATTAAAAGGGTCATACACCATGATCAAGTGGAATTTATCCCAGGGATGCAAGGATTCTTCAATATACACAAATCAATCAATGTGATACAGAACATAAAAAAATTAAGGAATAAAAACCATTATGATCATCTCAATAGATGCAGAAAAAGCTTTTGACAAAATTCAACACCATCTATGATAAAAACTCTCCATAAAATGGGTACAGAGTGAACCTACCTCAACATAATAAAGGCCATATATGACAAACCCACAGCAAGCATCATACTCAATGATGAAAAACTGAAAGCATTTCCACTAAGATCAGGAATAAGACAAGGATGTCCATTCTCACCACTCTTATTCAACATAGTTTTAGAAGTCCTAGCCACAGCAATCAAAGAAGAAAAAGAAGTAAAATAACACAAATTGGAAAAGAAGAAGTAAAACTGTCACTGTTTGCAGATGACATGATACTATACATAGAAAATCCTAAAGATGCCACCAGAAAACTACTAGAACTAATCAATGAATTTGGTAAGGTTGCAAGATACAAAATTAATGCACAGAAATCTCTGGTATTCCTATACCCCAACAACAAAAAATCAGGAAGTGAAATTAAGGAAACACTCCCATTTACCACTGCAACAAAAAGAATGAAATACCTAGGAATAAACCTGCCTAAGGAGGCGAAAGACTTGTACTCAGAAAACTATAAAACACTGATGAAAGAAATCAAAGATGATATAAATAGATGGAAAAATTTACCATGTTCTTGGATTGGAAGATCAGAGAAGCAATCTACAGATTCAATGCAATCCCTATCAAACTACCAATGGCATTCTTCACAGAATTAGAACAAAAAATTTTACAATTTTTATGGAAACAAAAAAACCCCTGAATAGCCAAAGCAATCTTGAGAAAGAAAAACGGAGCTGGTGGAATCAGGTTCCCCAACTTCAAACTATACCACAAAGCTACAGTAATCAAGACAGTATGGTACTGGCACAAAAACAGAAATATAGATCAATGGTACAGGATAGAAAGCCCAGAGATAAACCCAGACACATATAGTCACCTAGTTTATGACAAAGGAAGCAAGAACATACAATGTAGAAAAGACAGCCTCTTCAATAAGTGGTGCTGGGAAAACTGGACAGCTACATGTAAAAGAATGAAATTAGAACACTACCTAACACCGTACACAAAAATAAACTCCAAATGGATTAAAGACCTAAACGTAAGACCAGACACTATAAAACTCTTAGAGGAAAACATAGGAAAAACACTGTTTGACATAAACCACCGCAAGATCTTTTTTGACCCACCTCTGGGAGTAATGAAAATAAAAACAAAAATAAACAAATGGGACCTAATTAAACTTTAAAGCTCTTGTACAGCAAAGGAAACCATAAACAGGACAAAAAGACAACACTCAGAATGGGAGAAAATATTTGTAAGTGAAACAATGGACAAAGGATTAATCTCCAAAATATAAAAACAGCTCATGGAGCTCAATATCAGAAAAAAAAAAAACAATTAAAAAATGGGCAGAAGACCTAAATAGACATTTCACCAAAGAAGACATACAGATGGCCAAGAGGCACATGAAAATATGCTCAACATCACTAATTATTAGAGAAATGCAAATCAAAACTACAATGAGGTATCACCTCACGCCAGTCAGAATGGCCATTATCAAAAAATCTAGAAACAGGGACTTCCCTGGTGGCACAGTGGTTAAGAATCCATCTGCCAATGCAGGGACACGGGTTTGAGCCCTGGTCCAGGAAGATCCCACATGCCGCGGAGCAACTAAGCCCGTGCACCACAACTACTGAGTCTGCACTCTAGAGCCCGTGAGCCACAACCACTGGGCCTGTGTGCCACAGCTACTGAAGCCTGAGCGCCTAGAGCCCATGCTCTGCAACAAGAGAAGTCACCGCAATAAGAAGCCTGCGCACCACAACGAAGAGTAGCCCCCCCGGCTCGCCGTAACTAGAGAAAGACCGCGCACAGCAACGAAGACCCAACGCAGCCCATAAATAAAATTTTAAAAAATCTAGAAACAATAAATGCTGGAAAGGATGTGGTGAAAAGGGAACCCTCCTGCCCTGTTGGTGGGAATGTAAATTGATACAGCCACTATGGAAAACAGTATGGAGGTTCCTTTAAAAACTAAAAATAGAACTACCATATGACCCAGCAATCCCACTACTGGGCATATACCCTGAGAAAACCATAATTCAAAATGAGTCATGTACCACAATGTTCATTGCAGCTCTATTTACAATAGCCAGGACATGGAGGCAACCTAAGTGTCCATCGACAGATGACTGGATAAAAAGATGTGGCACATATATACAATGGAATATTACTCAGCCATAAAAAGAAACGAAATTGAGTTATTTGTAATGAGGTGGATGGACCTAGGGTCTGTCATACAGAGTGAAATCAGTCAGAAAGAGAAAAACAAATACTGTATGCTAACACATATATATGGAATCTAAAAAAAAAAAATGGTACTGATGAACCTAGTGGCAGGGCAGAAATAAAGATGTAGACATAGAGAATGGACTTGAGGACACGGGGGAGGGGAGGGGGAAGCTGGGGAGAAGTGAGAGGAGCATCGACATATATACACTACCAAATGTAAAATAGTTGGCTGGTGGGAAACAGCAGCATAGCACAGGGAGATCAGCTCAGTGCTTTGTGACCACCTAGAGGGGTGGGATAGGGAGGGTGGGAGGGAGGCTCAAGAGGGAGGGGATATGGGGATATATTTATGCATATGGCTGATTCACTTTGTTGTACAACAGAAACTAACACAGTATTGTGAAGCAATTATACTCCAACAAAGATGTGTTTTAAAAAATAATATTGGGGGCTTCCCTGGTGGCGCAGTGGTTGAGAGTCCGCCTGCCGATGCAGGTTCGTGCCCCGGTCTGGGAAGATCCCACTTGCCGCGGAGCGGCTGGGCCCGTGAGCCATGGCCGTTGAGCCTGTGCGTCCGGAGCCTGTGCTCCGCAAAGGGAGAGGCCACAACAGTGAGAGGCCCGTGCTGCACACACACACAAAAATAATAATAATAATGATAATTTTGGTAACATAAAAATATAATACCTAAAATTTTTTAAATAATGAAATTTACCGCATTTTATAACATATATTTGCTTTTAAAATAGTCATGAAAATATGCCTATATGTATATTTTCCAGGTCTAGTTGTTTTTTTTTTAACATCTTTATTGGAGTATAATTGCTTTACAATGGTGTGTTAGTTTCTGCTTTATAACAAAGTGAATCAGTTATACATATACATATATCCCCATATCTCTTCCCTCTTGCATCTCCCTCCCTCCCACCCTCCCTATTCCACCCCTCTAGGTGGTCACAAGGCACCAATCTGATCTCCCTGTGCTATGCGGCTGCTTCCCACTAGCTATCTATTCAGGTCTATTTTAAAGTAAATTACAGACATATCTCACTTCACTGGTAAATACCTAAGCCTGCATCTCTAAGAAATAAAGAAAATCTTTGCAACCACAATATTATTATCACATAATGAAATAAATAATTTCTTAATATCAGCCAGTGACCAGTCCATATTTAGATTTCCTTGGCCCCCCAAGAAAGGTTGAAAAATTGTTGTAATTTATCAGAAACTGATACGTCAAGCCTCGAAAATAACTCAAGCACAAGTGATCTTCAGCTAAGCCAGGAAGGGAGAGATGCAGACATATAACAAATGGAGACACATCTGCCTCCCAGTCCACCAGCTCCCTCAGCTCCCAGCCCTACAAAAGAAGCTAGTGAGGGGCCTGGGAGGAGAGAATCTGTCTGCCTTTTTTACTTCTGTCCTGGCATTTTCTTCACAGGCCTTGGCACACAGTAGGTCCTGAAGAAACATCAGGTGAATGAATAAATAAGAGAAAAACCCCTGACCTGGCCCTGGTATCCTGTAGGGTCAGGAACCACAGTGTCTGAGTCTTCCCTGTGTTCTAGGTATCACCCAGGCCACAGCACACAGTAGGTCCTGATGAAGTGCCAGGTGACTGAACAGTTGTATATCCCCAGCACCAGCACTTGGAGTCATTCAGAGTCAGGGACCACAGAGTTGGCACTCCCTGTGCCCCAGATATCATGCAACCCAGGCCTTAGCACACAGTAGGTCCTCAGTAGACATGAATGAATAGGTCAGGTAAATGAATGAGTTGGCGAACATCCTCAGCACCACTCCTGCAGCCTTTCACGGTCAGAGACCATGCAATTCTGGTCCATTCCTGTGATCCAAACTTTGCCCAGCCCAGGCCTCAGCACATAGTAGGTCTCCAAGAAGTGCCAGGTGACTGAATGAGTAGTTTATACATCCCAGCATCAGCCCTGGAGTCATTAAGAATCAGGGACAACAGAGTTGGTTCCTCTGTGTGCCCCAGACATCACTCAGGCCATAGCACACAGTAGGTCCTCAAGAAATACTGAGTGACTGAATGGATAGTCGAAATGCCCAGCCCCAGCCCTAGAGCAATTCAGGGTCATGGACCACAGAGAGTCTGGCTCCTCCCTCTGACCTTTGCTCAGTTCAGGCCTATGCACACAGTAGGTGTTCAGTAAATGCCAGGTGAAATGGGTGAATGAGTAAAATGGAACCTAGTTCACAGACATGGTGCTGAGTTCAATGACCCGAGAGAACAGAAGAAACAGGCCCTCAGCAGCTGGAGAGCTGCGGGTCAGCCCCGCCTTGGGTGGGGGTGGGGCTACAGGGCCGTGGGCGGGGCCACAGGACTGTCCACTGAGCCCTCCCACCAAGACTTCAGGGAGAGCCTACCTGGTCCGAGTGCGCAGGCGCAGAGGGCTCCGGCGCCCCTTGAGTCCACAGGCACCAGCCTGTATTCGCTGGGTGAAGGGCTCCCAAGCTGATTTTGACTTCGTGGGGGACTGTGCTGCTCCGGCCTCGCGTGTAGGCTGGTTGGCCGGCTGTGACCTCCTGTCCCTGCCCAGGAGCAGGGATGGGCTGTAGGGATGTGTGTGGCGAGTCTGCCCTGAGTCCCTCCTGCTGCAGTCAGCAGCCCCCAGAGGAAGCAGGAGTTTGTAGACCCTCCTGCTGCAGAAAGAATGGAGCCCCCGCGAGGTCAGAGTCTGAGTGTCTACAGCTGCAGAAGGAGCTGAGCCCCTGGAGCAGGAGTCATCGAAAATGTTTGTTTCGGAGCTTTTGAAATTTAGGGATACAGATAAGGTCAAGAGGAAGAGAAGTGGACAGTCCATGAACACCATGGTGCTGGATGCTGAAGCCGCTCCCTGGTGGCAGCTTGCAGCAAGCCGACCGACCCCAAAACCACTCTCACAACCGGAATTGCCCATCCTCGGAGTAGGCAGTCTCATGATGAGAATTACAAGCTATGGACCAGCGGCTGGGCATCCCAGCTATTTCCCTATGATTTTAAATTTGCCGTATTTGCCAACTTATTTGACCTATTTCCCCCTCCACCACGTACCCCACATACTATATGCAGATACTACCCTGGGTCCAACATCTCCGTTCCAGGAGGGGACAGAGCAGCTTCAAGCATTTGGGGGAGAGGGTCCAAGAGGCTGGGGCCCCACAAGGTGGTGTGGGTGTAGGAAGGGTTCCTGGGAGACAGAGCCTGATCTCTGCAGCCCTCTCCAATTCAACCTTCCCAAGACCATGTTTCTCTGGGGAAAGCCACCCGAGTAGGAGGACGCCAGAAAAGAGGCGCATTAATCCGTAATTGTCAGGTGGTGATACAGGCTATAAGGATGATCAAAGTGAACTGCGGATGGCGTGGTCAGGGAAATCCTCTTTAAGGAGGCGAACGTTGGAGCAGAGACCTGTAGGACTGAGGGAGCCACGTGGGCTTATGGGGGAAGAGCATTGCAGGCAGAGGTCCATTCCAGAGCTGGTGCAAAAGTCCTGAGGCTGGTGCACGATGCGCTTGTTGGAACAGCAAAGAGGCCAGTGCAGCTGGAGCAGCAGCTGGAGCAGCGGAGGGAGCAAAAAGCAGAGATGGGGGCGCAGGCGGGTTTGCGTGGGGCTGGACGGCTATTGTGAGGACTTTAGCTTTTACTTGCTGAGGTGTGCATTATACATGGTCTTAATTATGGTTTAATGGGATCTGCCTGGCTGTTGGGTGGAGAACAGAGCATCAGCGGTGCTGGTGGAGACTTTAATCATCCATGAAATGAGGTTCCTGGCATGTGGTAGAGCCCAAATAAATAAGCACTGCTAATATGATTTATATTACTAGCGTCATAATTTTCAATATCTCACAAATGTGATTAAGATTACCAGCTCCGTCTGAGCTAATCACAGTCCCTTGGCCTGGACATCTATGATGGTCTCCACAGGCATCTCCATTCCACTCTTGCCCAGCTGCGCATCGTTCTTCGCCTACTCCTCCAACAGCTTGCTCCTGCCTCAGGCCTCTGCATCCTTTATGGCAAGACTCTGGTCCCTGCAGCCAAGCAGCGACGGGAGGGGGTGTGTGTGTGATGAGAATCTGCCCCGCCTCCTCGCCTTGCCAAGTAGGTGATGGGGGTGGTAGCTATTCTGCCAGCCACATGGAGAAGGAGAAGGAGGTCACCCCCAAAAGGAAGGTAACTAGGAGGTCAGCGGAAAGTCCTCAGCAATATTTTTAGACCTGGAGAACCAGCTCTAAATTTTTTTCCTTATAAATCCATTCTTTACTTGGACAATCCTCTCCTTCCAACTCACTGCTTTTGTTCCAGGAATACTTAATACATTAAAAAAAAAAAAAGATATACTACCTCCCCTGCATATTTCTAGTAATTATCTTCCAAGACCCAGGAATCTTTTCCCAACATTTCCAAGAATACCATTCCTGAAAAGAGATATTTTATTTTAAATTATTTTCTGCATTGGTCAATGCCTTTTACAAATAACTTCTTTAACACAGCTTACATATCCTCATTTACATATTCAGTCATCACAACAGTTCATTCCAGCTCTAAATGAAGCCAATTTCATCCTGAACTTTGGTGTAAGTGAATCTATAATGAATCTCTTTGCTTGAGTTCATTTGAATTGAGACTCTCCTATTTGCAACCAATAAAATACTAATAAATGAAACAGCTGAGGCTTGTGTTTCTTTCTTTTAAGGGCCAGTTGTTGGCTTGTTGGGTGCAATCATCCAGAGAGGGGAATGGAGAGAGAGAGAAGCCCATACTTCTCCTGCCCTGATTTCTCTAGCAAACTCAGGGGAGGCCACTGAAAGTCCTATTAAAACAAAATAACTGGGCTTCCCTGGTGGCGCAGTGGTTGAGAGTCCGCCTGCCGATGCAGGGGACACGGGTTCGTGCCCCGGTCTGGGAGGATCCCACATGCTGCGGAGCGACTGGGCCCGTGAGCCGTGGCCGCTGAGCCTGCGCGTCCAGTGCCTGTGCTCCACAACAGGCGAGGCCACAACAGTGAGAGGTCCGCATACGGCGAAAATAAATAAATAAATAAATAAATAAATAATAAATAAACCCAATACATGTTAAAGGAAGACAAATTATAAACTAGAGAAATAATGGACATAAATAAATCCTAGTGATGGTTCTTCAGAAAGTTAATAATAAACTAGATAAAACTTTGACAAATCTAATAACCACAAACCGAAGTTGAAAGGCAGAAAGGGGACAGAATAAAATAAAGAGAAGATTTTGTTTAATTATAAAATACTGTGCAAAATAAGCTAATCATCTGAGGGGGGGGACGCTTAGTGGAATGAAGCATAGCCTAGGGGATAAGAGAACACTGTAAATCATAAAAATTAATGGAGTAAAAAGTATTGATAAGCTAATAACATAAGAAATGGAGAAAGCCATCCAAGAACTCACTGAAACTTCCCCTCCATAGCTCTAGGACCTGATTACTTTGCTGGTGAATTCTTTCAAAATGTCAAGGAATTGATACTTCTCAAGCTACAGAAAGTATTCGAAAGCACAGAAAAAGGTTAAACTTTACTCAAGTCCTTCCATGATGCAAGCTTAGCCACGATACCAAAACTTAACAAAGATAGCACCAGTCTTACATAAGAAGATAGAGGCAAGAATCTTACAGAAAATATCAAGAAATAGAATTCAATATCTGAAAAGACTGCTGTACCACCATCCTAAGAATGCAAAGATGATTTGTAATTAAGAAATCTACCAGATTTTATCGCTCCTAAGTTGCACGTGTTCACCTTCTCTGAAGTCAGGATGCATCTTCCACTTGGTGGCATCTTACATTTAAGTAGCATTTTTTTTCTTTCTCAGGGGTATACAAAGTAATGCATGTTTTACAATCGATGATGTCTTAAGGTCAGTGAAATACAGTAATTCAAAACCTCACACAAAAAGGTTAAATACAAAAGAAAAATCATCTCAATGGATGTTTAAAAGGCATTTGATAACATTCAAGACCTGTTCCTGATTTTTAATCAGGTCTCTTCCTTAACATGACACAGGGCATCTATTTCTAAACAATAGCCACTTTTATAGTTAAATGTGAAACATCATAGGCATCCCTGTTAAAACCAGGAACAAATAAAGCACACACACTACCAAGACTATGGTCATTTGTTGCGGAGCTTTTGACCACTCCACAAAGCCCTGAAACACACACACACACACAAAAAAAGAAGAAAGAAAAACTATAAATATCAGAGGGGGAGCCACCATTGTCACGTGCAAGAAAATGGGATTACAGGATTGGGAATGAGACAGTGTATCAGCTGTAAAGCCGTTTGAATTAAAAACTACAAACTATAGCACAGGGAACTATCCTCAATATCTCATAATAACCTATAATGGAAAAGAATCTGAAAAAGAAAATTTATGTATATGTATAACTAATCACTTTGCTGTACACTTGAAACTAACACAACATTGTAAATTAACTATACCTCAATAAAAACAAATAAAAAAGTATACAACAAAGTGATCAGATATAAATATACAAAAGTAAGTACTATACCTATGTCCTAGCAGAGGAAATATCAGAAAGATGATACATGTGGTGAAAATTTCAAAATGATATAAAAATTCTCACAGTTTCAAATACCACCTGTACTCTAATGATCTTCACATGTACGTGTGTGTGTGTGTTTTTCTTGACCCAACCCCTCTCTTAAATTCCTGACATAAATCTCACTGTATACCTGCCATCTCTGCTTGAATATCTCATGGGCATCTTAAACTTTACATTTCCCAAATATCCCTCCCCACTGGCCAAAAAAATACGTCCTCTTGCAGTTTTCCCCCAGTCTACCCCTCAGGTCCCTCCAGGCATCCAACTGTGGCACCCTTGACTCCTGTCTCTCAATACCCACCTCCAACCCACCAGCCGATGCTGTTGGCTTCACCTTCCAAATACATCCAGACGCTGACCACTTCCATCCACTCCCCCCAGTACCACCACACCGGTCAAAGTCACCATCACTCTTGTTTCTTTCTTTGTTTTAATTCAATTTCAGAGTTTATTTTATGGGAAACTGTACCACTATCTTACACCATACTGCCATATTAACTCAACATGGACTACAGACTTGAATATAAAACTTAAAACCACAAAACTCATGGAAGAAACATAAGGCAACGGTTCCTTCATATTGGTCTTGGCAATGATTTTTTTTTTTATATGACAACAGAAGCACAAGCAACAAAAATAAACAAGTGGGACTACATCAAACAAAAATGCTTCTGCACAGCAAAGGAAACTATCAACAAAAGGGCAAACTATTGAATGGGAGAAAATATTTGTAAATCATACATCTGACAAAAAGTTAATATCCAAAACATATGAAGAACTCATGCAACTAAATACCAAAAAACAAAACAAAACAAAAAAACCTCCAAACAATTGGGTTAAAAACTGGGCACTCTTGTTTCTTATCCTGACACCCCCCTCACCCCCAATTTCTTTTGTATGAGTCAGCCAGAGCGATCCCTCCAAAGCTAAGGTCACTCTGCCCCAGCCACTCTCACCTCCAAGCTTTGCAGTTACGCTTTCTCCTGCCTGGATATCTCTGCCACATCTTCCAGCTCCACATTTTCCACCACATCTTTAGAAACCCCCACCCGCACAACTCTGTATAGAACAGCATCCCCCAATACCTCCCCACGGTAGACCACCCATCTGCCCTCCCCAGCTCTCTTTCTCCCGTGTCCAGAGAGGGCAGAGATTTTAGTTTGCTCGTGGCTGTATCTCCAGTGCCTGACCCAGAGTCCAAGTTTATAAATATTTCTCAAATGAATGAATGAATGGAAAGACAGGGACTTCCCTGGCAGTCCAGTGGTTAGGACTCTGTGCTTCCACTGCAGGGGGCACGGGTTTGATCCCTGGACTAAGATCCCGCATGCTGCGTGGCACGGTCCCCCCAAAAAAAGGACATACCACAACGAAGGATGGGAAGACAAAATGTTTAAAACAGTGACAATTCTTCTGCAAAATAACGATGAGTTAAATGCAATTGCTATTAAAATATCTGGGAAGTTTTGGGAATGGGCATGAATGAGTTATCTGGAAAGCTAGACAGTGGTGAACATTAAAAAAATTCTGTTAAAGGAGAGAAATGAAGGGGACACGTACTATGAGATGTTAAAGCACGTTATAAACCATTAATGGGATTCACATCTCTAATCTTCGGGAAAGGACCAATTCCTCCCTCTAGCTTGCTTTCCCCCACTGGATGCCACCTCCTTCCTTTTACAACCTGGAGAGAATAACCCACGTCAGCAGTTCCCAAACCTGGCAGAACATCAGAAACCTCCTGGGGGAGTTTTTCACATATTTTGGGCTCCACCGTGGGAATTTCGGATTCAGTGGATCTACATTCAGAGATCTTATGAAGTCCCTAATAATCCACGCTCCAGAAAATGAAGCCAGCTGGATAAACATTCATTCTCCTGTGGCAACAAAAACAAGGATAACCTAACAATTCATCTGTTGAGGAAATGGGCATGACACAACTGCAGTATAGAATATTCGGCAGCTGTAAAACGTAATTTTTAAAAAGGATGAAAGTGATCAGGTTGGAAAGTTATCCAGACGATATTGTTGTGAAAACACCAAATGGCAGCATAATAATCCTGCTATAATTTCCTTTTTCGGGGGTTAAGAAATATATGTCATTTACTGTAGGACTCTATTTATATGAAGGCAAAAGGAATCTACGCAACCAGAAATCAGAACTGGGATGAGGGAGTGAGTCAGACTGGAAAGGAAGATGAAGGCATTTTCTAGGATGATGGCAGGTTGGTTACACAAGCATATATGTGTGTCGACACTTACTGACATGTGCATTTTATTGGAAATACTTATGCCTCCATTTTTTTTTTTTTTTTGGCTGTGCTGCGCGGCATGCGAGATCTCAATTTCCCCAACCAGGGATCTAACCCGTGTCCCCTGCAGGGGAAGCACAGAGTCTTAAACACTGGACCACCAAGGAAGTCCCAGGTATGCCTCCAGTTTTAAAAAGCAGAGTATAAATTCAGGAAAATGTAAAAAAAAAAAGTTTTAAAAAAGAAGAAAATTGTAGTTAATATGGCTCATCTGAAATCCAAAAATTTTACACATACACACACGCACACGACACCACACGTAATGGACCCGTCAGTGCCTCACTTAGTTCCTCTTTGTTTCTCCTCCAGCTGCTGTGAGTGTTGGCTGCTAACTTGATGGTTTATGGTTTATATTTATGGTTGCCCCCTTTCTCCTAAGAAATGCCCTTTGCTAAGAGGAGCCACCTCTCTAGAGAGTTACCTAGAAGGTTACACTCACTGTCCACAACCAGCGATGGGAGATAAAAGCCTCCCCACTGGCTCAGAGAAGGACTGGTACTATTCACACTCCAGAGCTCCCTGTGGGATCAGACTGAAGCCGGACCTCAGTTAAACCCATATAATATTTGCCTCACTCCCTCTCCTCTTTCCCAGCCTCCCTCACCCCTTACGGGTTCTACCCAAGAACACACTTCCTCAATAAATCCCTTGCACAAGAATCCTAGTTCAGTCTCATCTTCCAGGAAAAAAAATGCCTGCAAGGAAACGGGACAACCTTCTAAAAACATTCTGTTGAAGTATAATATGCAAAGAGAAAATTGCATGTATCCTACAAGCGTGATGAATCTCCAGAAGGTGAATCGTGTAACTGGCACCCAGAAGAAGAAGATCATTATCAGCACCCCAAAATGTCCCCCTCTCATGCTCCCTCATTTACCCCACCTCGAAGGGAACCAGTATCTGGATTTCTAATGTTGTAGATGTTTTGCTTTTATAGCAACTTTTACCAAGTCTATTTCTTTCCTTACCTCATACTCCGAGAAGGTTTGCATTTGTGACACATGCTTGTATTTTATGGTATGGGAGTGATGGGACTATTTTTTCTCCCTGCTTTCCTATGTCTGGGGCCATAGAGTGGGAATTTCTGTCTCTTAGAAATGTCAGGGGACTTCCCTGGCGGTCCAGTGGTTAGGACTTCACCTTCCAATGTAGGGGGTGTGGGTTCTATCCCTGGTCGGGGACCTGGGATACCACATGCTTTTCGGCCAGGAAGCCAAGGCATAGAACAGAGGCAGTACTGTGACAAATTCAATAAAGACTAAAAATGGTCCACATCAAAAAAAAATCTTAAAAAATACGAAGAAATATCAGGGTGCTTCCCTGGGTGGTGCAGTGGTTGGGAATCTGTCTGCCAATGCAGGGAACATGGGTTCGAGCCCTGGTCCGGGAAGATCCCACATGCCGCAGAGCAACTAAGCCCATGCGCCACAACTACTGAGCCCGTGCACCACAACTACTGAACCTGCACTCTAGAGCCCATGTGTCACAACTACTGAAGCCTGCACGCCTACAGCCCGTGCTCTGCAACAAGAGAAGCCACCACAATGAGAAACCCGCGCACCACAACGAAGAGTAGTCCCCGCTCGCCGCAACTAGAGAAAGCCCATGCACAGCAACGAAGACCCAATGCAGCCAAAAATAAAATAAGTAAAATAAATTAAAAAAAAAGAAATATTAGGAAAGTAACTCCTTTCCTCCCCTCCATTCCTTCACTCACTCCTCCCCACCTGAGGGGTGGAGGGACATAACTGAGTAGTGGGATGGGGAGAAGCCCTCATCCCTTATCCCCAGTCCTCTCTTGGGGGAGGATAAAGTCCCCAGACAGACAGGATACTTTAGTGGTTAAGAAAGGCACTGGATTCAAATCCCACCCCTACCACTTACAAGCTGGGTGCTCCGGGGAAAGTGTACTTGACCTCTGTGCCTTAGTTTCCCTGTCTGTAAAATACAATTGTAATGGATCCCACATCAAGAACTATTAAGAGAATCAAATAAATTGAGTTAGCCCCATGGTGAGGGCTGTGGAGCCTGCCTCTTATTGATATTAAAGGTCTCTGGTCCCATATGGCCTGATCTTCTCTTTTGTTTTTTGGAAGGGGGCCACCTATAGGAAGGAGGCTGAGTCCATGCAGAAAGGTCAGCTGGGTCAGGACCCACCGCCCACCCCTGCCGGGTCCCAGCCTGTGCTCCATCAATGTTGGTTGAATGAGCCATGACGGAGTGAATGAGTGAATGAATGAATGATGTCACAGAGGTCTCTGGGCACCACCCCCACCCTAACTTCATCTTAAAGGGAGGGAAACCATACTAACTACTTCACAGGGCTCATGAATTAATAATGAGAGCTAGTGAGTGTCGAGTTAATAACAAGAACCACCCAAGACATGGAAGCAGCCTAAATGTCCATCAACAGAGGAATGGATAAAGAAGATGTGGTACATATACACAATGGAATATTACTCAGCCATAAAAAAGAATGAAATAATGCCATTTGCAGCAACATGGATGGACCTGGAGATGATCATACTAAGTGAAGTAAGTCAGACAGAGAAAGACAAATATCATATGATATTGCTTTTATATGGAATCTAAAAAAATGATGAAAATAAACTCATTTGCAAAACAGAAATAGAGTCACAGATGTAGAAAACAAACTTATGGTTACCAAAGGGGAAAGGGGAGGGGAGAGATAAATTAGGAGTTGGGGATTAACATACACACTATACTGTATACAAAATAGATAACTAATAAAGACCTACTGTCTAGCACAGGGAACTCAATATTCTGTAATAACTTATATGGGGAAAGAATCTAAAAAAGAATGAAAATATATACATGTATAACTGATTCACTCTGTTGTACACCTGAAACTAACACAACATTGTAAATCAACTCTACTCCAATAAAAAATTTTTTTAAAAAATGTAAAATAAAATAACAAGAACCACTTAGAATCATGTCAGTCCCATAATACGTGTGACATCAGTGCGTTCCTTACCTGGACCACTTCCAACCAGCTGGAGGTTCCTGACTGGTTTCTACACCTCTGCCTCTCCCTCTGCCTCATCCAATCTCCCTTCCTTCCACAGAGGCCAAAAGAGTGGTTTCTGTAGATCCCCAAATCCCCAGAGGCTCCCCACTGCCTACAAGATACACCTGGGGACTTCCCTGGCGGTCCAGTGGTTAAGACTGCGCTTCCACTGCAGGGAGTGGGGGTTCCATCCCTGGTTGGGGAACTAAGATCCCACAAGCTGCGTGGCCAAATAAATAAATAAATAAAAATAAAAACCCTTCTTTAAAATTAAAAAAAAAAAAGATACACCCAACCTCCTTGGCGTGGAACTCAGCAGCGAGAGGGTCCTGTGAAACGTAAGCTGGAACCTTCTCTGCCTTACAGTAGCCACCCAACTCAGAGTGAAAGCCAACATTTTAGCATGGTTGACAATACCCTACATCATACACCCCCATCACCACCATGACCTCATATCCTACTATTCCTTTCCACTCTTCTCCAGCCAACCAACACCCCCCAGCCCCGCTGTTCCTCACGCATTCCAGGCGCACTCCTACCTCAGGGCCTTTGCACTTGCTGTACTCTCTCTGCCCAGAACCTCTCCCCACCAGATATATCTGCCAGTCTCACTCCCCACCTCCTTCAGGTCTGTACTCCAATAGCTCTCTCTCAGGTGTACTTCCTTGACAATCTTCTTAAAATAGCAACATTTACCCTCGCCTCGTATGCCCATAACTCTGCTTAATTTTTCTCCATAGCACTTATTACCATCCAGCATGAAGTATAGGTTAGCTACTCCTTTTGCCGATTGTCTGTCTACCTCGGTGACTGTGAACCCATGAAAAGAGGAGCCATCGCTCTCCCATTCACTGTTGCACCCTCATTGCCTTGAACACTGCCTGGCACATAGTAGGTACGCAACAAATAGTTATGGACTGAATGAATGATCTCATCCCAGTCCCTGCTATGCCCCTAACTCCAGTGTTCCCCCAAATGTGCCTTATTACATCATGCCTCCGTCTTTGCACATGCTGTTTCCTCCCCTGCTCTGCCTGGGAAATTACTCATCCCTAAAATCTCAGGTATGGTGTCTCTTGGGTATTCAAGAATAAACCTCCTGGACCACAGAGTTACTTTCTTCTTCTATTGAGCTATCTCACGTGCAGCCAGCACTTATTTCTACACTATCATGGTTGGTTGTTCAGCTTGCCTTCCCCCACCTGGTGTCAATAAACCTTTTCCTGGCTTGAGCCAGTCCAAGTTGGATTTCTGATATACGATTGGCAGATGGGACCCTCATGTGTTGCCAAGAGTGGTTATGTGGTTTTTTCCTAATGTATAAGATAAATATGTAAATAAAAGAACTACTGTTATTATTTCACATGTTGATGTCTTATGCCCCCCACAGAAAACACTAGGTATTTCAGTGAAAGGAATGTGCTTGATAACTCTTTTTGGTTTTATTTGCAGTACTTGGATTAAAACCCAGTAGGTAGTTAGTGGTTGGATGGTTGGATGGTTGGATGGATGGATGGCTGGATGAGTAGGCATATGGGTGGATGAATAGTAGCCACATCCTTCCAACAGGCAACAGGTAGTACACAGATGAATGCGTGGGTAGATAGATGAGTGGATAGATGGATGGATGAGTGGGTGGGTTGAATGGATGGAGTGGTTGCATATGGATGAATGGGCAGATGATTGGGTATATAGATAACTGGATATATGGATGGATGGAATGGGTGTGTGGATGAGTAGGTAAATGAAAGGCTGGGTGGATGAATCAGAGGACAGAGGAATGGATGGTGGATGTTCAATGGGTAGATGGATGAATGGATAGGTAGAAGGGTGAGTAGTTGGGAGGGTCGATGGATGGATGAATAAGTCAATAGACAGATGACCTCACATGGATGGATGGATGGATGGATGGGTATATGGGTGAGTAGACAGATGGATGCTTAGGTGAATAAATGAGAGGACAGATAAATGAATGGTTGATTTATGAAGGATTTATGAGTGAAGGGTTGGAGGGTACACATGAGTGGAGTTACCCCCACCACCTGAGACCCTCCACTCCATGTCTGACTACCATGGAATATGTCCTGTTTCCCATGGGAGACCTCTTGGGGCTCACATCCCCAAACAGACTTTTGTGGGGCAGGGAAATCCCAAGCTGAGGAAGGGAGTGTGACAACCCACTGAGATCTGCAGTGAGGCATCATCAAAAGAGGAAGGAATCGCCAGCTTACCTGGGAGTCCTCTGACTCATCGTCTTCCTCCACCGAGCTCCACTCCTGGGGATGCCCAGTCTCGGGAGAAGGTAGGTCTGGGTGAGGGGAGGAATGGAGGAGAAAGCAGTCATGATTGAGTGACCAGCCCAGCTGGATGGGTTCTGCTTTCTTCCTGTCTGCCAACTCTCTTCTGCTGATATCCTAAAACACACACACACACACACACACACACACACACACACACACACACAGCCCATGTGGTTCAGGTGGGGTGGAGAGAAGGAGAGACCTGTATTCTGATCCCATTTCTGTCAGTAACTACCTGGGAGACTTAAAGCGAGTCACCTGATGTGATCCAACACCTGAGCCTCTATTCCCTCACCTGTCAAATGGGTACGATAGTTCCTTCTCTACAGGCCTCTGGCAAAAACTGAGTGAGAAAGCAGAAGAAAAAGCCACAGAGTTAAACCAGGAGGAACAAGGCTTCCCCAGGTTCCAGCCTCCGGTGAAGAAATCTCCCCATATTCGAACCTCAACATCCTTCTCACTCCTCAACTCGATAGAACTGGGGGTTGGACCAGAGATGGCCATTTTCCACTCTTTCTGCACCCAGGTCCTGCCGGGAGCCCCAAACCTCCTCCTCACTGCCAGAACTGACATTTCTATTTCCTACAACTTCTGTCCCAGATCTGCTCATCTCCTGTGGAAGGAAGGAGCCTTTCCTAGTAGAAGGTCCAGCCCCCATTCTCCTGTGGGGGTGCCTTTCAGGTGTCCCCATCTCAGCAAATGGCACCACTCTTCGCCAGATGTTTGGGCCAAAATCCCAGGGGTCACCCTTGATATCTCTTTGTTCCTCCCCTGTCCACTCCTGGACAGTTGCAGGAATCTCCCAACTGGCCTCCCAGCTTCTACTCTTGACCTCCTAATCCTATGGTTCATTCTCACACGCAGCTGGACGCAGAGTTTCTCAACCTGGGCACTGCTGGCATTTCAGGCTGCGAAATCCCTGTGGCGGGGGGCGGGGGGGGGCGGGGGGGTGTCTGTTCTGTGCACTGTAGGACACTAAGCAGTGTTGCTGGCCTCCACCCACTAGATGGCAGCAGCATTTCCCCAGTTCTGATCATTCAAGATCTCTTATGTTGCCTGGGGAGGACAGTGGGGTGTAACATTGCCCCCAGTTGAGAACTACTGATTTAGAAGAATCTTCTGAAATACAAATGAGATCCTGTCTTCTCCTCTTCAAAACCTTCCAGTGCTCTCCCAATACTCAAGTAATACGCAAACTACTTGCCAAGGTCAACAAGATGCCCCATCACTGGTCCCAGCTGATCTCTATCGTTTTCCCCTCCCATCTCCCTGCTCTGTTCCCCGTGGTCTCCTTGAACACAGCAAACTTGCTGCCAATGTGGGGTCGTGCACGTGCAGCTCTGGCTGCCCTTGAAGCTGTTCCCCCATCCTTGGAACAACTGATCCTTCTTGCGCTTCTCCCACCTTCCCCAATCACACTGTCACACCCCACCAATCATCCTGTTTTACTTGTCATCCTGTTTTACAGGTCTCGTCAGACATGACCTTTCTCTTTATTTTGTAACTTCTTTCTTTAGTGCCTGTTTTCTCCTCTAGAATTGGAGCTTGGGACTTCTCTGGTGGTCCAGTGGTTAAGAATCCACCTCCTAATGCAGAGGACGCAGGTTCGATCTCCGGTCAGGGAACTAAGATCCCACATGCCGCAGGGCAACTTAGCCCGTGTGCCGCAACTACTGAGCCCCTGTGCCACAACTAGAGAGAAGCCCGCATGCCATAGGAGAGCCTGCATACCACAATGAAAGATTGCGCATGATGCAACTAGGACCCAATGCAGCCAGAAATAAATAAATAAATATTAAAAGAGAAAAGTATCGGAGCTCTACAAAGCCATCTTGTTCACGGCAAGACCCTAACGCCTGGCACATAGTAGGTGCTTGTGATAGATTTTTGCCCCCAGTGGCCTCCAGCTTGTTCACAGCTCCCTGTGTCCACACCCTTGGGCTGCCCTCCCCACTCTGCCCCACTGATTCTGAGCTTGACCATACGGCTTATTTCAACCGATGGCCCGTAAGCAGCTGGGTTGCCAGTAGAGGGTAAAAAAGTGCTTGTGACCTGGGGTTTTTCCCTTGCTTGCTGGTCCCAAGAACTCTGCAACCACCCCCGTGAGAATAAGCCTGGGCTAGCCTGCTGGAGACACATGGCTTTAAGTCAGCACCATTAAACCAGCTAGACACACCAGTAAAGCCATCTTAGATGAACAAGCTGCCCTTCAGCTCACTGCAGCTGCACTGTGGGAGCCGACACAGGCAAGGGCAACAGAACTGTCCCCTGAGGCCACATACATTGCCAACCCACAGAATTGTTAGCAGCTAAATGACTGCTGCTTTAAGCCACTCAGTTTGGGGCTGACTTGTTACACAGCAAAAGCTGACTGACACAAGGCTCCATAAAACTGTGTTGAAAGGAGCAAAGGAATGAAGTCGTGTCTTTCCCTAGGCTCTGCCATGACCTCCCCCCCTCCACAGGACCCCTGCCCCTCACCTTTCTTGTCACTGTCACAGCCAGAGGCCCCAACCTCCACAGCCATGCAGTCCTTGGTGAGGGAAGCACGCTTCTCCCAGGCCCTGCCCTCCTGAGACAGCAGCCCCTGCATCTTCTCAGGCCTGAGACTGCATCTCTCCAGGAGGCTCAACTTTAAAGGCAGGCTTTTTCTCCTCTCTCCAGTCCAGGGTTCTGTTGGGTTTCCCAGGGAACAGGACTCAGAACCTGAGGACAGACAGACATTTAGTCACTCAACAAATACTTACAGAGTGCCAGCCCTGTGTCAGGCATGATTCCTCGGTGCCAGAGATACAGCAGTGAGGGAAGCAAAGCTCCTTTCCCTCTTGGGCCTTACATTCTAGTGGGGGGAGAGAGACAGACAGCATGCCAAATGACAGCACGCACACACATACACACATTCCACAACCCAAAGCATAGAGCTACAAGTTTTTAGGAAAAGAGAGTTACCCCCATAATCCCTGTACTACAGAGAGAAGGACCCTACTCTTCCCTCCAGCCCCCTATAGCATGACTTTCTCCTCTGTTGTCATTAAGAAGAAGAAGGAGGAGGAGAAGGATTTGCCAAATAAGGGTTAAAAAATCCAATTTAAAATTAAATATTCTTTAGGGCTTCCCTGGTGGTGCAGTGGTTAAGAATCTGCCTGTCAATGGAGGGGATACGAGTTCGAGCCCTTGTCCAGGAAAACCCCACATGCCGTAGAGAAACTAAGCCCGTGCACCACAACTACTGAGCCTGTGCTCTAGAGCCTGCGAGCCACAACTACTGAGCCCGCGTGCCACAACTACCAAAGCCAGCGCGCCTAAAGCCCGTGCTCTGCATCAAGAAGCCACTGCAATGAGAAGCCCGTGCACCGCAACGAAGAGTAGCCCCCGCTAGCTGCAACCAGAGAAAGCCTGCGTGCAGTAAGGAAGACCCAACGCAGCCAAAAATAGATAAATTTAGTTTTTAAAAGTTAAATATTCTTTAATATTCTCATTCTATATCTTGTCAACTTAAAATTCAGGAGGCTGTTTGCAGGAAGCTATCTGAACTAAAATAACTTGACGTATAACCATTTACCTTGAGACTCTAAAGCTGGTTTCATGTTCTTGTTCTAGGACACTGTATGTATTACCCATGTTGCATGATATAACCCACTGACTGTCCTCGTGAATAGTATTTTTTTTTAAGGAGTACGTTCTCCTGGTGTGAATGAAAAAGCTTTTGTAAGTGTGGTCTTCCCTGCTTAGGTTTATGCAAACAGAAACTTTTATCGGATTTTAAAACCACAGAGCACATACTCTAGATTTAAAGGGAAGTTAGAGACTCAACAATCAAATGTATGTGGGGACCATGTTTGGAGTCAGACTCAAGGAAACCTGCTGTGAAGAAAAAAATTATTTTTTAGACACTCAAGGAAATTTGATTATGGACTGGGTGTTTGATAATATCAAGGATTTCTCAATGGTTTTGTTGAGTGTGGAAGTGGCCTTATGAATAGGTAAGAAAATGTCCGTCTTATTATTTTTTAGAGATGTTTTTGTAGTATGCAGGGGTGTATTGATGGGATGGCTGAGATTTACTTTAAAATTCTTCTGTAAAGAGATAAAGAGACAAAAGGGGATCAGAGCAAACATGCAAATGATGATTGCTGAGCCCAAGAATGGAGAGACAGTGGCAGGCAGTGCTGTCCTTGTACCCATGAGTAGATATAAAGCTTTTTCATAGTAGAACTTAACATATAAATTACAAATATGCAGAATATCTTCTTTTCTTCTGCCTCACCAATCATCATGTAGGTCTTCCTTACAGAGAGGGCTGGCTCACAGGCCCCTGAAACCCAAATTCAAACACATTCCCCAGACACCTCTGTCCGCTCCCCCCAGCACGCCCTGTCCCCTGGGACTCCCGCTCCACCATCTTCCTCATCAGTCTCTGCAGGCTTCATTGGCAACTTGACCCCTTCCTCACCCTTACATCCAATTGATCAATCCCTGAGCCCACCTGTTCTGTCCCTTCTCTGCTTCTGCCCCCTGTGGTCCACTCCACACCTGAACCCCCACCCCGATCCTGTCCCCTAACCCCAATCTCCAGTCTATTCCCCCAGCTTCATCCTCCACAAGACTTTCACTGGTCAAGACGCTTTCAAGGCATCCCATGCGGGGCAGAGGCCAGCTTCCTTTCTTGGTCTCTAACCCTCCACCACCACAGTCCCTGCACTCGCCCATTATCAGGTCAGCCCAGGAGGCAGGTTTAACACACCCAGGACTACAGAACACTGAATCCCAGGGAGAGAATTCCCCCTCTTCAGCACCCTTTAAATTTCTGTTTTAAAAAGTTGAGGGAGTAGGGACTTCCCTGGTGGTCCAGTGGTTAAGACTTTGCCTTCCAATGCAGGGGTTGTGGGTTTGATCCCTGGTCAGGGAGCTAAGATCCCACATGCCTTGTGGCCAAAAAATCAAAACATAAAACAGAAGCAATATTGTAATAACTTCAATAAAGACTTTAAAACTGGGCCACATCAAAAAATCTTAAAAAAAAAAATAGGGAATTCCCTGGCGGCCCAGTGGTTAAGACGCTGCACTTCCACTTCAGGGGGCACGGGTTCAATCCTTGGTCAGTGAACTAACATCCCACATGCCGCACGACCAAAAAAAAAAGAAAAGTAAAATACACATAACAAGAAATTTTACCATCTTAACCATTTTAAAGTGTACATTCACATTGTTGTGCACTCATCACCACCATCCATCTCTAGAACTCTGTGTATCACACTCTGTCCCCATTAAATGCAGGATCCCCCCTCCCCCTCCTCCGCCCCCAACCCCTGGCCACCACCATATTTATGGGATCTTAGTTCCCCAATCAGCGATTGTACCCAGGCCCTCGGCAGGGAGAGCACAGAGCTCTAACCACCGGACTACCAGGGAACTCCCCAGACTACTTTCTGACTCTCTGAATTTGCCTACTGTAGGCACCTTGTATAACTAGAATCACACAGTATTTTTGTGACCGATTTATTTCACTTAGCAGAGGGTCCTCAAGGACATTATTGCTAGAAGAGAAGGGAGGTAATTTAAAGGAAAAAGAGGGGTAAGTCCTAGTTGGGGTGCTAGAATGAGAGAGTAATCTCGAAGGTGGGGAAAGAAGGGCTGGTGTTAATAAGATGCTAATTGCAGCCATCGCAGCAGAGTGGTTAAGAGCAAGGTGTGGGTGCGAGTGCATGGCGTGAATTTCCGCTCTGCCATGCATTAGCTGTGTGACTTTGACAGGTCATTTTAACCTTTCTGAGCTTCAGTGTGCTCAGCTGTAAAATGAGGGTGCTGGGAATTCCCTGGCGGTCCAGTGGTTAGGACTCTGTGCTTTCACTGAAGGGGGCACAGGTTCGATCCCTGGTTGGGGAACTGAGATTCGACAAGCTCAGCGGTGTGGCCAAAATAAATTAATTAATAAATTAATAAATTAATTAAAAACATAAAATAAAATGAGGGTGGGACTTCCCTGGTGGCGCAGTGGTTAAGAATCCGCCTGCCAAATGCAGCGGACACGGGTTCGAGCCCTGGCCGGGAAGATCCCACATGCCGCGGAGCAACTAAGCCCGTGCACCACAACTACTGAGCCCGTGTGCCACAACTACTGAAGCCGGCGCACTCACAGCCCGTGCTCTGCAACAAGAGAAGCCACCGCAATGAGAAGCCCGCGCATGGCAACAAAGACCCAACGCAGACAAAATTAAATAAATAGATAAATTTATTAAAAAATAAAATAAAATAAAACGAGGGTGTGGATGATAACAGCAACTTCCTCCCAGAGTCGTTGTGAGCTTTCATACACAGTGAGTACCTAATGAATGAAGGAAAGAAAAGGTTTTTTCCTCTTCCTGGCTCGTCCTTGCCCTTCTGTGTGGGCTTCTAGACATCCTGCCCGTACTTCAAAGCTGAGCTGACACATCACCACCCCGGGAGACCCCGTGAATATTTGCCACCCATAAAGTGCTCGAATGGAAATGACTTTTTTCAAACCATTTCTCAGCCGGAACTTTGTGTCAGGCCTGTGCTGAGCATGGAGAATCTGAGGATCAGTTGAGCAAGGTCACAATCTCCTGGAGGAGAAAGACAACTGAGCAGAGAGGATTAAACAGAGCAGCCAGTATTGCTTTGACGGTAAAAAGTAAGTAACGCATATACACTGCTTAATAGCTATTACCTGCTATTATTATTGTTTATTCATCTTTACAATGCAATGACCACCGCCTCTCCTGGAGGCTACATCAAAATTTTAAACTTTTTTTTTTGGCTGTGTTGGGTCTTCGTTGCTACGCACGGGCTTTCTCTAGTTGTGGCAAGCGGGGGCTTCATTGTGGTGTGTGGGCTTCTCATTGTCGTGGCTTCTCTTGTTGCGGAGCACGGGCTCTAGGCATGTGGGCTCAGTAGTTGTGGCTTGCGGGCTCTGGAGCGCAGGCTCAGTGGTTGTGGCGCACGGGCTTAGCTGCTCCACGGCATGTAGGATCTTCCTGGACCAAGGCTCAAACCCGTGTCCTGTGCATTAGCAGGCATCCGCTTAACCACTGTGCCACCAAGGAAGCCCCCAAATTTTAAACTTTTGACAAAGCCATAGATGGGGGAAAATAGTCTCCCTTTAGAGTCTTATTTCATTTCCTAGCGAGACGGAGGAAATGTACATGTTTGTTGGACAGATTTATCTTCCCTTCTGTGAATTGCCCATTTGTACCCTCCCTGCATTATTCTATTTGTTTCTTTTTTTAGCTTTTCTTTATTGATTTACAGGAATTCTTTATTCTGGATATTGACCCTTTGCCTGTGGCAGATATTTTCTCCTGGCCCGTCCCTTTTCTCTTCACTTTGCTTACACAGTGCCTGAAGTCTTGGATTTTGATAAAGTCCAAGAAATCAATTTTTAAATGGTTTTCCTCACCTTACTCTCATAAACACACTTTCCTGTAAGATCTCATACTTTACAGTATTGTTTTAGATGTTTAGTTGCTTGAACCTTCTGAAATTTTTTTGAATGACGTGAGGTAAGGATTTAACTTTCTTTTCCCAATGGAGAGACAACTGAATAATCATGGTTACTCAGAAAAACAGCCCAAATAACTAACTTATCCAACAGATATGATGAGCAAATGCATCGTGTGTAAATTATCTTATTAATCCCAGCAGCCCCAAGTGGTAGGTGTTATTAGCCTCGGTTTTTTTGTTTTGTTTTGTTTTGTTTTTTTCCAGAGAAGGGAACTAGGCATAAAGGAATTAAATGATTTGTCCAGAGGATACAGGACAAGACTGAAAGAATTGAGATTAGTTTTCTTACGAGTATCCATCTATGTCACATAATTGGGAGGGGAAATTTCCTTTGTTTAGCTGTTTAGGAGGTGGGTTTCCAGGCATTCCAAAGATAGGTCAGTATGAAGAGGGGAGAGATAGATTTTAGAGTAAGACTCCTAATTCACCCCTCACTATTTCCTTGTTGTTTGTTTGTTTGCCACACCGAGTGGCTTACAGGATTTTAGTTCCCAGACCAGGGGTCAAACACGTGGCAGTGAGAGAGCCAAGTCCTAACCACTGGACCATCATGGAATTCCCGACCCCTCACTACTTCCTATAATAACCAGTCATTTAGTGCAGGAGACCAGGTCGGGGAGCCTTCAGGGGGTTGAGAGCTCGGCCTCCTGACCCAGATCTACCACAAACCAGCTGTGCAACTTTGGGAAGTGAATTAACTCGGTCTCAGTTTCCTTATCTGTAAAATGGGGACAATGAAGTTCCTACCTCACAGGCTATGGTGAACATCAAGTGAATAAAACACATGCTTCACATATATTGACTGCTCAAGAAATGTCATCATGTTATCATTATTACTAAGCACCAGGTTCTCAACACGGGGAAAATTCCACAAGTGGGCCTGACAGTTCAGATAATTAAAGGTTGTTCTTAAAAGAGACTCAAGTTTGAGGAGCTCCCTCAAGGCCCCGGGGAGCTGGGGAAGGCTGCTGAATGACTTCTTGGGTGAAGATTTCTTCCCAAAAGAGAAGAAGGCAGTGAGGAGACAGTGTCTAGAATCTCATTCTATGTCTTACTCTCATTTTTCTCAAACTTCCGTCATTCATATATCTCTTTATCAACGTTTGCCATGTCTCTGCATTAATGGATACCACCTTAGGACTGTTTCCATTTCCACATAACATCTGAATATAAGTAAATAGTCATTTATCTAATATCTTTATTGTAAATGATCTCGTTTTGTAAAACCCTTTCAAAAGGACCTTTACAAAGGAAACTTTAGAGCAGCCTTATAAACCGAAAGCCAGTTTCATGTGCCATTACAAAAAAAAAAAGGAAATAAAATCAGGATTAATAAATCATAGCTAGAAGCTGCTGCTTGGTGTGGTAAATTGAATTACTGGCCCACGTTTTTCATCTTCCTGCTGTAGCATAACACATTTTCCTCTTGCTGTAGCCTCATGGCAAGCCAGGGCGTGGAGAAGTAAACTCTGATTACCGTGAGGCTGTGGTAAAGGGTAAAGATGTATTATTTCCATGAGCCTTGTCCCTTTGCTGATTGTGCTTTGTATCCTTTCACTGGAATAAACCACAGCCGTGATGAGTTCAGTGAGTTCTCCTAGCGAATCACCAAACTTGGGGGTCATCTTGGGGATTGGCAACACAGCTCTCAAACCTTGGGCCAGCACAGATGACCACCGTTCTACCAGAAGTTGGGTGCTGTTGACATCTCTTTGGGGCTCCATGAGTAGCTGACAATTTATTCATTCAACAAAGACTTATGAAACAGCTGTTACGTGGCAGATGCTATCTTGGGTGACTAGGACAATCAAGATATATGACTTGATGACGTTTACCTGCTAGTGATGAAAACAGACAACGGACTAATAAACCCAAAAATATAAAATAAAATATAGTTTGTGCTAGTTCTATGAGGTACATGACGTATGGTGAGGCCACTTTCGATGGGAGGTGGTCTTTTTGAAGAGGTGGCATTTTGAGCTAAATCCTGAAAGGTGGAAAGGAGCCAGTTATGCAAGAATCTGTGGCAGGGAGAACAGCATGTGCAAAGGTCCAGAGGGAAAACAAGGAGGCCAGTGTGGCCAGAGCAGTTAGGCAAAGGAGGCAGTGATGGGGGATAGGGTCAGAGAGGCATCCAGGGTCTTGAAAGCCACAGTAAAATCTTTTTTTTTTTGGCCGTGCCGTATGGCATGTGGGATCTTAGTTCCCCAGCCAGGGACTGAACCCATTGCCCCTGCAGTGGAAGTGTGGAGTCTTAACCACTGGACCACAAGGGAAGTCCCCCACAGTAATATCTTTTTTTTTTTTTTTGCGGTACGCGGGCCTCTCACTGTTGTGGCCTCTCCCGTTGTGGAGCACAGGCTCCAGACGCGCAGGCTCAGCGGCCATGGCTCACGGGCCCAGCCACTCCGCGGCATGTGGGATCTTCCCGGACCGGGGCACGAACCTGTGTCCCCTGCATCAGCAGGCGGACTCTCAACCACTGCACCACCAGGGAAGCCCCACAGTAACATCTTTGAATGTTATTGTAGGTGTGTTGGGAAGCGATGGAAGGGTAGAGGAAAGGTGTGATATAATCTGATTTAGATGTTCAAGGCATCACTGAAACTATTATGTAAGGAATGATACAGAAGGGGCTATAGGTACAGAGGATCAGTTAGGAGGTTGTTGTACACCAGGTGAGAAACAATTGCATTTGGTGGTGGCAGTGTGTGTGGAAAGCAGTGGACAGATTCAGGGAATACTTTGGAGGTGGAGCTGAGAGCCCTCACAGATGGTCGGAATGGGAAGAGTGAAAGGGAGGAATCAAGGACGACTCTGGGGCTATGAACCTGACCAGCTGAGTGTCCTGCAGTGCATTAAGTAGGGTCACGTTTGTGTGTGTGGAGAAAATCCAAAATTCGCTTTGGGGCATGTTAAGTGTTCGATACCCGAGTTTCTGAGGTCAGCACCAGGAGAGCCTGGATTACTCAGATATCAGGATTCGAAGACTCTGGGGGTGAGGGTTAGGAGTGGGCTCAGAAATCTGCTCAAAGAGCACAGGCATCTAGCAGGGGCAGTGACAAAAGTAGGCTCCCGGTACTGTCCGCGGTTCTGAAACCCTTCAGGCGGATCTGTCCGTGGTGCTGAACAGGCCGCTCCTGAGCTGTCCGTGGTACTAAACCTCTAGGAACAAGAGCTGGAGACTCTCTCTCCCTCTCTCTTCCTCCTTCCCTCCTTCCCTCCATCTCTCTCTGTCACTTTTTCAAAGTACCCACCCTCCTGGGAAAGACCCCGCTGTTGCCTGGAAACACAGCGCTCTAGAATGAAAGCAAATGAGGGGAAAAAAATCTGCAGTCATTTTTAAGAGGCAGTTTTGGCTCTTAGGACTGCAGGACCTGGCTACATCTTACTGGAATTATTAACACGAAGTTTCCAAAACATCTCTGAATATAGGAAAACAAGCGAAACATGTGCCAGAACTCAGGCTGTTGGTTACGTTGGATTGGGGGAGGCAGGGAAATGAGATGGGGAGTGACAAGCCCTTCGTTTCTATGGTGTGACGTGGGGGCTACAAGAGGGATATTATTGTAGATTTATATAAATACATCACGGCTATATTTCATGCCAACCTGAATTTCAAACATTTGAAATCATGAGCTTTGGGTGGCACTTTTTGAAATGACAAGAAGCCTTGTGATTTAAAAATGCCTCGGGACTTCCCTGATGGTGCAGTGGTTAAGACTCCATACCCCCAATGCAGGGGGCCCCGGGTTCGATCCCTGGGGAAACTAGATCCCACATGCATGCCGCAACTAAGAGTTCGCACGCTGCAACTAAGGAGCCTGCCTGCTGCAACTACGATCCAGCGCAACCAAATTTTATATATATATATATATATATAAATTTAGAAAAAAACTAAAAAACATTCCTCAAAAATCCACACTTGCGAATATAATCAATTGTGTAAACTGTGTTTGTTATTTTCGTATCATCTTAGCTGGTGAATAAACATGCCGGCCATCTTTTGTTAGGATTAGTCTTGAATTATGTAGGTTTTGAATTGTGTAAGATCTTAAAAAATGAGTCCCTGGGGTAAAATCCAACCATTCTTGGATTGATGAATGAATGAATGAATGAATGAACACGTTTGTCATTCCCAAAGATCTGGTCACCAGGGAAGCCACAGCTTTTCCCACCACTATGAAGAGACAGACATTCACAAAGCACCCACTATGTGATGGATTCTGCAGGGGACACCCAGGAGGCCTGAGGCATTTCCCCTTTTCCTAAATGGATGATTTCCACACCTCTTCAAGGGGGAGGAAGGTTTGCGGCTTTGATTTGAGCTCGTTGATCAGGTAGAGACACTGAAATCTGGCTCTTACATACTTTTCTGTCCTCTCATGGCATTGTCAGACCAGTGGGTTTTGATATTCCAAATTTTCTAAAGAAGCTGTAGCTCATTACATTATATATTTTTCTTGCCTACTGTCTGTCTCAACTTCTAGAATTTAGGCTCCATGATGGTAGGGACTATCTGTTTCTATTTCATCCCCAAGCCTCCAGCATCTAGGACACTTCTTCTAGATGGTCTATGAATTTTTCGAAGGGTTAAATGAATGAAAGGTGATGTTTGTAAACACAAGATATCCCAATATTTTAAGTTGGTAACTCACTAAATTAAAAAGAAAATGAGTGAACTGAACTAAGTACATCAGTTGGCTGGATGCAGCCCAAGATTTTCCCGGTTGAGTCCTCCAAGGTCATGGAATCCCTACTGAGAAAGATTCTGCCATGGGACCATGTCATGGCCAGGAGAAGTGATGTTCCCTCCTCCAGTCCGTCAGTGGTGACCCAGAAGGCAGGGTTGTGTGCCACCAAGCGTGGAATCTGGTCAGTAAGGATCACCCCACAAAGCTAAGAACTTACTTTATCCCTTTTAACAATTTCAGGGAAAATTAATCACATTGTGTGGTTGCATCTATTTACCGTGGCCCTTCCCCCAACTAGCAGACACTTAGGCTATTTCCAAACAGTAATCATTTGGAAGCCTCAGACCCCTTGAGAGAGACCCAAATTCAACTGTAAACCACACAGCCATGATTTAACCCAGGGCAATCTGTTGCCAAAGACCTTCTTGTTTAACGACTACTGAAGATTCTTCAGTTTACTCTGCAGGCAAAAAGTAAAATGACTGATGTGAGAAAAACTCACTTAGTTGCCAAAAACCTTAAAGCATCCAGTCACTTGGGGTGTCTAGGGTGAAATATAAAATGACAGAGAGTTCCCACGTCTGCTTAGAGAAATACGTGCCCACAGAGCTTTTCTGTGGTCTGACTGATGGGGTTCACATTCTAAAGACAGAATCTTTATAAGTCAAGTAACATTTATTGATAGCTTATCGTGTCCTCAACAAAATGCTATCCATAGGGTGATGTTATTATCCTCATTTTACAGAACAAAATAGATCTTTGTGGACTGATATGGAAAGGTCTCAAAGACACATCATTGTATGGGAAAAAAGCACGTTGCAAAGCCACAGATGGAGTGTGACATCCCTTATATGAAAAAACCAACAACACGTAAAACAATGTCAGATATTTTCTATGGATGCATAGATGTGTATGTAAAGCCTTGCCAAATTTAAAACACAAAACGTATTTAAAAGAAAAAGCTCACAAGACATTACCGAGTTTATCAAGGTTACATTTGTTTGTTCATGATGAAAACCCACTAATTTTTTTTTTTTTTTTTTTTTTTTTGCCACACTGCACATCTTGCGGAATCTTAGTTTCCCAACCAGGAATTGGATCCGGACCCCCGGGAGTGAAAGCACTGAGTCCTTTCACTGAAGGACTCGAGTCGCTGAACTTCCAGTGAATTTCCCCCAAAAAACCACTAATTTTGTTAAACGATTATCACAGTAGGAAAGTTCATGACAGACCCTCAAATTTCAGCATGGCAAAACTCATGGATAAAGTTGATTTTGCTTAAATTCCAGGTTTACAGGAAGTTTTTTGTTTTCGGGGGATCAGGACTAAATAGGATGACCCTGTTATATTTGGTTAATCTCAGGGTGTAAATTAATTTTTCTTCCTGGACTATGGCACGCCGTGAATGTGACAGTTTTGCTTCCACGTGTACTGCTTACCAAATAAGAAGTTAAAAATCCTAAAATCCAAACATTGACCATTGTATTTCAATGTCACAGATGTTAGCAATAAAAAAAGTAAAAGTGCACCTTAACATCAATGAAATATGACATATCGATTTAATTATGACAACTTAGTCAATAACAACAGTGCGTATATCATAGTAAGAGGCTGATATGCATTTGACATTGTTATTATGGAATGGGTAATATTAGCCAAGATAAGGAAAGTCAGGCCAGTATCAATGCATTTGCAGATATGCACACACAAATTCCATTTCCTTCTGTAGGCACAGAGATGTATGTAAATGAAAAGTAATAGCACACTCCCAGTGCACCCCAAATCCACAGCAGTCACTCACCTCTAGAGCAGAGACTGGGGTTGCTGAAGTGAGATCAGCAGGAAATCTTGATCTTTGACAGAGAAAATGTTTGTACTTGTTGACTGTCAAGAAAGAAAAATAAAATAATAAGTTTAAAAGAGAGATTTGAAGAAGGTAAGTCCCTCTCTGAGAGGTGAACTATGAATGGTCTTGCGCACCCCTAATTCCCACTGTCTAGCACACAGCAGTCACCCTTCTGATCCCTATTAAACCAGATCACCTGGCTTATACAGCCAGTAAGTAGCAGAGTTGTGATTCAGACCTGAAACTCACAGGCTCTAAAATCTACTCCACCCCACAGACAGCCTACTTCAGAAGGCTTTTCAACACCACAAGAGACAGCCCTCCCCTTCCCAGCCTCACCCCAAAATAGGGTTTGTAAATTCCCCAGGGAGGGGGCTGGGGATGGCAGTCAGTTCTCCACAAGAGTCCTCTCCTCCCAGAGAGGATCCTGGATCCATCCTTGGGCAGGCAACCTGTTTTTCTTTCCATCCCTGGGAGACAGTTGATTGCCATGGAAACCCACATCATCCTCCCAAAGATCCAGACCACCAGCGATGGGAAAGACAGTCCTACCTTTTGATTCCCTGGTTTGTTGGGCCTGATAGGATAAGATGAGGGCTGTGTGTGTGCATGTGTGTGTACAGTATCTCTCGAAGGTTTCTAAAGAAACTGATAATTGTGGTTACCAGAAGAGAATCCGGTGTTGGAAGATGAGGAGAACGTTGTTTTTTGTCTTATATTCTCTGTCCCTTTTGAGTGTTGTATCAAATAAGCTCTTAAATAAATAATAAAGGCATAAGGTGGAAAAATATGTATGTTTTTAAAACATTAGGATAAAATGAATAAAGAATTGGGATACAATTTTGACATGAGGTGTACAGTGATTTAAAACTTCTTTATGGGACTTCCCTGGTGGTACAGTTGTTAAGAATCCGCCTGCCAATGCAGGGGACACGGGTTCGAGCCCTGGTCCGGGAAGATCCCACTTGTCGCAGAGCAACTAAGCCCGTGCGCCACAACTACCGAGCCTGCACTCTAGAGCCCATGAACCACAACTACTGAGCCTGCGAGCCAAAACTACTGAGCCCGCGTGCCACAACTACTGAAGCCCGTGCGTCTAGAGCCCATGCTCCACAAGAGAAGCCAATGCAATGAGAAGCCCGCGCACCACAACGAAGAGTAGCCCCTGCTCGCTGCAACTAGAGAAAAGCCGACACACAGCAACAAAGACCCAATACAGCCAAAAATAAATGAATAAATAAAATATTAAATTACTTTAAAAAAAACTTCTTTCTGAAATCAAAGTCATGTACGCACATACTTAAAAAAAATCAAATAGTTCTGAGTGGCAGATGCATGGGAGGTAATGGGGGAGGGATGGAGGGGGGGTTTGGGATCCGCAGATGCAAAATATTATATAGAGAATGGATAGACAACAAGGTCCTCCTGTAGAGCACAGGGAACTATATTCAATATCCTGGGATACACCATAATGGAAAAGAACATAAAAAGAATGCATACATATGTATATCTGAATCACTTTGCCGTACAGTAGAAGCTAACAGAACACTGTAAATCAACTATATGTCAATAAAAAAAATACATGGGAGGTAAGTTGTCTTATTCTCTACACTGTCCCATAGGCTTGTAGGATTTCATCATTACTTTTTGAAGGGCAACAGGAGGGTCCCAGTTTCAGGTGAGGTACAGTAAGTACACTCTGCCCTGTCTCTCTCACTGAGGTGTTTCAATAAATTAGCAGCCTGTAAAGAAGTAGGAGTCAGTCTGAGAATTTTAATCACCAACACCTGGCACCCTTTGGGTGATACGTAGGACAGGACAAGGCAGCAGGGTCAGAGGCCTTCAGTCAGCAGCTATTTACCAACTTCCAGAGAAGCATCTCAATAGATTAACAACCTGTACAGAAGTAGTAGCGTTTCTTCTATCGATACTTCTCTGTCTCTCTCTCTCTCTATATATAAGGCCATATAGTTATATAAACATAAGTATATATACTTTATATATAGTTATATAGTTATATATGTACAGTATATATATGCACTATGTATATAATGTATATATATACTTTTTAAAAACATAAATGAGAATACACAAGATACACTGTGGTCAATTGTTCATTTGTTTTCTCATTTAATACTGTAACCAGAGCTCCTTCCATATCAGTATATTCAAGCCTTCCTCACCATTTCTTACCCAGACGAATCCTAAGCTACTTAGCCAAGTTTCTAAGGACAGATTCTTGGGTGCTGCCTATTTTTCCTGTCTTCTTTTTTTTTTTTTTTTTTTTTTTTTGCTGTACGCGGGCCTCTCACTGTTGTGGCCTCTCCCGTTGCGAAGCACAGGCTCCTGACGCGCTCCGCGGCATGTGGGATCTTCCCAGACCGGGGCACGAACCTGTGTCCCCTGCATCGGCAGGCGGACTCTCAACCACTGCGCCACCAGGGAAGCCCTATTTTTCCTGTCTTCTGAGCAAGGTTCCAGTGAACCTTGGGTGAGAGGAGGCTACCCTTCCTCCAGATGTGCATACAGCGGTCTTTGCTAACTGCGGCTCTGCTCAGATATCCCCTCCTTAGAGAGAGGCCTCCCCGACTGCCCAAGCTGAAGTAGGCTTCCCCTTCACCCTCCACCTAATTACCTCTGATCACGCTCAGAATTTAGTGCTCGTGGCTCCATATGACAAAGGGCTTTGGTTTACTCACTGCTGGATTCCCAGCCCCTAGAACAGTGCCTGGCACAGAGGAGCTGCTCAGATATTCGCTGAATGAATGACTCTCCACTCACCCTGAAGCCTCTTGTCTCTTGAGATGCCTGATTATCAGAAGATGCAGAGATTCTACATATTCACATACTTAAAACCGCCTCTCCTCCACCACTAAGGATGAAAGAAAGGAAAAAACCTCAGGCTCTTTGACCTAATTCTCTCCTCCCCCTTTCCACACACTTCTGCTCACACCAACCTCCCTGTGATACATTGAATTCAGCAGTGAAAAACGGCAACTTCACACCTGCCTCTCTCTGTAAAGCAGGTGGTCACATAAATAAACACCCACATTCCTTGTAGGCAGCTCTTTAAAGAAACTTCGGCAAAAGGAAAATTCCCTCTATGAATTTTCATGCGTTGGAGAATATTGGTTGGGTAAATGAGTATCTATGATGAAGGAAATGGAAAATCTATGGAGCCTCCTAGGGTGATGATGTCGGTGGAGGTGAGTGGGTGGGGAGATGGATGGATTTAATTCCCTCCTAATATTTCTCCCTGGTCGTGGGAGACCAATAAACCCCAGGGAAATTTGTTCTGATAATAGGCATGGAGCATGGTTGCACTTGAACCTCACATCAACCTTAGGAAGTGATAATAAGATTATTATAATGATAATTGTGACACATAATAGAACACTTTTGTGCCAAGAACTGTTCTAATTGCTTCACTGTATTACTTCATTTGCTCTTCATTACAACACTATAAGGTAGATACTATCCTTATCCCCATTGTACAGATGAGGCAACTGAGGTGCAGAGAAATTAAGTCACTTTCCCAACATTCCTTAACAGGGGAACAACAAAGCCAGAATCTGAATGCAGCAGTCCACCCCGGAAGCTATAACCTGATGCTGTCATTTGCACCTTGTTGGTCACAACCTAGTTACCTGGCCACATCCAGCTACAAGCGAGACTGGGAAATGCAGCTAAAACTTAGGGGTTCTGGCACAATAGAAGTAGAGACACGTTTTGCGGGACAGTGAGCAGTTGCTACCAGCTCACCCCCAACCTTGGCTTTCTTTCATGTAGTTAAGATCCGAAAACTAGGGAACGCACAGCCCAGCCACCCCACATAATGGGCCAGGCAGTAATTAAGACAGACATTCTTATACGTTGGCAGGGGGAGTGCCAGTAGGGAAATCATTCTGGGAAGGTGTATTGGTATCGCTAACTGATGCTATCTCCAGGTAGATAAGGTCTCCAACTCCCAGCTGGTGTCAGAGAACTGCTTGGTGGTTTTGGGAAAAACACACACACATTGGAACTGGTGTCAGAATCAGAAGGGCTAACCTCCAAAATCCTACAGCATCACTTCTGCCATATCGTATTGGTCAAAGCAACCTGTAAGGCCAACTGGCCCGAGGCAGGGGAACACAATCAGATTCACAGGTTGCATCAGACCGAAACTTTCCGGACCACCCAGTTCCAGAAACTGCCCTGGAGACATTCCGGACCACCCAGTTCCAGCAACTGACCTGGGGACTTTGAACCCAGCCCAGCCTTCCCGCCTTTCGAGGGGCGGGACTAACGGTCCCCCAGGATACCCGAAAAGACCACCAAATAAGGAATACCCTGCGCCCTCCCAGATTCACCACACCCCTTTCCCTTCTTCCCCTATAAAATCTTGCCCAACCCTCGCCCCAGGTGCGACTTCTCTGGCCCCCTTTCTCTCGGACCAGTGAACCTCGCCCGGGAGCGCTCCCTAATAAAGCTCACTTGAAGCTTTCCTCTGTTTCACGGTGCCGTTTGTTAAGATCCGACCTTACACAACCCACAAAGACAGCAACATGTTCAGGGAATGGGAAAACAGAGTCCAGCTCCTGAGAGCAGAAGCTGCAAAAAATCATGGCCATTTTTAATATCGAAAATGAGAATATATTTATTTATATATTTGTATGTTTGTTTTTTGGCTGCACCACCTGGCTTGTGGGATCTTAGCTCCTGGTCTTAGTTCCCTGACCAGGAATCGAACCCAGGACCCTGGCAGTGGAAGCGCAGAATCCTAACCACTGGACCGCCAGGGGGTTCCCAGAGAAAATTTTTAATGGAAAAAGGAAATGGGGGGAAAAGAGGAGCAATAAAAAAAATTTTTTTTAAAGCTTATGGGAAGAGGTAGCGTGAGGGCCCCAGTCCTAGGACCACACACATGCCCTGGGACGGTGGTTGCAGCTTCAGGGCAGGCAGATTCTGCTCTGCCTCCTCCATCTCTGCAAGCTTCAGGACCTTCTAGTGCAGATCCAAATAAAGACAAAACACAACCACGTTCTACTCCCATCTTGCTGACCCTGTCCTGTGGCCTTTCCCAAATATATTATACCTAAGCCTCTCCTCCTGCAGTTAAATGACATGATATGTGTGTCAAGAGTTTCGGGGAGGGCAGAGTACACACTCAAATGATAATAGTAGTAAGACTTGTTATACGTCTCATGACTATGAGAAGATTCAAATAGTTAATCCACGTCAAGTCCTTAGGACAATCCCTGGCACTTAAAAAAGACCCCCAAAGTGCTGTTGCTATTGTGGTTGCTGTGGGTATTTTAAGAGGCCCCATCAAACTGTTATAAAACACGAGAAACTTAGTATATGTCACGAGAACAGCTAAGGCTTTAGAACTACAACGTCCAACGCAGTAGCCATAGCAACTATGAAAACTTTAATTTATCAAATTATGTACAACTAAGAATTCAGTTCCATGGCCACATGCCAAGTGCTCAAGAGCCACACGTGGTCAGTGGCCACCATACTGAACATCGCGGACACAGAACTTCCGCATCTGTGCATAAAGTTGGGTAGGACAGAGTTGTTTTGCGGGCCCCAGTTCCTTTTGAAGGGACTTTATGCTAATTAACTCACGTCATCTACACAACAACCCCATCTATAGTGCAGGTTTCGTGACTGCAACCTCTTTACAGACGAGGAAACCGAGGCTCAGAACATTAGGACACGGGTCCAAAGACACAGAGCTGGGATTTGAACCGGGCAGACCTGTCTCCCAACCAGTCCTAATCAATTCTTGTTGTTTTTTTCAGTATTGTTGAAGCAATTCCTTTCTTCCCTTCTTCATTCCTGCATCTTCCTCCCCTCCCCGCTCTCCTTCCCAACCCCCTCCCTTCCTTCTTCTCTTCCCTCTCCTTCCTTTCCCCCCTCCCCTCCCTCTCCTCTCAAGCCCCTCCCCTCCTGCCCCTCTTTTGGTCTTCCCTCCTCCCCATTTCTCCCTCCTGATCCTCCTCCCCTTCTCCCAGTAGGAGTACCACTCTCCTCCCCGCCCCTCTCCATCTCCCCCGCCACCCTCCACCCCTCCCCTAACTCCTCCTCCCTCCTTCCTTTTTCCCCTCCCCTCCCACTCTCTCCAAGCCCCTCTCCATTCTCCCCCCTCCCCACTAATCCCTCTTCTTCTCCCACCTCTCAGTCCCCGCCCACCCCGGTCGGCGCGCGGAGGAGTCTGGGAGCGCGGGGTGGGTGTGGCCTCACGCGGCGCGGGGGCGGGGCGGGAGCAGCCGAGCCGCGCAGGTGCAGACCGCGCTCTTGCTGGCCATATTGCGGTCAGAACCCCACAGCGGCCCCGCCGGGTTTTCGTCGACGGGGAGGACCATGAACCCTGGATCGCGGGAGGGACCCCGGAGGGGGCTCTGAATCCCTGCCCCATCCCTGCGTGCCTCAGTTTCCCCGCCTGGACAGTGGGTGCGAGGACCCCACCTGTAGCCGAGGTGCTCCGCGGGGCTCCATCCGCCGGATCTGCTCTGTTCTCGCTACTGTTTAGGTAATAGTAACGGCCCCGCCGCCGCTGGCAGTCACGGAACGTTGATTTCCTTAGTGCCGGGCGTTGAGCTGAGTGCTCAGTGCTTAGTCAGCTAAGCTGAGTGCTTAGCTGAATACTCACTCCGCGCCCCGCAGAGGGTGTCCCGCTCCAGCAGTGCCAGCGTCGCCCGCCCAGAGGTCGTCAGAGATGCAGATTCTCGGGCCCCCTCTCTCGGGAAGACCGACCCAGATTCCCTGGGTGTGTCCCCCGGGGCCGTGGCCTCCTAAGCTTTCCCGGTGATGCTGATGCTGATGAAGTGAGAGAGACGCCCTTTCAGCTCGTTAAACCCTTGCAGTAGCCTGATCCGGTACGCACTGTGACTTCCCCATAACTGAGGCACCGAAAAGACTCCCCACCCCACCCCCTCGCACCATCACCACCAGGGGGTTATTAAGTGCGACTTAATAACCACACTTAGGAAGCTCCGTGTCCGGCACCATTCTAGGGGTCTTTATCTGTATTGACTCACTTAATTCTCACAACCCTATAAAGTAGGGGTATTATGTCCCTCACCTTACACAGGAGGAAACAGAGGTTAAGTGACCTGCCCAGGAACACACAACTAGGATGTGGCAGAGCCGAGACTGGAAGCCAGGCAGTCTGGATCCAGAGTCTGGTCTCTGTCAGAACAGTGCTCTCCAGGGTGGGGCATCTGCCAGGCCATGCAGTGGGGTGCAGCCAGAGAATGTTAGAGCTTGTGTTCCTGGGTCGTTTCAGTCCGAACATATAGTGATTCAACTTTACTCCTTAATTCAAAGATCCGTTTCTTTTTCATAGTTTAATATCTCCAAAATTAGGATGTGTCTTACCACTGACGGTATATTGTGGTTTATTTGGCAGATTCTTTTTTTTCCTTAGTGAGATAAAATCATGTTTTCTTTCAACCTATGGTCTCTTGGAGTAAATGAAATACAGTTTTTACTAGAGTACATGTATATACATATATACGGTATTTGGTGTAGTTACGTGTATTAATGTAATTATGGTATTTCATGTGAGCATGTACTAATAGACCTTATTATATACATGTATGTACAGCATTTAGTATATGTTTATATATACACCTTATTTACAGGGAATATGGTATTTAGAGTTTATTTACCTTATATATATGTATATATGGTATTTGTTCTGTGTAAATAGTTTATATGCCAATGTATATGGTATTCAGAACTGTAGTATATATATAATCAGTTTACATATATCTTACACACGTGCCTATGTAGTATTTAGTGTGCATGATTACACATTTATACAGGTATAAATGGTATTTAGTACCATAGCACACAGATATAAGATCACATATATTTTATATACATATATATGTGGCATTTAGTGTGTGGTTGAACCACATATACATGTATATGTGATATTTTGTGCATATATCTTATACACATGTCATGTATATCAGTTTCTATATATCTTATATGCATGTACCTATGGTATTTAGTGTGTGGTTACAACTCATATGCACATAGATACGGTATTTAGAATGTGTGTGCACCTTATGTACTCAAATATAGATATGTCATTTTATTGTGTTTTGCAGATACTGGGTTTTTTTACAAATTGAAGGCTTGTGGCAACCCTGCATTGATCAAGTCTATTGGTGCCATTTTTCCAACAGCATTTGCTCACTTCTTGTCTCTGTGTCACATTTTGGCAATTCTGGAAATACTTCAAACTTTTAAAAATTATTTGTTATGGTGATCTGTGATCAGTGATCTTTGGTGTTACTATTGCAAAAAAACTACCACTCACTGAGGCTCAGATGATGGTCAGCATTATTTAGCAATAAAGGATTTTTAAAGTAAGATACGTACATTTTTTTTAGACATCATGCTACTGCACATTTAACAGATTACAGTATAATATAGACATAACTTTATATGCCCTGGGAAACCAAAAAATTTGCGTGACTCTCCTTATTGCGATATTTGCCTTATTGTGGTGGTTGGGAACCTAACCCACAATATCTGCAAGGTATATTTGCACCTGACCATGCATACTCATGGCAGCATTACAACAGGCAAAATGTGGAAACAACCCTAATGTCCATTAGCAGAGAATGGATAACAAAACGTGGTATGTTCACACAATGGAACATTTTTCAGCCATGAAAAGGAATGAGGCCCTGATACATGCTACCACATGGGTGAACCTCAAATACACCCAGCTCAGTGAAACAAGCCAGACACAAAGGGCCACATAGTGTAGGATTCCTTGTGTATGAAATGTCCAGAACAGGCAAATCCATGGAAACAGAAAGCAGATTGGTGGTTGCCAGGGCCTGCAGTGAGGAGGGAATGGGGAGGGACTGCTTCATGGGTGCAAGGTTTCCCTTTGGAGGTGATGAAAATGTTTTGGAACTAGATAGCGGTAATGGTTACACAACATTATGAATGTGCTAAATGCCACTGAATTGTACACTTTAAAATGGGTAAAATGTTAAATTTTATGTGTATTTGAGCATAATAAAAAAGGAGGGGGTGGGGGGTGGCTAGTTGTGAGCCAAATCCTTTGTAGGGTACTGGAATAAAACATAATAAAGGGAAGCCCAGTTTAGTAGGAAGAATGTTGAATATATAGATGGCGATAATAAAATAACAACAACAATAAAACATATATCCCTTACCACATGGCAAGCACTGTTCATAACGAGTTACTTACACTAACTTGTTGAAATGTCATAATGACCCCATGAGATGGGGACCTTATGCCCATTTTCTAGATGAGGAAACTGAGGCACAGAGAGGTTGAGTAACCTGCCCAAAGCTACACAGCAGGTAAGTGGCAGAGCCAGAATTGAAACCCAGGTATCTGGCTCCTGCAGTCTCACAGTTCACCAGCCCAGGAAACAGGTGTCAAAGGAGAGTGGCAGTCAAGGCCTTGGTCAGCGCCTAGGTGAGAGGCCCTGGTTCTCTCCAGAGCCCCACGAGCTGGGTCAGGGGTGGTGGCCAGAGGAAACTGATGCAGTACGGAGCAGTCAAGGGCATGATGAACACTCTGCAGCTGGGGACTGATTTCTCTGTCCCTGGGCCTTTGTTCCTGGGGGCTTTTTCATCTGGTAGCAGAGCCGGACCCCAAGTGTAAGCTGGGGCCTGGGGCAGTGGTGGGGGCTCAGCCGCTTGGCCCTAAGGGTGGATCTCAGGTCCAGGTCCTGATGGGGGTGTCTAGGCAGAGTGGCCCTGGGTCTGAACCCACTTGGGAGAGACATCCCCACTCCCTACTTCCCCAGCCACCACACTGTGGCAGTGTCTGGGTAGCATGAGCCCATGGGGTGTGTGTGTGCTGTGTCCCTGTGTTTCTCTGGATGAGAAGAGCTGTGTGTGTGTGTGTGTGTGTGTGTGTGTGTGTGTGTGTGTGTGTGTGTGTGTGAATCCAGGGGGCAGGGCTAGGCCTGGTCTCTCACTGTCCCCCTTCTCTCTCCCTCCACCACAGTTCCATCAGCCCCCAGACCCCACCACCCATCCCCTGGTCACTGTGGGCAGTGGAGGGATGGCTGCCCAGCTGCCGGCTGACAAGGCCCTGGTGAGTAGTGTCAGCTCCTTGCCCTCCTCCTCGTGGGTGGCTCAGGTTGGGCCTCGAGTCAAATGAGGCCCTGCTGGAGCCCCCCTCTGGGGCCTGTGCCCTGTCACCTGGGGCAGGGTGGCCACGAATACAACTTTATGCCGAGTCCCACAAGTCCTCATAGAGAATCATCAAACTTTGGGATGGCCTTGGGGACCGCCACACAGCCCTGAAGCACCAAACCAAATCCAGTCCCAGCCCTGTAATAATGATGTCATCCTAATGACAGCTGGCGTTTCTTGAGCACCTACTGTGTGCCACTGCCATTCTGTGCTGGGGGAGGGGGATATTCCCTGGGAGGACCCACTGAGGCCAGGGCCTTGCCCCACCTCCCTGGCTCCTCCAGCCCTGCCGGCCTGGTTGAACCAGACATCTTTGCTGTCACAGGAGTTGGTGACATTCAAAGATGTGGCCGTGAACTTCACACAGGAGTGGCAGCAGCTGGAGCCGGCTCAGAGGGGCCTGTACAAGGATGTGATGCTTGAGAACTTCCAGAACTTGAGCTCCCTGGGTAAAACGGGGGGTTCTGGGGAGGGCCCTTTTCCTAGTTCATAGGTGGCCCCTTCTCGCTGTGTCCTCACAAGGAGGAAGGGGTGAGAGAGATCTCATTAATCCCATTTGTGAGTACTCTGCCTTTATGACCTAATCACCTCCCAACCACCTAATGCCATCACCTGGGGATTAGGATTTCCACATATGAATTTGCGGGGGGGGCACATATATTCTGTCCACTGCACACACACACTAGACCTCATTCTAGAGCCCCTGGCAAGTACCTGAGGAGGCTTCTCTTTGCTTTCCCAGCCCCCAGCCCTCACCCCTTCCAGCTCTGGGAGTAGGTGACATGGGTGACATTCGTGTTTTCCGTCTCTTTCAGAAATGGAGACGAGAGGAATGGCCCAGTGGAAGCTGTCCCTGCAGGAGTATCCCCTGAGCTGGACCTGGAAGATCTGGGAGGTGGCTGCCCCTGGGGCTGTGCATCAGGAGAGGCCGGGACAGCTTCAGGAAGGGCCCCTTCAGAGCATCAGCCAGGAGACCCCCAGCCAGGAATTCCAGGAGGGAGGGGACCCCACAAGTGCGGCCCGCGGAATCCCAACTGGGAGAGCCCCTGCCGTCACTGAGAAGTCCTGTGTGCCAGGAGTGCGGGGAGGCCTCTGCACACTGCACCGAGCTGGCGCAGCACCAGCGCGTGCATGCCCTGGACAAACCCTTCACGTGGGGCGAGTGTGGGAGACGCTCCCGCAGGAAAGCCACGCTCACAGTGTACCAGCGCGTCCACACCGGCGAGAAGCCGTTCACGTGCGCCGAGGGCAGCAAGGCGTTCTGCCAGCTTGGCAACCTCACAGTGCACCGGCGCATCCACATGCGCGAGTGGCCCTACCGGTGTGCCGAATGCGGCCGCGCCTTCGTGCAGAACAAGCAGCTGCTCGGGCACCGGCGCACACACACCGGCGAGCGGCCCTACAAGTGCGGCGAGTGAGGCAAGGCCTTCACCCTCATCACCAACCTGGTGGACCACCAGCGCATCCACACCAGGGAGAAGCCCTTCGTGTGTGACCTGTGCGGTAAGCGCTTCACCAAGCGCTCCTCCCTCCTCGGGCACCAGTGGGCCGCCAGAGGCGACAGGCCCCACCCGTGCAGGGTGTGCGGGAAGGCCTTCCGCAAGAAATCCGAGCGGGTCAACCACCAGCGCACGCACACGGGCGAGCGGCCGTTCAAGTGCTACGAGTGCGGCAAGGCCTTCAGCCAGAAGGCGCAGCTCGTGGTATACTGGCGCAACCACACGGGCGAGAAGCCTTTCCACTGCAAAGCCTGCGGGAGATCCTACAGCCAGAAGGGCTACCTCACCGTGCACCGGCGGACCCATACCGGAGAGAGACCCTTTGAGTGCACGGAGTGCAAGACCTTCAGCCAGAAGGCGCACCTCTCCATTCACCTGCAGATCCACACGGGGCGAGAAGCCCTTACCGCTGCGGCGAATGCGGGATAAGCTTCCGGAAGGTGTCCTTCCTGCTCCAGCATCAGGCCATCCACAGTGACGAGAGGCCCTTCCAGTGTGGCGTGTGCAGCAAGGCCTTCGTGCGGAAGTCCACCCTGGTCAAGCATGGCCGAATCCACACAGGGGAGAAGCCCTACTAGTGCTGGCAGTGTGGGAAAGACTTCCAGCACCAGCCCACGCTGACGGCGCACCGGAATATCCCCACCGGGGTGGTGGGGGGGGTGGCCCTATGAGTGCAAGGTGTACGGCAAGGCCTTCAGGCGCATCGGGAACCTCACCTGCCACCAGAAGACCCACGCTGCTGCGGGGGTGCCCGCCAGGGAGCCCAGCCTTCTGCCCACTCTCCCAGATAACCTGTCACAGGTGAGGCCTGAGATGGTGGCCAAGTTTCAGCCTCCTCCCATCATCACTTTAGAATTAACTCAGGGACGTCAAGAGATGCCCTTGGGGCTTGTGACACATTCCTGAGAATTCCCTCAGGACAGGCGACAGCTGCCGTACTTCAGCAGTGTGCGACCTGTGCAACCACACAGGGCCTGGCCCACGCTCAGTCTCATGCTCTGCAGTCAACATTTTGAAATGCTTAATAACCTCTGGACAGAGGGCCCCATATTTTCATGTTGCACCAGACTCCAAAAATTATCCCCGTTACCAGGGGAGAGATTAGATCAGGCAGGGGTTGGCAAACCGCAGCTCGGGAGCCAGACCTGCTTTTACATGGCCCCCAAGGTAAGAATGGCTTTCACACTGTAAAATAAAGTGAAGGGTTGTAAAATAAAGCGAAAAGAATATGACACAGAGAGAGCTTTTGTGGCTTGCAAAGAATACATAGTCTCTGGCCTTTTGCAGAAAAGGTTGGCCAACCCCTGCCATCAACCAACAGTTATCTGTGGAATTCCACACCCTTCCTCAGCACAGGCTGGCAAAACCCGTTTGGTCTCATGGTCCCTCTTGGTGGTTCCCTCAGGTGGGCTCCTGGGACTAAGTGGAGGAGACTGGCTGGCTCCGTTCTTTCATTTCCCTCTAGGCCTTTTAAAATATATATTTATTTATTTATTTTTGGCTGCATTGGGTCTTTGTTGCTGCACGTGGGCTCTCTCTAGTTGCAGCAAGGGGTGGCTACTCTTCGTTGTGGTGCACGGGCTTCTTATTGTGGCTTTTCTTGTTGCAGAGCACAGGCTCTAGGCGTGCAGGCTTCAGTAGTTGTGGCACGTGGGCTCAATGGTTGTGGCTCGCGGGCTCTAGAGTGTAGGCTCAGTAGTTGTGCCGCATGGGCTTAGTTGCTCTGCGGCATGTGGGATCTTCCCGGACCAGGGCTCGAACCTGTGTCCCCTGCATTGGCAGGCGGATTCTTAACCACTGAGCCACCAGGGAAGCCCTTACTGTGGCTCAGACCAGCTGCTGTCCTTGGTGCTGAACATCACCTGCGTACTTGGCACTTTTCCGGGAATAAACGTGATTCTCTGTTAAATGGCTGCTTATTCACTGCAGGATCTGGCGTCTCTGCCAGAAAGGTTTGTCCAGTGGGAGCTTGTTGTAGCTCACTCACTGTATTCGTTTGCTCTGGCTGCCATGGCAAAAGACCACAGACAGTGCAGTGGGCTTGAATGGCAGAAATCTATTTTCTCACCGTCCGGGATCAGGGTGTGAGCAGGGTTGATTTCTCCTAAGCCCTCTCTCCTTGGCTTGCAGATGGCGGCCCTCCTGTGGCCTCTTCACATGGCTGTCCCTCTGCCCGTGTGCGGCCTGGCATCTCTCTCTCTCTTCTTAGGACACCAGTCATTGGATTAGGGCCCACTCATATGACCTCACAGAACCCTAATTATCCCTTTAAAGGCCCTATATCCAAATGCAGTCACATTTTGAAGTTACTGGGTGTTAGGATTTCAATATATGAATTTGGGGAGAACAGGTGCAATCTATAACATCCTTAAATGGCTAGAAACAGCCTTTTGCAACTGTAGCTGCTGTCTACATGTTACTGGAAAGCATGAGCACCCACCTTGCATTTTGGGTGGCAGGGGGAGACAGCAACCCCCCACACTCCTCACTTTCCTTCCTTCCTGGTGCAGAGTTAGTCCTGGGACGCAGCTGTCCTGCCAGAGACCGCATTTCCCACTTGCATCCAGGAAGGGGCATGGACCACTCCTCCCTGTGGAAGGTGAGGAGAGGGATGTGTCCAGAAAAGGTTGGGCCTTTGCCACCTGCCCTTCCCCCATCCACCCCCCGGATGCCGACCCCAGAGTGTTTCCAGAAGTGGTGAGCTGAAGGTGGTAGAGGGAGTTTGGACCCCCGAGTCACCCTGTGGAGATCCTCCTACGATCGGCTGCAAGGAATTAGGCCCCAGGTCTTTGGGGTTTGTTGCTGCATTTCGTCCATGCTGACCCAGCTCTGTGACCTCACCATCACCTCCACCCTGTGTGGGAGGTCAGGCATCACCTCCATTGAACAGACAAGGAGGCACCGAGCAAGCTCAGGTTGACCACTGGGTAAGTGGCAGTACCAGTGGTTGAGCCCAGGATCCCCTGACCCCAGAGCCCACTTGATCACTCCTCCACTCTGCAGGGGCTGCAGACCAGGGGTCCAATCTGTTTCTTGCCCCAGATGTCGTTGGTGTGGCCTGCTTGGGCCTGGCCCAAGTAGCATTTCTTAAATATGGGAATTTGGTGCTGTTTAGGAAACAGAAACATTGCACATAAAAGCTTTCAGCTCCAAGATCTTGAGCAAAGCATTAGTACTCTGAGCCTCAGTTTCCTCAGCTGAAAAACCAGGATAATAATAGCATTCTAGATAGTGCTTATTAATATTTTATTTGACTGTTGATAATAGAGCACTGTATTTATTATTTACTATTAATTAATGATAACAATAGAGCACTATTATCAATAGTAAAATAATAAGATATTATTAAGGTGTGGATGAGGCATACATTAGACAATAAGCCTGCTTGACTCAAAGCACTTTATGTTCACAAGAATCCCATCCAGTATGTCAGGGGGTCATAAATCCGTGATTTGAGAGAGGATGGTTTGCACCTCTCCTGAAATTCCAAAACTTCCAGGAGATTCCTGGCCATCACCAGCTTCTGGATCTGTGTCCAGGCCCTCAGTCAATAATACTGGACAGTGACCACGGGCCTCTGATAACTCTCCAGGGCTTGTCTCTGTCCAAGGTCTCAGTTACCTGCATCCCGTCCTGACCTACCAGGGACCAGTTGGCGCTGAGAGAAGAGGGTGCTCCCACACCCCTCCTCCCCGTCCTTTCCCATTTGATGAGAGGACTGGGCCAGGTGTGGAAAGGTCTAGCAGGGAGAGGCTGAGTGTCCCATCTCATGAGTAGGAGGTGATGGGAGGGAAGCACAGGAGGAGGGTGGCGACATGGCTGCTAGGCCAAACCGTCAGAGACCCCTACTCTTAGCTCCTACTGGGGGGCCTAGAAGGTTGCCAAGCTCCATGTGCTCGTTTTATTGAAAGACCATGTCTCATGCCCCTGCCTGACTAAACGATCTGCCTGGACAGGTCCTCAGGGTGCAGCCTGAGGGATGGTTGTCTCCACTTCGTCCTGGAAACACCCCTGGACGACACCTCCCAGCCTCCATGTAGGTCTGAGGGGAGGCAGCTGTCAAAGGCGTGGTAGACAGTGGGAGACACTGGGCCACTTCCGGTCCGGTGCTAAGGTATTGGTCAGACTTACCTCCCCCAGGCTGCCTCCCCTGACCTGCCGCTGGAACGCTCATGGTGGCTGG